>NW_006408530.1:26604947-26628789 GCF_000296735.1 Chrysochloris asiatica
TTTGTTTCTTATAACTAATTTAATGCTTTTATTTTCCCCTACATCAGACAATTTTCCCTTTAAATTCTTATTATTCATATGACCTAAGAAAAGTCATCCTTATTGCTTTATTAATGTAAATTTATTTTGCCCTACAAATCTAGTTGCTATTCACACATGATTTTTAATCCCCTACTAGATTTATTTTTTCAATCTTTTAACAACTCATTTTATTTCTTATAACTAATTTGATGTTTTCATGTTTCTCCTACATTGGAAATTTTACATATTGTTATGCTCTGGATGGTATGTCATACGTATATTGAATGTAGGTAGGGTCACCCATGATGGATAGTTTCCAGAATAAGACAGAGGCGGAAGGAGGAAAGGCAGAGTTTGTTATTATTGTTGTTAAGTCCCATCAATTTGGTTATGGCTCATAGCAACCCTAAACAGGGATTCCAGGGAGAGACTGGTGAATCTGAACAACCAACTCTGTGGTTCAAACCAACTCTTGTGGACCAGTGCTTTATCCCACAGCATGAAAATCGAATTAATAGCAGTGAAACACTGTCAGATAGCACCAGAATGTTGAATATGAAACAGGATGAATAGCACCAGAATATTGTCAGACATAATGAAGGATGATGAGCCCCTTTTGTTAGAAAACACTCAAAACATGATTAGGGAATAGCTGCCTCCTCAAAATTGAGTTGACTGTAAGAACGTGAATGGAGTAAAACTTTCTAGACTTTCATTTGCTAATGGGCACAACTCAAAATGAAGAGAAGCAACTGCAAATATTCATTAATAATCATAACATGGAATGTTCATAGTTTAGAAGTTGGAAAATTAGAATTTGTCAAAAATGAAATGGAATGCATAAGCATCAATAAAGCACTAGTCATTAGTGAGCTGAAATGGACTGGTATTGGCCATTTTGAATCTGACAATCATAAGGTTTAATACGCTGGGAATGATAAATCAAGGAGGAATGGTGTCACATTCATCATCAAAAGGACCATTTCAAGATTTGTCTTGAAATATAATTCTGTCAGTGGTAGGATAATATCTATGTATTTAGAAGGAAGACTATTTAATGCCACTATTATTCAAATTTATGCACAAACCACTAAAGCCTGTGATGATGCAATTGAAGAATTCTACCAACTTCTTTAGTCTGAAATTGATCAAAATGCCATCAATCTGTGTTGATAAGTATTGGTGATTGGAACGCAAAGGTTGGAAACAAAGAGGAATTATCAGTAGTAACTATGGTCTTTGAGATAAAAATGAAGCTAGGGATTACATGATAGAATTTTGCAAAAGCCATGACTTCTTCATTGCAAATACCTTTGTCAAACAACACAAAAGACTATTATACAACTAGACTTCTAATTAAAATACACAGAACTCAAACTGGCTACATCTGTGGGAAGAGATAGTAAAAAAGATCCATATCATCAGCCAAAAACAAGGCTAGGGGAAGGCGTGGAACAGACCATCAATTACTCATTTGCAAGTTCATGCTGAAGCTGAAGAAAATTAAAACAAGTCCATGAGAGTCAAAATATGACCTTGAACATATCCAACCTGAATTTAGAAATCATCTCAAGAACAGATTTTATGCATTAGGCACCAAAAACCGAAGACCAGAAAGTTGTGGGATGACGTCAAGAACATCATACTGGAAGAAAACAAAAGGTCATCAGGAACACAAGGCAGAAAGAAAACACCAAAATGGAAGTTAGAAGAGACTCTGAAACTTACTCTCCACTATAGAGATGCTAAAACAAATGGAAGGAATGAGGAGGTAAAAAAGTTGCACAGGAAATTTCAAAGGCAGTTTGAGAAGACAAAACCAAATATTATAATGAAATATGCATAGATCTGAAGTTAGAAAACCAAAACGGAAGGACACACTCAGCCTTTATCAGGGTGAAAGAACTAAGGAAAAAAAAAATTTGAGCTGTGTAAAAGCATCAAAAAAGATGGAAGGAATACCCAGAATCACTGTACTAATAAGAAATGACCGATGTTAAACCATTTCAAGAGTTAGCATATGATCAAGAGCCAGTGGTACTGAACGAAGTACAAGGTACACTGAAGACAAAGACAAAGAACATGGCTCTGGGATTTGATGAAATACAAATTGAAATCTTTCAACAAACTGATGTAGCTCTGGAGGCACTCACTTATCAATGCAAAGAAATTTGGAATTAGAAAAAGGTATGCCTCTGGGATATATCCTTTCATCATACTTATTCAATCTGTATGATGAACAAAGAATCCAAGAAGTTGAATTATATGAGGAAGAATATGGCATCAGGATTGGAGGAAGACTCATTAACAACCTGCGATATACAAACGACACAACTTTGATTCCTGAAAGTAAAGAGGAGTATTTACTGAAGATCAAAGTCCACACAGCTTTTGGTATGGATTGTGCCTCAACAAAAAGAAAACAATAATCCTCACCACTGGAACAGTAAATAGCATCCTGGTAAATGGAGAAAAGAGTGACTTTGTCAAAGATTTAATTTGCTTGGAATCACCATCAACATTTATGAAAGCAGCAGTCAAGAAATCAAATGATGTATTGTATTAGGCAAATCCATTCCAGGAGACCTCTTTAAAGTGTTGAAGAGCAAAGATGTCACTTTGAGTATTAAAGTGTGCCTAACCCAAGCCATGCTATTTTTAGTAGCCTCATATGCATATGAAAATTAGACAATGAATAAGGATGGCCTTGGAAGAATTGATGCATTTGAATTATGGTGTTTTTGAAGAATATTGAAGGTACCATGAACTTTCAGAAGAACAAACAAATCTGTGTTAGAAGAAGTAGAACCAGAAGGTTCCTTGGAAGCCACAAGGCCAGACTTCGTCTCTCATAATTTATACATATTATCAGGAGGAACCAGTTCCTGGATAAGGATAACATGCTAGTAAAGTGCAGGGCCAGCAAAAAAAAGAGACTCCAATGAGATTAATTAGCACAATGGCAGCAGCAATGGATGCAAGCACAGCAGCAATTGTGAGGATGACACATGACCAGGCTGTATTTCATTCTGTTGTAAAACTTGATGACACCTAAGAAACAAACAGAAGCCAGATTTCATACCAGGCTCACTAAGTCCTGTCAAGCAAAAGAAGCAGCTAATGCAGGGAGTAAGGGCAGGGAAAAAAACATTGGACACTTAGGTTATTTTAATTTGAATAAATAATATGCAGCCATTAAATTGATATTAATATTAATATACTAGTGCCTTAAATAACTGGGGATAGTTAGAGTAAACAAAAAGAAATATATTGTACATTGTAGAAATAGAAAAGAATCTTACAACCTTATGAATCCAATACTTTCAATTGACATATTGGAAAGGATAGTATGTGAACTGCTCAAAGTTGGTTATTCAACAACATAGAAATTTGAAAACAATATTTTATTCCAAATATGTAGTTCATTTCATTTTATTTTTTCATAAATAGTGTTGGTATCATTAGGTTCAGTGATTCAGACTCATAGCATCCCTATATATAACAGAGAAAATCACTGCCTGGGCCTGTGCCATCCTCACAATTGTTCCTATAACTAGTTGTGGTTGTTAAGTGCTTTGATTCAGTTCTAGACCATAACAACACTGTATAGGGTTTCCAAGGAGCAGCTGGTGAGCTTGAACTGGCAACCTTGTAGTTCAAGCTGACTTTGTAGTCCTGCACATTAGCCCACAGTGCCACATCAGGACTCCATTAAGTAGTCAGAACCAATTACATTTCTTATTTTGTCATTCCATTTATTGAAAATATGTTTCTTATGGGCAGTCAGATCAGTACTTGAGAAAATAGGGAGGTTAGTTTTAATCCACTAGGTTTGTCTTTCTTATATTAAATTTGATACTCCTGGTGTTGCGATGTAGGATCAGAACTGGACTCTGAACCATAAAGTTGGCAGATGAAACCTTGGAAATCCTATACAGGGTCTCTATGAGTCAGAACAAACTCAATGACACTTGACAACAACAACATTAACTTTCACTTTAGCTCCCTTTTCACTTGAAAGAAACAAGTATATTGAGCCTAATTTTATAATTTAGCATTATAATTATACAGAATTGTATACTGATGGTGGTAGTGGTGGTGGTGGTGTGCCATGGAGATGGTTCCAACTCATAGCAACCCTTCCTAGGGCTTCACAGGAGCAAAAAATGCATTTTTCTTCCGCCAAAAGGATGCTAGTCTCGAACTGCTGACCTTGAGGTTAACAGCTCGCCTGGTAACCACAATGCTGCCAGATATTTAAATGTATATACCATCTCCATTGGATTGATTCTGACTCATAGCAACCCTACAGGGTAGAGTAGAACTTCCCAAGGCTTTAAATTTTTACAAAATCAGACTGTCACATCTGTCTCCTGGACAGTGATTGGTAGGATCCAACTGCCAATCTTCTGGTTAATAGCCTAGCACTTAACCACTATAGCATCAGAGCTCCACAGAAATCTACCATGTTGTTGTTTTTGTTAAGTGGCATCCAGTTGATTCTGACTCACAGTGTTTCCAATGTGTGGCTCATGGGTTTGAACTGCCATCCTTGAGGTTGACAGTACAGTGTTTATCCTGTAGTGTCACAGTAGAATTCCATATACACCATAGTTTGTTATAAATATGGGAAATAAAGCTATTGGAAAACATTAGAAAATGTAAAGAATAACTGACATTTCAAATGTTTTCACCTAAAAATCTAGAGGATTTTTAGTGTGGTATCTGCCCAGTCATATCATAGTTTAATCAAGTTATTTGTTGTTGCAACTCATCAGGTAACTCAAGTAGAACAGTTTTGAATCAGCTGAATAAAATGAGCATCATCACATTGATTAAAATTTATGTTATGCCTTTTAACAGTGATTTTGGGGGATTTTGGAGAATGGTAGTATTATCTTGAAAGTAAAGTAGATATAAAATACTTCACAACTAGTAAAAGACACAACTAGCAAGGTTAGAAAGGATCACCTTCAGAAAGTGTCACAGAAATCTATACGCTATGCATAAAATTAACAAACCAGATGCGTCCTCCAAGACAAACACAAGATGGGCTATTGAGTGTTAGACTACTGAATATTGTATAAGTGCCACGAAGTTGTCACAGAGAGGAGGAAATATGGAAATCAGAGGTTGGGGGTCAACACACAGTTTAATAAATGGACATTATGAATTGGTTAATAACTGGAGGAGAAGGAGATTAGATTTTAGAAAATAAATTTTATGTGGTATGGACAGTAGCATCCATACAGTAGGAAAAAAATGTGACCTATCAAGTCTAAACATATAAAGAAGATAGTTTCATTTTTCTCAAGTATATGAATGTTAGTTGCTATAGCATATAGGATGTCCTGGTGTGGTGCTGTGGGCTAATCAGCCAGACTGCAAAGACATTTGAACTGCAAAGTTGGCGGTTCAAGCTCATCAGCTACTTGTCAGAAACCCTGTACAGGGTCACTATGGGTCAGAACCAACTCGACAGGCACTTAATAACAAGTTTGTCCCTATTTTTTTTTCACTGATGGATTTTAAAGTTCTAGGTTTTATATATAAGTCTTTGATCTATACTAAAAAAATCTGAGTATATTTTTGTACGCAGTCTGAAGTGTGGGTTCTATTTCATTTTTCTGCAAATGGAAATCCAGGCGGGCACAATTATGCTAGGGTTCTCTGCCATCCGCCCTGTTGTGGAGCAAAACCTTTTCCTCTCCCGCTCAGGAATGCAGGTTGAATTGACCAAAGCAAAGGTTATGGAGAAGTCTAGTTCCCTGCTGGTCGGGCAGGAATTTGTGAGACAGTACTACACACCACTGAACCAGGCCCCAGACTTGCTACATAGATTTTAGGGTAAGAACTCTTCTATGTCCATGGAGGATTGGATTCAAATGGAAATCCAGCAGAGGCAGTCTATGGACAAACAGAAATCCAGAGGAAGGTGACGTCACAAAACTTTACCAGCTGCCACATTAAGATTTTCCATGTTGATGCTCACGCTTCTCTAAACGATGGTGTAGTGGTCCAGGTGATGAGGTTGCTTGCTAATAACAACCAAGCCTTGCAGAGATTTATGCAGACATTTGTCCTTGCTCCTGAGGGCTCTGTTGCAAATAAGTTCTATGTTCATAATAATATCTTATACCAAGATGAAGTCCTTGGTAGCTTTGTCACTGAGCCTCGGGAGGAATCTAAGGAAGAAGTAGAGGAACCTGAAGAAAGATAGAAGACACCAGAGGTGGTACTTGATGATAATGGAAGTGTCTATAATGAGACGGTCGGCAATGACTTAGATGAACATTTAGAGGAACCTGTTGTGGAACCAGAGACTGATCCGGAACCAGAACCAGAGCAAGAACCTGTATCTGAAATCCAAGAGGAGAAGTCAGAACCAGTATTAGACGAAAGTGCTCTTCAGGAGACTCAGAAGAGTTCCTCACTAGCACCTGCAGACATAGCTCAGACGGCACAGGAAGACTTGAGGACATTTTCTTGGGCATCTGTGACTAGTAAGAATCTTCCTCCCAGTGGAGTTGTTCCAGTTACTGGGATCCCACCTCACATTGTTAAAGTTCCAACTTTACAGCCCGGTCCAGATTCTAAGCCTGAATCTCAGATTCCACTGCAGAGACCTCAGAGGGATCAAAGAGTGTGAGAACAACGAATCAATATTCCTCCACAGAGGAGCCCTAGACCAATCCATGAGGCTGGTGAGCAAGGTGATACCGAACATCGAAGAACTGTGAGACACCCCGACAGTCTTATTGGCAACCTGCCTCATAAAGTGGATAAATCAGAGCTTAAAGACTTCTTCCAAAACTATGGGAATGTGCTTATTCTCCTCAAAACTCACAGAACTACTCCACATTATTACTAGACTCCTAATTGGAATCAACTCTTAACATATCTATGCCCACAAAATTCTCACTGTAATTTATTTTAGTTTTAAAGATAAAGAAATAGTCACCTAAAGATGGAAATAGATTGATACCAGGTTGCTAAACCACAGTAACTGAGCTGATATTTTACCTGAAGCGTGTATTTTTCATTTAAAAACTCTAATCTATTTTGATTATTACCTGACTAAGTAGTCCTGGTAGTGTAGTGGGATACGAGTTGAGCTGCTAACCATAGGTCAATAGTTTGAATCTAACAGCCGCTCCATGGGAGAAAGGTGAGGTTTTCTGTTCCCATAAAGATTGCAGCCTCAGAAACTCTATACAGGGTCATTATACGTCAGAACTGATTTCACAGCACATAACCACTACCATTACAAGATTAAACTTTATTTTTAAATTTCACGCAATGTAGAATTTATAAGGTGGAATATTTTTACACCCCTCCATTTAATAAGCACAAATCCTTATTACTCATTCAGAAAGTATTTATAAATGTTTATGATATTCCTGGGACTTCTTTTGTGTGTCTCAAAATCATGGAGCTTACATTTTTGTATTGTCTTTTTAATATTTATTTTGTTTTTAAGGTAGCAAACCTGTTTTCCATAATATTTCATAAAAATGTATATCCCAATTTATTTAATTGCAAATGAAAATGTGGATTATTTTCAAAGAGTAGATTTTCAATGGCCCTGTGCAAGTATCTTTGTTCACACATATATTTTTTTTTAAGATAAATTCATGGGACTAGCAACATGGAGTCAAGTGATTTGCATTTAAAATGTGTAAAATATGCCAAATTGCTTTCCAAAAATATTTTGCCAGTTGACATTCCCATCAATACTGTAGGGGAGTTCTCATTTCTCTTCATCCATACAAAAATGGATTTTATCAATCTTTTAAATGTTGCCAATCTGAAGTGTGAAAAATGATGTTGATGCATTAATTTACATTTTTGTGATTTCCTCATATGCAACCTCATCTTTTCAAATATAAAAAGTTTATTGAATGAACTGAACTAGGGGGATGCAATGCAGGGACCAATTATATCCGTTTCACTCTGCCAACTCTTCAAATCTATTCTTGGGTTAATTCTTCCTCGGCTCTCAGTGAAATTCTCCGTAGATCCCATAGGTCTTCTAAACCACTTCATTTTCAAAGGCATACTCATTTCAGTAATATAAGAAATCCTTTGTAATATAAAATCTACACTAATGTTTGTAGTTTAAAACTGTTTCTCTCACTTAGAAAACTTCATTGAAAAAGAGGGGCCTGCCTAATTTGTCTCTACTCATTTTTTCTCACTCTTGTTTTCCTGACTTTCATTTTGAAGAAAAAAACATAAAAAGTTTTAATAAAGAAGGCTGTTCTTGTCTGAGCTTGTTGTTGTTAAGTGCCGTTGAGTCAGTTCTGACTCACAGTGAGCCTGTATAGGGTTTCCAAGGAGCTGCTGGTGAGCTTGAACCAGTGCTTATCCTACAGCACCACACTAGAACTCCTATGAGCCTGGTACAGTTAAAACCTCTGATCAGTGCGCTGTGGATAAAAGATGTAAACTATTTTCTTTTTCAAAGGCTTGATATTTACTTGGAAGAGAACCCCATGATGACTTCCTAAATTCCAGGGAAGCCTCTTCTCAGGGTTCTGGGTTTCTGTGGTTGTAAATCTTTAGTGAAGCAGAAATCCTCATCTTTCTCCCACTAAGTGGTTGGTAGATTCAAACTGCTGACCTTGTGGTTAACAGCCCAGCTCTTAACCACTATACAACCAAGCCTCCTTTTCAAAGGGTAGGATCACTCTTCTAAAGTAAAACTTTATTAAAACATTATAGACATACAAAAAAGAACCTAAGTGTACAACTTCAGGATCTTTTTCTCAAAGTAGATATATCCATATATTAACCACTTAGATAGAGAAATAGAAACTTACTAGCTTACCAAACAAGATGACCCTGTGCCCTTTCCCATCAACTGTTGTTATTAGGGTGGCGTCAATTTCGATTCATAGTGACTCCATGTGACAAAGTAGAACTGCCCCAAAGGGCTTTCTAGGTTGTAATCTTTACAGGAGCAGATTGCGAGGGTTTTGTATGGATGGATGAGTTCCATCCACCAACTTTTAGGTTAACAGATAGTCCTTTAACGCCACTACCAATCTCTAAGGGAACCACTGATGTCCCTGGGTAGTGAAAATTGTCAACGTGCCCAAAACCTACTACAGAGCTATGATAGTCAAGATATCCTAGTCCTGATATAACAGCAGATACATAAGGCAGTGGAAAATAATTGAGAAATCAGAAGTAAATCTATCCACTCATGAAGAGCTGATCTTTGACAAAGGGCTGAAAATGTGTAAGTGATAGTCTTTTTAATAAATCATGCTGGAAAAATTGGATTTCCATTTTTTTTAGGATTTTTTTTTTTTTCTTTACACAATTGCCAAGAGTAGAACCAAAGGCACAACAGTTTTGCTGTTTTGTTTTGTTGCTATTGTTAATCAGATTTGGGGGATTTTTTGTGTTTTTGGTTATTTACAAATACAAATTAAATACAGAAAAACTCTACTTCAAAAAATGTTAACAGTTCATTAGAAAAGACATTTAAAACTTATCGCACAATTTAAACATCAATGGTAATAAAACAGGAGGATTTGACATTGTTGTGTGATAGCAAAAGAACAAACCTCTAACACTTTTTCATCCTATTTTTAACCACACCAGGAAAATCACAATGGTCAATTTTTCCAATGGCAATTTCTCCACACCAGAAGATGACTCTCAAAAAAAGAAACAATTTGTTTTTCTTGCTTTCAAATTTTTTTAACTAATCCTGTATTTCTTATAAGTTTTTGAAACTTACAGAAAATAAGTAAGAAATATTCCAATGAATGAAATATACCAAATGTCAGTAATAAGTACGACACATTCCTTTGGGGAAATGGCTGTTTAAAAAAAAAAAAAAAAAATCCAGTCTGTATAAGCAAGGAAATTCAGCCTTTTTTTTTCCTTCTTCTTCTTTAAAATTCCATTTTTCCTAAAATACCATTGCACAAAATTGGAAGTGAAGAACTAAAAAATCAGGAGAAGAAAGGAGAGTGGGGCGCAAAACCCATTAACACAAAAAGAAGTAAAAGTGACAAACATAAGGAGTTTATTACAAATTAGGCTCATACGTCAAGATACCAAAGACTGGTTGAAGAAATACACTCTTCTGCAGGAACTAGGGTTTGTACTGCTGTGTTTGTACTACCAGTGAAGAGGGATTCACTACCTTACAGCAACGCCTCTTCCCACTCCGAATCCAGTTTCTGCACCATGCCTCCACGAGGAAGGCCTCTCATTCCACCACCCAGCCCACCTCGAAGGCATCCAGGTCCCCCACAGGTGGTTAACTCAACAGTCCCCTTCCCTGGCAGCTCAAGTCTTCTTCTCTTCCACATTCAGATGGATTTCACTTCTGAACATGATAGGCTTGCTACTAAGAACTTTCTGAACAGGTTCAGAGTCATCAAACTCTCCATTAAAGCATCTTCCCAAACTGATTATTTAAGACACTACTCCAAGTATCCTTCCTTCTTGTTCTGTGGAAGTTTTTATCACTCAGTGAATGCCTAGACATTGCCCTCTATTCCTAGTCATCTGACAAAGCAAGGAGATTGGATTTGTGATTGATTAACATAATATTTCTTTCTCTGCCTTTGGTCTCTAAATGAAAAGAAAACATAGTATTTCTACCAGAAAGAGGGAAATTGGGGAACAAAATGGAAAAAAGAAATTGTTGTCATTTCGATGATAGCTACATACATAAGTCAAAAAGTATTGTTATTAGAGTTCCAGTTCATATATGCACAAATTTATTACAAACAAAATATGTTTGAAAACATTTCTACAACCAGAGAATGGCTGCAAATAAGTTCTCTCAGCAATGCACTTGTCTTAGTTTATTAGGGTGCCTTCAAAAAAAAGCTCAAATCAGAAGAGTGACTTCCAAGAGGATCTGCTGAGCCAGTGAAATTCAAGGCAGAAATGGCAGCTAAGAATGTTATGGCTACTTATTTTTGGTATTCCAAAGGGGCAATCTTGATGTATTTTATCAAAGACTATAGGAAAAACATGAGGGCTTATTAGGAAGAAATTTTAAGAAAATTGGAAGCTCCATTGGTAAGAAAAAGGCCTAGAAAATTGTGCTGAGATTTTTTTTTTAACCATCACAACAATGCACCTGCTCATTCTTCAAGGATAGCAAAGGGTTGTCCTATGAGAAATTTGTTGGGAAACTTTATCCCATCTATCCTACAGCTCTAATTTTAGTCCATCAGAAAAAAATGGAAGTAAGAATTTATTGTCATTTTTATAACAGTTATGTCCCTATTCAGGGTTGCTATGGGTTGGAACTGACTCAAAGGCAATTAAGAACAACAACTTTAGTCAAAGCACATTACTATCAGAGTTCCAGTTCATACATGGGCCCCAAATTCAAAGAACATTTAAAAGGAACATGATTCCCTCAAGGATACCCAAACTTCCAATCTGATATGGTATAAATCCAAAAGAATAAAAATTTTCAGAGACAGATTAGAGCAATGGAAACACCACCTTCAGAAGTACACAGACCTAGATGGAGATATATCAAGAAAGAACTTTGTATTTTGATCCTTTTGCTTAGTAAACATTTCTGATTTTATAACAATACTTTTTGAATCACCATCATATGTATGCTGTAGCAGAACTAGGAAACTAAGACAGGTTCAAAGCATTCCTATCTACTTTTAGTACTTAAGTCAGAACTGTTGAAATAAAACCATTTACTGTCTTTCTAGGGGGTTCTCTAAGCCGATAAGCATTAGTGTGAAATTTCTGTAGGTCACTGTAGTCACTTAATTTTTTTTTTTTTTTAAATAAAAGGCTTATATTTAAATAAAGCCATCTTTATTAAAAGTTGAAAAGATAAATAGAGGTAAAAGTAGGACAGAAATTTGGTTGAGGTCATGCATCCAGCAGGCCTTTCTTTCTTTTTGGATTTCAGCTGATTTGAGCTGAGTTTCTGTCAGAAAGAGTCCTGATTCCCAGAGCATCACTAAAGTAAACCAAGCATAGGGTGAGGGATCATGCTTCTGAGGGGAAAGGAAGAGGAAAGACAAAACTGTGGAAACCCTTAAGTATTGTGCTCTATTAATGAATTATCTACATGTGATCAAATTGACAAAAATAACTTGAAAGATGAGAGAAGACACTTAGGGGGCAGTTAGTTCATTTTAATGGTGGTAGAATCATTAGGAAAAAATATGTCAGAATGGTTGCACAAATTAAATGTAATCAATCTAGATTATGTACACTAAATGTACACTAAAGTGTACATCTAGATAGTGTTTAAATGGTGTATGTTTTGCTTTGTGACTGTCGACAACAACAATAATAAAATCTTTTTAGGAAAGATGAGGGAGTAAGAAAAAACTGAAGAGAAAAGATTGAAGTTGTCAAGGACTTCACTCGCGAAAGTAGCGGTCAAAAGATCAGACGACGTATTGCATTAGGCAAATCTGCTGCACAGGAACTTTTTAAAGTGTTGAAGAGCAGAGATGTCAGCTTGAGGACTAAGGTGCGCCTAACCCAGGCCATGGTGTTTTCAATAGCCTCATGTGGATGTGAAAGCTGGACAGTGAATAAGGAAGATCGTAGAAGAATTGATGCCTTTGAGTTGTGGTGTTGGAGGAGAATACTGAAAGTGCCATGGACTGCCAAAAGAATCAATAGATCTGTTTTGGAAGAATTGCAGCCAGAATGCTCCTTGGAGGCCAGGATGGCTAAACTTCGTCTCTCATACTTTGGACACATTGTCCAGAGAGAACAGTGGCTGGAGAAGGACGTCATGCTGGGTAAGGTGGAGGGTCAGAGAAAAAGAGGAGACCCCTAACGAGATGGATTGGCCAGGTGGCATCATTGATGGACTCAAGTGTGGCAGCGGTAGTGAGGTTGGCCCAGGATCGGACATTGTTTCGTTCTGCTGTGCATGGGGTCGCTATGAGTCGGTTCCAACTCGATGGCACCTGACAACAACAACAACAATGGTACAAACCTTTAACCACCCCCTTTGAAAGCTCAACTTTAAAATGAACCAAGATACCTTAATTACTGAGCTAGAATTGCATGTATACTCTTTAAGGCAGAAGATCTCGCCTAGATTCTAAAATTTTGAAGGTGCAATAAAGTGCTTCTGCTGCTTGGTGCCACTGAGTTGGTTCCAACTCATAGTGACCCTGTGTAGTGTTTCCAAGGTGGGGTACTGGTGTTACCCTGTAGGATACGGACTGGATTATTAACCACAAGGTCAGCGGTTCAAATCCACCAGCCACTCCTCAAAAACCCTATACAGAGTTGCTATGAGTCAGAACCAACTCAACAGCACACATATAACCAACACTGCCACTACCAACTTTACAGGAACAGAAAGCCTCATCTTTGTCCCAGGGAACAGTTGGAAGATTTAAACTGCTGACTTTGCAGCTAGTAGCCTGACATGTAATCCATTACCCTACCAGGGTTCCCAAAAAATAAAGAAGGAAAGGAGGAGCCATGATGTTTATATGTGTGCGTACACACACATTTATCTCACACATAGTAGATTTCCTTTAAACACATTTGTCAAAGATGCAAGTAGAATTTGCTGCATTGGTGAGTTCATTGATATGACATAATGCAGTCTAATTCAATGGGTTTAAATTTTAAAAACTGCTGTGTTCAACCTCCTGTGATCCATGCTCTAGATAACATAAAAAATAAATAAAACTCATTCTCCTTTTGTCAAGCAGGGTTCGAGGTTGCTAATAAAACAAAATTGACACGCATTGGATAGAACAGCATTTACTTACAGGGAAGGAAAGCAGAATGAGATCAGTTTCAAAAATGGTCACTCAGGCCAGTCAGAGTCAGAGGATAATATAAAAACTTTAATAAAGATGACAACATTTGAGATGGTTTCTGAAATAAGATACTCTATCATTATTTTGTTTTTGTTGATTCTGACTACTGGAGACCCCATATAGGTAGAATAGAACTGCGATCCATAGAATTTCCAAGGATGTGACTTTTCAGAAGCATATTGCCAGGCTTGTTTGTTAAAGCCTTCCAGTTAGTAGTTAGACTATTTCCAGGGACTCAGGTTAATATTTAAGAGGTAAAAGTCTTAGTCTAGACAAAAGAAAAAGTAAAACTTAAGACCCCAAGACAGAAAAATGCATATGCTAGTCCCAGAAAGACCATTGTTGTTGTTGTTAGGTGCCATTGAGTCGGAACCAACCCATAGCGACCCTATGCACAGCAGAACTAAACACTGCCCGATCCTGGACAAACCTCACTCCTGTTGCCACACTTGAGTCCATTGATGCTGCCACTTGGACAGTCCATCTCATTGGGGGTCTTCCTCTTTTTCTCTGACCCTCCACCTTACCAAACATGATATCCTTCTCTTGTGACTGGTCCCTCCTGACAATATTTCTGAAGTACGAGAAATGAAGTTTAGCCATCTTGGCCTCCAAAAAGTACTCTGGCTACACTTCTTCCAAAACAGATCTATTGGTTCTTTTGGCAGACCATGGCACTTTCAATATTCTCCTCCCACACCATAACGTAAAAGCATCAATTCTTCTATGGTCTTCCTTATTCATTTTCCAGCTTTTGCATGCATATGAGGTTACTGAAAATACCATGGCTTGGGTCAGGCGCACCTCAGTCCTCAAGCTGACATCTTTGCTCTTCAACACTTTACAAAGGGCTGTGCAGCAGTTTTGCCTAATGCAATACGTTGTTTGATTTCTTGACTGCTGCTTTCATGAGTGTTGATAGTTGATCCAAGAAGAATGAAGTCCTTGAGAACTTTAATCTTTTCTCCGTTGATAAGAATATTGTTTATTGGTCCAGTGGTGAGGATTTTTGTTTTCTTGACATTGAGATGTAATCCATTTCAAAGGCTGTGCTCTTTGATCTTCATCAGTAAATGTTTTAAGTCCTCTTCACTATCAGCAAGCAAGGTTGTATCATCTGCATATCACAGGTTGTTAATGAGACTTCCTCTAATCCTGATACCACATTTTTCTTCATATAACCCAGCTTCTCATATTATTTGCTCAGTATACAGGTTGAATAAGTATGGTGAAAGAATACAACCTAGTCGCACACCTTTCTTAATTTTAAAACATTCATTGTTCCCTTGTTCTATTAGAACAGCTGCTTCTTGGTCCAAGTACAGGTTCCTCATGAGCACAATTAAGTGTTCCGGAATACTCATACTTCTCAATGTTGTCCATAGCTTGTCATGATCCATACAATCAAAAGCTTTTGTGTAGTCAATAAAGCACAGGTAAACATCTTTCTGATATTCTCTTTTATCAGCCAAGATCCATCGAACATCAGCAATGATATCCCTCATTCCACTGTCTCCTCTGAATCCAGCTTGAACCTCTGGAAGTTCTCTGTCAATGTATGTTTGCAGCCATTTCTGTATTACCTTTAGTAAAACGTTACTCGCATGGGATATCAAAGAGATTGTCCAATGATTTCCACATTTGTTGGGTCACCTCTCTTTGGAATGGGCACAAATATGGATCTCTTCCAATCAGTGGGCCAGATAGTTGTCTACCAAATTTCTTGGCGTAGATGAGTGAGTGCCTCCTGTGCTGTCTCACTTTCTTGAAAGATTTCAATTTTCATTCCATCTATTTCTGGTTCCTTGTTCTTTGCTAATTCCTTTAGTGCATCTTGGACTTCCTCCTTCAGTATCATTGGCTCTTGATCATATGCTACCTCTTGAAACGGATGAATATCAGTCATTTCTTTTTCATACAGTGACTCAGTGTATTTCTTCCATCTTCTCTTGATGCTTCCTGAATCATTCAATAATTTGCCCAGAGAATCTTTCAATAATGAAAGTCAAGGTGAGTTATGGTGTTAGAGAAGAATACTAAAATAACCATGGACTTCTAGAAGAAGAAACAAATCTGTGTTGGAAGAAGTCTAGTCATAAAGCTCCTTGGAAGCCAGGATGTTGAGACTTCATATCTTATACTTTGGGCATGTTATCAGGAGGGACCAGTCCCTGAAGACGGACATTGTGCTTTGTAAATTGGAAGGTCGGCAAAAATGAGGAAGACCCCAACAAGATGTATTGACACAGTAGCCACAACAGTGGGCTCAGGCATTACACCAATTGTGAGGCTACAGTAGGACTGTGCAGTGTTTCATTCTGTAGTGCATAGGGTCACTCTGAGTCAGAACTGACTCCATGTTACCTACCAACAGTTCCAGGACATGTTTTCCTGAGGTAAGAGTTCAAGTCAACCACCTAGGATAGGGGTAAGTTTTGGTAACCCTGGGGGATTTAGTAAAGCAAAATAACATGCTGCAAAATTACAGTTCTAGAAACATGGAAACCAAAGTTTGAAATTCTAATATTGAATGTGTCTTGTATTTAAGCCACCATGACTTTGGGGCATGCGTTCATAGTCACCAGGGATATGAAAGTTTGGAGAGTCAAAGCAAAAGTCATTTTCTGCCTTAGGGATGTTTAGGCCTGTTTTCAGCTTGATTAATTTAAAGTGCTTAACTTTTATGGGTTCACTTAGTAGAAGTTGATGTTTAAAAAAAAAAAAAAAAACACTGAATCTCAATTATTATATGACCTTTTGGGGATTTAAAAGACAGTTTTGTCACTGGGTTCAAAAGCATCCCTGTCCTTTTAGGAAACTTTTTCTTCATAGAAGGAAAGGCTTCCTCTCTTTATTCACAGTTGTGTGTTCTCTAATAAGTGTTCCTTTTCCTTTAGGGCTGACCTGCTTTCACTTCAGTGCATGTTGTTTTCAAAGAGTCATTTGATGTACAAGAAACCTTTTGCTTAAAAATAAAAAAGGATGCCGGAAGAATGAAATAGAAAGAAAGTAAGGGTTGGAGGGAAAGAAAAAAAAAAAAGTTTTGTCATGTTTGTTTTTATTTAGGAATCTAAACTTTTGCACTAAACTATTCCAACTGCCAATTAAATTTCAAACTTTTTATATATATAGTATTTCATTTGTCTTTAGTTCAATGCCTCACGTTGACCACACCAGAAGGACATAAACAGGCACAGTCAAAAGAAAGTATTATTTCATTTGAAATGAAATAAAATTAAAAACAACCTAGGAAGAGAAATGACTTCTTTAGTATCTGCTTGTATAAAAAATCAAATCCTTTTATATGACCTTTGAAAATCCCCAGGTATAGATCTATGCCCCATGCAAATAAATGAGTATTTCCTTCATTTTGTCTCTGAATCTCAGCTCCTTGATTTATGGGTCCTCTGTTACAGTAGAGCTGATCTATTTATTGCTATATATACGTGACTTGCTTTTGATCGTCTCTTATGGCATATAAACCATTCTCAACATCAAGAATAATCTCTCCATTCCTTTCTGTCCATCACTCCATTTCATCTAATTAAGATGAATTCTGTCAGGAAAGCTACCTTCTGTTACTTTGACTCTATAAAGTAAACTTTATTTCCATTCTAGCAGAATTTATGAACCCTACCTTTCAAATTCTATATACTAAGTTACCTTGGTGGCAAAATGGCTTAAGCACTGCTAACTACAAGGTTGGTGGTTCAAACTCACCAGCTGCTGGTGAAAGATGAGTCTGTTTGTTCCTGTAAAGATTTACAGTATGAGAAACTTGAAGAAGCAGTTAAACTGTACTATAGGATTGCTATAAGTCTGACTATAAATTCATATTGTTATTGTTAAGTGCAATCGAGTTGGTTCAATTAATAGCGAGCCTGTATAAGGTTTCTAAGAAGCATATTTTTTAACTCTCAATTTAGTATATAGCAAATGTTATATTAATTTACATAAACAATTATGGTGGTGGTGGTTATGTGCCATGGAGTTGGTTCCAACTCATAGTGACACTGTACAGAGTTTCCGAAGCTCTAAATCTTTATGGGAGCAGAAAGCCTCATTTTTCTCCTGCGGAATAGCTGATAGTTTCAAACTGCTGACCATGAAATTCGCAGCCCGATTCATAACCACTACACTACCAGAGCTCCTTTATAAACAACCATTGTTGTTGTTGTTAAGTGCCATCGAGTCATATCCCCTATGAAATGGCATGTGTACCGTTTTTCCTCCCACTACGTCACCTGTTGCAGATCAGTGACTGCATTCTGCCAATAAACTTACATGTAGTCTTAGAATTTATATCAACAACGCACAGAGTAGTAGAGGCAGGCATTTAATTAATTGAAATTAACTTGAGAACTAAAACCTGTTTTTAATTTCTACAGAACTGTAGGCTTGCTGAAAGCAACCACTACGTGTGTTTTATTCCCTATATCAGCATAGATTGTGTTTGGCTGTATATAAGAAAAACCTACAAGATAGTCTTAAGCAAAGAGACATTTATTTTTCTTAGAAATCTATGAAGGGGTTTCAAACTGTTCGTGGAAACTTGGAATTGAAAGATAATGAAAATATTCCATGAATTTTTTGGAATTCCCCACCTATATGCCTATTTATTCTTGCCTTTCACTCATATAATGACAATATGGCTACTGCAGCTCCAGGGATTGCATGTCAGCTCTGGGAAGAACTGGTAAAGGATAAAATATCTGCAAATTAACTTTAAACTGCTTAAACAGGAAACTGATCATTTTCCTGAAAATTCCAATCTACAGACATTTACTTAAGTTGTATTGGCCAAATCTATATCACACAGCCAACCATTGTTGCTAGAAACCCTAAAAATATCAAGCTTAAAAATAAAAATAAAAATAATAAAATAAACCATCTCTAAATACACTGGTCTAAAAAAATCCTGTTTTCTGCTAGAGAAAATTAAGGAAAAATTCATACTAAGCAGTTAACTAGCAGCTAGCAGTCTGTTTAACAACGCTAAATTTTCAGTGCATAGTACAGTGCCTCTTGCAGAGTACACACTTAGTAAAAGTATAATGAATTAATTAGTGAATAAATTACTAAACTATTATTATAGTCCTAATATTTTATTTAAAAATAAGCTTTTGAATGCCTTCCACTATGACATCTCATAGATCAATAAAAGGATCCCAAATGATAAGGACTTACAAAGTTAAGATTGTATTGTTAGGACACATAACACATTGGCACTATAGGAGAAGCACTGCTTGACCACAGGTTGGTGGTTCAAAACCACCAACTGCTCCTTGGAAACACTCTGTTGTTGTTGTGAAGTGCTGTCGAGTCAGTTCCGACCCATAGCGACCCTGTATAGGGTTTCTGAGGAGCTTCATCTGCCGACCTTGCAGTTCAAACGGCTTTGCAGTCTGGTGCATTAACCCACAGCGCCACACCAGACCTCCATAGGGTCAATATTTGTTGGAACTAACTCCATGGCACATTAACAACAACAGCACATTATCACACATGATTAGGCATTTGACAAAAGTTTTCTAAATTTTATCAATGGTGAAAAGCATTTTTTAAATGCTTTTTTTTTTCTCTTTTCAAACTTATCTCATTGGCTCTCAGTCTACAAGGAAAAGTTCATTTTCTTTTTCTGACCTTTTTCATGTATTCATTTTCAGTTAAAAAAAAAAAAAAAAGCATTCTTTATTCTTTATAGATGTATTTCAGTCTCCTGCAATGATTACCTGTGTCTCAGGAAGGGGCGATCACTACCTAAGTGTGGAAGCATTATTGTTTTTAACGACAAGCAGCTGTAAAACTATTTGCTGAGAGGACACATCAAGATTCTTTAGTTTTAAACATTTACATGGGTTTATGCTGTCTCCTTGAAAATCAGAATTTCTCTAATTGAAGGAAACTATATTCTTACTACTGATGGGCAGGTTAGATTTTTGGAGGGAGGGCGAAGATTATCGTTTTGAACAATCTTTAAGAGGAGAAATTTTTTTTTAAAGACTTTTTGTTTTAGAGTAGAAGATAAAGCTTTAAAAAAATCTAAGAACCCTGTGAACAAGTTCAGAAGGATAAATGAAAGTCCCTTGTGTTCGTGTAACAATACAAACAGATAATGCATATAGAATTTAATGAGTTCCAGGCATTGTTTCAAGTGTTTACCTATAGAACCTCAGTTAGTGCATATGACCTTGCGAAATGTATACTTTTATTATTATCATATCACAGTTGAAGAAACGAGCCTCATGTCACTTGTTCAATGTCATCCATGTCCCAAGTGATACGTTTGGGTACTTCAATGTGCCGATAGTAATACAGTGTCTTGAGACTCTATATTTGAGAAGAATTGTACTCTCTGGATAATTATTAATACATTATAATAAGAAATTTAAGGAGCTCTGGTAGCGTAGTGGTTACGAATCGGGCTGCGAACCTTAAGGTCAGCAGTTCGAAACTACCAGCTGCTCCGCGGGAGAAAGATGAGGTTTCTACTCCCGTAAGGATTTACACCCTCGGAAACCCTGTACAGGGTCGCTATGGGTCGGAACCGACTCGAAGGCACTTAACAACAACAAAATAAGAAATATAAGACTAAGGAAGAGGAAAAGCAAGTTACAAACAATGACAACAGGGGTGAAAATAGACTGCTTCTAAGGAAGAGCCATAAAGGATGTATGGATTTCCAGCCAATAAGAACACTTAGAAATTATTTTAATGACTTTTGATGTTATGTACTATATATGAGTCTTCCATCCTGAAGTACTAATCAATTCTGTTGAATGAAAAATAAAAATGGGTCACCATGCTAGAGAATAAGTTTCTAAAACTTGAATAACTCTAAAAAATATAAAGGTCATTAGAAAGTTTAGAAGAAATAATTTAGGACAAAATCCAGAGAATGTGTATACTGGTATTATAAATGTGTAATGTAAGAGTCTTTCTCCATTATTTATATGTTAGACAATAGATAAGTACAGATAACTTACAAAAAAGCAAATAGTAAAGAAAAGAAATAAATTTGAGGTGGACCTATAACTTCCACGCCTACAAGTACCCACTGTGTCTAAAAGGAGAGTCACTCACTTTTCCCAAATTACCTATGTCCATTTCTGTGTCACTGGATGGGCTCGCTGTGGATTAGGTGTCTGCAGGTGCCTCTCCGTCTTCCTCTATCTTTCAGCAAGTATATAACTAGCTCTGACCAAGTGTGAGTGACTATTCATTTTCTCTCTCTCTCCCTTTAGCTATTCTTTATTGGCTCAGGCATTCCTGTGCTTCCTGGTCTAACTCAACCAGTATATTCAGGATAATCCTGGGACAACAGCATGAGGAGGCTGGCATTACAACAGTTCTCAAAGCAACACTTGTATGGGCAACCCCTGTATAGTTATGCCCAAGCAACTGTTGTCTTGGCAACTCTTGCCCAAAGGTTCCCAGCACTACTCCATGGGCCCACCAGTCTATGGGTCAACTCTTCCTACCGCCAGTGTCTACTAGTCTGTAGTTCTTATCACTGACATTGCTGCTACTATTTTTCTGACACTGTGCTCTGCTGTGCTGGGTCATTTCTCTGGGTCATCTGTGTAATCAGGTCAGTGTGTCACCAGTTCAGGCCCCTCTGCAAGGACACACTCCCTTCCTGGCTTTCCTGTTAAGCACCATCGAGTCAGTCCTGACTTACAGTGACCATATGTAGGGTTTCCAAGGAGTAGCTGGTGAGTGTGAACTGCCCACCTGTGCTCTCCTAGAGCTCCAAAAACCTCTGTGAGATCGCTGTTGTTGGTAAGTGCAGTCTGTCGAATTCACAGGGCATATTGCCCTAGCCTTGAGAACTGGTTCCATGTATGAAAGGGACAGGACTAGCAAGCCCTATCACCTTCTTGCAAAATGAAACAAAGTTCAGCAAATGAAAATCTTCATCAAAGCATCACATTTATTATAGTACAAAACATTCCCAGAAAAGTGGGGAATGGGTCTACCTCATGAGTGAGCATAGAGGCCGTAGAGCATTAAGTACAGTTGCTCTTCTTGTGGTTCCAGGTGCCCTCACCTACAAAGTGGGACTGATGATGCCCTTCAATGCAGAAGTCACAGGTTTGTCTGGATTTGTGATTTTATTATTTTCTCCTTATTTTTGCTGAAGGATTGGTTGTGTTGTTGGCCCTTGATGGATTAACTACCCAATTCCTACCAGAGACCCTTCTTCATAACCTGTACCTGCCACTTCCTTTCTACTCCATTGTGTCCAGTGGAAGAAGAAAGTCCCTTCTAGGGTGACCAAAGTGTGCCAGTTTGCCTGATTTTTTTCCATTTTCAAAAAATGTCTTCTATCCCAGAAAACTCAATCTCAGGCAAACTGAAATGATTGATCAAACAAAAGGATGCCTATACACACGCACACACACACACACACACACACACACGATCAACAGAACCCCAATTACATTGCACAATGATTCTTGATGAATCACAAAACTAAAATCCCCAATAATTAGCCTGTCATTCCCCACAAAATAATATTAATAAACAAATAAACACACTTTTTTTGTTCCCAAAAGAAGGGAGAGTTCATATTCAATACTCCCAGAAGAAAATAGGTTTTTTTTTCCCACCATTATAAAGCAGAAAACAGAAAATTTTAGTTTACATATTAAAATGACTGAAAATTTCTATTTTATCTGTCAATGAAGGATCTCCAAGCAGATACAGAACTTGCACACACATTGTTATTGTTGTTAGGTGCCATCAAGTCGATACCGATTCATAGCGACCTTATACAAAGCAGAATGAAACACTGCCCAATCCTGGGCCAACCTCACTACTATTATCATGCTTGAGTCCATCAATGCTGCCATTTGACCAATCTATCTCGTTGGAGGTCTTCCTCTTTTTCTCTGACCCTCCACCTTACCAAACATGCTATCCTTCTCCAGCAACTTGTCCCTCCTGACAATATGTCTGAAGTATGAGAGACAAAGTTTGGCCATCTTGACCTATTGGATCTATTGGTTTTTTTGGCAGCACATAGCACTTTCAATATTCTCCTCCCACACCATAACTCAAAAGCATCAATTCTTCTATGGTCTTCCTTATTCACTGTCCAGCTTTTGCATGCATATGAGGTTATTGAAAATACCATGGCTTGGGTCAGGCGCACCTTAGTCGTCAAGCTGACATCTTTGCTCTTCAACACTTTTAAATGACACAAAAACTATATCATTAGATGATTTCATATTAAAGATTAAAGACCAGAAGTGCTGTGCAATGAAATCATGACTATCATACAGGAAGAAAGCAAAAGGTCATTTAAAAAGTTGGGAAAGAAAGAAAAATCAAAATGGATGTCAGAAGGGACCCTAAAACTTGCTCTCTAGGAGAAAGATGCTAAAGCAAAGAGAAGAAATGAGGAAATAAAAGAGCTAAACAAAATTTCAAAGGGCAACTTGTAAAGACAAAGTTAAGTATTATAATGAAATGTGCAAAGAGTTGGAGTTAAGAAACCAAAAAGGAAGACATGTCAGCATTTCTCAAGCTGAATTAAATGAAGAAAAAAATCAAGCTTCAGTTTGCAATATTGTAGGATTCTATGGGCAAAACGTTGAATGATTCAGGAAGCATCAAAAGAAGATAAGATGATCTTGTATAATAAACAGGCCTGGTGAAAGGATATGGGGATAAGATTCTTATGATTCAATTGTGAATAATTCTTATCGTGACGAATTGAGACTGTCCCAATATAAAGGTAGACATGTTGTAACAAAAAGAGGGGAGTAGTTTATCTTACATTCCAAGAACAGAGGACTCTCGAACTATCAAGGGAGAAGAGCACGAGCGGAGTGGGGGACACTATCCAGAGAAGCAGCAACACCAGAGATGGAAACAGAGATGATGATATGGAGAGACAGAGCAGCTGAGGACTCTAGACTCATGGAAAGAGAAAGGCTGTGTGCCAGAGACCAGGAGGCAGGCTTGCAGAATGTGCCCTTTGGTTGTTTAAATGATAATATATT
>NW_006408530.1:26629808-26631221 GCF_000296735.1 Chrysochloris asiatica
TTTTATTCCATCAATTCCTAGTGCCTTGTTCTTTGCCGATTCCTTCAATGCACCTTGGACTTCCTCCTTCAGTATAATTGGCTCTTGATCATCTGCTACCTCTTGAAACGATTGAACATTAACCATTTCCTTTTGGTACAGTGACCCTGTGTATTCCTTCCACCTTCTCTTGATGCTTTCTGATACTTTCAATAACGAAAGTTGAGGCTTGAGTTTGTTCTTCAGTTCCCCTAGCTTGAGAAATGCTGAGAGTGTTCTTCCTTTTTGGTTTTCTGATTCCAGATATTTGCACATTTTATTATAATATTTGGCTTTATCTTCTTGAGCTAATCTTTGAAATTTTCTGTTCAGCTCTTGGACCTCCTCATTTCTTCCATTTGCTTTAGCATGTCTACACAGAAGAGCAAATTTCAGTGTCTCTTCTGACATTCACTTTGAACTTTTCCTTCTTTCTTGTCTTCTTAATGACCTTTTGCTTTCTTCCTGCATGATGTTCTTGATGTCATCCCACAACTCTTTTGGTCTTCGATCTTTAGTATTTAATGTATCAAATCTGTTCTTCAGATGATCTCTAAATTCAGGTGGGATATATTCATGGTCATATTTTGGCTCTTATGGACTTGTTTTCATTTTCTTCAACTTCAGTTTGAATTTGCATATGAGTAACATGGTCTTTTCCACAGTCTGCCCCTGGCCTTGATTTGACTGATGATATAGAGCTTTCCCATCATCTGTTTCTGCATATGTGGTCAATTTGATTTCTAGGTATTCCTTCTGGTGAGGTCCATGTGTATAGTCATCTGTTATGCTGTCTAAAGAAGGTATTTGAAATGAACAAATCATTGGTTTTGCAGAATTCTATCATGCATTCTCCAGCATAATTTCTATCACCAAGGTCATATTTTCCAACTACTTACTGGTCCTTCCTGTTTGCTCCCAACCTTTGCATTCCAATCATCAGTAATGATCAATACATCTTGATAGCATGTTTGATCAATTTCAGGTTAAAGAAGTTGGTGGGATTCTTCTACTTCATCTTCACTGGCTTTAGTGGTTTGCATAAATTTGAATAATAGTGGTATTAACCGGGCTCCCCTGTGGGCGCATGGATATTATCCTATCACATACAGCATTGTACCTCATGACTGATCTGGATATGTTCTTTTTGACGATGAATGCAAGACCATTCCTTTTCAATTTGTCATTCCGGCATAGTAATAAACCGTGTGGTTGTCAGATTCAAAATGGCCAATACCAGTCCATTTCAGCTCACTAATGCCTAATATATCGATGTTTATGTGTTCCATTTCATTTTTGACAACTTCCAATTGTCCCAGATTCATACTTTGTACATTCCATGTTCCGATTTTCAATGGATGTTTACAGCTGTTTCTCTTCATTTTGAGTTGTGCC
>NW_006408530.1:26631321-26638848 GCF_000296735.1 Chrysochloris asiatica
GCGACCCTGTACAGGGTTTCCGAGGCTGTAAATCTTTACGGGAGCAGAAAGCCTCATCTTTCTCCCATGGAACAGCTGGTAGTTTCGAACTGCTGTCCCTGAGGTTCGCAGCCTAATTCATAACCAATACAATACCTCCCAAAAAAACCAGTAGGGATAGAAGCAAATACTGCTGATTGATGATGCACAGAGGAGACTGTAATCATTGCAACGAAACGATGAGTGTAAAATTGATGTTCTACCATGTAAACTATCACTCAATTCACAATAAAGACTTAAAAAAAAAAAAAAAGAAGAAGAGAGAGAGAGAGAGATGTTGAAATGAATACACAGAGTAACTGTAACGAAAAGAAAGGTACAAAAATGGTAATGGTGCTCAACCATTTCAAGAGTTGTATATAACCAAGACAAGAACGAATGGTACTGAAGGAAAAAGTTAAGCTGTACTGAAGGCATTGGCAAAAAACAAGGTTCCAGGAGTTGATGGAATGCAAATTGAAGTCTTTCAGCAAACTAATGCAACACTGGAGGCACTCACTCATCTAGACCAAGAAATTCAGAAAACTGCTACCTGGCCAGTAGATTAGAAAGATCCATATTTGTACCCATTCCAAACAGAGGTGACCAACAGAATGCAAAAATCATTTAACAACATCATTATTATTACATGCAAGTAAACTTTTGCTGAAAATAACACAAAAACAGCTACAACAGCACATCCACAGAAAACTGCCCAAAATTCAAGCAGAATTCATAACAGTATATGGAACAAAGTATATCATTGTTGATGTAAGATGAATCTTGGCTAACAGCAGAGAATACCAGAAAGATGTCTACTTGTACTTTATTCACTTTGCAAAGACTTTTGACTGTGTGTATCATGACACACTATGGACAACACTGCAAAAAATGAGTATTCCAGAACACTTAATTGTGCTCTTGAGGAGCCTGTATATAGACCAAGAGACCGGCATTCTAACAGAAAAAGGGATAATTAATAGTTTAAAATCAGCAAAAGTGTATGCCAGGGTTATATTATTTCACCATTCTTATTCAGTATGCTGAGCAAATAATCCAAGAAACTAGATTATATGAAGAAGAACATGGCATCATTAGAGGAAGACTCATTAACAACCTGTGATACATAGATGATACAACCTTGCTTGCTGAAAGCAAAGATGTCTTAAAATACTTACTGATGAAGTTCAAAGACTACATCTTTCAGTATGGATTGCACATTAGTGTAAATCCTCACAACTGGACTAATATAAT
Organism: Chrysochloris asiatica; assembly: GCF_000296735.1. Taxonomy (NCBI): domain Eukaryota; kingdom Metazoa; phylum Chordata; class Mammalia; order Afrosoricida; family Chrysochloridae; genus Chrysochloris; species Chrysochloris asiatica. The sequence goes on from NW_006408530.1 coordinate 26,632,594, forward strand.
GATAAATGAAGAAAATATTTAAGTTATTAAAGACTTTATTTTGCATGGATCCACAATCAACATTTTTGAAAGCAGCAGTCAAGAACTTAAGCAAGGCATCTCATTAGGCAAATCTGGTACACAAGACCTCTTTAAACTGTTCAAAACAAAGGTGTCAGTTTGAGGACTAAGGTGCATCTGAGAAATCCACAGTATTTTCAGTAGCCTCATATGCATGTGGAAATTGTACAATGAATGAGAAGACCATAGAAGAATTGGTGGATTTGAATTATGGTGTTGGAGAAGCATATTTAAAGTACCATGTACTCCCAGAAGAACAACAAATCTGTCTTGGAAAAAATACACCCAGAATGCTCCCTAAAGGTTAGGATGGTGAGACTTTGTGTCTCTTACTTTGGATATGTTATTAGGAGGGGCCAGTCCCTGGAAAAGGACATCATGCTTGGTGAAATGGAGGCTCATCAAAAAAGACAAAGAACCCCAATGACATGGACTGACACAGTGACAGAACAACAGGCTCAAGCGTAACAGTAATTGTGAGGATGGCCCAGGACTGGACAGTGTTTCTCTTCTTGTGCATATCGACACAGATACCGTGTTTCATCTGTCATGCATATGGTCATGATGAATCAGAACCAACTCGATGGCCTCTAATAACAGCAACAACAATAGAGATCCTGTGAAGAGTTCTAACGATGCCATGTTTAAGCTCTTGGCTACTAACTGAAGAAAAGGTAGCAATTTAACCCTATACAGAGGTGCTCTAAGTCAGAACCAACTCAACATCAGTTACCAGCAACAACAGTCACACAGTGGAAGAAAACTGTAGCTCCTCCTTTTATTCTTGAAAATTCTGTGGGGCAGCTCTATTTGTCTGAAAAGGATGCTATGAGTTGGAATTGACTTGATAGCAATGAGTTTAGCAAGAGGTGAGGATAGTGATAGTTTAGTGATAGTGGTCCAGGTGTGGCATGTGGGTTAATGTGCTGGACTGCTAGGTCAGTTTGAATCACAAGGTCAGTGGTTCAAGCTCTCCAGCTGCTCCTCAGAAACCCTATACAGGGATGCTGTGGGTCGGAATCGACTCAACGGCACTTAACAGCAACAATAACTTGTGGTATTTCTGTTATAGCAGCACTAGATAACTGAGACACGTGGAAAACAGAAGTCGTAGATTTTACTGGCAAAAGTCGGTGTTCTCTTGCAAGTTAGTTAACTCTAACCAAGGGTCTTAAAAAGATGTCTATGGGGACAAAGCAGGCAATGTAAATAAATTAGGATCAAGGACAACAGAAAACCGTGTTATATTTCAAAGGAGCAGCCCCCACAGAGTCACAGCTGATTGCTGCCCTGGACCAGGGCATCATAGTTTCTGATATTTTCAGTGTTGCTACAATTCATTCTTTTATTCAAAATTGACTAATTTGTTAATTTTAGTAACCAATTTAATGATTTTAAAAATATTTTAAAAGTCAAAGTATACCTACCAATAGACAAGCCCACAAGGTACATGTTTGCTCTTTCTGCTCTAAGTATTTATCTTATTAACTATGATGAAATAGAATTGAAAGAGAAAGGAACGTGGTGAAGCATTGAGAAATATGTTTTCCAGGGACTGAATGACAAGCAACTGATAAGCTGAAAAGATCCACTCCTCAATCAGCATTCATCTCCAGATATTCTCAGATGAACTCTTTCAATGACCCCCATCTGGTACTTATACATAATACTTATTATTTAAATATTGGTATGTTGAAAACCAGCAAGTGTTGGTGAAGACATGGAAAATTGAAGCATTCTTGCGTTACTGATAGGAACATGAAATGGTACAAACACTGTGGAAAACAGTGTAGAGGTTCCTCAGAAACTTAAACATTGAATCAGCATATACACTAGCATATATTCTAGTCATATACAAAAAATAATTGAAAACAGGGACTTAAAACAGATACTCATCTGCAAATGCTCATTACAGCATTATCCGCAAAAGACGAAAAGTGGAATCCAAGTCTCAACAACAGTTGTTGCTGTTAAGTGCTGTCAAGTAAGTTTCTGTTCATAGCGACCCTGTATAGGGTTTCTGAGGGCCTTGTGGTTCAAACCAACCTTTCAGTCAAGTCCTTATCCTGCAGCGCCATCCTGAAACTCATGTAAACCTGAAAAAACAAGCCACCACCACAGAGTTGATTCCAACTCATAGGGACCCTATAAAGACAGAGTAGAACTGCCCCATGGTGTTTTCGAGGGTGTAAATCTTTACAGAAGCAGGAGATTTACAACATTCTTCTGTGTTTCAGTGGGTAGGTTTGAACTGCTGACCTTTAGGTTAGCAGCTTAATGCTGCTATGTTGTTGTTGTTAAGTGATCTCGAGTTGGTTCTGACTCATAGTGGCCCTATACAGGCTTTCCTTGGTGTGACTGGTGGGTTTGAATTGCCAACCTTGCAGTTAGTAGTGTTTATCATATGGAGCCATACCAGTACTCCCACTGTGCTAATATATTGGAATATTATTCAAATATAAAGAAAAATGAATTTCTGATCGATGCTGTGACATGAATGAATCTTGAGAACATGCTGTGGCACTCCAGGATAGGCACTGGACTGCTAACAAGGTTGGAGGTTCAAACCCACCAGCCTCTCCTTAGAAACCCTAGAAAGGACCATTATGAGTAGGAACCAACTCATCAGCTCTAGATAACAACAAGAAGCAAAATAAACCAATACAAAAAGACCAATATATTATGATTCCACTTATATAAAATATCTGGAATAGGCAAAGCCATAGAGACAGAAAGTAGATGAGGAATTATCAATGGCTTGGAGAATGGGGAATGGGAAGTACTGCAAAATTGATAGAAAGTTTCTATTTGGGTGATAAAAGGGTTTTGGAAATAGATAGTGGTAATGATTGTACAATGTTGTGAATATAATTAATGCCATATAATTGTACTCAGAATAGTTAAATAACAAATTTTATGCTATACATAATTTACCAAAAAAAAAAAAAAAGTCACAGAATTTTTTTTAAAAAATGAAGCAATGACTGAAACTTAATCTTTACTTTTCGAGCTAATCAGAGGACCCAGTGTTAGCTTTATATCCTGGATTATAACACAGCTCTCTTGTCTTTCAGTTCAGCACCATTTCTAGTAAACTCCACAAAATTGAGTTTGTAATGGGCCTTTCATATAAAGGATTGTTTCAGGGAAAAATAAGATACTTTGGAAATGTTTATAAATTGTCAAGTGTTATGCAAATATAGTTAAGGTGATATCACGAAGACCACAAAGATTGGGGCACCAAAACTGTAGCAGCTTAATGGAAAAGTTTAAACCGTTTTAAGAGAAAAGTCCAAGGATAATGCTATAAAGTCAAGTAGCCAACAGATATAACATGTAAAGAATCATTTTGTAAGTTTCTAGGATACTAGACAATGGCAGCAATAAAGAAAAGAGTACATGAATCTGAGAGCAGAAATAACAAAAGGACATGTTAGTAAGGAACAGAATTATTTTTTTAAAAACATTGTCATTAGAAAGCAGCCATAAAGAAATTCAATTACTCAGACATAAATATGAAAAAAGAACTCTCACAGGTTCATGTAATTATCTATTACATCTCTTTCAATTACAGTGACAAAACAAGATATCCAAATTTAGTGCTAAACATCAGCCTGCAAAAGAAGAAACAATGGAGGAAAAGGCTGCTTCTTATACAAACCATGGGGAGTCAAAGCAAGTTGCAGATGAATAATTTTCTTAAAGGATACATTTCTAGTTCATTGAAACTACAATTTTTTAAATATTTTTTTCTTAAACAGCTGCACAATTTCTAAAGCACAGATGCAGTCCAAGCACAAAATCAATATTCACATTTCTTTTTCCTTTTGGTGATTTTCAGACATAGTAGTAAATAATTTCCCTCAGAATTTACACCTAAAGAATTAGCCCACCTATCTTTTCTTTCTTCTTCTTTTTTAAGCTGGAACATGCATCTGGATTTAATTAGAAAAGCATCAAAACAGCATCTGGAGGGATCAGGCCAGTCTGTTCTTTGAAATATTAGAAACATTAAGAATGGAAATTCCCTTTATGCCAATATTCCACTTCAGAAAAAAGCCTTCTAAATGAAGTTATAAAATCTTCCACTGTGGCTAATATGACACTAATATCCTCCAATGATGGGTATTATAACCCATAAAGTCTTTTTATAGGTTTTTCACAATTCTTCTTAAAATGCTTGAAAATTTTTTCTTAAGGAATTCAAGTCTGGGATCTCAAGAGAGCCAAAAGTCATTGGTTTGTGATCTGAAATAAATATTCTCGCTCCCTCTGTTTCATCTTTGGTCTTGCCACAGATTCCCAGCCCTTCTCTCCATCTCATAGAGTTCTCTTCATCAATTCTCACCTTTCCCTTTTCTATAAGTAGCCTCCGCATTGCAAATGTGTTCATATATGCAAATTATTTTGAAATCAAAGATGGCTTACTTTGGACATGTCATCAAGAAAGACTTCAACTGTTACCAAGACACGAATCTGTTCCCCTATTAGTGCTGATAATCTGCATATTTACCACATCTGGAAATTTTGGAAAATTAATGATCTATATAAGAGGGGGATTCCAAAAAGTTTGTGGAGAATGAAATTCAAAGATAATGGAGTTTTCCCACCAATTTTTTGATGCCCCCTCCAATTTACCAAATAATTAATTTATGCTTTCTTTTAATTCTTGGTATTTAATACTGGTTGTTGTATGCCATTGACTAATTTCTGACTCAAAGCGACCCTATATAGGGTTCTGAGGCTGTAAACCTTTACAAGAGCAGAAAGCCTCATCTTTCTCCCACAGAATGACTAGTAGAGTTGAACTGCTCATCTTGCAGTTAACAGCTCAGCTACACTGCCAGTCTACATAATCTCTTTCTTCTTGATTCCTATAACATTACTATGATTTTCCTCCTCTTTGTCATTCTATATTCTTTTCCTCACATCTGTCCTTAAATGTTGATTCCTTGATCTATTTAGCCTTCTGCTCTAGTCTCATTACATATTGTCCTGAGTCACATCTATATTTTCATAATGGTGGCTACCATAAACTTATCTCTAATTCATATATCCAATTCTGAGATACAGCTCTTCACTTGGAAGTATCTGAGGCAACTAGAGCATCTAATCAAAACATTCTTTCCCAACCAAACCTAAAATTTTAGAAAGATAAGGCTTTCTGCTCCCATAAAGATTTACAACTTTGGAAACACTATACAAGTTCACTATAAGCCAGAACTGATTCAGTGGCACACCACCACCACCATTTTCTATTTAGGAGGAATAGCATTCCCATGCATTCATTCAGGCTAGAAATTTGGGTCATTACTTGGACCCTCATCTTCCATACATTCAATTGTTTATTCATTGCTACCAATTCTGTTCCCTACCTATATTTTGTTTCTGTTTCTTCTCCAATTAATTATATTCATACTGCCAATCAGGTATATTGAAGCATGTCATTTCCTAGCTTCAGTGGATCACTTTATTTACAGGATGAAGTTCAAACTCCTTACCATGACCTAAAAGGCCCTTCCTTTAAAATCAGACTCCTATTTACTTTGTCAGTTCAATTCCTTTCAGTTTCCTACATGCATATAAAATCTAGCTACATGAAACAATTTGAAGGCTCTGACCATTGCTTTACCTCCCATGTGCTGAGGCTGGTATACTCATATTCTGTTTTGCTCCTGGACTGTTCTTATCTCTTTCTGGATCAGTAAACCTCATTTAAGATTCAGGTCAAGGGTTGGTTCCTCAAACAAGTATTTCCTGATGCTCATTTATCCTCTTGGAGTCCTAGTGGATAAACACTAGACAGCTAACAACAAATCTGGGAGTTCAAAGCCACCAGTTGCTCCTCGGAAACCCTATAGAGTCACTATTAGTCGGAACAGACTAGAGGGCACTTAACAACAATGAAAACATTCATTCTATATGGTGCTTCCTTGGTACTTTGTAGCATTAAAGCTGCTCATTATTATTCTGCTAGAAGTTAGAGATAAAAGTCTTTTTATGAATCACTAATAACAAAATCCCCAAACTGGTCTTGTTGTTATCCTTACAGAAGCCTGGTTGTCCACCACTTTATTGAAAAGGCTAGCTACCTGGTCTACATGCAACAAACATATCTTTGTTTAAGACAGTTGTTGTTGTTGTTAGGTGTCATCGAGTTGGCACCAAATCATAGCAACCTTATGCACAGCAGAA
>NW_006408530.1:26641632-26712774 GCF_000296735.1 Chrysochloris asiatica
TGTTTCTCTGCTATTAATAAGGTTTTCAGTGACTAAAGATTCAGAAGTAGTTCGTCACTCTTTCTTCCTAGTCTGTTTGCTGTAGAGGTGAATAATAAAGTCTGTGTAGTGTACTTGTATGATTGCACAAATATTATTGCTTAACGTGATCTTGTGTAAGGTATGCAATCCCATTAGGTCTCTATTTCTCTAACTACAATATAAGAGAATTAATAATAACTATATCAAAGGGTTTCTGTGAGAATTAGATGAGAGAATTAGATTAGCTCCTAGAAGAGGGTCAGTACCCAATACATGTGGTCCTTATCCTTTCTGACAAAGTCATATAGCACAATTATATCATATGACATTATGGGTTTTCTTGATTGTGTTTTTCACTATACCTTGAACACACAATTGTTAATATTGCCTATAATATGTTGTTGTTGTTTATTGCTATTGAGTCAGTTCCAACTCACAGTGACTCAATTCACAACACAATGAAATACTACCCCATCCTGTGCCATCCTCACAACTGTTGCTCTACTTGAGCCCATTGTTACTATCACTGTGACAATCCATCTGATTGGGGATGTCCTCTTTTTCAATGACCCTCCACTTTACCAAGCATGATGTCCTTCTCTAGGGACTGGTCCCTCCAAATAACATGTCTGAAGTATGAGTGCCCAAGTCTTACCATCCAAGCTTTCAAAAAGCATTCTGGATATACTTTTTTTTTTCCTTTAATTTTAGTTTATTGTGAATTATGTAATAGTTTACATGGGAGAACTTTAGCTTTACATTCATCCTATCGTATTTAGTTACATTGCCATAGTTACAATCCCCTCCATGCATTATCAAGCAACCAAAGGGTACAACCTGCAAGCCTGTCCCCTGGTTGTCAGCACACAGCCCCTCTCCCTCTCTGTGTCTAGATTTCCTAGCCGCTCCATCTTCTTTGCTAAGACATATTTGTGTGTTCTTCTGGAAGTCTTCAGTATTTTTAATGTTCTTTTCTAACATCATAACTCAAATGCATCATGTTTTCTACAGTCTTCCTTACTCACTGTCCAACTTTCATAAGCATATGAAGCTACTGAAAATATCATGGCTTGGGTCAAGCACATCTTAGACTTCAAATTAATATATTTGCCTGCTTTATTTTGTTGTTGTTGTTAAGTGCCATCGAGTTGGTTCTGACTCACAGCTACCCTGCATAGGGTTTGTGAGGAGCAGTTTGTGAGCTTAAACTAACAACCTTGCAGTTCAAACCAACATTGCAGTTCATTGCATTTACCCACAGTTAATGAGAATAATTGGAGTCCTGGTGTGGTGCTGTGGGCTAATGTGTCAGACTGCAAAGTTATTTGAACTGCAAGGTCGGTGATTCAAGCTCACCAGCAGCTCCTTAGAAACCCTATACAGGGTCACTATGGGTCAGAATCAACTCAACGACACTTAACAACAACAACAACATTGAGAAAAACTAATGAAAAATGGCTTACTTAGTGTTTTCTGGTTTGGACTCTCCTATTTCTCTCTCTTCCTTGCAATGCTTTCTTAAATTTTCTTTGGACAATGATTATTCCCCCTTTCTTAATCAAAGTGCTTGATATTAACTTCCAGAAATGGGCCCTGATTGGATTGGTTTTATCAAGCATCTCAACCTCCTAACTGCAGTGACTGATTCATAGAGCAATACATAAGTGAAATAATGCTAATAAGGTATGAAGAGACATTTATCAAGGAATTCTGGAATAGAAAATCTTTCAGTCATTTCAATAGTGCAATCATTTCTCCCTGACTATTTTGGTATGAAATATAAAATTTGAAATTGCAATATTTCTGTTGTTAACATCAGAAAGGTATCTGGACCTTTTAGAAGGGTACTCAAGGCCAAGGAAAGAGCTGAAAAGAAATCAGATGATTTCTGAAATCTTTAGAATTATAATATCAAGTCTTTCCTTAAATTAGGCCAACTTCTGAAATTTTCAGTTCACACTGAAATTCACACCAGTGAATTCCTTTGTTATTTAAACCATATCAGTTTTTCCCTTTTATTCACACATAAAGCTTCCGAAGTGATATAATGTATTACACTTACTTTACTAGCTCTATGTTTTATGACAGAATGATCTCCCATAGTAAATGTTTCTGCCTTAGGCAAGTCACTAAACTCTTTGAACCTCAGTTTCCTCATTAATTTGTTCAGTGGCCTGTATTTGTCTCAGACAAATGCTTCTTTAATAAAAATTTTGTTTATTATATTTATATTTGGGGGTACATTGCTTCTCTTCTATGATCTTATTTTAATTCATTTTTTTCTTCTGTTTATAAAATTGCACTTTCAAAGCTGAAAAGCTGCTTTGAGATTACTTTTTCCAGTAAGTCCATTTAGTCTACAAAGAAACTGAAGCCCAAAAACATTAAGTAATTTTTCCAAAGCCACACAAGAAAACATCAGTTGAAAAAAATCTACTCTATATTCCTGATAACTTATAAAGTATTGGCTTAAGTATACTGGTAATTTTTTACAAACAACTAATTTATTTTAGTGACCCCTGATGTGGCACTGTATGAAAAGCACTGGAAGGTGAACCACAAGGTTGGGCAGTTCAAACCCACCAGCTATTCCTCAGTAACTCTGCACATGGGTGGGAATCGACTCACTGGCACTTAACACCAACAACAACCACCTAAGGATTATGGTGAAACATTTTCTATCCACAATACAGTTACATCTTAAGGAAAGTAAAATAAACACATTGCATCTGTTACAATGGGTATAGATAAGCATTATAGAATTGCGGAGGGTTGGGTCTAGTTTTGGGGGTATTGGGAATCCCTATAACTTTTTATTTTTTCATCTCCTGTATTTACTGAAGGCTGACTATATACCAGGTCTTCTAGATATTAAATAATTTCCAGAGATTGGGATAAAATTGATCTTCATCTTTAAAAATTGATTGAACTTGTGTGCAAGTTGGATTAAGAATCATTCTGATCTATGCTAGCAAAGGCTGAGGAGAGAAAATTAGTCATATGCAGAGAAAACAAAGCAATCCTGTTTTTCTAGAAATCATAATAGAGAAGATAACTGAGCTAGGTGACGGAAACCTAGAAACCAGGTGAAGGAGCGGTTGAAGCTACAGTCAGTATTGGCAACACATACACAGCACAAGAGCAGAGTAGCTGAATGTCTTCAACTTTAGTGTGGCTGTGACAATGAGTATGTGACACATGTTGATGACTCAACCAGATTTTTTAAATATAGAATTCCATAAATACCAACAACTGTTCTATGAAAAGAATATGTACTCAATGTATGAATTTGGAAACTGAAACACATATGGAATAAGAAAATTCTCCAAGGAAGTTTAACCTGGAATATATTCTAAAATCACAAATATATTTCTGAACTTAGATCCAACAAAGGAAAGTCAGGTTATGCCTAATCATTTTTATCGAAGAATTATGGATAGGGAATGACATTTCCCATCATTGGAAAGGAACATCACGATTTCCTTTGATCTGAAGTTTAATTGAGCTGACAACATGGATGGGTTGTTACGTAAACATTAGGCTGAATGTCATAGGTAATAAGCCACTAATACAGCCCAAGGTTTAGCCTTACAGTCAAATAACAATCCTACAGACATTGAGTCAACTCAGACTCAATGTGTATTTAACACAATGTGTTACACAGTAGAATTGCACCATAAGGTCTTCTCATCTGTAATCTTTCCGAAGTGGATAGCTACAGCTTTTTCTCTGCAGCACCATGGGGCAGATTGGAAACACCAATCTTTAGATTATTAGTTGAGCACAACCCCTTTGTGTCACTCAGGGACTTTGGTCTATTCAATTTGTTGTTGTTGTATGCCGTGGAGTGGGTTCCAACTCATGACGACCCCGTACAGAGTTTCCGAGGCTGTAAATCTTTATGGGAGTAGAAAGCCTCATCTTTCTCCTGCAGAACAGCTGATAGTTTCAAACTGATGACTCTGAGGTGAGCAGCCCGATTCATAACCACTATGCTACCAGAGCTGCTTTGGTCTATTCAATAGAGGCATTTATATTTCTTCTTGGAGTTCTTGTGTGGTACTGTAGGATAAGCACTGAATAGTTAAATCAGAGACTGGAAGTTCAAACCAGCCAGTCACTCCTCAGAAACCTTATACAATATTTCTTCTCATCATGCTGGCTAATAATTTTTAAGGGACTATTGAACAAGGCATCAGGGTATCATCAGTTAGGCCTTTAATCATCATTTTGTTGAGACTCATTCCTCTTACAATTTCAGATTCTGTTTTATATTTATTGACTTTTCATAAAAGAATGCTAGAATGATGCCTTGGTGACTGACCTGCAGACAATGTTGGCAAAGAAACATCATATTAGAACAGAGCCGAGAAAGTCAAAGAATACTCTGCTTGAAGTTCAATGAAAATTCTATGATGAGATTTCCTATTATTTAAAGCTGTTGAAAGGGCAGAGAACTTACAACTAGAAAAAAAAATATTTTTTACAATTGTAGTCACCAATTCTGTGATACACCAAATTCACAACACTGATTTTGTTTCCAAAATCAATTGGGTAATAAAGGTCTATGAGATATCAGAAAGCATAAAGTACATGAACCTTGGATATATTACCAGAGATTACATTGTCACGCCCTGAAATTCAAACTGACCTCCTTTACAACAACCCACAGATGTGGCATTCTCCCATGCTGCTAAATTAATTGCAGCTTTTCTACTCTCTCCACAGTCTCTTCCTTGCTTTACAACTCAGTCCCATTTATAATGTCAACAAAACAATATCAACCTCAGCATTTTGAAAAGCTACACTCTTCTGAATCAAGGAAAGACATTAAAGTCTGAATGAAAATTCCTAAGACTGTTTGGTTCTAACTTTAGAGCTCAATTATACAACAAAGATCTGTGTGTCCCCCTAAAAAAAAACCAAATACATCCAAAGCCTTCAATATATAATGGCAATATCTTGTATTTGCCATCACTTCACAGGGACTGCTCAAGCAGAAGCCTCCAGTAATTGCTGTGACAATTAAAAATGCACAAATATCAAGCTGCTGGGGGAAGATTATCTTAAGTCCAGTAATTTGCTGTTCTATTTAGCAGACAGGCTGCTTAAAGGCATATCACAAGAACATACAATTTGTTACATAATGGTAGTGACATTTTCAAACCATCATTATTGCTCTAGATAAAAGTCAACCAAATGCATTACGTCAACTGCTAAGGGGGTGCTGGTCTGAATTTAAAAAACACATTTAAACAAGAACTGGTGAAGTGGTCATAAAGAAATCCAAATTTACTCCTTATTTTAATAGCAACCTATAGAAGTTAAGCCAAGTTTAACATTTCACAGGTACTAAACTTTGAGTTTATTTCCCACTGATGGTTAATACAAAATATTGTCATTTCACATTTTATTGAACACCCATATTATTATGCTATGTAGCAAGCATTTAGAGGATCTGAAAGATAATTTGTCACAACACATTCTCAGTATTTCTCCAGATTCATGCTAGTAAACATATTTAAAACTTTGATAATTATATTTCTCTCATTTTGGCTAATGAATCCTGGGCTTGTTCTCTAAAAGAACTGTGGTTTAGCATAATAAAATACCTTGGATAGGATTATACTTGTTGTGATATCATCAATAGTTGTTGTTGTTGTATGCCTTCGAGTCAGTTCTGACTCATAGCAAGCCTGTATAGGGTTACCAATAGTGGCTGCTGGGTACAAACTCGAGACCTTGTGGGTAGCAGTCCACTCCTATTCTACATCACAGCACACCAGGACTCTTTTACATCATACAGATGCAATAAATGTGAATACACTCACAAGTTAAGATCACAATAAAATCTAGTAAAATATTTAGGAAGTCTAAGTTTTGTATATTTATTAACTTGGTTTTTATATTATATAATTGTTTGCTTTAAAAAAAAAATGCCTGTGTTTAAGAACCTGATTAGATAATTCTTAAAAATTTAATAACTGACTCTTACAAATTAGTATGAGTCACATGTGGCATGCCACTACTTACATCCACAAAGTATGATTTGAAGAGGACTAGTAGGTGTGGCACTGTGGGTTAATGTACTGAACTACAAGGTCAGGTTTGAACCAGAAGGCCAGTGGTTCAAGCTCACCAGCTGCTCCTCAGAAACCTTATACAAGGTAACTATGATTCAGAATGAACTCGGCGGCACTTAGCAACAACAACAGATATTTCTGCTTATAAATTATCTCACAACTTATCCTCCTAGCCAGGATTCAAAATCTTTTTGTTTTTGTTTTTTTGCCATGGGGGTTAAAACCTTGGAAGTCTAGAATAAAATGCAAATCAGTTCTTCTAATAATTACTGAGTGTGCTTCTGAATGAATGGAATACACAGATGGCTGATGGTTGGGGTGGAGAAAGAGGAAAGAACATTGTGGCACATTTACTAATGCTTTTGGAGGACAGACCATGATAAAGAGCCAGAATGACATGCTGGGTATGAAGAGGTGATACTTGTAAATATTCAAATTTCTGACTTCCTAAATGTTTTAATGCAAGCATTGGAGACCATTTTTATTCTTGGATATTGATTTGAGCTAATCATGCCTAGAATTAAAAGCAACTCCTCTTCACAAATTGCAAATAAAGCAATTCTGTTTTGTTCTGGAATCATGAGACAACCAGATCTATAGCTCTGAAAACTGGTATTAAAATAAAGAGTAATTGGCACTTGGAAGTCATGTAACAGGAGAAATCCAAGAGGATCTCAAGACTCTAACTTCCCAGTTTCCCTCCCGTGACTCCAATTCTTTCTTTGAGATCTCTGAATTTTGAAATCAAAGCTTATCAAGAACAAAGATGTTATTATATACACTTACAGAGCCTCTCTCAATGTATCAAAATATATGTAAAATGGAGACAACAGTCTGATTGTTCTACATTTAATTTTTAAGTGTAAAAAGTTGTTGTTAAGTGCTGTCAAGTCAGTTCTAAGTCACAGTGACCCTGTATCCAGTTTCCAAATAGCAGCTTCTGAGTTTAAACCACTGACCTTGTTCAAATTGACCTGGCAGTCCACTGCTTATCTTACTGCATGACACCAGGACTCAAAGTCTTAATAGGTATTAACTATAATTCTTACAGAGTCCTGGTGTGGCAAGGTATGTTAATGTGCTGGACTGCAAGGTTGGTTTGACCAATAAGATCAGTAGTTCAAGTTCATCAGCCTCTCCTTGGAAACCCTATACAGGGTAGCTATGGGTCAGAACCAACTTAACAATAACAATTATTCTTCTACTATTTGTTGAACAGACATTGACTATTTTTCCTGATTCCTATTGATAAACCAGATTCCTTGTTTGGCACTATAGGATAAGCACTGGACTGCTAATCACAAGGTTGGTGGTTTAAACCCACCAGTCACTCCTCAGAAACCCTCTACAGGGAGACATTATATCAAAACCAACTTTATAGCTCTTAAAAACAAAAACAATTGATGAACCCTGGTGTGGTGCTGTCCGAGTAAGCACTGGACTGGTAAACCCACAAGCCACTCCTCGAAAACCCTATACAAGGCTTTGTAAGTTAGAACAACTGGAAGACACTAAACAGCACCAACAGCATATGATGTAAATACTATGTATGTTGTCACTTGTGCTTGTCCTCTCAACTCCACATTCATTTACTGTGACATCAGTAGTTTGAAATTGACCTTATTGGAAAGAAATACTTATACCATAGAAATAGCAATAGCTACAAATGATTTTTTGGGCCCTCAGAACCAACTATTTCACTTTCACCAGCATATTACTGGAGATAGGTTTCTCTACCTATTAAAAACACCTATTGCTATCAAGTTGATTCCAATTTATGATAACACCATGTACAATTCTTCTGTATGGTTTTCATGGTTATAATCCTTACAGAAGCAGATCAATAGGCCATTTTTTTTTAATTCCACCAATTTTTAGTTTTGAAGTTCAGCGCAAATTGTTTGCACCACTCACAGACTTTTCTTTACGGATATAGATAACAAATTGGTTATCTGAAATCTAGGTGCCAAAGAAATAGAAATCATTGAAGCAGATACTTTGCTATACATACCTTTTAATCACAAGAACCAGAACAATCACTAGTTAGGCAAATGCAATGGAGGAATGTCTTACAATTTACAGAGCATTTCTTTCTTTGCTCCAAACTTTGCCCTGATCAACTCCAATTTTAAGAAATCAGTAAATCCATAGATTTTCCTTCCTCCTGAAATCATACTTTAAGAACTTCTTAGTCTAACTCATAAACTATAAAATCTATATATTCACTTCATATAACAAGACACATGTGTGGTATTCATCTTTGCTGCAGTAAATCAATGAATCTAGTTTCTATAATAACAGATGAGCATTTGTTTTGCTTCTAAGAGATGGCTTTCCAATCTACAGTCTGTGGATGAATTGTGTTATGGATATTGATTAACCATAAGTCTTCTGAGTATTAAGGGTATAATCAAGATGTAACTTGAAAATTCAATCCCATGTAGAAAATTTAGCACTGTATTTAATGTTGTCTCCTATCAATCTTTCTCACGTGTGAATGCTTCTTTCTTTTTCTTTCTCTTTTGGTAATTCAGAATACTCCCATTTTACATGTTATTAAGACTGTCATTAGTCACATCCTCTTTATGTTCCATGGATGTTCAAGTGTTTGTCCTTCCATGAGCAACACCTGATTTATCCACAGGTTAGCTTTGGAGCAGACTCAAAATGTTGCCCCACTCCCCAGTGTATTTCACAAAGCATTAATGAAGATTATAGATCCAAATGAAAACTTTGGGGAGGAGCAGAGAAAGGAGGAAAAGGAAAATGTTACACCACATTCCAAATAGCAAAGTAATCACTAGCTATTACTGTCTCAATTTTATTGCTAACCACAGTTGTATTTATGATGTTTTTGTTTTGTTTTGTTTTTAACTTACCCTTATCCAGTCATCAGATCTTTCTCATCTTACTGCCCTTCTTCATCCGCCTTTATTATGAAGAAATTTCAAATACACAGACTATTTCCTGTAATACATTTGTTGAAAATAATTATATCAGTTGCTAAGAAAGCAATATATATTCTCCATAGTTCATACCATTTGATCTACATGAAATTTCCCTAAAATTTGTCCTATGCTATATAAGATCATTTTTAAATGCTATATAAGATAATCACTGGAGGAAGACATCATCAAAAATGAGGAAGCCCATCAACAAGATGGATTGACACTGTGGTAACAACAATGGACTCAAACATAAAAACAATTGTGAGGATGACGCAGGACCAGGCAGGGTTTTGTTTTATTATCCATAGGATAGATATGAGTGGGAATCAACTCAATGGCATCTAACAACAACAATGGCATATAACTAAGGGGGAATAAAATCATTCTCTGCTCTAATCACCTTGTAGCACTTCTCAGCGTCTTTATTATGTTAATATGCAAAATGAATCTTAAGAGATTCTCAAACAACTGCAATTGGCAGACTTTTTTTTAAGGTAATATGAGACTAATCTTACACTAAATATACTTGAGATATCTAAGCTAAAAAGATAGCAAGGGAGCTCTGGGAACTCAGTTGATATCTCAGACACTGAAAATAATGGTTTCGCTAACAGACCCATTGATAACAGACACCTTTGTCTCCTTTCCAAATTCATTTGGAATACAGTCACAGTTCACTGAATGTCTGCCATATGTTCTGTGAAATAGAACATTATGGGACCTGGAAATTGTACAGATACCATATGAATATTTTGAGGGCCCATTGTACTATATACTATATCCTTCCATACATTAAAAAAAAAAAAAAAAAAACCTTTTAGATACATTAAAACATCTTTAACATAATACCATAATAATATTTTGATATAGTTTGCAAAGTAACATCAATTTGTTTTTACAAATCATTGTATGTACCTCAAATGTTTTAATATAATAAGCTTTATGGAGGTTGAGACCACAGACATATATTGGTCAGATGTTGCCTGATTGGACATTATGGAATACATGGTTGTATTCTAATTTGGCTTATATTTCCCATGTTAACATGCTATCATAAAGATATTAACCTTTGTTAGTAAAAGTTTTAATTTTTAGATATGTTTTTGGTTAAAGTTTATGCTTTCCATCAATGCTTAATAATTTCTATATAAATTTTTTAGTTATAATAGTTACATTAGGCCATACGCGAGGCCTTCGAGGAAACGGGGCTGCAGCTGCTGCGACCCCGCGGCTCCACGCCTGATTCTGGGCATGGATCTGATTCTGGGCATGGGTCGGGGCTCCGTTCGGAACCTGGCTGCACCCTCGCGCCACCGCCCCGCATGGCCGATTGGTCCATAGCAACCCACGCCACTTCCTGAGCCTGTGCGCACACCTGGACTGTACGCCCGACATCTGGGCGCTGCACGACTGGAGCACCTGGCTGACACCCTTCGTTCGCCATGGCGGCCGACGCTTCCACACGGCCGTTTTCCTGTGCTGCCTGCGCTAGCCGCCAGCCACCTGCCTGGACGAGACCCAAGTGGTGAGCTGCCGAAGTGGTGAGACCGAAGTGGTCATCTCCATTGGAAGCAACTCAGAGTTTCATTTCAAAAGAAATTTGGTTGGCACCCCCGCAGTTCTACGAAATAAGAAGACTAGAAAACTTTGCCTCTCTCTCAGACTTGTACCAGTTTTGTTTGGATCGTGGATTAGAAGGGAGGAAAAGATGGCTGCCGATCTCACTCTTAGCTGCTGATGGGGCACTCCAGCTTTTGCCAGGAGATGAACTCTACTTGGAAGATTCACACTATTTAGAAAAGCCTTTATCCACTGAGAAAAAGATTGAAGAAATCATGAAGGAAGGCAAGACATTTCACAGATTTGTATTGCACGATCGCCATCTTTATAGTGTCCATGTGACTGTTCAGCCCAAATCTAAACAAGTGTACCCCAAGACCTATATAGTGGGTAAGAGCCGGATGTAGGCTGTTGCCGCTTTGGAAGGTGGCCTCTTGGACATAGTCCTTGTGGATAAGTGTTAATGAAACTTGCCTGAAACCTAAGGAATGCTGCGCCTTTAAAAGTTGTAGCACATTCTTTCTTATTTCAAGTGTGTTACCAGGCTCTATTGCTGATTTTATTCCTTAAATCATGCTTGCCACAACTGTAAAGTATTAATGATCTTGTTACTAAAGTAAGAAACAAAATGTTCATAAGAACCTCTATTTCTGTATTACTTTTATTACTGCAAAAGTTTAAGTAAGATGGTCTTCTGCCATTGCTTTTCTAATTGGCCAGTGTGCTTACTCTGGTTCAGTGCTTAGACAGTGGATTCCTGAGTTCTGTAGACTTTCTGCTGGAACTGGGTGTCACATGGTAGCCAGTAGCTTGAGACAACTTCAAGCGACAATGACATTTTCATGCTACGTTTTTAATGTTGACAATGAAATACACTTCTGTTTAAAACCAAATGATATTAGTTCCCCAAATTAGAATTCTCAGTTAGTATTTTAAAGAAATGATGAAGCTGCTTTAAGACTTACTAAAAGCCATACTTGTTCTTACTTGAATTAATACAAAGAGGTTGAAGAATTAATGCATTTGAGTTATGGTGTTAGAGCAGAATATTGAAAATACCATGGACTGCCAAAAGAACCAACAAATCTGTGCTGGAAGAAATACAGCTAGAATGCTCCTCAGAAGCCAGGATGGTGAGATATCATCTTTTCTACTTTAGACATGGTATTTGGAGGGACCGCCCCTGGAGAAAGATATCATGCTTGGTAAAGTGGAGGGTCAGTAAAAAAGAGGAAGACCCCTCTCCACTCCCCAACGAGATGGATTGGCACAGTGGCAGCAGCAATGGGCTCAAGTATAGCAATAACAATTGTGAGGCTGACACAGGACCGGGCAGTGTTTCAATCTGTTGTGCGTAGGGTTGCTATGAATTGGAACCAACTCACCAGCATGTAATAACAATAAAAATGCAAAGAGATTACAGGGATTGAGAGCTATTCATCATTTAATGATGTTTTGATATTTATCTTCAGTATGTTTGACATAGGTAATTTTTTTACCTCCTTTAAAGAGGAATAATGTTTTTTAGTTAAAGATGGTTGAGATGTCAATTCTAATTCAGTGTCTTTGACTATATAATGGATTTTACTTTTCATGAAATTCTTATTTTTCTAACTATAAAGTAGAGCTATTGATAAATAAAGCTCATGTGTACAGTAATGCTGAAAAAAAAAATATTATTTACATTAGTTACATTATTCACAAAGTACCAGCATTCTTTTTAATTGTATTCTGGTTGTTCCATTTCCACTCCTCTAGTTCTCCTGTCCTTTCATCACCTCCTTTTTCCTTTAGAGTAAATGTTGACCTTTTTATCTCAATTCAACACTTTACTTACAGGTTCTTGTTACTGCTAAGTACTATCAAATCAGTTACTTACAGGAAATATACTTTATGGAATTCTGGTGTGGTGCTGCAGGATGATGCACTGGACCAAAAGATCAGTTTGAACCACAAGGTCATCAGTCCAAATGCACTAGGCACTCCTTGGAAAACTTATACAGGGTTGCTATGAATTGGAATGACTCAACTGGAATTAACAACAACAGCCTATATATTATGTGTCATTTTTTAATTTCACTAAACAGTGATTTCTGGAGCTCAGTGCAAGCTTTACAGGACAATAGTTTCAGGGAGTCCTTTGGTTTCATCTGGTCCAGTAAGTCTGAACTTTTTAAGAATTTGAGTTCTATCATGTGTTTTTCTCCCCTTCAATTGGGATCCATTTGTGGTGGTTTGGGTCACAACAGTAGGTAGTGGTAGTCGGGTATCATCTAGTCCTTCTGATTTCAGAGTCGATGAGGCCATGATTTGTGTAGGCTATTAGCCTTGTAGACTTGTTTCTTCTATGATATTTTGGTTTCCTTCCTATTTTTTGCTCCTTGCAAGTAGAGATCAATAGATGTATCTTAGATTCTTAAACACTTAAATTTTTTAAGAGCACAGAGGATACAAAGATATGGTCTACAGATGGGGAAAAAGAATGTGCATATAAAAATACAAAAACATTGATTCCAAGAACATACAATAATGTGTCAAATGAATAACAAAGAAAATAAGTATGATAGGAAACAGAGGCCAAAATGCAGTTTGGCAGTGGAAGAGGCTAAACTTGAACTGAGCCTGAATAAAGTATAAAAGACAAATAGAGAAACAAAAGTAGAATGTATGCTAAAATTAGGGAAAGAAGGGTAATGGTACTTTGGCACAAATCTATGGTTATCTAGAGAATTGGTTCATAGCTATCAAGTTAATAAGACCAACAACTTACAAACAAAAACAACGTAAACACTTAAAAAGATGCAATGATGGATGTTCTTGCATGAGGCTCTGAGTTACAGCTAAAACACTGAACTCTTGTCAAAGTCCTCTCTCTTATCACTCCTCCCTGCTATGCTGCAAATTCTGTCTATTCCTCACTATTAAGCCCCCATCTTTCTTTATCCTGCTCCATAGCCCAGTGGACAATATAAGTCAGGCTTTCTTGTCCTCTTGTTTCTGTTCAAGTCAGTCAGTGGAAGGCTCTGGAGATCAGAGAACATAATGAGAGACGGATCAAAGTATTTACCACTTAGTTTCCTCCCTGAAGGGGGTAAGTTGACAATGACTGAGCTATTCTACCTAAAGAAGCAGCTACTATAATTGGTCCAACTCCTGAAAATTGGCCTCTCACCAGGTTCTGGTAAGGCAATGGAATTCATCAAGAAAACCTGTGATCTCCTGTTTGATCAATTCTTCCCCTTTTGTGCATTTGACTCTACCTTGTATACCTTTGGGTATAACTAGCTCTAGATTGAGTAAAAAGTGAAGGTGAGGTAACAACCAAATGAAGAAAAATGTTGCTGAAAAGATGGATAATAGAAATAAATGAAGGCAGAGCTGAAAGCCAAAAGTTCAGAGCACTGACTTCCAAATGAAATGGAGAACAGAAAAAGAAAAATTGCCCATTCTGTCACCACTTTCCAACTTTGCTCTCCTCTCTTGGCTTAGTGAAAAGATTAATCGAAGCAAGAAGGAATTTCACAAACCTGAACAAAATGTCCCTACTGCATGACAATCTCAATGTCCATTTGTCTCTAATAGAAGACCAATCATTCATCTTTGAAATTGGGGTTATCAGACTGATAAGAGCTCGGAGAGTTATCAGGCCAACCGAAACTCAGGAGCCCAGGAGGAAAACGAAAAGGAAAGATTGATAGACATGATAGACAAGTTAAAGAGAGGCAGTATAATTTTATGTCAAAGCCAGTCAGTGTTTCAAACCTCCCTCACCCTCAACTGGTCTAACAATTACTCCTGTCCCTCTAAGCAAGAACCCATATTTGACCTGCAAACACAATCAAACCCCTTCTCTCTCACTTTAGCTTCTTTCCATTTTCCCCTTCATACATGCAAAATATAGTATTTTGTAGACACTTTCTAATGTTGCTAACATTTACAGACTTCATTAAAATAAGTAAACTTGAAATGCACAATATTTCTTTTTCAAATCTGATGTAAAATGTAGACTAGCAGTATCCCAATGGAAAGAATAATTTAATTTGCTTTTTTGACTTCTGGTCATGAATAAACTGTGAATGGATGTCTTCTTCCCACCTCCGAGCCTCAAAAAATACCATCGTAAAAAAATAAGAGAAGCAAGCTAAAGAGAAGAATAAAATGCTGGACAGATATTTGGCAGCAACATAACAAAATGGATCCAGAACTTCCAAATGAAGTGAAATAAACAAGGGCTCTTCAAATAACCAGGAGCCCTGGTAGTGTAGTGGTTTATGACTTGGGATGCTAACTGCAAGGTCAGCAGTTTGAATCTACCAGCTGCTCCAATGGAGAAAGATGAGACATTTTGCTCCAAGTTTTATATTCTCTGAAAACTTGTACAGGGTCACTATAATTCAGAACTGACTCAATGGCACACAACCACCACCACCTTCAAATAACCTAGAGAAAGTGAATCCAGAGGACATCCAGAAAAAGATCTGACAGTAAAGGATAATGTTATCAATAGAAAAAAAGTGGTAAAAATAGAACAGACCTGTTTCAAAAATCATCAGGGCTATTTTCCCAAGTATTCATTTGTGTCCAATTTTCCATAAATCTGCATAATGTGTTTATAGACCCCTAAGTCGGAGTATGAAATATCAAATCAAGTGCACTAATTAGTGTGACTGACTAGAGCTGAATCCAAAACCAATATGGTTAGCTCTCAATTACCTGCTTTACTGGAGAGAAACAGCACTCTGGGAATAATCCCCTAAGCAGTTCTTCTTGGCTTTGCTGTGTAGTATGTGCTGGATTTTTGTTGGTTGATAGCTTGTTTGTTTTTAGCAATGTTTGTCTTGCCAGATATTTTTACTTAAGACTAGCAAAGTAATTGATCTTTCCAAAGCACAAGTTGGCAGAATGTTAACAAAGGCATTAAAGCAGGACCATGCCTAGAACTGGTAGGAGGAACATTGGGTCAAAGATGCCTCTGGTGCTGTTACGTACCATCAATTCAGTTCTGACCCCATAGTGACCCTGTGTAGGGTTTCCAAGGAGTGACTGGTGAACTTGAACTGCTGACCTTTTAGCTCAAATCCACTTTGCAGTCCAGTACATTAACCCACAGTACCACACAAGGATGTCTCTACATAGCCCTATATACATACCCCTATAGCACTGGACTGCAAGGTTGGTTTGAACCGCAAGGTCAGCAGTTCAATCTCACTAGCTGCTCCTTGAAAACCCCAAACAGGGTCACTATGAGTTAGAACCAATTAGACAGCACTTAACAACAACAACAACAACAACATCTAGTGGTGCATTCTCCAGTTCATTAGAATAAATTCCTAGATTCACTAAGGTGAACTCTCCTTTCCAGGACTTTCAGAGTCTCTGTGGGGCATGGTACCTAGCTGTCATCCAACTCAGGGATTCCTATCGATCATGGGCTATCAAGATAAACATTTAATGACTACAGTCTATTTCTTTCTCCAGCTTAAATATATGGATAAATAGAAAGCTGCCATCAAGTGGATTCTAATTTATGATGACATTATATACAACAAAGGGAAATGTTTTTCAGTCCTGCAACATCCTAATGATTCTTGATATGTTCAAATCCATTGCTACAGCTATTGTGCTAGTCAGTCTCTTGAAGGGTCTCCCTTACCCTTGCTGGCCCTCTACTTCACTGATCACCATGTCCTCCTCTAGCAATTGTTCCCTCCTGATGACATATCCAATACAACTTCATTGAACAATATTGTAATTCATAAGGTTTTCATTGGCTAATTTTTGGAAGTAGAGGGTCAGGCATTTTTTCCTAGACTGTCTCAATCTGGAAGTGGCACTGAAACCTGTCCACTAGGAGTAATCATGTATTTATTTGACATATTAACAGCATAGTTACATCATGTAAGCCACCCTATTTCGATAAACTGAAAGACAGATAGTGGTTACCCAACTTACCCTCAGTAAATGAGTGCAGTTTAATTCTTCTCTCAACATTCTGCTTTCTGATAATCCTTACCCTCTGGAGAATCCTGGTTAAATATGATGAAGTTATTGTTGTTCAGGGATGTCAAGTTGGTTCCGACTCATAGTGATCCTGTATAGGGTATATATGTTTGTGGCAGCAGAAAGTCTTTCTCCTATGGAATCACTGGTGGGTTTGTACTGCCAACCTTGTGGTTTGCAGTCTAGCACTTATCATACCAAACCACCAGGCTCTATAAAATATGGTATCTACTGTAATTTCAGCTGGGAAGACTAGATCTAGCATAGATAGGTCAACTTCCTCCCTTGAAATCCATGAGTCGCCATCTACCTCACATCTTAGTCTACAAACTCAATCAATGATTACAAGTGGCACTTGCCATGTGGCATAGCAACACTTTACTATTATAATAGGTACATCCACAGATTAAGCCTTAATCAAAAGGAAATAGCTGCAAGCACTATACCAAACCCATTGCCA
This sequence comes from Chrysochloris asiatica, assembly GCF_000296735.1. Taxonomy (NCBI): domain Eukaryota; kingdom Metazoa; phylum Chordata; class Mammalia; order Afrosoricida; family Chrysochloridae; genus Chrysochloris; species Chrysochloris asiatica. Next base: position 26,658,705 of record NW_006408530.1, read on the forward strand.
GCAAGCTGATCCCTACTCATAGAGACCAGTAGAGCACAGGAGAACTGCCCCCATAGGTTTCTAAGGCTGCAAATCTTTACAGAAGCAGACTGTTACATTTGTCTCTATAAAAAGAGTAGAGCAGCTGGTAGGGTTGAATCAGAGACCTTTCAGCTAGCAATCAAGCGCTTAACCACTGTGCCTGTAAGTCTCCTTGCAGGCACTTTTGCAGGCTGAAATAAATATCAAAAAATTAATTGGCTTTATGTTTTAATTTTGCATACAGAATAATCAGCGTACTCTTCATACAACTTCCCAGTGCATTAGGTTAAAGTCCAGGCACAGAAAGGGGAGATTTGGCCTAGACTGAAAGTATCGATCTGTAGTTCTCATGTGATACCACAGGTGATACCAGCTTTCAAACCAAGGGTGGGAGATGCCAGGCGATATGACTTTTCCTAGGGAAATGTTCTTATTTAAAGATTTTAGAAGGGAAGGTGACCCAACACAATTGGAAAATAATCGAAAACATTATCTATATATTAAAACAAATACAAATTTTAAAGATAAAGCTCAAAAACAAATGTAACTATGGTGTTCTCCTGCCTTAAAAAACATTCATAACTTGCTAATACCCAAGGATAGTTGTCAGTGTGCACAACACAGCCTTGAAAATGCCCTGAATGATCTGTATACCTTTCTCAGCTCCCAGTTCTTCTTCATGCACAGTCTTTAATTTTTAAAGGCCTTTACACATTCTATTTCTCTTGCTTAGAATGATCTTCAATTTTATAGTAAACTCATTCACACTGCTTAGATCTCAGGTTAAATAGCACCTAACATTTACGACATCAGAGTCAATATGTCAGCTAAAGCTAAATGAGGTATGCTACTTGTTAACAAAAGAATGTTATACTCTCACTTTATGCATCCAAGTTAATAATAATATTCTACTAGAAACTAGTTGTTGAATCGATTCTAAGTCACGGCAACTCATATGTGTTAGAGTAGAACTGTGCTCCGTAGGGTTTTCAGTGACTGATTTTTCAGAAGTAAATAAGCAAGCCTTTCTTCCAAGGAACGAACCTCTGGATGAACTCAAACCTCCTCTGAGTTTTCAGACCAAGTGTCTCAAGATAAGGCTTCCTGCTCCTACACAGATTTTTAAACCTCAGAAACCCTATACAGGGTCATTATGAGTCAGAACTGACTTGAATTGCTGAACTGCAAGGTCAACAGTGCAAATCGACCAGTCACTTAACAGGAAAAAGATGAGGCTTTCTGCTGCCATAAAGCTTTATAAGCTTCTGAATCCCTATAGAGAGTTGTTATGAGTCCAAAGTGATTTTGATGACACAAACTTCCACTACCACCAACAATGTTGACAACTTTTAAGATTCCGGTAAACATTTTTAGTGAATGCTTAAATTATTTCTATAAGGCATAGCAACATCTCCTTTTTCTAATTTGTTGAAATGGAATTTCTTATTTTGAAGATAAGAAACCTTAGTTTAGAATCATATTTGTTGTTGTTGTTGTTAAGTGCCATCAAGCCAGTTCCAACTCAGAGTGATCTTGTATAGAGTTTCTGAGGAACAGTTGATGGGTTTGAACTGTCAACCTTGTGGTTGGAAATCCAGTACAAATATATGTAGCTTAGCCTAAGAAAATATGTTTAAAGGATGATTTAAAAGTAAGAAAAGTATGTGTTTCAATTGTATCCTTTCACTATACTTATTAAATCTGTATGCTAAGGAAATAGTCCAAGAAGCTGGACTGTATAAACTAGAGCATGACATCAGGATTGAAGGAAGACTCATTTACAACCTGTGATATGAAGATGATACAACTTGCTTGTGATAAGTGAAGAGGACTTGAATCAATTACTGATAAAAATAAAAGTATGAATTGCACCTCAACATAAAGAAAATTAAAGTCCTCACAACTGGACCAATAAATAACATCGTGATAAACTATTAAAGTAAAATGTTAAAGTTGTCAGTGATTTTATTTTACTTGGACCCAGAATGAATCAACCAATGCAATTCATTGGACAAATCAGCAACAAATGATTTTTTTTTTTTAAGTTTTAAAGAGCAAAAGTGTCACTTTGATGTCTAAAGTGTGCCTGACCCAAGCCATGGTATTTTCAATGACTGTGAAAACTGGACAATGAGTTAGGAAGTCCAAAGAAAAATTGAAGTCATGGAATTATGATGCTGGAAAAGAAGAGTGAATATACCATAGACTGACAGAAGAATGAGTAAATCTGTCTTGGAAGAAGTACAACCGGAATGCTCCTGAGAAACAAGAATGGTGACACTTTGTCTCACTTACTTTAGACATGTTACCAGGAGGGACCAGTCCCTGGAGAAGGACATCATGCTTGCTAAAGTAAGGGACAACAAAAGAAAGGAAGCTTCTGACCAAGATGGATTGCCAAAGTGACCACAAAAATGGGCTCAACATAGCAGCAACAATTATGAGGATGGGGTAGGATCGGGCAGTACGTCATTCTTTTGTTGCTATTAATGGAAAACAACTTATTGGCAAAATAACAACAATAATGATAATCCCAAGAAAGTTGGTTTTTAACATTCTAATTTTAGTTATTTTCTCTCCTAACCATATTAAGTAATATACATTTTTTTTTATGTTTTATTGTGAATTATGTGATAGTTTACATGGGAGAACATTCGTTTTACATTCATCTTATAGTATATTGTTTCATTGCTATGGTTACAATCCCCTCCATGCATCATCAACCAACCAAAGGGTATACCCTGAAAGCCTGCCCCTCGGTCATCAGCACTCAGGCCTTCTCCCTCTCTGTGTCTAAAGTCAATATACATTATTTTGATGAGGCTTGTAATTGGCACTGAGTGTTAGTAGCATTACTCAGCCTGTTTCATTTATTTTGTGCCATTTGGATGATTCTAAGTGGCTCTACCACATGAACACTGTGTTTACTCCCAGAGTCTGCGTAGTGTACAACAGAGTATCTTCAAGTGCAAACATATCATCTGGCCAGTTGTTCCTTTTATAGCTTCTTGAAAATGAGCATTATATATCTTTAAAAAATATATCAAGAATAGATAAAGAACTCTCCCTTAATATCTAAATATAAGCCTGTCTGATGACTCATTGAAAATACTATGGAAATAATAGTGCCTATGTGGCAAGAATGAAGGTTCCCCTTCACAAAAGAGAATGCCTGTTTCCTCCACTCCCTCATGCTCTGAGACGTCGGATCCCACTCACCGAAAAAGTGCAGTCATCTCTACAACTATTCATCCTTAGTGGCACAATGTGTTACATCTTGGACTACTAACTGCAAGATTAGCAGTTCGAATACACCAGCATCAGTTTAAATCCACTAACCACTCCATAGGTGAAAGATGAGAATTTCTGCTCCCCCAAAGATTACAACCTCAAAAATCCTGTGAGTCAAAATCAACTGGATGGCATACAACAACAACAATAATTATTGGATAATGAAACTGTAAGTAGGTGGTTTCCTGACCAATTTTCTACCTCTAGTTTTTCACTACATTGTTCTGAAGGCTACAGATCTCATAAAAATTGTAATGCGTGTTATGGATGCTAGTTGGTGCTAATGATGTGCACTGGAAATCATAAGAAAGACTTATTTTAGATTGAAACAAATACAGAAAAAAAACTTGTTGTTAGGTGCCATCAAGTCCATATTGATTCATAGAGACCCTATGCACAGAACAAAACACTGCCCGGTCCTGTGCCAACTTCACAATTGTTACCACACCTGATCCCATTGCTGCTTCCACTGTGCCAATCCATCTCCCTGGGGGTCTTCCTCTTTTTCTCCAACCCTCCACTCTACCAAACATAATATCCTTCTCAAGGGCCTGGTCCCTCCTGATAATATGTCCAAAATATAAGAGACAAAGTCTGACCATCCTGGCTTCCAAGGAACATACTGGCTTTATTTCTTCCAACATAGATAGGTTTATTTTTTATGCAAAAAACAACTACATCTGTGGAAAGAGATGATGGAGAAGTTTAGTATCATCAGTCAGAACAAGGTCAGCCAGAGGTTATCATCTGTTAAACAGATGTCATATACTCATATGCAAGTTTAAGTTGTAAATTTAGAAAATCAAAACAAATCCAAGAAAATCAAACTATGACCTGCAGTATATTTACAGTACATCTCAAAATAAATTTGAATCATTGAGTACTAATGACTGAAAACAAATGAGCTGTGGTGTGACATTAAGTACAACATGCATAAAGAAAAGAATAAATAATTTAAAAGACAGGAAACACAAGAAAAGGCCAAAAGGTATGTCAGAAAAGACTCTGAAACTTCCTCTTAAGTGTAGAATGACTAAAACGAAAGGAAGAGAAGAAATAAAAGAGCTAAACGGATTTCAGAGCAGCTCCAGAAGACAAAATTAAGTATTCTAATGAACTGTGCAAAGACCTGGAATCAGAAAACCGTAAGGGAAGAACACAATTGGCTATTCTCAGTCTGAGAGAACTGGATTAAAAACTCAAAGGTCAAATTGCTTGAAGCAATTATTCATAAAAATTAAAGTCTTTATTATGGATTACATCTCAACATAAAGAAAACAAAGATCTTCATAAATGGACTAATAAACAACATCCTGATAAATGGAGAAAAGATAAAAGTTATCAAGACTATAATTTTACTTGTATCCACAAGCAATGTCCATGAAAGCCTCAATCAAGAATCAAATAATGTTTGAGTTACAGTAGATAAATCCCCTGCAAACTATCTCTTTAAAATGTTAAAGAGCGAAGATGTCACTTTGAAGACTAAAGAATGCCTGAAGGAACCATGGTATTTTCAACTACCTTATATAGATGTAAAGCCTGCACAATGAATAGGGAAGACCAAAGAAGAATTGAAGCCTTTGAATTATGGTATTGGTGAAGAATAGTCAATATGCCATGGACTGCCAGAAAACAAACAAATCTGTCCTAGAAGCAGTATAGTCAGAATGCTCCTTAGAAGGGATGACGTGCCTTTGTCTCATGAATTTTGGACTTGTTATAAAGAGGGATCAGTTCCTGTAGAAAGACATCACGCTTGGTAAAGTAGGAGATCAACGAAAAAGACAAAGACCCTCAGTGAGAAGAATTGATGCTATAACTGTGACAATGGATCAAATATAGCATAAAATTATTAGGATGACAAAGGACAGGCAGTGTTCTGTTATGTTGAACATTGGGCTGAAATGAATTGGAACCAACCTGATGACACCTAACAACAATAACAACAATTTATCCAGTGTATCCACGATGGACATTTTTTCCCATCGTGAAATTATAAATTGCACTGTTCTTCTCCGTATGCATGTCTCTTGAAGTCATCTGTACTCATTTCTCACTGTATATCCCTAAGATTGGATATGTATATCACTAACTTTACTAGATACTTCCAAAATGTTTCCCAAAGTGATTTTTAACAACTTGTACTCCACCAGTCTTGTAGAAGAGTTCCTCTTGCTTTTTGGCCTTACTATAATTTTCTTTTCCACAACAATATTTGTGAACTACAAATTGGCTTTTTCATATTGAAAACAAAACAAAAGAAAGGAGAGACTAGGGAAATAACAGTCACTTAAGGAAAACAAAAATAGTGTCATTTCATTAAAGTAAGTTTAAGAAATAAGACATAATAGCTGTTGATATTATAGAACGATAATCACCCTTGCCCCTTTCCTCCTCCCAGAGGTGTAAGGAAACCCATTGTATCTGATTACCTTCAGTCCCCCAGGGCAGCAATTATTTCATGTAACAGCAATGAGGCACCCAGAGTGTTGTTATCAAATTTCTCTTAGCATTATCGCTAAGCACATTAAGCAAGGACTTTGTCAACATGGGGATTAATCTGCCCTTTCTCAGTACATAACTGACTATCTCAATGCTTTTGAATCTATTTTACATTTTTTTCTGAAGAGTCTTGGAGGAATTTCTTGTTAGAGAGAGATGAGAAATATAGATTTTATTAATGGACAAAACTGAAATCCATAAATACGCCACAAGAAAGATGGATAGAAAGAAGCGGAGAAATTAAAAAAAAAGATAGAAGGAAGTCCTACATCTGCATTCCTACAGTTTAAATGCTTCCGTAAACAAATCCAAATACATGTTAATATATATAATAAATGGAATGCTTTGTAGAGATAACATACAGGCATAGAACTTAACATGTATTCAAATACATCTGTAAATATTTCTCTTGAAGTGAAAAAAAAAAAAGAAAAACACCAATCATTAAGTTACAACAATTTATGATGATGCTATAAGTGTTTCAGAGTAAAAGTGTGTTTCATAGAGTTTTCAATAGCTGGATTTTTGGAAGTAGTTCACAAAATCTTTCTTCTGAGGAGCCTCTGAGTGGTCTTGAACCTTCGATATTTCAATTAGCAGGTGAGTGGGTTCATTGTTTTTGCATTGCCCAGGAACTCCAAATAAAATAAAATCGTACCTTGGAGATATTGCAGCTTCGGTTTCAGGCCATCATATTGTAAAAGTGATGATTAAAGCTGTGTGTCAACTTGGCTGTGTATCAACAAACTATGCTTCTCAGTTTGACAGTTATGATGAAGTCACCTCCCATGATGAAATCTGGTGCAATCACTTCCATGATGAGATCTAGTACAAACAGCCAATCAATTTAAAGAAAGTTTTTTCATGAATGTGACCTGCTTATGACATTCTGACAAAAGTTTCCTGATTTCTGCTGGATCAGGATCCCAAATTTCTTTCACCACCATTTGTCCTCCAGTTCTTTGGACTTGAATAAGTCGCCTGTTGTATTGCCTACTGATCTTGGGATTCATTAGCTTCTGCAGGCTGCTGTTTGATTTGCCAGTCTTGGGTTCATCAACCCCTGCCATCTGACATCTGATCCATGGACTTGGAACTTGCCAGCATCTCCAACTACCTGCACCATTTCCTTGTGATAAATCTCTCTAAATATATGCATATATAAGCTTCACTGGTTTTGCTTCTCTTGAGAACCCAGCATAAGATAGTAAATATCAAAATAAAACAAGTGCAGAATTTTTTTGTTTCCCATTACATATAAAAGTTATGTTTACACTATACGTAGTTTATGAACCGTGCGATAGCATTATGAAAAAGTTTGAAATATGGTAAGAATTACCAAAAGATGACACAGAGACATCAAATGAGCACACATTTATGAAAAATAGACTTTCTCAACTCAAGGATGCCACAAACCTTCAATTTGTAAAACAATTGCAGCAAAGCACAATAAAAAGGAGTCCTGGTGTGGTGCTGTGGGTTAATGTGCTGGACTGCAAGGTCAGTTTGAACTGCAAGCTCAGCGGTTCAAGCTCACCAGTTGCTCCTTGGAAACCCTATACAGGGTTGTTATGAGTCAGAATTGATTCAACGGCATTACACAACATGTATATAAGAGTCCTGTTGTGATGCTGCAAGATAATGCACTGGACTACAAGGTTGGTTTCAATCAGAATGTCAGTGGTTCAATCTCAACAGTCACTCCTCAGAAATCCTATACAGGGTCCCTATGAGTTGGAACCAACCCAGCAGCACTTCAGACCTATATGTGAACTTTTATTTTCTTTATGTGCTTTCTAATTAACAAGTCATATTGTTTTCTGCCTTCTTCTAATTTTCTCTCCAGAGAATTTTTCTTACACAGGATGTTTTTCTCCTCTGTGCTCTCCTTAATATATTATGTATAATTTTACAATTATGAAAAGATTAATAATGGCTACTATTTATTGGAATCCTAATGGTCACTGTAGGATAAGCACTGAACTGCTAACTGTAAGGTCAGCTGTGCTAAGCCACCAGCCATCCTTGGAAACCCTATACAGTATCAGCATGAGTTGGAATCAACTCAATGGCACTTAAATGCAAAAACAGCCACCATTTATTGAGTCCTAACTAGACACTCCCTCCACTTGTCTGTCAGTTTGTCGTACTATAGTGATTTGCGTGTTGCTGTTATTTTGGAAGCTATTCCACGGGTATTTTAAATATTAGCAGGGTCACCCAAGGTGGACAGGTTTCAGCTGAGCTTCCAGACATAGACAGAATAGAAAGAAGGAAAGATGAACTACTTCTAAATATGTAGTCACTGAAAACCTTATGAATAGCAGTCGAACACTGTCAGCACCAGAATATTGAATATCTAAATATGATGTAGAGCACCAGAACATTGTCAGGTATCATGCCAGACCACAAACCCCTCAAGTTGGAAGCCACCTGAAATGTGACTAGGGAAGAGCTGCCACCTCGGAGTAGAGTTGACCATGATGATGGAAATGGAGTAAATAACTCACAACCTTCATTTGTTGATGGGAAGCAACTCAAAATGAAGAGAAATAGCTGTAAACATCCATTAATAATCAGAACATGGAATGGACCAAGTATGAATCTAGGAAAATTGGAAATTGTCAAAAAATGAAATGGAAAACATAAACATCAATATCCTTGGTATTAGTGACCTGAAATGAACTGGTATTGGCCATTTTGAATCTGACAAAATGGTTAACCATGCTGGGAATGACAAATTGAAGAGGAATGGCATTCATCATAAAAAATTAAATATCAAGATCTACCATGAAGCTCAACACTGTTGGTGATAGGATAATATCCATATGACTAAAAGGAAGACCAGTTAATACCACTATAATTCAAACTTATGCAACAACCACTGAAGCCAAAAATGATGAAATTGAAGAATTCTACCAACTTCTTCAGTCTGAAATTGAACAAATATGAAATCAAGATGTATTAAGAGTAACTGGTTATTGGAATACAAAGGCTAGAAACAAAGAGGAAGAATCAATAGTTGGGAAATATGGCCATAGAGATAAAAATGATGCTAGAGATTGATTATAGTATTTGAAAGACCAATGACTTCTTCATTGAAAACACCTTTTTTTTTAAAGTGTAAAAGATAACTATACACATGGATCTCACCATATGACATACCCAGAAATCAAATTGAATACATCTGTGGGAAGAGACAGTGGGAATGCTCCATCACATAAGCCAAAACAAGGCCAGGGAAACACTGTGGAACAAATCATCAATTACTCATATGCAAATTTAGGCTGAAGCTGAAGAAAATTAAAAAAAGTCTACAAGAGCCAAAATACGGTCTTTAACATATCCCACCTGAATTTAGAGATCATCAAAGAACAGATTTGATGCTTTAGACATTAAAGACCAAGGACCAGAAGAGTTGTGGGATGGCATCAAGATCATCATACAAGAAGAAAGCAAAAGGTCATTAAGAAGACAAGAGAGGAAAAAAAGACAAAAATTGATGTCAGAAGAGACTCTGAAACTTGCTCTCCTGCACAGAGATTCTGAAAATGAAGACGGCTTAAAATACTTACTGATGAAGATCATAGACCACAACCTTCAGTATGGCTTGCACTTCAACGTAAAGAAAAAACAAATCCTGACTACTGGATGAATAAATAACATCACAATAAATGGAGAAAATATTGCTGTTGTTAAAGATTTAATTTCACTTGGATTAACCATCAACACTCATGGAAGCAGCAGTCAAGAAATCAAAGGATGCATTGCATTAGGCAAATCTGATGCACAAGACCTCTTTAAAATGTCAAAGACCACAGAAGTCTCATTTGATTTTTTAATTCCAGGCCATTTTACACTTCATTATAATACTTGCCTTTGTCTTCTACAGCTATGCTAGGAAATTTTCTTTTCAGGTCTTTTACTTCCTCATTTCTTCCATTCACTTTAACAGGTTTACACTGCAGAGGAAGTTTCAGAGTCTCTTCTGACATCCATTTTTGTACTTTCTTTTCTGTCTTTTTAATGATCTTTTGTTTTCTTCCTGTTTGATGCTCTTGATGTCATTCACAACTCTTTGGGTCTTCAGTCATGTGTCTAATGCACCAATCCGTTCTTGAGATGGTATCTAAATTTCAGTGGCATATGTTCAAAGTCATAGTTTGTTCTCCTGGGATTGTCTTAACTTTTTTCAGCTTTAACCTGAACTTGCTTTTAAGTAATTGATAGTATCTTCCATAATTGGCCTCTGCTTTGTTTTGACTCATGATATTGAACTGATGATATCTTCCCACAAATATAGCTAAAGCTAATTTGGTTCCTGTATATTCCATCCCGTGAGGTCCATGTATATAATCACCTTTTAGGTTGCTTTAAAAAGGGTTTTGTAATGAATAATCGTTGATCCTGAAAAATTCTATCTAGCATCATTTCTATCACCAAGCCCATATTCTCAAACTACTGACCTCTTTGTTTCCAACCTTTGCATTCCAATCACCAGTATTATCAATACATCTTTTTTTTTTTAAGTTTTTATTGTGATTTATGTGTTAGTTTACATGGGTGAACATTATCTTTGCATTTACATCCTATTGTATTTTGTTTCATTGCAACAATCATAATCCCCTGAATGCATCATCAAACAACCAGAGGGTACACCCCACAAGCCTGTCCCCCGGCCGTCAGCACACAGCCCCTCTCCCTCTCTGAGTCCAGAGTCCCCAGTTGCTCCTTCTGTGCACATCATCTTCTCTGCCTCCATCCCTAGTGTCACTGCCTCCCTGGACAGGGTCTCGCACTTTACACTTCCCTTTTTTCCCTTGATGGTTCCAGGGATCTCCACTCCTGGACTGCAAAATCAGCCACTCCCCTCCTTTTGTTACCAAACATTTACATTTACCTTTCCAACACTCACTGTCAGACCTGATAACAATCATTCCTTATTGAACCACTGGAGTCCTATCCCCCTCACCTTTTATCAACCCCATCCAGACAGGTTGGAAACAATTCAGTGGAGATTCTACATTTCCCTGTATCCTCTGGAGCTAGGTTCCCTATTGAAATCTTGTAAACCAGTCACTTCTTGCCTTTGTAGTCTCCCCATTTTGGGTAGCCAATGTCTAAGCTCCCCATCCCTGTTGACAGTGCTGTATACAAGGTGGTGGGAATGATCCTCACTGTAGAGATTTGTCCGCTCCTTTGTCATACTGCATCCACAGCATAGGTCAAGTTCATCCACTTGTAGTGGGTTACTATTTTTCTTTCCTCTTCTTTTTTACTCTTAGTCGTGTTCTGATCATCCAGCCATTGATGCCAGGTCAAATGGGTACTATCTGCAAGTTAGTGAAGCTCCCTTCACTTCATATGATATCCTTCTCCAGTGACTGGTCCCTCCTGATAATATGGCCGAGTATGAGAGACAAAATTTGGCCATCCTGGCTTCCAAAGAGCACTCTGGCCATACTTCTTCAAACACAGATCTCTTTGTTCTTTTGGCAGCCAAAGGTACTTTCAATATTCTCCTCCAACACCATAACTCAAATGCATCGATTCACCTACGGTCTTCCTTATTCACAGTCCAACTTTCATACGCATATGAGGTTATTGAAAATATCATGGTTTGGGTCAGGGGCACCTTAGTCCTCAAACTGGCATCTTTGCTCTTTAGCACTTTAAAGAGGTCTTGTGCAGCAGATTTGCCTAACGAATATTTCATCTAATTTCTTGACTTTTGCTTCCATGAGTGTTAATGGATGAGCTGAGCAAAATGAAGTCTTTGGCAACTTCGATCTTTTCTCCATTTATAGGGATGTTGTTTACTGGTCCAGTAGTGAGGATTTTTGTCTTCTTTACATTGAGATGCAACCCATACCAAAGACTGTGGTCTTTGATTTCCATCAATAAGTATTTTAAATCCTCTTCACTTTCAGAAAGCAAGGTTGTATCATCTATATATCACAGGTTGCTAATGAGTCTTCCTCCAATCCTGATTCCATGTTTTTCTTCATGTAATCCAGGTTCTCAGATTATAAACTCAGCATATAGATTGAATAAGTATGGTGAAAAAAATAAAACCCTGGCACACACCTTTCCTAATTTTTAAACACTCAGTGTTCCCTTGTTCTGTTCACACAAGTGCCCCTTGGTCAATGTACAGGTTTCTCATAATCACAATTAAGTGTTCTGGAGTACTCATACATCATAGTGTTGTCCAGAGCTTTCCATGATCCACACAATCTAAAGCCTTTGAGTAGTCAATAAAGCACAGGTAAATGCCTTTATGGTATTCTCTTCTTTCAGCCAAGATCCATCAGACATCAGTAATGATATTCCTCATTCCGTGTCCTCATCTGCATCTGTTTCTCTTCAAAATGTAGAGAAACAGCTGTAAATATCCATTAGAGATTGGAGCATGGAATGTATGAAGTATGAATCTAGGAAAATTGGAAACAGTCAAGAATGAAATGTAATGCATAAAATCAATATCCTAGGCATTAGTGAGCTGAAATGGACTGGTATTGGCCATTTTGATTCTGACAATCACATGGGTTACTATGCCCGGAAAGAAAAATTGAAGAGGAATGACGTCACCTTCATCATCCAAAAGAACATATCAAGATCTGCCTCAAAGTACAGCACTGTCTGTGATAGGATAATATCCATACGCCTGCAAGGAAGATCAGTTAATACCACTATTATTCAAATTTATGCACCAACCACTAAAGCCATTAATGACGAAATTTAAGAATTTGACCAACTTCTTCAGTATGAAATTGATCAAACATGCGATCAATATGCATTGATAGTTAACTGGTTATTGGAATGCATATGTTTAAAACAAAACAAAGAATACATACTATCACATTTACATAATGCTCAAAAACATAACAAACTAATCAATAGTGTTAATACTTGCATTCTTAGGTTTCACCTCAGACAAGGAGGGGTAAGGTTACCATGGAAGTCAATATGAGGCTACATTTTGGGGAAGTAGTGATTATGATTGAGAAAAGACTTACAAGTAGTAGGGTTTTAGGGCAAGTGTTGTTTCATTTCTGGACTTGTGGTCAATATGTTAACTTGTTTGAGCATGCAAATCTATTAAACTGCATTGTTACATTTTATGTACTATTCTCTGTGTGTTTTATATTTTATAGTAAAAAAGAGTTTATAAAATAGAACATTACCTTTTTGTTAAACTATTTTCCTTAAACAGAGGAAATGGGATTGGCAATTCCTGGGATCATACTGAGAACTTGAAAGGCATAATCTCTTCTAATTCTAATATCTCTGTAAGGATATTATCATCTTCCCTATTTGAGGAATAGGAAAAGAGGCTCAGCGAGACCATGAGCTTGCCCATAGCCACATAACTAATGCACACCAAACTCAGTATCTAAACAAAGGTTTGATCCAAAGGCCATATTCTTTATAGTTTGCCATACTGATTATACTCACACTCAACGTAGCTTTATGAACAGGAAGTTCAGATTTTCTAGTTGGAAACCTAACCTAGCACACATTCAAGGTGAGTACTGATGCAAATTTTCAAATCTTTTAAGTAAATCTAAAAGATTGTTGTTGTTAGCTGCCATTGAATCAGTACCAACTCATAGTGACCCTACATACAACAGAAAGAAATCTGCTTGATCTTGGGCCAATCTCACAATCATTGCTACGTTTGAGCCCATTGATGTTTCCATTGTTCCAATCCATCTCTTTGGGGGTTTCCCTCTTTTTCTCCAACCCTCCACTTTACCAAACATGATATCATTCTCCAAAGACTGGTCCCTCCTGATAATATGTCCAAAATATGAAAGACGAAGCCTGACCATCCTGGCTTCCAAGAAGCACTCTGACTGCACTTCTTCCAACACAGATCTATTTGTTCTTTTGTCAGTCCATGGTACTTTCAATATTCTCCTCCAACACCATAACTAAAAAAATTAATATCTAAAAAAAAGGCTAATATCTATAAAATGACTTAAAAAAAGATAGATACAGAAAATTATTCTTTAAAGCCATACCATCCAATGGAATAAATACATTTTTATTAGGCATTGTAACTGCTTAAATGGTAAAAAAAAAAATTTGTGAGCCATTTATAAAGAGAGTGTATGTGGACTTCACTAGATGACATTGTCAGAATGTCTGTGCAGTATTTCAGCAAAAGTGTGGTATTTTTTATTAAAACATCCATGTAGTTAGTTATAACAATAAAAAAACAGTTTTCATAAATTCAGATTACACGTATCACTATACCTATAAGCATGAACAGGTTATATAATGAGCAAGTTAAGCACAGGCTTATTTGTCTTATTTACTAATCTGTAGTGAACAGTTTTGCATGTGTGTCACCACATCTGTTCCATATAGATTAGCAAGTAAACTCATGCTTACCTTGCTTACTGAGTGTTCTGTCCCTGTCAGGGATTGCAAAAGTGAAAAAAGACTTTGATTCTAGAGGAGGGTGCTGTGGGATAAGGAGAGAGACAGATGTCAGTCATACTTAAAAGCAGAATCTTTGATGTGGTAAAAAAAAATTTGAAATTGTTCACTACAGATGGCTAAATAAGCACAAGTAAATCCATGCTTTCCTTGCTTATTGGGTAATCACACACTGCTAAAAGGCTAAAACTCAATGCTAATTTACTTCCTGAACTTTCTAATGCACTCTGGTCAGAGCTGTCATTATTACCCAATTACAATTATTTTGAATCAGGAGGTTTTGTCTGCATGTGGTACAACCACACGTTGTTGTTTTTCCTTGCTGCTGCATGTTTGTATAATCACTGATTCTGTCAAATGTTCCGGTGTTTAACTACAATATTGTGGTAATTAGTATTACTGAACTTATATGAATAACTTTTTTGAAAATGAAGTAATTAAAGGAAAAGAAGAAGAAAAAAAAAATCTGTTGCTATTATTGTTGTAATTTTAAATCTTGTGATTCCATGCAGAACGTTTTTATGAAACAATTTTGCTAGTGATTTCCATATAGTCTAAGAAATATTACACTTAATGTATTTACAAGTATTTTAAAGTATATTTATCACACACTATTCTATGTTTAAGGACTCCTGGCGTGATGCTATAGGATCAACACTGGACTGAGAACCACAGATTGGTAGTTCAAACCCACCAGCTGCTCCTTAGAAGCCCCATACAGGGTTATTATGAGTCAGAACTGACTCAACAACATTCTATGATTAAAATGGATAGTAAACATTACTAAAGATATAGGCTTCCAGACGACTGTAGGTTAGTAATTCAAACCCACCAACCACTCCTTGGGAGAAAGATGAGGCTTTCTGCTCCCAATAAATATTTATAGCCTCAGAAATCCTATAAAGGGTTGCTACGAATTGGAGTTACCTTGATGTCAGTGTGTTTGATTTTGGTTTAAGCATTCTGTGTGATCTGTTTGGGAGAAGGTCCATGAACCGGTGTGGGGTGTAGAGGCAAGGGGAATATTATACCACAAATTACTGTACCGGGTCACCAATCCTAGTTATGACACAGGAAATACCAAATTTGAGTCTAGCAACTGCCTCTAACAGGGAGGAAATCAGCCTGAAAAAACATTGCTCTGTAACATCAATTCTGGGATAGTGGAAGGAGAAAAGAGAAATGAGATTCTAACTAGTAGCTGTTTGGTGTACATGTTGAAAAAATCTCTCATGTATGTTTGAACAGTGATTCAGAAATAATTACAATCTTGCCAAGAGCCAAGAAGGTACTGTGTTTATGAGTCCTGGAATGGTGCTGTAGGATAATGCACTGGACCACAAGATCAGTTTAAACCACAAAGTCGGTGGATCAAAACCACCAGTCATTCCTCGGAAACAATATGCAGGGTAACTATTTAGAAAATGATAATTGTGAAACATTGCAAAGTATCCAACACCCTCCACTTTTGAGTCATAAAGAAGTATATCATTGGAATGGCTGGGAACCAGCTGGTGAGAATGAGTCACTAAAATGTTTCCTCTTGTTCCCTATAGTCTCCTCAAGACCAGACACCAGATAGGACCATCACACATTTCAAAGGCATTCAGTCATGGTTTGTTAAATGAAATTTGAAATATTTCAGGAAAAAAATTATACGCCAGGGTGCATATTACTCACATAATTGTCCAAAAAGTATAGTTATTTAAATAAAATCTAGCCTGTGAATCAGATTCTATGTCCTGCTTTATTATTCTTTTAGTCCTGCCAGGTTATCTTTTGGGTCTAATGAAAGGACTTGGCAATTCAGAGGAATCTTTGCACAGAACCTTGAGATCCCGGTTACTATTGAGTGGATGATTTCCCATATCAAATAAACAAATAATAAATTCTCATCACAGCCATCCTCAGTCAGGCTCCTCTCAACAGAGATTCAACAGGGAAATTACACAGTACATGCAATCTAAATGCTCAATTCAAAGCCCTCCAGGTTTGAAAAATTCCAACACCGTAAGTTGACGATGAAAGAAGAAACATCTAAAACAATGGCGGGTTCTCCTCAGGCTGTTCAGAAGACTGCTTTATTGGCTCTGCATTCAAAATCTTGATGGAAATGGTAACGCCCTACTCAGTTTACTTACCCTTCCTTATAAAGCTCATCCAGAAAAGTTAGCTGATGCAAACAATTTACAGAAAGGGCCCTACAAAATTAAGTAACCCAATTCACTTTGGTTTTAAATGCTGCAAAATTGCTTTCCTTGCTTTTTCATTTTAAAAAGACTACATACAGTAAAATCCTCTTGAAAGTTCAGTTACAGCTGCGGTTAGAATCGTGTACTCTAGGTATACATATGATACACAGTATCTCACCACAGCATGAAAAGTTCATGATCACTGATCGGAGTAGGAAGAATTAGTCATGATATGTAACTTGACCATTTCTGAGTCTTCTTATCCCCCTACCCTTCACTATTTATAAAATGAGTTCAGTATGATCATTTTTTATTCATCATACCTCTTGAATCTGCTATTTTTATTTCATCTACAAATAACTTTAGTCAAAGTCTTCTTCATGTTGCATATAAAACTGTAATTCTGATTATTCTTGAAAATATATTATCCTTTCAAATGCATTTTGATTTCATTTCTCATATTGCTTTCCATATATCATCTTAGTTTTTGCAGATTCTGCCTACACACAGCATTGCTAATAACAGTCGATATGTTTTTTAAGTATATTTGGAGAGTGACACCATTTTTCTCTTGAGTTGTTGGACCTAGTAAGTTAGCCACAATATCTCTGCTGACAAGTATCCAATTGAGTAAGTGATGTTGGTATGAATGTTGTTTTTAAGTGTCACCTAATCAGTTCCAACTCATAGCAATCCTGTATAGGGTTTCCAAAGAGCAGCTAGTGAGTTTGAACTGCCGACCTTGTGGTTCAAATTGACCTTGCGGTCTAGTGCTTTATCCTACAGTGCCACACCAGGACTCTGTTGCTAGAATACAGATACATTTTCTTTACATTCACAACTGGTCCAATAAAAATCATGACAAATGGAAAAAAAAAAATGTCAAGGATTTAATTCTACTTGGAGCACCAGCCAATGCCCATGGAAGCAGCAATCAAGAAATAGAGATCAAACAATGCACTGCATTGGGAATACATGCTATAAAAGACCTCTTTAAAGTATCAAAAAGCAAAAGATGTTATTTTGTCAACTAAATTTCACTTAACCCAAGACACAACCTTTTCAATTACTTTATATGCACGTTGGAGATGTTGTTGTTGTTATTGTTATGTGCCATGGAGTCAGTTCCGATTCATAGTGACCCTGCACAGGGTTTCCGAGGCTGTAAATCTTTATGAGAGCAGAAAGCCTCATCTTTCTCCAATGGAACAGCCGGTAGTTTTGAACTGCTGACCTTGAGGTTCACAGCCCAATTCATAATCACTACACTTGCAAAAGGAGGATTGAAGAACAAATAATACATATGAATTCTGATGATGGCAAAGAATATTGAAAATACCATGGACTGATAGAAAAATAAATGAAATCAGTCTTGGGGAAAATACAGTCAGAATGCTCCATATAAGAGAAGATTGTGAAATTTTGTCTTGCTTATTTTGTATCAAGAAAGATCAATCAATAGAAAAGTATATAATGATTAGTAGAGTGTCAGGAGTCATGGTGTGGCACAGTAGGATAAAGTACAGGACCACAAGGTTGGTTTGAACCTCAAGGTCGGAAGTTCAAACTCACCAGCCACTTCTCTGAAACTCTATACATGGTTGCTGTGAGTCAGAATCAATTAGGCAGCATTTAATAAGAGAGTCAGTGAAAATGAGAACCATGAGATTAAGTGACACAATTTTCGAGACAATGATTTCAAATATAGAGATGGTGCAGGACTAGGCTATGTTTCGTTTTGAAGGTCACCTTCAATGAAGGTCACCCATGAGTTAGAAGGAGTTCAGTGGCTCCATATGATAAGCACTGGTCTGAGAACCACAAGATTAATGGTTCAAGCTCACCAACTACTCCTCAGGAGAAAGATGTGTCTTTCTGCTCCCACTATCAATTAAAACCTCAGAAACTCTATACAGGGTTACTATGAGTTGGAACTGACTCAACAGCACTTAGCAACAACAACATGAGTCAGAATCAACTCAGTGACAACTACAGCAAGACTACAGTCCTGTGTCAAGTACTGAAGAGAATAGACATGAATGAAAATACAAAATGACTGAAATAAAGTCCTTAATCTTAATAATCCAGCAAGGAGAATGGGTCAAACATATATCATAATACAAACTCTTTAATAAACCCTGAAAGAGATATAAAGTTTAGTGATGCCATTTAGATAAGCAACTAATTCCACTAAGTTGGAAAATGGATCAAAACAAATGGATTCCTCAGAGAAGAAAGATAATTACTAACAAAGTGGACACAGACAACTTTGAGATATGCTCAGAGAGAAACTAATTTTTTTTTTTTACTTTAGTTTACTTAATATGTTGTTGTTGTTGTTAAGTGTCGTCGAGTCGGTTGCGACCCATAGCGACCCTGTACAGAGTTTCTGAGGGTGTAAATCTTTACGGGAGTAGAAAGCCTCATCTTTCTCCCGCGGAGCAGCTGGTAGTTTCAAACCGCTGACCTTAAGGTTCGCAGCCTGATTCGTAACCACTATGCTACCAGACAGAAAATGGAAAGAGGCTAGAAGAGGATTAACATGGAAAGATAGTTTGGAACTAGGAAGTGGAGAGAAGTGAGAATTTGAATTTTACTCAGTTGACCTTAAACTGGAGAATTAAAGGATGTAATTAAAGATTTCAAGCCAGGCAATAACATGATCAGAGTTTAGGTTAGAAAGATTAATTTAGAAGTGGCAAACAAACTGAACTTGGTCAAAGGAGAGGCCTCCAATTTGGAATTAATTTAAGAGGCTGCTGTTCAGAGTGCTAGTGGTGCGGCATTAAACACTGGGTTGTTAACTACAAGGTAAGCAGTTCGAATTTACCAATTGCTCTGTACGAGAAAGATGAGGCCATCTGTTTCCATAAAAATTGTGTCTCACAAACTGCATAGAGCAGTTCTGTTTTGTCCTATAGGGTCACTATAAGTCAGAACCAACTCCATGCCAGTCGGTTTTGTTTTTGGTTTGTTGACAAATTCAATGGAAAGACAAATCAAAAGATGTTCCATTTCTCTGGCCATGCCATTTGATACATAAAATATAGATGATGAATATTACTTTTAACTCAAATCAGAGACAAGAAATCAAGTGAATGATGGGTTCAATGGCTGGACACGGAGGATGAGGAGACTGTGGTAGAATCGAAAGATGAATTCCTTAATCATGAGTAGTTAAGAAATCCCTGCACCAAAATATTTCTCCCTGCTGACTCTCTGTTCCTTCTTTGCTCCTTTTATTCTACTTTTTAAAAATGTTTTATTGTGAATTATGTGATAGTTTATATGGGAGAACATTAGTTTTACATTCATCCTATCCTATATCGTTTCATTGCCATGGTTACAATCCCCTGCATGCATCATCAACCAATCAAAGGATATGCCCTGTGTCAGCAAACACAGCCCCTCTCCCACTCTGTGTCTAGAGTCCCCAGCTGCTCCATCTCTCCACATCATTGTCTCTGCCTCCATCTCAGGCATCACTGCTTCTCTGGGTAGGGTCCCACTCTTCGCTCTTCTCCCGTGATGGTCCCAGGGACCTCCACTCCTAGACTGCAACTTTTAACTCTCCCTTCTTCTAATTCCTGACTTTTGCACAAAAACCTCATGCAATTGAACTTTTCACATATTATTCAGCTGGGGAGCATATACTTAATTACTCAAAATTGTGTTCTGAAATAAAATCTTCTTAGGAATAAACAGTTACATAATATAGACCACTTACTGCCAGTGAGTCCATTCTAACTCATAGTGACCCTCTAAAACAGAGTCAAACTGCTCCCCGTAGAGCAAAATAGAACTGCTCCTTAGGGTTTCTGACATTGTAAATCTTTGTAGAACTGGACAGCCTTATCTTTCTTTCTCCTATGAAGCAGCTGAGATGTTTGAACCACTGATCTTGTGGTTAGCAAGAGAATAGCCTGTCTTCAATATTGCTGGAAAAGAAGCTATATAGCAAAGGGAACCTTTCATTCAAAAACCAAGAAAGCAATAGTTGTTAAAAACAGTCATGGTTTAAATAAAAAGTTTATTAAAGGTCTGAATCCCCAACACATACAATTGCCTTTATTCTTTGACTTTGCTGATTCTGAAAAGCTGTTCTAAACATTAACCTTGACAACCCCAGGCCACGTGGCTTTGACAGCTCCCAGTTCATTACAGCTTAGTCTCAGATCAGTGTGGTGACCTTGAAGGAAACCTACTTTCTAGTTCTTCAGTTCCCTTTTAGAAAAAAATGGGAATGACACCAAGTTTGTATACTTTGACTCTAGTCCTTTGCTTCTGAGCATAGGAGCAAAGCCCTTTGAGAACAGGAGGTGCTAAATAGCAAATAGGATGAAATATGTGTTTCAATCAATCATGACTAGGCACTAGCTGTGCCCATTTATTATTACTTTTCAATTTCTAAAGTGATGGCAAAATGGAATTTCCACTAATTTTTCAAGAACTTTAATCTGACTCTTAAAATCCTGGGCTTGTATTTTGTTGATATATTATAGGTATAATTTTTGTGTGTTCCAAGAGGCTTTCTGCTCACAGGGCACTGCTGTAAGTTGTGGATAATTTATTTTCCCCTGCTATTATATTCTGTAAATTACCATGTTGGCAATATTTTAGTCTTTCACACTTTGAATCAGTGCCCAGAATAATTCTAATAAGGTTTTGATTCTCCGGAAGTATCATCAAGGAAGCAAAGCCCTTAAAAATGTCTGTGAATTTATTTAACATCTCTTCTCCAGGTCAAGCATAAGGTGCTTCTGAAGGGTAAGTGCTGGTATCTATATCTCTCTCTGCCATCAGAAACAACTGTCAGACCTTAACTGCTGCACACATACCCCAGCATTTACACCTTAGGAGACAAGTTCTAGATTTGAACATAATTTGAGTAATGCCACAAACATCACAGAAGAATTTGACTCACTGCTCAAGTCTTATCACCGCATCTGTGGCTTCATTCCATCCCACAAAAAATAACATTTAAATGTTCAGCCAGAAAATGATTCTTCTTATTATTGGGAATAATCAGGATGAGTTGAAATAAGAACTTGTATGCTAAATGGGAAAGAGTAGCTGGGGGACAAAGGAACACAGCAGCAGGCAGTCATATAGAAAGCTCGGTAAGGACTAGTTCTCCAAAAATAGAACGTTACAGTGAAAGAGAAAAGGAAAAGTTTCTGGGGTTTGGGTTTACCTGCTCGAATCTTACTTTACCCCAGCTAAATCGGAAAAAGACTGTAGAATTCATGACTGGGATACTAGGAATCCAACAGTGCTTCTAGCAAATAGGTCCCAGTCTAGACAAAGACAGAGATGTAACTTTTTATGCAGCTGTCTGCTTCAACACTTCTACTGAGTGCCCGGGGGAGCTATTCTTTCTTAGTATTTCTTAGGTTCAACTTATTGATCATAATAATGTGGGATAGTATTAGTACTGACTTCATGAAGATGGTGTGATGACTCAATGACTGCAATACACATAGCATATGTTGTTGTTGTTAAGTGCCATCGAGTTGATTCCAACCCATAGCGACCCTGTATAGGTGGTTTCCCAGGATCGGCTGGTGAACTTGAACCACCAACCTTGCAGTTCAAACCAACTTTGCAATGAGGCACAATAACCCACACAGTACCACACCAGAACTCCACATAGCATATAGTGCACAGCCCCCAAATTATCTATCAGTCAATATCAATCATAACACTATGTCATTATCATTGATATAAGGAGCTCTGGTAGCTCAGGGGTTATGAGTCGGGCTGCTAACCTCAAGGTCAGCAGTTAAAACTACCAGCCGATATTATAAGATAAACACTGGACTGCCAACCACAAGGTCAGTGGTTCAAACTCATTCAACTGTTCCTTGGAAACTCCATACAGGATCATTATGAGTAGGAACCAAATCCATGACACTCCACAACAACAACAATAGGACTTTGATAGTGAATCTCAGACTATTTAACTTATTTCACATGATCCTGGTGTGCATAGAAGAGCTCTTCTTGTAACTCTCACTAAATAAATAATCAGAGCCAAAT
This sequence comes from Chrysochloris asiatica, assembly GCF_000296735.1. Lineage (NCBI taxonomy): Eukaryota > Metazoa > Chordata > Mammalia > Afrosoricida > Chrysochloridae > Chrysochloris > Chrysochloris asiatica. The sequence continues at coordinate 26,681,201 of NW_006408530.1, forward strand.
AATAATAATAATAATAATAATAATAAACAGTGGTTTTAACTTAGTGAATTATTTCTTTGGTCAAAAATGGTGACAAGTTTCATGCGGTGTCAAAAACCACTTGAACTGCCAGGCAGGTAGAAGAAGAAGAACTGGAAATATCCTTATTCAACTGTAATTTGAGGTGAAAACTCAGAGAAACTGCTCAAATGAAAACTCTTGCAACAGATCCCTATCTAAATATATAAAAGACATCAAAGTGAAAGTGTTTTCTCCTGTGATTTCCCCTTCACTGTTAACTGTGCACTGGTAAAATTGATGATGATATATCTTACCAGTCACCTAGGATGCTCTGTACCACTGGAGAAAACAGCATTGCTTTAATATTTTTGAAGGTTTCTTTACTTTGTAAGATGCATCTGGGGAGCTTATTAAGTTCATTAGAAAACTGGAAGAAATTTAATTGTACTTCTAAGGGCTATTTTCTTCTTTTCTCAAACTACTTCTGCATTTTTAGATAGGAGCACGAAAAAATAAAAGGAAAACTTAGCTAAAAACAAATAAATGTTGATATATATTTTTCAGGAACAGGTGAGGAGGAAATGAGTTTGTTAATTTCTCTATGGTAGTGGTAGTGATTGTCATGTGCTTTTGAATCAGTTCTGACTTATTGTGACCCTGTATAAGGATTCCAGTCTATAAATCTTCATATAAGGAGAAGGCCTCATCTTTTTCTTGTGACATGCTGGTGGGTTCAAATTGCTGAACTAGCTGTTAGCAGCCTACCTGGTAATCACCCTGCCCCCAGGGTTCCGAATTTCTCTATATCCTTGACCCATTCTTTTCCCACTGTCCATACTAAATCCTGATTTGGAGAAGGAGGTTCTTAAAGGTAAGTCAGTCACTGTGTTGAGTACTGCAGTTCAATGGCAGAATTCTTGCCTTGCTTGTGAGAGACCAGGATTAGATTGCTGACCAATGAACCTTATGTGCAGCCACTGCCCTTCTGTCAGTCAAGGTTTGTGTGTTGCTATGATGTTAAACAAGTTTCAGCAGAATTTCCAACTAAGACAGACCAGGACGAAAGGTCTTATGATCTACTTGTGGAGATCAGGCAACTTTTTGCTCTGTGGAGCATTGAGCTGCTAAGAGTTCAGGATCTAATCAAAGGTAACTCATAAAACCTTATATTAAAGCTGAGCTTCTTTCCTGTGTTTCTGGTATACCTTTATTATTAATGCTAGATCAATGGTGGTGGTAGCGGTGGTGATGGTGTGCCGTGGAGTCTGTTCTGACTCATAGCGACCCTTCATAGGGTTTCTGAGGTTGTAAATCTTTATGGGAGCAGAAAGCCTCATCTTTCTCCCATGGAATGGCTGAATAAGTTTGAACCATTGACCTTGTGGTTGGCAGTCCAGTGTTTATCTTACAACATCACATCAGGAGTTCTCAAAATCCTATATCTCTCTAGATAAAAGCCCAAAACCTGAACCATAGTCCGGAAAGATAAATAAGACACTTTGATCATGATCAAATTCACGGTACTATTCTTATCTGTCCAGTTGTGTTTTTCCAGGCCAGATTTCATGAATACCATTCCCATAACTCTTATTAAAATTGACTGGCTCTCTAGACGACAGAAATGGCTCTTTGTTCCCCCATACTGTCTAAAGGACATAGTTTTATCTGCTAGAGCACTATTTCTCTAATTGTAGTCTATGGACCATGGTATCTGTCTTACGAGAAATATCTGATTAAAATCCGGATTCTTGGAATCCACTCCCAAATCTTCTAAATCAAAATCCTTGGGGCTGTTCCAAGTAACCTGAAATTTTAGTAAGCTGTCTAGGTTCTTACTAGGGGAACATGTACTTAAAATAGGGCAAAAGTGTTTTCTTTGCCTTGAAATTGATTTTATAACCTAGTAACACCAAATCTATCCTTTGCTTTATATACAGAATATTTATTTTCCAAGGGGAAAAAAGTTATGCCCAACTTCCCTCTAACAACTTATGTGCAACTCAAGGAGCTCTGAAAAAAGTAGTGGTTAACAAGTTGAGCTGTAAACTGCAAGGTCAGCAGTTTGAATCTATTAGTAACTCCATGGGAGACAGATGAGGCTTTCTAATCCTGTACAGATTTTCAGCCTCAGAAACCCTATACAGGGTCACTGTTAGTCAGAAATGACTCCACAGCACATAACCACCACCACCAATGTGCATGCATATCAACAGAGCAATAAGAATGTTCAGCCTTGAAAAAGGTAAGACCAAAGCCAGAGTCTTTATCAAGGAGGTGGTCACACCTGGTCACAGGATTGTATGTGTATTTCTTGCTTTGTATTTACAGTGGAATTGAAAAGCTGTGACCCTGGCATCTACAGAAAATGTAGATTTGCAACATACCCACCACTTTAAATGTTCTCTTTCAGCATCCTTCTACTGTCTTAGGGAAAATGATGAGATGACACCTCCTGGTTGGGTCCTACTGTCCCTCCAAAGAATTGGTAGGGTATAAGGACAATGTGTGGTGCTATGCGTTAATGTGCTGGACTGCAAAGTCATTTGAACCACACAGTTGGTGGTTCAAGCTCACCTGCTGCTCCTCGGGAATCCTATACAGGATAGCTATGGGTCAGAACCGACTCAACGGCACTTAACAACAACAAAAACAAGGACAATGTGCACACAAAAAGAGTAAGAGAGACAGACATTTAAGTAAGCAAGAAAATTTAATAAAGAAAGCATAGACAAAGCATAGGCATTCTCATAGAGAGGCGAACACCTCTTGAGTGAGGGGGAGCACCAACTGATTACTCAGACAAGGTTTTTGTGTACTTATTGGAGCGTGTTTGTCTTCCAGTTCCTTTGTCAGTGTTTTTGGATTTTTACCTTGCCTAATTATTTAGAGTAAGTCTTCATGTACTTGTTGGAGGGGTTTGGCTTCCTGTGCCTTTGTCAGTGTTCCGGGATGCTTGTGCCTAGTGTCTTTGTCAGGTTCTCCAGATGACTACACTGTCCAAACTCTGGATGATATCCTTTTTTGGTATTTCTTTCTTTGAGTCTTAATAACTCTTTTCCCACAATCGAGTCTATTATAACTGTATTAAGGACCTAACCACATGTTTATTTATTACAATACTATGAGGTGGTTTGCAGTTTGGTCTCTTCTTCCCTACTCTAACTTCCTAACACCACCATCTGTTTATCGGTTTATTGTATTATGTTGACTGGCATGTTGCTATGATGCTTGAGGCTTGCCATCAGTATTTTAATTATCAACAGAGACATCAGTTGTGGAGAGATTTCAATTGAGTTTCTGGAGTCCTGGGGTGGTGCTAAAGGATAAGTACTGGACTGCTAACCACATGGTTGGTAATTCAAACCACCAGCATTCTTCAGAAACCCTACATTGCTGTTTTTGCTGTTGTTAGGTGTCATCCTGTCAGTTCCAACTTACAGAGACCGTAAGCACAACAAAATGAATTACTGCCCAGTCTTGCACCATCTTCACAATCATTTCTATGCTTCAGCCCATTGCTGCTGCCACTATGCCATTCCACCTAGTTAAGGATTTTCCTCTTTTTCGCTGGCCATCCACTTTGCCAAGCATGATGTCCTTCTCTAGGTACTGGTCCCACCTGATGACCTATACAAACTATGAGAGATGAAATATCATCATCCTGGCTTCTAAGGACCATTACTGTTGTATTTCTTCAAACACAGATTTGTTTGTCCATCTGGCAGACCATGGTACTTTTAGTATCCTTCTCCAACATCATAATTCATATCATTCTCCTTCCTTATTCATTGTCCAACTTTCACATGTATATGAGACAATTTAAAATACTATGGCTTCAGTCAGGTGCACCTCAATCCTCAAACTGACATGTTTGCTCGTAAACACTTTAAAGAGATCTTGTGCAGCAGATTTGACTAAGGCAATACCTTTTTTGATTTATTGACTGCTGCTTCCATGAGTGTCAATGGTGGATCTAAGCAAAATGAAGTCTTTGACAACTTCAATATATCATGATGTTATTTAGTGCTCCAATGGTGAGTATTTTTGTTTTCTTTACATTGAGGTGCATCCCAAACAGAAGACTGTGGTCTGTGAGCTTCATTAATAAGTAATTAAAGTTCTCTTTGATTTCAGCAAAATAGGTTGTATCATCTATATATTGCAGGTTGCTAAAGAGTCTTCCTCCAATCCTGATACCACATTCTTCTTCATATAATCCAGTTTCTCAGATTATTTACTCAACATACAGATTAAATAAGCATGTTGAAAGAGTACAATCCTGGTGCACACTTTCCTAACTTTAAACCATTCTACTGAATCCTTTGTTCTGATTGCATGACTGCCTTTAAACCATTCTACTGTATCCTTTGTTCTGATTGCATGACTGCCTCTTGGTCTATGTACAGGTTCCTCATAAGCATAAGTAAGTCCTCTAGAATACTCATTCATCGCAATGTTGTCCAGAGTTTGCTAAGATCCTCACAGTCAAAATTCTGTGAATATTCAATAAAGCAGAGGTAAATGTTAGAAAGATATTTCTTTGTAATACCAGTGCTCTCTGATTTCAGCCAAGATCCATCTAACATCAACTTCATCCCACATCTTCTTCTGAATCTTGCTTGAACTTCTGGACGTTCCCTGACAAGCTATTGTTTAAGCCTTTTAAAATTATCTTTAGCACAATTTTACTTGCCTGTGATATTAATGATATTGTCCAGTTATTTCAGCATTTCATTGGGTCACCTCTCTTTGGAATAGGCACAAATATGGATGGATCTCTTCCACTCAGTTGGCCAGGTCTTCCAAATTTCTTGGCATAAATGAGTAACTGCCTCCAATGCTGCATCAGTTTGTTGGAAAATTTCTATTGGTATTCCATCAATTCCTGGGGTCTTGTTCTTTGCCAATGCCTTCAGTTCATCTTGGACTTCTTCTTTCAGTACCATTGGCTCTTGATCATATACCACCTCTTGAAATGTTTGAACATCGACCATTTATTTTTGGTACAGTGACTCTGTGTATTCCTTCCATCTTCTTCGGATGCTTTCTGCACCATTCAGTATTTTCCCCATGGAATCATACAATATTGCAAAGTGGGGAAACCCTATATAGTGTCACTATGATTCTGAAGCAAATCAATGGCACTTAACTACAACAACAACATCAAACTAAGAAAACTAAGAAAGATCTGGTGGTCTATTTTCAAAAATTAGCCAGTAAAATTCTCTATAGTGTACAACAGAATAATGTCTAATACACTCTTGTAAGATGAGACCTCTAGGTTGGAAGACACTCCAATAACACAGTGGCCACAACAATGCATAAAAAACATGAAGATGACACAGGACTGGGCAACATTTTGTTCTTTTGTACATGGGATTGTCATGAGTCAGAGCTGAGTCAATGTCAACTAAGGACAAAAAGCAATGCTGTTCTCATTATTAAGTGCCATGAGTCTATTCCCATTCACAGAGACTCTATATTGAGGTTTTGAGCTTTAAACCTTAGCAGGAGTAGAAAGCCTCATCTTTCCCCAGTGGAGTGACTTTCTGGCTGAAATCCCAGACCTTGTAGAGTTCACAGTCCAGTGCTAATTGTATAGAGCCACCTCACTACCACAAATAGTTACAAGTGTCCTTAAATAAGTTATGTTTATTCTCTCATGAATGTATACTCGAATTCATGATTCTGGTGTCTGCTTGAAAAAAGTATTAGGATAGGATTTCTTCTGAGCAGCAAATGTTTTCATCAAGGAGATGAGACAAAGAAGAGAACATAGGAGCCAAACAACCACCTTCTGCTTGCCACAGATCTCAAATGTATGGAACAGAAGTCTCACCTAAAATTTTGAGGTCTATTGATCTGAACATGTATGCAATCTGGTTTGAATGGGGGACAGATAAAACAAGTCTATCATGATAGTCTGTTGCCTCCTCACAATCTCTTCAATCAACTTCTGTACTGCTATATATTAATGAACTCAATGGACATGAATTCTTGGAGTTTACCTTCTAAAAAAAAAAGTTCCAGTGTGTATGTTATGACTGATACATAAAATTGTGATTTCCTGGAACAGAAAAGAAGCATAAGAAATTGTGCTTAACTTAAAAGACAAGTTTAAAACCAGACTATAGCCCATCTTGGCTCATTAACATGTGTGCATTAGCTTTTCCAGAAATTTTGGTTGGATTGAAAAATGCATTATGGGGACAAGAACAGCCAAGACCATTAAGAATTTAGGAATGTTGGGGAAAACTGCCCCCTCATTAGCCAATAATAAACAGGGCTCCAGCCAGGTCTTTCCAAAAAAACTGATCACTGAGCCAAGAAAAGAGAAAAAAGGAGTGCTTAATTTCTGAAACCTAGAGGAACATCTGTGGAGAATATTTTTGATTCATGGACCTTTAAATGTACTGTTAATAAATGTCTAGGTGTGGATCAGCTTCAACTTTCTGTAACTGATACAGCAGTTACTGTAGGTCCTAACTGTCTGTATGGGTTTTCAGATTAACAGATCATAAAGTAGAAACCTAAGATGGGATCCTAGAGAGCTGTGGTAACTCTAGGGCAACACAGCATGCTGACATAAACTCTTGTCTGTCCCCGCTGGAGCAGTTTCTCAGGATTCAAGTTCCTGTCATCATGTGTCATTATCTGTAGGAGATGAGACAACAATTCTGTCAAAAGCGAATATTTTGAACTATGCCTAAAACCAGATTGCTTACAGGTGCAGATCAATAGACCTCAAAATTGTAGGTGAGACTTCTGTTCCATACCTTTGAGATCTGTGGCAAGCAGAAGGTGGTTGTTTGGCTCCTATATTCTCTTCTTTGTCTCATCTCCTTGATGAAACCTTTTGCTACTCAGGAGGAATCCAGTACTAACACTTTTTCAAGTAGACACCAGAAACTTGAATTCTGGTATCTACTCAGAAGGCGATAATAAAAATATCTTATTTAAAGACACTGATTGTTGTTGTATGTTGTTTAGTTGCCATCTAGTCAGCTCTGACTCATGATGACCTCATGTACAGCAGAACAAAGTGTTGCTCAGTCCAGTGTGATCTTCAGTGTTGTACCAAAGAAAACTATGCACAATTATTTTTAAAGGCATTAAAATTATCCTCCTTTTTCCAAGGATATATTTGCGATGAACCTGTCTTCATACACATCAACCAAACACACTAGAACAGATTGAATGTATAAGCAGATAGAGGAATATACTTGTCTTCTTCTATTATGCCAGACATTAAAAGGTTTCAAAATATAAACATTAACATTATTTTCACTTTTTGTTCTAGAAATTATTTTTTCATTAAAATGTGGTGTTTCAAGTAATGTTACTTGTAATATCACTAGACTGGTATTATTTTAAATGAATTGATGAACTTTTTTTTTCATTTCAATTTCTTGATTTCTAACTTGGATCAGAATCAAGAAAATAATCCACATTTAAAAGGAAAATAAACAGTTCTTCAGAATCCTCAGTTTATTTCAGAAGTATGGTTTGTTGTTAGTTGTCATAGAATTAACAGATTCTGACTCATAGTGCCCTTACATGTAGCACACAAAGCATTGCCTAGTCCTGCACCATCCTCATGATCACTGGTACATTCGAGTCCATTCCTTTGAGGACTTACTTCATTTTAATTGGCCCTCTACCAACCATGATGTCCTTTTCTAGCTATTGCTTTTCCTTGATGACATGTCCAGAGTAAACAAACCAGTCTCACTGTCATTGCTTCTAAAGAGCATTCTGGTTGTATTTCTTCAAAGACATTTGTTTGGTCTCTAGCAGTTCACAGTATATTCTAGAATTACTAAAATCAAGCAGGAGTCTTGGTATGGTGCTGTAGGATAAGCACTAGACTGCTAGCCACAAGGTCAACGGTTCAAACTCATCTCACCAGCCATGAGTCAGAACCAACATCAACAATAAAACCAAGTAGTAAGGAAGGCACTGACCTAAGAAAGAATTAATAGGTCTTTGACCTTCTCTAGGAAAATCAAGGTGATGAAAAGAGGAGAGTTCTCAAAACAGACAAGGCAATGCCAAAAGTATGAGAAATAATCTTGGTTTATATCATCTAATTGGTGAGTTAAATTGTAAAAGAGTTAGACCAGCTATAAGGTTCCAAAGACCATCAAACACAGGGAATTCAGGCTATTTGGGGCAGAAAAAATATGCAAAAAATTATAAGGCAAGACCTCTGTTCTCTTAGGCTATAATATCCATCAGCTTTGATAAAAAGAGTGTAATGTGTTCCAGGGAACAGAGTCAGAAAGTATCACCAAGGGTTACCAACAAATTCAGGAAATGCAGTCAGGCAAAAGGATGAATAAGAGGCATTTTAAAGAGTAGAAAGACAAAAGGAGGGAAGATACAGAATACAAATTCCACCTTTGACATGGACCATCTTCATGGCAATACCAAGAGCTACATGTTGTCATCTCAGATGCAATAATCAAACACCATTCTTCCAGCCATCTTCTTCACAAACTCATAAACACATATACAGATACCATACTGACTAAACTTCTCTGAACTTCTAGCACAAGTGTAGAAATGAAAAGAAACAGGTCTGGAAAGCATTTATATATTTACTCATGTTTATTTTCTAAAAGATCCCTTAGTGGTACAAATGGTTAGTGTGCTCAGATGCTAACCAAAAGATTGAAAGGTTTGAGTCCACCCTGATACATCTTGGCGGGGGGAAACCTGGTGACCTACTTCTGAAACATCTTCCATTGAAAATCCTATGGAACACAGTTCTACTTTGGCACACATAAAGCCATAATAAGTTGGAGTTGATTAACAATTGGTTAAGTTTTATTAAATCTGTGGCTTTTTATGAATACATAGAATTTTTCGTCTTCAATACATATTTTTTCCTTTATCTTAGGAAGCATTATTGCATGTTCAAATTTGGACCCGCTTGAGGATATATACAGGAAATGCTAAATTTGCTGAAGTCATAGTAAACAAAACAGCAAATGTACAAAATTCAGAATAAAAAGTATCTTAAGGGACTAGCACAAATATGAATATATCTCATGAAGTATCATCTTTGTCACAATAAGCCTCTCACATTTACCTGTGGAAATTCATGATTTGGTGCAAATAGGATGGATTCCTGAGTGTCCTATTAAAGGGCTTTTAGCTGTTTTCTACAACAAACAACAATATGCCCCAGTGACTTATAATCATTTAAGAGGAGTTACCTTTTGTGTAAGAAGGTCCTCAAAACCCACCACTCCTGTGCTCACATCTAGATTGTTTCAGTAGTAATGAAGGTAGTTTGCCTGGAGCTATCTATGCTCTCCTTTGTGCTGCTGATTGCTAATAACAGGACTAGTTGCTAGTGTTTAACAGCATGCCCTATGGCTATAGAACAAGGTTTACCTAAGTGGTCAATGCAGGCACCAAACTTGCAAATGAGTTCTTGCTTAGTTGTGAGGTTCACAGAACTAAAGTACACAGCCAGCATAATCAAAGAACCCTGTGAAAAGTACATTATTGAAATAAAACCTAATGCTTTTATTAAAAGTCTACCTACAGAGACTGCCATATTGCTCATTGTCAAGTAATTGAACAGACACTAACATTAGGGGTAGTTTGGATTAAAGTCAGAGGCAATCTTCTCATTAAACCTTGCATAATCTCTGTCTCATGATTGCCCCAAAAAGGAGAAATTTAAAATCACTGAAGGGCTTAAAAATCTATTTTCAACTTGCCTAATTATCTGATATATGAACATATCTAATTTTAAAAGTTGGGGAGCAGAATCTCTGCAATGATTATATGCAGCTAATATCTTTTTATAATTGTGAAGGAAAAGTTGCCTGACTCTAGAGTTTAAATATGTTTAATATATGTAATCAAAGTGTTGGGAAATCAGTTCTGTAAGGTTCACTTATTTTGTAGCTTTATCACAACTACTCAAATTTTCATCTTTCATTTCTGTTAAGATTCCTTCATTTTCTAGGTTAAAGAAATGGTTCCTGAGAACAACGTACTTAAGCTCAATTTCACTGCACATGACAAACAGAACACATATTTTAGAACTCTATAAATTTCTCCAAACAGCAAACAAGCTTAATACATTTGCTTTGCTGTTTGGCTTTGCATATTTTTCTGTTCTTTTAATAGTAAGGTGAAAAAGAAACATCATAAAAAATGAGTATATCCTATTACAAAATGTGCATTACTCTAGTAATTTAGCAATGGGTTCATCTATTTTATTTTTATAACTTTTTATTGTGAATTGGTGGAGGTTTGTGGAGCTGATCATGTTTTACATTTGACAAATCATACACATTTTTTTTTCATCTCATTGATTTCAATCCCTTCAATGTAATATCACTTATAATAAATACTTCCCTGTGTTTCTTGTTTCAATTCCTCCTTCTTTCCCAACCCTCATGAACATTTTCCTTGAGTAAAGGTTGTCCTTTTGCTCTCAAATGGCTGACCATCCTAAGGTGTGCATACCTCACTGGATTAATTTACTGAGACACAAATTTTTACTATCAGTCTATCATTCAGCAAGAATTTAACAAATTGCTAGAAAATGTGCATAGTGGTCTTGGACATTATAGGAAATTCTACAATACCAAAACTGTCCCACTCTTTCAAGGAACTTTATGGATATTATGAAAAGTAAAAATTAATGTATCAATATTTTTGGTATATTAAATAGCTTATTTTTTGGGTTTTCATATATATTTTGAACTGTTTCCTCTTTTCTCTCAAACTTTACTCCCATTGAACAACTAGACTTAAATGGTTATGGCATCCACTCTTTAAAGTTAGATGTGCAGAACTAAGTTTAGGTGAAAGAAATTTTACTAGTCTTTTGTTTCATACACAGACCAACAGTTTGAAGAAAACATCACAATGATAGCAAGTTTTTCTACTCCCAACCCAAACCCATTAGATTAGAAAAGAATTACCAGGGCTAGAATGAGGAAGAGACACTGAAAGAACTGACAAGGGCATAAATACTGATGGAACCCATAGAAAAATTCTGTAACTTACATGAAAATGGAAAAATATTAGGAAAATGTGTAGGACCAGAAAACAAGAAAGACAGAGGGAGGTAGTGTGCCACTCACCTTACCATATAAAAACACAGGGACAGAAGCTTGTAGGAACTGTACATATGTAGACATGGCTATAAGCAGTCTCACTGGGATTTCTTCTTGTTTCCTATTGTAAGAGCACAAAATGGTGGCCATATACCCAAGGATGATATAGACGGAGCAGAGAGAGCAGTAGCCCTGTAAGACCCATGAAGCTATGACACAGAGCATTGAAATTGATGAATGATCAAGGACTTAATGGGGCAGTGAATATCCTAGTAGACATTAGTGTTTCCACATTGGGGACCTGATGCCCCAACATCTACCAAAGTTTCTCCTAAGAACCTGGGAACCAAGTCCCCTGAAATGTGGACAACATAGTGGAGATGGAGACAGCATAAATCCATATCACTATGATTTTATGTTGATCACCCCTATGAAATGAGGTCAAGATGAAAAGTCATTGATTATAAGAAATTTTTTAAAAGATATACTTTTCTCATATCTGAGTTTGTGGACTCATATTTGTAACCACCACTCGTCTGTCACTCTGTCATACTATGGTGGCTTGTGAGTTGCTGTGATTCTGAAAGCTATGCCACTGGTATTTTAAATACCAGCAGAGTCACCCATGGTGGACAGGTTTCAGATGAAGACATACTAGGAAGAAGGACTGATGAGCTACTTCCAAATATTTAGTCTCTGAAAACCTTATAAATAGCAGAGAAACACTGTCACATATAGTGCCAGAAAATGAGTTCCTCAGGTAGGAAGCCACTCAAAATGCAACTGGGGAAGAGCTGCCTCCTCAAAGTAGAGCTGACTGTGGTGGCATGAATGGAGTAAAGCCTGTGGGGAAAAAAGCCCATGGAACCTTCATTTGCTGATGGGGCACAACTCAAAATGAAGAGAAATAGCTGTAACATCCATTTAAAATCGGAACATGGAATGTATGAAGTATGAACCTGGGAAAATTGGAAGTTGTCAAAAATGAAATGGAATGCATAAACATCAATATTTTAAGCATTAGTGAGCTGAAATGGACTGGTATTGGCCATTTTGAATCTGACAACCACATGCCGGAAATGACAAATTGAAGAGGAATGGTGTTGTATTCATTGTCAAAAAGAACATATTCAGATCAATCATGAGGTACAACACTGTCTGTGATAGGATAATATCCATGAGCCTACAAGGAAGACCAGTTAATACCACTATTATTCAAATTTGCACACCAACCTCTAAAGCCAGTGAGAATGAAATAGAAGAATTCTAACAACTTCTTCTATCTGAAATTGATCAAACATGCTATCAAGATGTATTGATCATTACCAGTGATTGGAATGCAAAGTTTGGGAGCAAAAAGGAACGATCAGTAGTTGGAAAACATGGCCTTGGTGATAGAAATGATACTGGAGAACACATGAGAGAATTCTGCAAAATCAACGATTTGTTCATTTCAAATACCTTCTTTAGACAGCATAAGAGACAATATACACATGGACCTCACCAGATGGAATATATAGAAATCAAATTGACTACATCTGCAGAAAGAATCAATGGAAAAGTTCCATATCATCAGTGAAAACAAGGCCAGGGGCAGACTGTGGAACAGACCATCAATTACTCATATGCAAATTCGAACTAAAGCTGAAGAAAATGAAAACAAATCTATGAGAGCCAAAATGTGACCTAGAATATGTCCCACCTGAATTCAAAGATCATCTGAAGAACAGATTTGATACATTAAAACACTAAAGACCAAAAACCCGAAGAGTTGTGGGATGACATCAAGAACATCATACGTGAAGAGAGCAAAAAGTCATTAAGAAGACAAGAAAGAAGGAAAGGGTCAAAATGGATGTCAGAAAAGACACTGAAACTTGCTCTCCAGTGTAGCAATGCTAAAGCAATTGGAAGAAATGAGGAGGTCCAAGAGCTGAACAGAAAATTTCAAAGATCAGCTTGTATAGATAAAACCAAATATTACAACAAAATTTGCAAAGATCTGGAATCAGAACACCAAAAAGGAAGAACACACTCAGCATTTCTCAAGCTGGGGGAACTGAAGAAAAAATTCAAGTCTCGACTTTCATTATTAAAAGATTCTCTGGGAAAATTATTGAATGATGCAGAAAGCATTAAGAGAATATGGAAGGAATACACTTAGTCACTATACCAAAAGGAAATGGTTAATGTTCAACCGTTTCAAAAAGTAGCATATGATCAAGAGCCAATGATACTGAAAGAGGAAGTCCAAGGTGTATTGAAGGAATTGGCAAAGAACAAGGCATCAGGAATTGATGGAATACAAATTGAAATCTTTCAAGAAAGTGAGGTGGCACAGGAGGCACTCACTCATCTCTACCAAGAAATTTGGAAGACAACTATCTGGCCGACTGATTTGAAGAGATCATATTTGTGCCCGTCCCAAACAAAGGTGACCCAACAGAATGCAGAAATCATCAGACAATCTCTTGATATCCCATGTGAGTAAAGTTTTACTAAAGGTAATACAGAAACGCCTACAAGCATACACTGACAGAGAACTTTCAGAGCTTCAAACCAGATTCAGAAGAGGCCGTGGAGTGAGGGATATCATTGCTGATGTCTGATGGATCTTGGCTGAAAGCAAAGGCTTTCAGTTGGGTGAATCATGACAAGCTATGGACAACATTGTGAAGTATGAGTATTCTGGAACACTTCATTGTGCTTATGAGGTTCTGTATGTAGACCAAGAGGTCCATGTTCAAATAGAACATGGGAACACTGAATGGTTTAAAATTAAGAAAGGTGTGTGACAAGGTTGTATTTTTTCACCATACTTATTCAACCTGTATGCTGAGCAAAAAATCTGAGAAGCTGGGTTATATGAAGAAAAACGTGGCATCAGGATTGGAGGAAGACCCATTAACAAACTACGATAGGCAGATGACACAACCTTGCTTGCTGAAAGTGAAGATTTACTGATGAAGGTCAGAGAGCACAGCCTTCAGTATGGATTACATCTCCATGTAAAGAAAACAAATATCCTCATCACTGGACCAATAAACAACATTCTTATCAACGGAGAAATGATTGAAGTTGTCAAGGACTTCATTTTTCTTGGGTCAACTATCAACACGCACGCATGCAGCAGTCAAGAAATCAAATGACATATTACATTGGGAAAAACTACTGCACAAGACCTTTTTTAAGTGTTGAAGAGCAAAGATGTCAGCTTGAGGACTAAGGTGCACCTGACCCAAGCCATGGTATTTTCAATAACCTCATATACATGTGAAAGTGAATAAGGAAAACCATAGAAGAATAGATGCCTTTGAGTTATGGTGTTGGAGGATAATATTGAAAGTGCCATGGCCTGCCCAAAGAACCAATAGATCCATTTTGGAAGAAGTGTAGCCAGATGCTTCTTGGAGGCCACGATGACCAAACTTTGTCTCTCATACTTCGGACCTATTGTCAGGAGGGACCAGTCACTGGAGAAGGATATCATGTTTGGTAAGGTGGAGGGTGAGAGAAGGAGAGGAAGAACCCCAACGAGATGGATTCACCAAGTGGCAGCAGCAATGGACTCAAGTGTGTCAACAGTAGGGAGGTTGGCCCAGGATCAGGTAGTGTTTCATTCTGCTGTGTATAAGGTTGCTATGAGTCGGTGCTGACTCAATGGCACCTAACAAAAACAAAATTTGTAACCAGCATTATTGCTTGCAAGAGACAATGTCAAAAGTTCAAAGTGCTTCACAAGATAAAGATATAGCAATCTGTTTCCATTATGATTGGATGGTTATGTACCATGGAGTCAGTTCCAACTCATAGAGACCCTGTATAGTGTTTTCAAGGCTGTAAATCTTTACTGGAGCAGAAAGCCTCATATTTCTCCTGCAGTATGGCTGATAGTTTCGAACTCCTGACCCTGAGGTTAGCAGCACAACTTATAACTACTATGATTATAGCCTTGGATTATAGCAGTTCAGCACAGTCTGATAGGATTGCTTTGAGTCAGAATCAACCCAATAACAATGTGTTTATTCTTTTTCTTTTTTTTTTTTAAATTGTGATTTGGGTGAAAATTTATAGAGTAAATTGGCTTTCTATTCAACAATTCATATACATTTTGTTTCATGACATTGGTTTGCCATCCCCATAATGCAATAGTATTCTTCCCACTTCCTCCTGGTATTTATCATTTCCATTCATCCTTCTTCCCTACCCCTTCCTACCTTCTGAGCTTTATCTTTAAGCATGTGCTGCCCTTTTGGTCTGTTATGGTTGACTGTTCTAAGGAGTGAGTGTCTCCATGGTGATATTGTTTACCTAATTGGCCTGTCTGTTGTCATTGTTAAGCGCCCTATAGTCAGTTCTGATTTTCAAAGACCCCATATGGATCTCTGAGGAGAGGCTGGTAAGCTTGAACCTCTGACCTTGCGGTTCAAACCAATCTTGCAGTCCACAGCATTAAGTTGAGCCACAAGGGTGAGTTCAATTCCAGGCCTGAAGAGCCATATTTAAGGGTCATAGTTTTAGAAGTTCAAGCAATCTTTATCAGACCAATAAGCATGGTCTTTTTAAATTATTTTGAGTTTTGTTCCACATTTGTCTCCCACTCTCTCCAGGGCCTCCTTTTGCAATTCCTTTCAGAACGGTCAACAGTGGTAGCTGGATACTGTCTAGTTTTTCTGGTCTCAAGACTGTAGAGGCTTGGGTTCTTATGGCCCATTTGTCCTTTGAACAAATTGTTACCTGGAGTCTTTGGTTTACTTCACTCTTCTTTGCTCCCTAACAGGGTGAGATTAATAGTTGTACTTAGATAATTGGTTTATACTTGTGTTAACTCATTAGGGCATAACCAGGTCTAACCTGCAGTCAGAGTACTCAAATCTCATATTTAATGAAGGCTTCCTATGTACTGCCATTGTGATAGGATTGAACATTAATTGCTATTTAACAGTAATCTGAGAGAGTTTCACAAAGGAGAATAAACCATAGCTAGACATTGGAGATGAAGCCCTAACTATGTGGTGGCTTAAGTGTTGGTCTGATAAATGAAAAGCATTGGAGGATGAATAATGTTTAAAAGGTAAGCTGGTTTGTAGGAAAGGAAGTTCAGGTGAACAAAACAAATGGCAAAGAAGGGAGGAAAAAATAGGATCAACATTACATGCCACAGAGTGAGGAAAGTGCCCTGCTTGGGTGAGAACAGATATGGCATAGAATAAAATGAAATAATTTTAATAGTATTGATGTTCAGTACCGTGGAGTAGGCTCTGACTCAGAGTGACCCTGCACAGGGTTTCCGAGGCTGTAAATCTTTACGGGAGCAGAAGGCCTCCTCTTTCTCCTGCAGAACAGCTGGTAGTTTTGAACTGCCGACCTTGACGCTAGCAGCCTGATTTGTAACCACTACACTACCAGAGCTCCTTTTTGTAGTATTAGTAAGGTCAAATTAGCTTGAACAGCACTTACATAACTGTGTAAGAGCAACAGCAAAAATCTTCAGTCTATGGTAGAAACCATTCCATCAAGTAGATTCCAACTCATAGGGAAACCATGTGTTTCAGAATAGAACTGCACTCATTAGGGTATGCAGTAACTATTATTTTCATAATTAGATTGCCAAGACTTTCGTCCAAAACATCGCTGGGTGGGCTTACATTGCCAACATTTTGGTTAGTAGTCAAGAGTTTAACCATTTATACCACCCAGGGACCCATTAGTCTCTATTTTGAAAAAAGCAAATCTACCATTATTGAGTCGATTCTGACTTAGATTATTCCTATATAAGATTCCCAAGGCAATACATCTTTAAGGGAACAGAAAACCTCATCTTTCTCCCATAGCTGGTAAAATTAAACTGCTGACTTTGCAGTTAACAGCCCAAGAAGTAATCCATTATGCCACCAGGTCTCTCTTACAGTAATTTCCAACATTTCTAAGCAGGCTTAAACGTTTTCTACTTCTTAGATGTTACCAAATCCTTTGGAGGAATGAGTTGCTGGATCTGGGGATTTAGGACCATTGTCTTGAGGGACACCATACAAAATTACATAACAAACTTACATAACATAGACACCATACAAAGTTACATAACAAAGACAATGCTCTACATCCTACTTTTGTGATTAGTGACTGGGGTCTTAAAATCTCTTTAGCAGCCAGTAGAGGAGCAACTATTGGTTTCTCCCTGTCTGGAGATAAAAATGATGATGAAAATTGAAGATACTTAGAAATGATTAGGACAATTGACTAAATTGTAAACATCAGTTGCCATGACCAGAATAATTAGATGGTGCCCGGGCAACACTACCATCTGTTCTTAAAGGGATCACATTAAAATGTCCTGAATAGAGTGAGAGAAAATGTGGGACAAAACTTAAAATCATAAAAAATACCAAGCTTACTAATGAGATAGAGTCTGGTGGAACCCCAGGAGTATGGCCTTTAGTCACCCTTCTGATCTGAAACTGAACTCTCCCCATGGCTCAGTTTTCAGCTAAGCAATAGATAGGTCTATACAGGGAACAACACTAGTGAGGTAAAAACACCATATAATAAACAATCATTTGAGATCAAAAGGTCAACATATACCCAAAGACAAAGTTCAAAAAGGTTGGGAGAAACGGAGGAATAGAAACAAGGAATCCAGGGAGGAAGAGGAATACGTTTCATTGAAGGGACAGCAATCATCGGAATGAAATGAAATGAGTGATTTGTCGAATGTAAAACTGATTATCTGTTCTGTACGCTTCACTCAATTCACAATAAGAAGTTAAAGAAAAAAAATAAACAAACAACAACAACAACAACAACAAATAACAGGTTTTCTGAGATTAATTGGTACACCAGATGTTCTTCTCCTCGCCCTCCCAAGTATCCGTGTGGCAGAAGGTTCAGATAATAAACTACCGACTAAAGCAGTCTAATAGGAAAGAAAGGACACTTAGGAGAAAAGTCTTTCAACATCAGAAGTACAAGAGAATGGCATTTACATGAAATGTACTTCTAGTGGTAAAATTTTGCTTGTGATGTTCCATTGTAAATATTGACAGGTTTAAAAGAAATGTCTAAAAGACAGTCACTAAAATGTCACCAGAAAAAAAAACTGACCAGTATTTATGATAAATGTTCAAGTGGCAGCCTCTTTTTACTTAAGTAATGATGCCTCATAAAACAAAGTAGATAATTCTTTAAAGCTATGAAGTGAAAGAAAACGAATGTGCCTACATTGTCTGTCATGTAGGAAGACACCCACTACCTCTCATCATAATGACATAGCTTTTTTGCTTTTGTTTTTGTTTTCCCCTTCTTAGAGGATTTTCAGATAGGACTGCTTACATCTTTCCCACATTAAGATCTGAGGATAAACAGACACAATAAACCACCAAAAGAATAAAGGATCCTTCTACACATTAAAGGATTCCTGGTACTGAGCAAAGAGTGATGGGATTTTGCCATTTATGCTTTAGCAACATATTTACCTACCAATTTAATGAAGAATTAGATTGGCAGCTTGATGGTGATGGGTAGCCCCCAAATTTTTAAAAATCAAATTCAGCTGCTTCTCAATTAGTTGTAGTAAAAACGCTAAAGCACATAAACAAGATTTTCACTCACCTGAACTTCTAGAAGCTTTGAGCTTTGCCCTTTATCATTTTCTATCTTGACATCTAGAAGTTTCATTATTGACTATCATTAGCTGTGTGCTGCCTAATCCAAGAAAATAAAGGCTGTAGTCTTTGGATCTCCAACATATTTTTTTAGAATTATATACAATTATTTTAAAGAAGAACTCAATGAATTTGTCTTGGAACTCATTTTAAGACTATTATTACTTACACAATACATTTTATTACATAATATAAAGCAAAATATTTTATTGGATTATTAATTATATTACAAAGCATTATATTATATTTTGAACTTGTGCTAAAATATCCTTAGTATGAATCATAATTCTAGGATTAATAGACTTACACATTTTGAAAAAAGAATTTTCCTTTGAAATATTGCAATTAGTGCTTTGCATTGGCACTGAATAATTCTTTCTTTCTCCAGTTATTCTGAGGAATGTAATTTAGAGTGCTTTGTGCAGAATCTTATTATAACTTCGAATTTTGACAATGACATTTTACATCAAAAGACAAATTTGTTGAGAAATACCAAATGCAATATTCTGATGCTGCTATAGAAAGTTAAATACCTTCTATTATGATCAATAACTAGTACTGCATAAAAGTACAGTTGCCATGTCACAAGAAGATCTATGGATTTCAAAAGAAACACAATTGCCATCTATATTCTGTTGTTGTTAAGTGCAGTCGAGTTGGGTCTGATTCATAGTGACCGTGTATAGGGTTTCTGAGAAATGGCTAATGGACTTGAACCACTGACTTTGACGTGAACAGTCCAGTGCTAATCCTGCATGATCACACTAGGACTCTACCATCTTTTGGGGGGACAGTCAAGTAATAAAGTTACTTGTTTGAGATGAGAATTAATGACAAAATTATAATGGTGGTGTTGGTTGAGTGCTGTAGAGTCGGTTCCAAATGATAGCAACTCTTCATAACTTTCCAAAGGCTATAAATTTTTATGGGAGCAGAAAACCTAATCTTTCCCCCTCAGAGTGACTGGAAGATTCAAACAACTGACCTTGCAGTTAGCACTCTATCTCATAATCCACTACACCACCAGGGATCCTTGAAATGATTGTTGTCATTAAGTGCTATTGAGTTGGTTCCAATTCATAGAGACCCTGTTTAGGGTTTCTGAGGAACAACCAACCTTGCAATTCAAACCAAACTTGAGATCGAGTACTTTTCCTATGGTACCATAACAGAACACCAAAATAATAGTTAAAGCAGATGAAAATAAAATAATTGGTAGAAAATAAACCCCATCTTCCACCACTCACCTGTCAGATTACCATACAGTTGTGACTTTCATGTTGCAGAGATTCTGAAAGCTACATTATCTGTATTTTAAATGACAGAAGAGTCACCAATGCTGGACAGGTTTTGATGAGCTTCCAGACTAAGACAGACTAGGAAAAAGGAAAGACAGACTACCTCTGAATATTTAGTCACTGAAAACCTTATGAATAGCAGTGGAACACTTAGTCTTAAGGTCTTCAGTGACTAAATATTGAAAATGAAAACATGATGAACACAAGAATATTATCACATATAGTGCTGGAAAATGAGCCCCTAAGGTTGGAAGGTACACAAAATACAATGGGAGAAGAGTTGCCTCCTTCAAGTAGAGATGACAGCGATGACACAAATGGAGTAAAACTTGTAGGAATTTCATTTGCTGATGGGACACAACTTGAAATGAGGAGAAACAACTCCAAACATCCCTAATAATCAGAATATGGAATATACGAAGTATGAATCTAGGCAATAAGAAAACAAAAATGAAATGAAATTCATAAACAATAATATCCTAGGTATTAGTGAACTGAAATGGATCTGTATTGGTCAATTTGAATCTGATGGCCACACGATTTAATATGCCAGGAATGACAAATTGAAGAGGAATGCTGTCTCATTCATCAACAAATAGAACATTTCAAGTTCTGTTTTGAAATATAATGAATGCTATCTGTTATAGGATAATATCCATACACCTACAAAGAAGAACAATTAATACCATTATTATTCAAATTTACACACCAACCACTAAAACCAGTGATGATGAACTTAAAGAATTCTACAACTTCTTCAGTCTGAAATTGATAAAAATATGCAATCAAGGTGTATTAATAATTTCTGGCAATTGGAATGCAAAATTGGAAACAAAGAGGAAGGATCAGTATAGTTGGAAAATACGGCTTGATGCTAGAAATGATGTGGGAGGTTGAAGGGTAGAATTTGCAAGACCAAAACCCTTTTCATTGAAAATATCTTTTTAAAACAGCATAAAAGAAGACTATGCACATGACCCTCACCAGATGGAATACATAGAAACCAAATTGACTGCATCTGTGGAAAGAAACAAGACCAAGGACAGACTGTAGACCAGATCACAAATTGCTTAGGTGCAAGCTCAGGCTGAAGCCAAAGAAAATTCAAACAACCTCATGACAGCCAAAATATGACTTTGAATATGTCCCAACTGAATTTAGAGATCATTTCAAGAACAAAGCTAATGTGTTAGATACTAGTGATCGAAGACAAGGGTTGTGGGAAGCCATCAAGAACATCATGCAGGAAGAAAGTAAAAGATCATTAAGAAACAAGAAAGAAGAAAATTATCAAAATGGATGTCAGAAGAGACTCCAAAACTAGCTCTCCAGCATAAAGATACTAAAGCAAATGGAAGAAATAAGGAGGTAAAAGAGATGAATAGAAGATTTTAAAGGGGCAGCTCGAGAAGACAAAGCCAAATATTAAAGTAAAATGTGCAAAGATCTGGAGTTAGAAAACCAAAGGGAAGAAAATGCTCAGCATTTCTTAAGCTGAGGGAACTAAAGAAAATATTCAAACCTCGACTTGGAATATTGAAGGATTCTATGGAAGTCCTGGTGTGGTGCTGTGGGTTAATGCCCTGGACTGCAAAATTGGTTTGAACCACAAGTTAGACAGTACAAACTCACCAATTGCTCCTCAGAAAACCTATACAGGGCTGCTATGGGTTGGAATTGACTCAACGGCACTTAACAACAACAACAATAGGCAAAATATTGAATGATACAGAAAGCATAAAAAGAAGATGGAAGGAACACACAGAATCACAAAAAGAAATAGTCAATGTTCAAGCATTTCAAGAGCTAGCATATGATCAAAAGGCAATGACATTGAAGGAAGAGGTCCAAGGTGCATTAAAGGCATTGGCAAAGATCAAGGCTCCAGGAAGTGATGGTATACAAACTGAAATTTTTCAGTAAACTGATGCAGCACCAGAGGCACTCACTCATCTATGCCTAGAAATGTGGAAGACAGCTACATGGCCAACTGTTTTGTGGAAATCCATATTTGTGCCCATCCCAAAGAGAGGTGACTCAATGGAATGCAGTAATCATTGGACAATATCATTAATATCACATGCAAGTAAAATTTTGCTAAAGGTAATTTAAAAACAGCTGCAAACTATATTGACAGAGAACTACTGGAAGTTCAAGCACGATTCGGATGAGGACGTGGAATGAGAGATGTAATTGCCAACGTCAGATGGATCTTGGCTGAAAGCAGAGAATACCAGAAAGATGTTTGCTTTATCAACTACACAAAGGCTTTCTATTTTGTGGATAATGACAAACTATGGACAACATTTTGGTGAATAAGTATTCAGGAACACTTAACTGTGCTCATGAGGAAATTGTACACAGACCACAAGGCAGTCATTCAAATAGAACAAGGGAATAATACTGAATGGTTTAAAATTATGAAAGGTGTGTGCCAGCATTGTATTCTTTCACCATAATAATTTGATCTGTATGCTGAGCACTCAAGAAACTAGATTATATGAAGAAGAACATGGCATTAGGGTTGGAGGAAGACTCATTAACAACCTGTGATATACAGATGATATAACTTTGCTTGCTGAAAGGGAAGAAAACTTCAAATATTTACCGATAAAGCTCAAAGACCACACACAGCCTTCGGTATGGGCTGCACTCAATATAAAGAAAACAAAAGTCGTCACTACTGGATTAATAAATAATGTTCATATAAATAGAGAGAAGACTGAAGTTGTGAAAAACTTCATTTTGCTTGGATCAGCCATTAACACACATGGAATCAAATGACATATTACATTAGGCTGCACAAGACCTTTTTTAAGTGTTTAAGAGCAAAGATGGGATTGTATGAGGCAGAACTGGGCTTTTGTGCTTTTGTTGTTCTTTTTATCTGTTCTTCCCAATCTTATATTTCCTCTTGCCATCTACTGCGAACAACTTTGTGTTCTGGAACTGCTGTGTATTTGATAAAGGTATGCTTCTCAGACATTGTCAGCTTCTGAAAGCTGGATTCACCTCCTTAACCAATTAGCCCTAATGGAGTTTGTCTGAAAAGGAAGCAATGGATGTAATTACTGAAAACTTCATTTGATGTGATCCCTACATACTTCTAACATGTTTTTGTTGTTAAGTGCCATAGAGTCAGTTCCAACCCATAGCAACCCTGCATAGGGTTTCCAAGGAGTGGCTGGTGAACTTGAATGACCATCTTGCAGTTCAAACCAACCTTGCAGTCCAGTGCATTAACCCACAGCACCACATCAGGATTCCTTCTAGCATAACATGGCCAAAAATTTGATGTGTAACTACCTTGGCCATTTTAGTTACTAAACCATGCTGCCTAAAACTAAGTCATCTATGGTTGTAAGAGTAAATTAAAAGTAATTGCATGGAGGGCATTCATTTCCAATGGGTGGTAATGATAGAATGGTCCACTTGATCAAGGTCAGCATGCCTCCATTTTACTTGGTGTTCTCAGTCAGCTCCTTGCCCCAGAACTTAAACCTGACAAGAGTTCAGAGGAGAGAAAAATCATCCAGAATCTATCATCTGTTTGTCTTGTTGATAGGATCATGGCACACCCAGTACAGGCCAGCAGCATCAGCACCAGGAGCCTAGAGAGCTGGTGTATTCGTTTTCTAAAGCCCCTGTAACAAATTGGGTGGCTTATACCAGCAACAGCTCTGGTAGCTTAGTGGTTACGAATTGGGCTGCAAACCACAAGGTCAGCAGTTTGAAACTACCAGCTATTCCAAGGGAGAAAGATGAGGCTTTCTGCTCCCGTAAAGATTTACAGCCTCGGAAACCCCGTACAGGGTCGCTGTGAGTCGGAAACGACTCCAAGGCACATAACAACAACAACATACCAGCAACAGAAGTTTGTTCTTTTACCATTCTAAATGCTAAAGTCAAAATTCTAGGTATTAATAGGGCCAGCCTTTTTTGAAGCCTTTAAGAGATATCTTTTTGCTCTTTTCCAGGTTCCAGTTGTCACAGACATTCCTTGACTGTTGTTGTTCTTAAGTGCCTTCAAATCAGTACCGACTCATAGAGACCCTATGCACAACAGAACGGTCCTGGACTAACCTCACAATTGTTGCCATGCATGAGCCCACTGATGCTGCCACTTTGCCAATCCATCCCATTTGAGATCTTCCTCTTTTTCTCTGACTCTCCACCTTTCCTAACATGATATCCCTCTCCAATGACTAGTCCCTCCTGACAATATGTCCAAAGCATGAGAGACAAAGTCTGGCCATCCTAGCCTCCAAGTAGCACTCTGGCTGTACTTCTTCCAACACAGATCGCTTTGTTCTTTTGGCAGCCCATGGTATTTTCAATATACACCTCTAACCCCATAACTCAAAAGCATCAATTCCATGATCTTCCTTATTCACTGTCCAACTTTCACATGCATATGAGGTTATTGAAAATACCATGGCTTGGGTCAAATGCACCTTAGTCCTCAAGCTGATATCTTTGCTCTTCAACACTTTAAAAAGGTCTTGTGCAGCAGATTTGCCTAATGCAATACTTCATTTGATTTCTTTGCTGCTGCTTCCATGAGTGTTAATGGTTGATTGAAGAAAAATGAAGTCTTTGACAACTTCAGTCTTTTCTCCATTGATAATAATGTTTTTTACTGGTCCAGTGCTAAGGATTTTTGCTTTCTTTACACTGAGATGCAGTCCATACTGAAGGCTATGTATGGTCTTTGCTCTTCATCAGTAAGTATTTTAAGTCCTCTACACTTTCAGCAAACAAGGTTGTATCATCTATATATCACAGGCTGTTAATGAGTCTTCCTCCAATCCTCATGCCATGTTTTTCTTTATATAACCCAGTTTCCTGGATTATTTGCTCAGCATACAGGTTGAATAAGTATGGTGACAAAATACAACCCTGTTGCACATCTTTCCTAATTTTAAACCATTCAGTGTTCCCATGTTCTGTTTGAACAACTGCCTCTTGGTCTATATACAGATTTCTCATGAGCACAATTAAGTGTTTTGCAATTCTTATACTTTGCAATGTTGTCCATAGCTTGTCATGATCCACACAATTGAAGGCCTTTGTGTAGTCAATAAAGCACAGGTAAACATCTTTGTGGTACTCCCTGCTTTCAGCCAAGATCCATCTGATGTCAGCTACATACCTCCAATCTCTGAGTTCATCTACATGTGTCTTTCTTCCTTCTGTGACTTTCTGGGTTTTCAAGTGGTATTCTCCATTTTGTATAACTTTCCATCTTCTTATAAGGACATTAGAGTTCCAGTGTGGCACTGTATAATAAGCACTTGACGGCTAACTGTAAGGTCAATGGTTCAAATCCACCAGCTGCTCCTTGGGAACCCTACAGGGTTGCAATGTGCTGGAACTGACTTGACAGAACTTAACAACAATAGAAGGTCATTAACTAGTCAGGAATGATGAGGGTTTACTCTATACCATCATGACCTCATGTTAATTTAACTAATTACATCTGCAAAAGACTATTTCCAAGTAAATTAACATGCATAAATATTTTGGATTGGAAATTTAGAATAAAGTTTTTAGAATAATAAATTTAGAATAACATAATTCAACCCACAACATTCAATAATAAATATAGAAACTCTGAGATGAATGATTCTGAAGATGGTCTTTTCTCATTTACACATTTCCAAGGAACTTCTGGTGAGGCACTGTACTATCAGCACTGTACTATGAATCACAAGGTCATGAGTTCAAAACCACCAGCTGCTCCTTAGAAACCCTATACAGGGTCACTATGAATCAGAACTGACCCAACGGCACACAACAACAACAAATTTCTTAAGGACTTCTGGTGTGGCACTGTAGGATAAGCACTTGGTCAACGGTTCAAACCCACCAGTCACTCCTTGGAAACCCTATACATTGTTGCTTTGATTAAAAAATGACAGCACTTAACAACAACAATTTCTTTAAATTAGAAAATGATTTTACAATTGGACTAGAACTCTAAGGTAATATTTATGGAGAAGCGAAAAGAGATTTGCATACAATTGATTGAGACTTAAATTGGAAGAGAAAGCCAAGCCAATTATTAACTACCTTAATTTACTCTTCTTTAAGATATAAAGTTTAAGCTGATTCTAAATGAGTGTCAGGTTTCGATCACATCATAGATCACTGGCACATACACAGAAGTGCCTCACTGTCTAAAATTCAAGATCCTTAAAGAAAGCTGAGTTTCTTTTTCCTATAGTTTACTCTCAATATGTTTTAGCAAGTCAGAGCCACAAATGTGAATATATGTGTGAAAGGTATATGAAGGCATTTTTGCATTGGAGCTGTGTCAGCGGGCATTCAATTGGAACAGAACTACCTAGCATTTATGCTACTTACCAAGTGACAAATGCTTTTAAACTTAATGATTTTAAGCAGCTTCATCTAAAGCAATGGTGTTTTCTAGCCAATCACTAGCGAAAACATTTGGAAGGGAGGGAAGAATCTCCACTTAATTAAGGACAAAACAATAAGGTATTTCCACTTGCAGCTAAGCTTGGAAATGTAATAATATATTGATATAATAATTGTATATACACATGTTGTTAACTGATTTGAATTGTGGCTTGAATTGTCTCCCCACTCTATTCTTTTATGACCTCATGTTAACTGATAACATATTTAAAAACCCTATTTCTGAACAAGGTCAAGTTTATACTTACCAGGGATTAGACTTTAACATAAATATGGTGGTGGGAGTGGGGAGAGACCGATTCAAACCACAATTTAAAGCAGTGTGGTGTTTCATATATATTACTCCATTTCCTGATCCCTTCTAATATTCTTGCATGATAAACAAAGCACAGATTTTTCAAGTTGTAATCACTTTCCTTTAGAATTTTAAGGGCTTAATGAACTGAAAATTATGAGGGGGAAAGAATTTCATAACAGTTATTTCAAGAATATAGAAAACAGCCACACATTACCTCAGTGTGGATCTAGCACTCTATCTCTTTTTAAGTTGTTTTCTTTCAAATTCATTCATCTTAAGAATTTTCTCTGTGAGTAATCTAAAATATTTTAAGTAAGGAAATACATGGTACCACTGCAGGATAGTGCACTGGACCACAGGCATGTTTGAACTGCAAGGTCAGTAGTTCAAACCCACCATCCACTCCTCAGAAACCTTAAATAGGGTTGCTATGAGTCAAAACAGACTCTATGACTCTTAACAACAACAACAATGGTATTTTAACCACCATTCATTTGTCAGTTTGTCGTACTATGGTGGTTTTGTTATGATGCTGGGAGCTGTGTCACTGGTGTTTTAAATACCAGCATGTACACCCATGGTGAACAGGTTTCAGCTGAGCTTCCAGACCAACACAGACTAGGAAGAAGGAGAGGCAGATTACTTCTGAATGTAAGCCACTGAAAACCTTATGAATAGCAGGGAAACATTCTCAGATAGCCACAGAATATTGAATACTGAACAGTAACAAAATAATGGGGCACTGTGGGATAAAGCACTGGACTGCAAGGTCAGTTTGAATCACAAGGTTGGTGGTTCAAACTAACCAGCCATTCCTTTGAAACCATATACAGGGTAGCTATGAGTCAAAATCAATTCGATGGCACTTCACAACAACAATAACAATTGTCAGATAAAGTGCCAAAGATGAGCCCCTCAAGTTGGAAGGCACTAAAAATACAACATCTCATAATAGAGTTGACCATGATGACATGAATGAAGTAAAGCTTTGGGGACTTTTATTTGCTGATGGGGCACAACTCAAAATGAGGAGGCACAGCTGTAAACATCCATCAATAACTGGAAGTTAGAATACAAAGTATGAATTCAGGAAAATTGTAAGCTGTCAAAAATGAAATGGAACTCATAAACATCAGTATCCTAAGCATTAATGAGCTAAAATGACCTGGTGTTAGACATTTTGAATCTAACTATCATATGGTTTACTATGCCAGCAATAACAAATTGGAATGTTTCTTCATTAAAAGAAACATTTCAAGATCTATCTTGAAGTATAATGATGTCTGTAATAGGATAATATACATATGCATATAAGACAGACCAGCTAATATTATTATTCAAATTTTGCAGCAAGCATTGAAGTCTGCGATGATGAAATTGAAGAATTGTACAAACATCTTCATTATGAGATTGATCAAACATGCAATCAAGAGGTATTGATAATTATAACTGATTGGAATGCTAAAGTTAAAAACAAAGAGGAAGGATCAGTAGTTGGAAAATATGGTCTTGGTGATGTTTCATTTTCATACTTCACTTTGTCTTCTCAAGCTGCCCACTGAAAACTTCTGTTCAGTTCTTTTACTTCCTTATTTCTTCCATTTGCTTTAGCATCTCTATGCTAGAAAGTAAGTTTCAGAGTCTCTTCTGACATCCATTTTGATCTATTCCTTCTTTCCTGTTTCTTAATGACCTTTTGCTTTTTTCCTGTGCAGTGTTCTTAATGTCATTCCACAACTCTTCTTGTCTTCAATCATTAGTGTCTAATTCAGGTAGGGTATATTGAAGGTCATATTTGGCTCTTGAGTTTTTGCTTTAATTTTACTCAGTTTCATATGAGCAATTGATGGTGTGTTCCACAGTCTGCCAATGGCTTTGCTTTGGCTGATGAGATGGAGCTTTTCCACCATTTATTCACAGATATGTGGAAATTTCTGTGAGTGCCATCTTGTGAGTTCCTTGTGGTGCTTTGGGATAAAGCATTGGATCGCAGGGCCAGTTTAAACCACAAGGTCAGTGGTTCAAACTCAATAACCACTCCTTGGAAACACTGCACAGGGTAGCTATGAGTCAGAACTAACTCTACAGTGCTTAACAACAACAACAACAAAAATAAAAAATCATCTTTTATGTTATTGAAACAAGGTATTTGCAATGAACATGTACGTCATTGATCTTTCAAAATTCCATCAAAGGATTTCCAGCATCATTTCTATTCCCATTGTTTCTATCACATTGTGGAAAATGAGTATTTCTGAACACTTAATTGTGCTCTTGAGGAACCTATACATAGACCAAGAGGCAGTTGTTGGAACAGAAAAAAGGGACAGTGAATGGTTTGAAATTGGGAAAGGTGTGCATCAGGGTTGCATTCTTTCACCATGTTTATTCAATCTGTATGCTGAGCAAATAATTCAAGAAGCTGAATTATATGAAGAAGAATGTGACATCAGGGTTGGAGAAAGACTCATTAACAATTTGTGATATGCAGATGATACAACCTTGCTTGCTGAAAGTGAAGAAGACTTAAAATACTGATGAAGAGCATAGACCACAGCCTTCAGGATGGGTTGTACTTCAGTGTAATGAAAACCAAAACCTCACATCTGGACACACACACACAAAATGATAAACAGAAAAAGTATTGAAGTTGTCAAATACTTCATTTTGCTTGCATTGACTATCAACTTTTATGGAAGCAGTAGTCAAGAATTCAACCAATGTACTGTGTTAGGCAAATCTACTGCACAAGACCTCTTTGAAGTGTTTAATTTTAAGAGCAAAGATATCAGTTTGAGGAATAAGGTGCACCTGACCCCCAAGTCATGGTATTTTCAATAACTTTATATGCATATGAAAGTTGGACAGTGAATAACAAAGATTGTAGAATAATTGATGCATCTGAATTATGATGTTGGAGAAGAATGTTATAAATACCATGGACTGCTGAAAGGACAAACAAATCTGTGTAGAAGAATTACAGCAAGAATGCTCCTTAGAAACCAAAATGGCCAGACATCTTCTCTCATACTTTGGATGTATTATCAGAAGAGATCAGTTTCTGAAGAAAGATACCATGCAAGAGAGAGTGGAGGGTCAGGGAAAAGGAATCGATTGGCACAGTGGAGCAGCAATGGGCTCATGTTTAGCAACAATTGTGATGGTGTAGCATGGAGCTAGTAAAATACAGCAGAGTATTTTACTCTGTTATACATAAGATCACTACTAGTCAGAACAGACTCAATGGCACCTAACAACAACAATTACTACTGCATTTTAAAGATCCCTGGAATATCTGTTCACCATGGACTTCCCTAGATAGTCATGCTCCTCTTCATTTGCTTAAGTAACATAGATTGTTTGAGAATTGAAGATGACCTTGGCTGTAGTTGTTAAGTGCCAACATGTCAGTTCTTACTCACAGAAACCCTGTATAGGATTTCCTTGAAGCAGTTAGTGAGTTTGAGCTGCAAATCTTGTGGTTTGCAGTCCAGTGCTGATCCTTCAATACCACTAAACATCAATAATCTGTAGATCTAAGTTTCCACCTGAAGAAACTAAGTCCTGGACCTATTAAGTGAGTTGTCCTAAATTACACAAGTGTGGTGTTGAAAATACAATAATATCCAACTTTGTCTTTGCAACTATAGTAAAAAGAAAAAATATGTATCATTGTATGATGTTTAGTAAACTACCTATGTTCTTTGTTATTCCAAGAAAAAAGACTTAAAAGCGGGAGAGCATATTTTCTTTTCTCTCAATACTATTTATTTACATAATCTCCTAAAACTGACATGGAGAAAGTAAAGCTTACCACCTATAAACAAGTCTTCTAAAATGTGATCTCTTTCATCGTTATGGTCTCAAAATGCAGTATGTATTAACATGGGATTATTATTAGTCTTAAAATGATAACACAAGGAAGAAATCACTAGTATGGCTCTTTCACTCTGTCTTCATCAGGAGGTTTTACATTTTAGACATCTCTTCAGTGAAAACAAATAAATGACCAAAATTAAGAGTTTTAAAATGTGTTTAAAACACTGAAAATAATAAACGATGATTTAATAGTAACGAACTATTATAAAGTATACTAATGATGTTTTTGAGTGTCATTCAGTTGCTTCTGACTCATAGCAACCCTATGTACCAAAATGCTGCACAAATGGTCCTGTGCCATCCTCACAATCGTTGCTCTAAGCCCATTGTTATAGTCACTGTCAATCCAGCTCATCTTCCTCTTTTCAACAGAATATGTACATTATCGAGTATTGTGCCTTTCTCCAAAGACTGATCTCTGTTGAAAACATGTCCAAGTAAGAAAGATGAAGTCTAGGTATCATTCTTTCTAAGAAGCACCACCCTGGTTGTATTTCCTGCAAGAATTATCTGTTCTTCTGTTGGTCCATAGCACACTTGACACTCTTTACCAACACCACAATTTCATTTCAATATAGCTATTTTTCTTCAGTTTTCCTTATTCATGGGGCAGCTTTTACATGCATATAATGAGATGAAAAACACCATCGCTTGGGGTCCTGTGGTTAGGTTTCACCAAGTTGCTTCTGATTCAAAGCAACCCCATGCACTCCAGAATGAAACACTACCCAACACTGCATCGTTCTCACAATTGTCATGCTTGAGCCCATTGCTGCTGCCACTGTGGCAATCCATCTCATTGGGGGTCTTCCTCTTTTTTGCTGACTCTCCACTTTACCAAGGACTTCTAGTGTGGCATGGTGATGGTGGTGGTTATGTGCAGTGAAGTCTGTTCTAACCCATAGCGACC
>NW_006408530.1:26714039-26742461 GCF_000296735.1 Chrysochloris asiatica
AATAACTGCTTCTTTGTCTATGTACAGGTTTCTCTGGAGCACAATCAGGTGTCTGGAATATGCATTTTTCACCATGTTGTCCAAATTTTCCATTAGCCACACAATTGAAAAACTTTTGCACAGTCAATAAGGCACATCTTTCTGGCATTCTTTAGTTTTAGCCAAGATCCATCCAATATGGCATTCCTATTTCCACATCCTCTTCTGAATCGGGCTTGAACCTCTGGCAGTTCTCTGTCAATGTACTACTGCGATCATTTTTTAATTTTCTTAAGCAAACTTTTAGTTCCATGTAATATTAATGATATTGTTCAGGAATTTCCACATTCTGTTGGGTATAGGTACAAATATGGATCTCTTCCTGTTGGTTGGTCAGGTAGCTGTCTTCCAAATTTTTGGCATAGATGAGTGAGCACCTCCAGTGCTGCATCAATATATTGAAAGATTTCAGTTAGTTTTCTGTCAGTTCCTGGAGCCTTGTTTTTGCCGATGTTTTCAGTGCAGCTTAGACTTCTTCCTTTTAATATGCTACCTCTTGAAATGGTTGAACATCAACCATTTCTTTTTGGTACAGTGACTTTGTGTATTCCTTCCATATTCCTTTAATGTTTCTGCATCATTCAATATTTTGACCATGGAGTCTCTATATATTGCAAATCGAGGCTTGAAATTTTTCAAGATTGAGAAATTCTTAGTGTGTTCTTCCCTTTGGTTTTCTAACACCAGGTCTTTACACATTTCATCATAACACTTGACTTTATCTTTTTGAGTTGCCTTTTGAAATTTTCTGTTCAACTCTTTGACTTTTTCATTTTTTCCATTCAATTTAGCTTCTCTACACTCAAGAGCAAGTTTGAGTCTCTTCTAAGTTCCATTTTGACTTTTCTTTCTTTTTAATGACCTTTGTTTTTTATTGCAATTCTTTTTCTTCAGTTCTTTCAGCTTGAGAAATGTTGCACATGTTCTTCCCTTGGGTTTTCTAACCACAGGTCTTTGTACGTTTCATAATAATACATCTTTCTTCTTGAGCTGCCCTTTGAAAACTTCTATTCAGCTCTTCAATATTCCTTCCTTTCATTTTAGCTATTTTATACTCAAGAGCTGGTTTTAGTCTCTTCTGACATCATTTTGGTCTTTTATTTCACATATGATGTCCTTGATGTCATCCCACAATTCATCTGTTCTTCAGTCACTAGTGTTCAATTTGTCAAATATACTCTTAAGATGGTTCCTAGATTCATGTGAAACATACTCAAGGTCATACTATGGTGCTCGTGGATTTATATTAATTTTCCCCAGCTTCAATTTGCATATGAGCAATTGATGGTTGGCATGCAATTGACTCCTGGCTAATGATATTGAGCTTCTCCATCATCTCTTTCTGCAACTGTAGTCAAGTTGATTCCTGTTGTGAGAAACATTTTTGATACCCTGGATACTGTCTCAGTTCCTCTTGGTTATGAGGTCCCCGATGAGTTATCACAAGTGCTTACTGAAAAATGCTTAAGAAATTCAATCTGTACTCATTTTACTGAGAATGAGGTTTTCTTTATTTGATGGCAGATGCGCCACATGACCAGCTTACAAAGAGTTTTATTCCCCTGTTTTCCCTCTCCCATTTAGCATGCAGTTCAAAATCAATCAAGCCTGGATGATGCCCATGGCCTTAATGACTGTATTCTTATTTAAAGTTCTTAGTCCTAGAACAGATTCTTCCCCCACTTCCCTGATTCATCCTGCTCACATATCGCTAGGTGTGAATCAACAACCTATGTCTGGTCTAGCAATCTCGTGTGCCCTTTACTCCTGAAGATGGACCATCTTGAGATTTTCTCACACTGTGTACTCCATTGGTGAGATCCATGTGTTTAACCACTGTTTATATTGTTGAAAAAAAGTTTTTGTAAATGAATGTGTTGTTGGTCCTACAAAATTCTATCATGTGATCTCTAGCACCATTTCTACCACAAAGACTATATTTTCTAACCACTTACCTTTCTTCTTTGTTTC
This sequence comes from Chrysochloris asiatica, assembly GCF_000296735.1. Lineage (NCBI taxonomy): Eukaryota > Metazoa > Chordata > Mammalia > Afrosoricida > Chrysochloridae > Chrysochloris > Chrysochloris asiatica. Next base: position 26,716,050 of record NW_006408530.1, read on the forward strand.
CAATTTTTACATTCCACTCACCAATAATTATCTTCTAGACTGCATGTTTGATAACTTTCAGACTTCAGAAATTGATAAAAATCTTTAATTTCTCCATCTTTGATTCTAATGGTTATAGCATAAATTGAAATAATAATTGTATTAACTGGGTTTCCTTGTAAGCATCTGAATATCATCCTGTCACTGACCACATTTTATTTCAGTATAGCTCTTGAACTGTTCTTTTTGACAATGAATGCAGCAGCATTCTTCAATTTGTCATTCTCAGTATAGTATATCCTGTGATTGTCTGATTCAAAAGGGCTAGTATCCGTCTGTTTCAGTTCACTGATGCCTAGGATTTATCTTCAAGCATTCCGTTTCATTTTTGACAACTTCCAATTGTTTTAGATACATATGTCACGTAAAGCATGAAACTATATTAATAATAAACAATTATTTTACAATATTTAAATGAAATTGTATTCCACTTAGCAATACTTAAATGGGAATTAAAAGAGCAAATAGGATTAAAAAGTATGACATCATGTTAATAAGAAGGACGAGGAGGATGTGGAGAAGAAGGTGAAACAACATGGTACGACATGGTACAGCAAAAGATAGCCATTAATTTAGCAACTGACTCAAAAATGAAACTTTCAGTTTAGTTCTGCCGTATGAAAAAAAAAAAAAAAGTGTAATTTCCAGGTTCCAGTGTGAAGAATTTTCACTGATGAAAAGTACATTCCATTAAAGGTTAAAGTTAAGAAAAATTTAAAGCATGGGCACTTACTGCCATCTTGTGGAAAGCTGGCATTACTTTTCTCCCAAATTTCCTTCAATGTCGTTTTAAGTTACTATGAGTAGAAAAAAAAGATTCCAGCATTTCAGAGCAACTTTCCAGAACTAACATCCCTCTATCAAATAAGACATGAGAAAAATTCACACATTTTGCATTACAGAGTTTTTTTGATTCCTTTAGTATTTGGATGTTTTTCTCACCAAACTTTATTTCCTTGTTTACTTCTTTGCTTTCACTGTTAAGTGGATTTAACATTCAATTTAGTTTATTTTTCTTGCCTACAATTTAGAATGAAAGTGAGAAGTTAGTAGATGGTTCACTGGCAAAGAACAAAACAAAGATCAAATACTATTACGGAAAGTTTAAACAGTACAGGAGTTGAGAGCAATTGTTGTAGGATACGTTCATATGTAAAATGTCTGTCCCTGGGATGGACATCAATTGGGATGGTATGTATTGGAACCGATTTGATGATACTTAACAACAATATGACTACTAAATATTCCCAGCATTAGAATAAATATTGGAGTGACCATACAAGCACAGTTTAATAATTTACCTTAGCCAACATGTAAGAATACATATCCACATATAGAAAAATGCAGAGAATTCAAAAGAATTCATATTTAAAGGTATTCAAAGTAATCACTAAGTGTATGCAAACAAGTAGAAGCCACATCATTATCTTTTTTGGGGAAAAATAAAAGCTTTTGGACACAGGTAGTGGATTTTTCTGCATTTGAGTTACAGTTTTGAAGGATAATATTAAAAGTACCATAGACTGCCAAAAGAACAAACCAATCTGTGTTGGAAGAAGTGCAGCCAGAATGCTCTTTGGAAGCCAAGATGGCCAGACTTCGTCTCTCATACTTTGGACATATTGTCCCTGGAGAAGGATACCATGTTTGGTAAAGTGGAGGGTCCAGTGAAAAAGAGGAAGATTCCCAATGACATGGATTGGCACAGTGGCAGCAGTAATGGGCTCAAACATAACAATGATTGTGAGGTTGGCATAGAACTGGGCAGTGTTTTGTTCTGGGATCACTATGAGTCAGTACCAACTAAATGGCACCTAACAAAACAACAACAGCAAGGGTTTTTAATGACACAAATATTGCTTGAACAATGTGTAGGGTGATGGGATTACACTTTTGTATAAAACAGACACAGTGTCTGACCTCTTCAATGTATGGTCTTACAATGGACATAGAAAATTTAATCAGTCATTCCAATAATGTGTCATTGTACTTATAATAGATGTGACCCAGCTTATAACAGAGGATGTGACCTGATCTGCTGAGTTGGGGATATGCAAGGGATCCTAACAGCCTCTAAACTGAGAACTAAGGGAAAATAGCTGTTATTTTCCAGTGAAAGAGGAGCACATGCAAAGTTCAGGGAGAGAGAGGGCAAGGCAGAAAACGAATTGCAAGATAAACAATGTGGCTCAATTGAAAATAAAGAGAAGGAAACCTGACATCAATCAGTTTTAATTAAGTCATTTCCAACTCATGAAAACCCTATGTGTGACAGAGGTTAACCAAGTTCCACAAGGTTATCAATGATGATGTTTCAGAAGTAGAATGCCAGATCCTTCTTCCAAGGCACCTCTGTTGTTGTTACGTACCATTGAATTGGTTCTGATTCTAAGGCAACAGAATGAAACACTGCCCGATCCTGGCCCATTCTCATAATTGTTGTTACTCTTGAGCCCACTGCTGTTGCCACTGTGCCAATCCATTTCATTGGAGGTCTTCCTCTGTTTCACTAACCTTCCACTTTACCAGCATGATGTCCTTCTCCAGGGATTGGTCCCTCCTGATAAAATGTCCAAAGTATAAGAGATAAAATCCCACAATCCTGGCTTCTAAGGAGCATTCTAGCTGTACTTCTTCCAACACAGATTTATTTGTTTTTTTGGAAGTCCATGATAGTTTTAATAATCTTCTCCAACACCATAACTCAAATGCATTAATTATTCTACAGTCTTCTTTATTCATTGCTCAACTTTCACATGCATATGATGTTATTAAAAATACCATCGCTTGGGTCGGATGCACCTTAGTCCTCAAACTGACATCTTCTTTCTCAAACCCTTTGAAGAGGTCTTATAGAGCAGATGTGCCTAGTGCAATATGTTCTTTGATTTCTTGACTGATGCTTCCAAGAGTGTTGATAGTGAATCCGAGCAAAATTAAGTATTTGACAACTTCAATCTTTTCTCCATTTATCATGAATGTTATTTATTGGTCTAGTGGTGAAGATGTTTATTTTCTTTACATTGAGGTGCAATCCATACTGAAAGCAGTGGTCTCTGATCATCATCAGTAAACTATTGTAAGTCCTCTTCACTTTCAGCAAGCAAGGTTGTTTTGTCTGCATATCACATATTGTTAATGAGTCTTCCTCCAGTCTTCATGCCACATTTTTCTTCATATAATCCACTTTGTCAGGTTATTTGCAAGTATGCAGATTGAATAAATATGGTTCAATGATGCAATCCTTACACACACATTTTCTGATATTAAATCATTCAGTAACCCCTTGTTCTGTTCCAACAACTGCTTCTTGGTCTATGTACATGTTTCTGATGAGCACAATTAAGTGTTCTACAATACCCATTCTTTGCAATGTTGTTCCCAGCTTGTCATGATCCACAAATTTGAAAGTCTCTGCATAACTTATAAAGCACAGATAAACATCTTCCTGGTTTTCTTTGCTTTCAGTCAACATTCATCTAATGTCACTAATAACATCCTTCATTCCACAGCCTCATCTGTATATCAAGTATAGCTTGAACCCCTGGAATTTCCCTGTCAGTGTATTGTTGCAGGCTTTTCACAATTATCTTTAGCAAAATGTTACTTGCGTGTAATATTAATGGTATTGTTTGAGGATTTCTGCACTATGTTGTGTCACTCTTTTTGTAATCGGCGCAAATATGGATCTCTTCCAATCAATTGGCCAAGTAGCTATCTTCCAAAATTCTTGGCATAGATAAGTGAATGTCTCCAGTGTTGCCTCAGTTGAAAGATTTCTATTTGTATCCCATCAGTTCCTAGTGCCTTGTTTGTTTGTTTTTTGTCAATGCTTTAATTGCATGTTGGACTTCTTCCTTCAGTATCATTGGCGCTTCATCATATGCTACCTCTTAGAATCTTTTTTTTTTTTCCTTTGTACATTGCCTTTGTATATTCCTTCCATCTTCTTTTGATGCTGTCTGCATCATGAAATATTCTGCCCATTGAATCCTTTAATACTGCAAGTTGAGGCTTGAATTTTTCTTCAGTTCTTTCAGCTTGAAAAGTGCTGATTATGTTCTTCCCTTTTGGTTTTCTAACTCCAGGTCTTTGTACATTTCATTAAAATATTTGACTTTGTATTCTCAAGTAGTCCTTTGAAATTTTCTGCTTAGCTCTTTGATCTCTTCATTTCTTAGAATTGCTTTAGCATGTCAATGCTGGAGAGCAAGTTTCAGAAGCTCTTCTACCATCTATTTTGTCTTTTCTTTCTTTCCTGACTTTTTAATGACCTTTTGCTTCCTTCCTGTATGATGTTCTTGATGCCATCCTACAACTCTTCAGAAGCATTGACAAAAACACTTTGAAATTTTCTGTTTAGCTCTTTAATCTCTTCATTCCATTGTTGTTATGTGCCGTGGAGTCAGTTCCGACTCATAGAGACCCTGTACAGGGTTTCCAAGGCTGTAAATCTTTACAGGAGCAGAAAGCTTCATCTTTCTCCCATGGAACAGCTGGTAGTTTTGAACTGCTGACCCTGAGGTTAGCAGCCCAATTCATTACCACTACGCTACCAGAGCTCCTTAGTGCCTAATAAATCAATCGTGTTCTTGCGATGGCCTATAAATTCAGATGGGATATGTTCTAGGTCATATTTTGGCTCTTGTGGACTTGTTTCAATTTTCTTCAGCTGCAATCTAAACTTTCATATAAGCAATTGATGGTCTGCTCCACATTCTGACACTGGCTTTGTTTTGGATGATGATACAGAATTTTTCCTCTGTCTCTTCCTAAAGATGTAATCAATTTGATTTCTGTGTATTCCATCCAGTGAGATCCATGTGTATAGCTGTCTTTTAGGTTATTTTTTTTTTTAAATGTTTCTAGTGAATAAGTCACTGATTTTGCAAACTTCTATCATGCAATCTGTAGTATCATATCTATCTCCAAAGCTATATTTTTTGATTACTGAACCTTCCTCTTTGTTTCCAATTGTCACCTTCCAATCACCAGTAATTATCAATATATCTTGATTGCATGTTTGATCAATTTTACAATGAAGAAATTGGTATAATTCTTCAATTTCATCATTACTGGATTTAATGGTTGGAAAATACATTTGAATAATATGGATATTAACTGTTGTTCCTTGTAGGCATATGGATGTTATCCTATCACAGACAGCACTGTACTTCAAGATAGATTTTGAAACACTCTTTTTGATGATGAATATGATGCCATTCCTCTTCTATTTGTCATTCTGTCATAGTAAACCATGTGATTTCAGATACAAAATGGTCAATACCATCCATTTCTTCACAAAAATTCCTAGAATATCAATCCTTATGTTTTCCATTTCATTTTTGACGACTTCCAGTTTTCTAGGATTATACTTAGACATTACATGTTCTGATTATTAATGATTATTTATAGCTGTTTCTCCTCATTTTGAGATTTTCTCCATCATTAAATTAAGTTCTTGAAAGCTTCACTTTATTTGCTTCATAATGGCCGACTCCACGTTGAGGAGTCAGCTTTTCCCCCATCATATTTTGAGTGTCTTATAATCTTTCAGCACAATACCTGACAATACTCTGGTGCTGCTGATTATCTTTTCATCTTCTACCACTATATCTGTCAATGTTTCACTTCTGTTCATAAGATGTTCAAGGGCTAAACATTCAGAAGGAGTCCATTTCTCTTTCTTCCTAGTCTGTTTTAGTCTGGAATCTCAGCTAAAACATGTTCACCATGGGTGACCATGCTGGTATTTAAAATACTGGTACCATAGCTTTCAACATCACAGCAAGATGCAAGCCACCACAGTACAACAAACTGAAAGACAGATGGTGGGAAATTACCTTTGAGTAGACTAAAATCCCCACTCTTGTGATTACTAACCAAACCTAATGATTATTTATACCACCCAGGGACTCCAAGCCTGATAGGAAATGAAGCCAGAGAGAGCAAATTTGGTAGATGTTAGATATTCTCCTAGGAGCAATGAGAAGCCACTGAAGGGGCTTAAGTGAATGGTAATCTTTGGGTTTTAAGTATTGATTGCTCTCACATAAATCTACATCTAAGAGCCTCAATATTCATAGAAATTACAAGCATCACATAAAGAAATTTACCACCATCAGAATCTGGGCAATTTCCACTGCACTGGCACCTGTGGCCAAGGAACAAGTCCTGTTCCAATGACTTTGGAAGGTCCCCAGAGCATGTAATAATGAAGAAATGCATAAACATGGTTGTGAAATTTTTTGTTACATAGGAATAATTTGCATTTAACAAATTAATGCTTGCAACCACAAAACCACAAAGGCATACTTTTTATCTCTAGCCAGCATATTTTGCCAAATGTATTGAACACATGTGACTGCCATGCCCTAGAAGCACTATGGAATGATAATGGGACGTATGCTCCATATTTCATAATGTATTTTTTCCCAATCCTTTCATGTATCTCTGTGACCGTATGCATACCCTCATTTGGGGATAAAGCCAAAAGTCTGAATCTGAATCTGAATCTATGTTAATTGTGAGTGGGGCCTAGCCAAATGGTCTGCTGGCCCCTTTGAGACAAGCTCTGGCCGTGTGGATGAGCCAGTGTTGTAGTCAGTGACATTCATTCATGGGTGCACATGAGGTTCAACATTATCCCTGTAGCTGTAGGCTGAAAGTCAGACTTATCTGAGTGACCCTGCTGTTTCTAAGCAGTCCACACCCAGGCAACTCATTGAGAATGGCACTTTGATGTTTCAAAGTACTTCTTCTTTTTGGCTTATTTATTTTTATACCATTTAATGCAATGTCTAAACACAGCTTGGGCATCCTGCTGTTGGACATTCTCTATACATATATATCTGAGCAGAGTAAACTTGTGGAGACAATGTCCAAACATTGTTGTTATTAAGTGATATCTAGTTAGTTCTGATGCATAGCAATCCTGTATAGGTTTTCCAAGTAGTGTCTTGTAAGTTTGAACAACCAGCCTCATGGTTAGCAGTCTGGTGCTTGTCCTACATTGCCACACCAGGACTCCATTGTTGTTGTTGTTAAGTGCTGTCAAGTCGGTTCTGACCCATTGCAACCAAGGAGTGACTGATGAGCTTGAATCACCAACCTTGTGGTTCAAATGACTTCGCAGTCCAGTGCATTAGCCCACAGTGCCACACCAAGACTTCCCAGGACTCCATAGTGATAGTTGTGATATAACATGTAAGACACAATATGGTGGCAGTTGTCGTTCTGTGCCACCAAGTTGGTTTCAACTCAGAGTGACTACGTACAGGGCCTCAGAGGTTGCAAATCTTTATGAAAGTAGAAAGCCTCAATTTTCTCCCATGGAGGGACTGGTAAATTCAAACTACTGACCTTACAGTTAGCAATCCATCTTGTAATCTACACTGCTACTAGGCTCCTTAAGGCACAGTATAGATCATCCAAAACCCAAAAGATCAGACTGACATCAAGCTGATTTTGAGATTGCAAATCTTTAAAGGAACAAAAAGCCTCTTCTTTCTTCCACAAAGTGGCTGGTGGATTTGAACTACCAACCTTTCAGTTAGCAGTCCAGTGCTTATACTACAGTGCTACCAGGGCTCCTAGTATGGATCATTGTTGTTGTTGTTAAGCACTGTGGAGTCAGTTCCAATTCATAGTGACTACATACGGTTTTTGAGGAGCAGCTGGTAGGTTTAAACCACCAACCTTGGGGTTAGCAGTCCAGTGTTCATTCAACAGTGCCACCAGGGCTCCTGGTAGAGAACATAGAACTATAAAATTATGCTTGGAAAGATCCAGGCCAAACTTATTATTTTTAAAATGAAAACTAGGGCCAAGAGATGTCACATGTCTTTCTTACGGTGACACAGTCAGGTAATGGCTGTGCTGAGATTGGAACCCTGCACTCCAGAGGCTTAGGATATGGCTTCCTGTGCAACCACATTCTGTGATAGCTCTTTACTGGAGTTAAAGCAAACACAAAGCTAAACAAAAACCCCTAAGCTTGAAAATAACCACCATGTTATAATAAAGAGTAATTCTAGCCAAGTACTAAATTCTAGGAAAGTAATTATAACAAATTTACAGCCTGGGACCAAATCTGGCCTACTACTTATTTTGATAAATCAAATTTTATTGTTAGATCACTGTCACTGTTGCTCCTTCAAGTATTATCTTTGGGAGCTCTGGTAGCCTAGTGGTTACGAATCGGACTGTAAACCGCAAGGTCAGCAGTTCGAAACTACCAGCTGTTCTGAGCGAGAAAGATGAGGCGTTCTGCTCCCGTAAAGATTTACAGCCTGGGAAACCCTGTACAGGGTCACTATGAGTCGGAACCAACTCCACGGCACACAACAACAACAACTATTGTGTAGCAACAGCAGAGTTGAATAGTTGTAACAGAATCTATATGGTCCACAAATCCTAAAATATTTATTATATGGCTCTTCATAGAAAAGTGTTGCTAACACCTAATCTTAAATAAGTAATATTGTATTGGAAGTGTGTTGCTGTTGTTGTTAAGTGTTATTGAATCATTATCAATACATAGGGACCCTGCATGGGGTTCCTAAGGAGCAACTGGTATGTTTGAACTACTGACCTTGCAATTTGCAGTCCAGTGCTTATCTTACAGTGTCATACCAGGACTCAGAGTTGCAAGTGTAATTGTGATTTATTTATTTTTCGTACTTTGTTTTATTTTAGAATATGTAGCAAGAAAAGGGTGGTGGTTTGTGGTTATGTGCCATATAGTTGTTTTCAATTCATCGTGATCCTATATAAGGTTTCTGAGGCTGTAAATCTTTATGGGCACACAAAGCCTTATCTTTCTCCCACGAACTGCTGGTAGTTTCAAACCAATGACCTTGAGGTTAGCAGCCCAACTCGTAACCACAACGCTACCAGAGCTCCTTTACAAAAACACAAAAAACAAAACAGACAACAGGTAAAATCAAGTATGCTAAATAATAGAAAAAACTGAGACTGGGATTTCAAATCTACTATGAATGATCCACAGAGACCTCTCACCTACTACTTACTGAAGTGAAATTGTCTCCCTTTAATCCAAAGATAAACAGCAAAAGTTCATATCTAAACACATGTACACAACTACTTAAAAGCTAGCTTTAATTCTTTATCATGAGCTGTGAACTGGACTAAGTACTTTATGAATATTATCTCATTTAATACATATAAGAATCTTGGAAAGTGGGTATTATTTTTATGTTATGGAATGAAGTGTATCTCCTAAGACGGTACGCTGAAGTCCTAACTCTCACTACATGTGAATATGACTTTGAGCAGAAACACTCTTTGAAGATGTTATCATTTAGGTTAACCTGATGCTCTTTAATACTGGAGCAAAGTCCTAATCCTATGTGACTCACATCCTTATAAAAGAGAAGACCTACAGAGACAAGCAGATAGAATAAAGACACCATGTTAACACTGCAGCATTAAACCAAGAAATACGTGGAACTACCAGAAGTTCTGATAGCGTAGTGGTTACGAGTCAGGCTGCTAAAATAAAGGTCAACAGTTCAAAATTACTAGTCATTCCGTGGGAGAAAGATAAGTCTATCTACCCTGTGAAGATTTACAGCCTCAAAAAACCTATGCAGGGTCATTATGAGTCAGAATCAACTCCACGGCACACTGCCCCTACCACTAGAAGCTAGGACAGAAGCATAGGATACTTTCTTTTTTCAGAGCCTCAGAAGGACTCAACATGACTGATAATCTAATTTGAACTTCCAGATTCCAGAACTGTGAAATAATAAATTTCCACTATTTTTTTCTATTTTCTATTTTTTCTATTTTCAATAATTCATTCTATTTGTAGTATTTTCCCCCCCACTGGGAGCCTTAGGAAACCATCACACTTCACTTTTCCGACTATAAGATCACTGTGACTCAGATTGTGCCCCAATTCACCCAGTAATTCATTGATGAAGCCAAGATCTAAATTAGTGTGATTGAGCTCTGAGGTTTGGGCTCCCAAATATGATCATTTCTTAAAGCAAATCACTTTCCTGAAGTGTTCCGGCACCACCACATATGGTGGCACAGTGTGGAAATTTTTCTTTGCTTGAATAAGAACCCGGAGCATTTCTGTTAATGTTCTTCCAACTCCAGCCCTAACTTGGGAACCCAGCAACTAGATTAAGGCTAGTGCCTAATGGTTCAGGGATAAAGAAGATAGAATGGTGTCATAATGTAGTACTATATAATCCACAAAGACAAGCAAGTCAGAGCAGGAGAATCCCTTTCCCGTCCACCACCAACCAAGGCACTGTATGCAGCCTCAACCCTGAACCCAACCAAAACCTGTCACTACTGTCTTTGATATCCACTTAAACCAGATTTTTATCTGACAGGAATATTGGTCTTAGGTAGGCCCAGAGGAATTGCTACAGATATTGCACATGCCTCAGTTGTTAGCTGTCGAGTCAGCCCCACAATTCATGGCAACTCCATGTACAGAGACCAATGCACAACAGAATAAAATGCTGCCCATTCTTCTGCCATCCCCATAAGGATCAAACATTGGGATCTATAGGGTTTTCACTAGACAATTTTTAGAAGAAAATTGCCATGCCTTTCTTCCCAGTTAATTTTAGTCTGGAAACTCCACTAACACATGCTCAGTATCACAGCACCATGCAAGCTTCCACTGACAGAGTGGTGGCAACTGGCTGGAACCGAACCTGAATCTCTCTCTCATATGGAAGGTGAAATTCTACCAATCAACTACTGATGTCTCACACACGTGCTTCAAATTATTGTTGTTGTTATTGTGGTTATGTGCCATTAAGTTTGTTCCAACCCATAGCAACTCTGTATAGGGTTTCCAAGGAGTGGCAAGTGAGGTTTGAACTACAAGGCAATATTTATTGGGAAACACAATTTAATACCATGCACCTATAATTAGTGACTCATCACAAAGGATTTGGGTCTCTTTTTTCCAGATTATTAAAGTTTAGGCAAATGTCATGTATTCTATTACAAAAAACTTAGAGAAATGTTAATAGGATCAGAATTCATTTTAATGAACTCATTTAATAAAAAGCTATACAAATTTGGCTTCTTTTGTCTCCCCAAAATGCTCACTCACTACCTGATTTTATAGTCACTTAAAAAAAGTAATTGTTACTTTCCTTCGTCCAGCCTCTTTAGTATGTGCGTGCTAGCAGGTTTAAGATCATAAGAGCCTAACACTATTCAAATTGTGAAAAGGATGCTTCTAACCAACTGCAGAGGTATTTCCCTCTGTTTTTAGCTGTTGACAGTTGAACCAGAAAAATCAGCCATAAGTGATAAAAGCCTGGTGTGCAAATCATTTCTTTGGGTGCCTGTGGAGAGATTTCATATCCCAGGTAAGTAGCTGTTCAGGACCCCTGGTCAGGACTTATCAGCCAAAGTCCCTTCCAGGCAGACAGAAGTTGAGATGGCAGCAAAAGCAGCTGTGTGCAGAGTAGCTTAAAAGGCAGGCTGATAACTAGACAGATTTACCTCGAGGCAGGTCCTCAACAAGAGAAGGGGGACCGACAGGCAACAGTTCTTGTCTACCTAGAAAATAAGCTGGAAGCCATGATTGGGAAACTTTCCAGTCAGGAAACACCCTCAGTGTGTTCTAGGAGGCCGGCAGAGCCACTGGACATGCAACTACTGAAGCCCATCCTTAGGCTTCTTTCATCATTCTGACTTTCAATGCAATGTTTCTAGAAGAAAAATCATTACTTTTAATGAAGTACTAATTTGGCCTCTGGGGAACTCCTGCTTAATGTATGATACTTATCTATTGTTCTCTGAAAAGATAAAAGGAAGAGTTTAGGTGTGTGTGTGTTGTATAAGGTATAAATGCAGCTGACTTATCTCTGTGAATGTGTTTATGTTATATTTAGATGCACAGATGTATCACTTTTGTGCAGCCCACTGAATGATTCTTACCATGTTATGTTGAGTTCACAGTCTATAATTTCAGGAAAGTTTCTTTTTAAACAGAATACAGCAGTAAAGTCTAAGAAAAGGAAACATATGACCAGCAGGTTATCTGAAACAACCTCAACAATAACAACATATATTTCTGAATGTCCACAGGTAGAACAGATCAGAGACAACAGTGATTACGAGAGCCCTGAAGTCTGCCTTGCAAACTTCACTTAAGTCATTTCTATGAAGTCAAATTCAGTCTGAAATAAAAAGATGGAAAGAACTAAGCAGATAACTGTAACTGACTTAATATCCAATAAGATGAACACAACGAAGACTAAATGTGTTTTTTTGAAATCTTATGTCTTTAAAACAAATTGAGACTGCCTTTTACAGGAGTTTTGGTGACCTAGACTTTCCTGAGGTCAATACCAAACCCCCTAAATGTTAGGGATGCCCAAGATCTGGACCTATCTCCATCTCCACAGGAGGCAACAACTTTTGTTAAGAGCTTGTCTGTGGCTGTCTGCCTAGGAGGAGATTTCTCCTTGTAGAGAATAAGAAATTGAAGGGTCAGTGAAACCAACTGGCTACATGATCCCCTAACAGAGCTATGAAGGATTTCTCGGTCACACCTGTGAGAAGGATGTTTGACCACCTAAGAGAAAACTAAGTGTGAGAAGAGTGAAACATAAAAAGACCTACACAGATGGGAAATTTATGCCCAGATTAACTGTGCTTAATAGCAACCTCACTCAATGTACTGTGTGAGTAAACACTGTTATCACTCAAGGGAGCCAGATAATTTGGTGTTACAATATGAAAATATGAGGAAGCATTACTAAAAGGTATATCAGCCTAGCAATTAAAGGTTAGATTATGTCAAAAGACAAATAGTAATGGGTTATATTAAATAGTTCCTGTCACATACTGAGCTCATCACTCAATCTTCAATTCAAGAAATGTTTATTGACCAGCTACTAAACGTTAGACATTTCTCTCACTGAATGATTGGAATATACAAAATATATGGTCTCAAAATACATACATTCCAGTATGGGGCACAGAGAAAGAATACACATATGAGTATCTAAGAATAAATAGTAGGTCTTTTGTGATAAAATGGACCAGAAAGAGGGTTAGACTAGAGGAATGGTAACTCTAGTGAAGAGTAATTCTTTGACATGGGGGTTCAGGAAGACCTTTTTGAGTGAAATGATGAAGCAAGTCTGAAGAAACGCTGGAGAAAGTTTCAAGAAGCAAGAACAATGAGCACCAGCCTCTGAGAGAGTGGCCCATTTAGGAGGTTCAAGGAATGACAATGTTCAGGATGGTCAAGCAAACCAGGTTGTACAAAGGGTCAGTTGTAGGAGCTGAAATTGGACAAATGAGCAAGGTCCTCTTTACATGGGACTTTAGAGACTGTGGCAAGAAGGTTGGATTTATGTGTGTGTGTGTGTGGTAAATATAGAACAAAATATTTGCCATTTCAACAGTCTTCACATGTATCATCCAGTAGCAAATTATATTCATTAAGTTGTTCAACCATCACCATTAATTATTTTCAATTTTTTCATTACCCTGAAGAGAAATTCAGTATCCCCTAAGCATTGTTTTCTTGGAATTATTTTTTTAAGTGTGTAATTGAAAACTATTGGAGGGTGAGAAGCAGGGGAGTGGGAATTGGCATGATCTGATATTTCTTCTTAAAAGATTATCTCATCTCTTTTATGGAAACAATGAAAACAGAACCAGTTAGGAAACAATTGCATTGGCTCAGTGTGGATGAAAATAGAGAGAAAGTAAAGGAGATGACAATAAGGAGTCAGATTTGGATTATAACTTCAATTACTCAGGAGCTGGGGAAGCTGACAGAACCACAATATTTCATAGATTGCTATACAAGTGATCTCAGCACAGGCCTTTAAATTCCATCAGTTACTTTAGAGCTTTGATGTAGTATTTAGCCTACTTCTAAGTTCCCAAAACCTGCCTGATGGCAAAAATCCCTAGGAACCTATTAAGTACACTGTCTGTGCCCTCTCCTGGAATTGCTGATTCTGTCGCCTTTGTTAGAGCCCAGAAATACATTTAACAAATTCCACAGGGGATTTTAACAATAATCAAATTGGGGAACACTGGTTTAATGCCTAATTTTCTTCATTCTTTACATTGCCATCAAGATAGCTTCATCTCTGATGAAAAAATTAGCCTTTTATGACAAACAGCATTGAGTGTATTTAAAAAGTCATTGCTTCTAATTCTAGATGCATTTAAGAATCACACAACGGCATGGGGAAAATACATTTTGATCACCAGACCAGACCAGAGGTAGGTACAAATTTCTTCTATTTCTACTAACTATTGTACAGGTTCAGATTCTTAGGGTTTGTGATTAGTTTCATCGTTTTATCATTCTGTCAAGAACTCTGTTGCCAGATCAATTGCTGTAGTTCTCTGAATTGAAAATGTTTCACTTCTGCGTAGAAGCTTTCACTGGATCGCATTTTCTATAAATTCCAATTTTTTTGGCTTGGCACTTAAAACCTGCTATAAATGGGCTCCTGCATACCTTTGTGGAGTCTTGGTGTGGCGCTGTAGGTTAATACATTAGACTGCAAAGCGGTGCAAACTCACCAGTCACTCTTTGGAAATGCTGTAAAGGTCGCTATAGGTCGGAACCGACTTGAAGGCACTCAACAACAACAACAGCATAACTTTGTAGTCGTCTCTGTTCCTTGTTGTTGTTAAGTGCTATCGAGTCGATTCCAACCCATAGCAACCCTGTATAGGGTTTCCAAGGAGCAGCTGGTTAGCTTGAATCTCTGCTCCTAGTCTCCTGATAATCATATTGTTCTGAACTTTTTTGCCAACCATAACAAGAAGTGCCTCACATATTCTGTTGTTTGCTTATGTCATTCTGTCTATCTTCCAGAATTCTAGAATCCTGTCTATTAAGAATTCACCCTTTCTTCAAGGCTAAACTTGTACCTCTGTACTTGAACCATCTCTAAACCCTTCAACCAGTGTGACTTCTTTATCTCAATCCCATGGAATGAATGTATAGACCACTTCTATGACTTATAAGGAGCTCTGGTAGCTTAGTGTTTACAAATTGGGCTGTGAACCTCAGCAGTTCGAAACTACCAGCCATTCCACAGGAGAAAGATGAGGCTTTCTGCTCCCATAAAGATTTACAGCCTTGCAAACCCTGTACATGGTCTCTATGAGTGGGAACTGACTCCATGACACATCACCACCACCACCACGACTTGTAAGTTTCTATTGTGGCCCTACCTATTCTATATCCCTCATTGATAACAAGCTTTTGATTATTTGTTTTCCAACTACCAAATATAATTCATATTTATTTGTATCACCCGAATTGCTTTGGACAGAGCAGATAATCACTGAGTTCTTTTCCGTGCTTTCAGAAGCCAGAGGAGCTACCGTAGATAGGATACATCTATTCTCCTAATCCTGTCCTGTAAGACACAGCAGACTTGATTTCTGCCTCCTTCTCCAGCTTTATTTCTGTGTATTCATCTGTTCTTACTTGATGATCTAGCAAAAATCTAACTATTTTTTGTTTCCCAAACATACAAAATGGACTCTCCAATCCATGTTTCTAGTTTTACAGTATTTTTCATGAAAGTCTCTGCCTGCTATCTCATTTATGGAGTCCCTGGTTCATATAAAGCTTAATGCACTTGACTACTAACTAGAAGGTTGGCCATTCAAGTTCATTCAGAGGAGTATATGTTAAAAAAAAAAAAAAAGCCTGGTGGTCTCCTTCTGAGAAATCTGCCATTGAAAACCTGATGGCATACAGATCTATCTCCTCTGCTCCACATCAGCTACCATGAGTCAGAATCCAATGAGGGCTACTGGTTTCACCCCTTCCTGTGCTCAGCTCAGCAAACACTTACTTTAGTTGGCCTCTTCCCTATGTGTTAAAGGGCTCCCTATTTCTAAAATAATTTGAGAAGAACTCAGATGCAGAAATTATCTTTTTATTAATTTCCTCCTTTATGTCATTTTGAAGGAGCTCTGGTAGTGTAGTTGCAAGACAAGATGGGCTGCTAAACTCAAAGTCAGTAATTCAAAACTACCAGTCATTCCATGGGACAAAGATGAGGCTTTCTGCCCGACCCAAGCCATAGTATTTCCTATAGTCTCATATGTATGTGAAGCTGAAAACTGAATAAGAAAGACCAGGGAATACTGATGCATTTGAATGATGGTACTGGCAGAAAATATCGAGTATACAATGGACTACCAGAAGAATGAACAAATCTGTCTTGGAAGACATACAACCAGAATGCCCCTTAGATGTGTAGATAGCAAAACTTTGTCTCACATACTTTGGGCATATTATTAGGAGAGATCAGATCCTTGGTAAAGTTGTTGTTGTTGTTATGTGCCATGGAGTCAGTTCTGACTCATAGCAACCCTATATAGGGTTTCCGAGACTGTAAATCTTTACAGGAGCAGAAATCCTCATCTTTCTCCCACAGAACAGCTGGTGGTTTTGAACTGCTGTCCCTGAGGTTCGCAGCCCGATTCGTAACCACTACGCTACCAGAGCTCCATTGGTAAAGGAGAGGGTCAGTAAGACAGATTGACACAGTGGCTATAATAATGGGCTCAAACATAGCTATGATTGTGAGGATGGGGCAGAACCACATGTTTTGTTTGATTTTGCAGAGGATCACTATGAGTCAGAACCTACTCGACAGCACCTAACAACATGAACTGTAAGTTCTTAAAAGCAAAAAAAAAAAATCTATCTTTTTTTCTTTTTTGGTTTACTTTCCAGTGTCTTGTAAAACCGTCCATCTCAATGAAGTGAGTATACCACTATATACATAAGTAGGTAGTGAAATACATGAACACAAAGAACATACATATTGACAGTGTTTCCTGTTTCTTTACACCTTTGTAATGCTTCAAGTAATCAAAGTTGAAATACATGCGCTTAGACCAAACATAATTGGTACTAAATAAAAATCAGTTGAGTTCTCTGCCATGAACAACACAGACCACCAATCCTTTTTTTAAAAAAAAATAAGTCCAAACTTTAAAGTTTAATCAAAATTAGAGTTAAGAATTGACACACATTTCTTAATAATCCAGAAGAATGACACCTTCTAGAAAAAAGTTAACTGTCTTGAATGATCTCTACATTCACTATACATTCATCCAACTCACTGAAAACATTAATCGCATTTCCACTTTTTTCTGTCTCAGTAGGACACAGCTACACTGATGTTAGTCTCAACTGATGGAGTGATTACGTCTTATCTTTTTTCAATGAGAAGCAGCTTCCAAGAGAAATAGCCTTTGAAAGAGGTAAAAAGTTCATGAGCATAATCTGTGCTGTGCAAAACAATATTTGATTTTTCTGAACGTTTAAACCAGTAGGAAAGAACATATGAATTAAGTATCTATCTATCTTGTGGGTGAAAAGTTTTGCTGTAGGGTGATGGAACGCACCATCAAGGTGATCCATTTCAAACATTAACTTCCTGTGACACAGAGAATCACCAAGCAAACGGAACAAAGGAAATTAGGACCTGCAAGTCAGAAGGGATTTGTCGCACAGGAATGCCACAATAATATCCTCTATACTTATCTTGGAGAACAAAACCTCAGGAAAATTTTAAAAAATTCAAATCACAGCTGTTGAGCTTTAGTTTAGTTCTGTTTTTTCTATGAGAACATACTCTACAAAGCTAAGAGATGCTGGAAATGCATGATAGAATTATAAAACAATTCTTAAGGGAAAAATCAAGGTGGCTTATATACAATTGTTGTTAAGTGCAATTGAGTCATTTCTGACTCATACCAACCCTGTATAGGGTTTCTGAGGAGTGGCTGGTGAATTCGAACAGCCCACCTTGTGGTTCAAACAGACCTTGCATTCTAGCGCTTTTCCTGCAGTGCCATGCCAGGACTCCTATATACTATTAATATGTTGTTGTTGTTGTGTACCGTGGAGTTGGTTCAGACTCATAGCGACCCTGTACAGGGTTTCCGAGGCTGTAAATCTTTACAGGAGCAGAAAGCCTCATCTTTCTCCACGGCACAGCTGGTAGTTTCGAACTGTTGACCTTGTGGTTTGCAGCCCGATTCGTAACCGCTACGCTACCAGAGCGTATTTACCTATTTATGTAAATACATATTTATGTAATATATCGATATACACAAAATAAATACGCTATTTTTCAAATTATCAATAATCATCAAATTATCATTGTCAAAAATTATATGTTTCTCCCTTTCTTCCTATCCTATTTGATTCAAAAGTGATTTGCTTGATTTATACTAAAGCCCTTCCTGGTGTGGTACTATAGGATAAGCACTGGACTGCCAGGTCTCTTTAAACCACAAAATTGTCAGTTCAAACTCACCGGCCAGTCCTCGGAAACCCTATACAGGGTTGCTATGAGTTGGAATGAACTGAACAGCATTTAATAACAACAACAATTGAACTCCAAAGAAATTTCTCTCAGCACTCCTCTGTCAAACGAAAACCAAAACCAAGCCCATTGCTGTCATTGAGTGGATTGTGACTCACAGAAACACTGTGGGACAGGATAGAACTACTCTACAGTGCTTCCGAAATTCTTGGTGTGCCATTGGAGGACAGTACTAGGCTCCTAACAGCAGCTCAGTGATTCAAATTCAGCAGCCGTTCCTCGGAAACGCTGTACAGTGTCACTATGAATCATAAGCGACTAGATGGCACTTAACAATCACAACAACATAGAGTTTCTAAGGCTGTAAATCTTCCAACAGTAGACTGCCACATCCTTCTCCATGGAGTGGCTGGTGGGTTCAAACCATCAACCTTTTGGTTAGCAGCCAAGCACTTAACCACTGTAGCACCAGGGTTTCTATCATCTGTCAAAGATGTGTCATATACATGACTGAACAGAGAATGAAGGCAAGCAATCTCTAAGAGAAGGAGCTCTGGTAGTGTAGTGGTTACGAATCGGGCTGCAAACCTTAAGGTCAGCAGTTCGAAACTACCAGCCGCTCCGCGGGAGAAAGATGAGGCTTTCTACTCCCGTAAAGATTTACACCCTCGGAAACCCTGTACAGGGTCGCTATGGGTCGGACCCGACTCGACGGCACTTAACAACAACAACAACAATCTCTAAGAGACAAGAATTTCTTCTTCTGGGGTCATCAAAATTGGGCATTTTTAATAAATGATGGTGTTCCATTTAATGTAATATTATATACATCATGGACTTCTGGTATGACAGGATGGATCAACACTGGACTGCAAACAACAAAGTCAACAGTTCAAACCCACCAGCCACTCCTTGGAAACCCTATACAGGTTCACTATGAGTCAGAATCAACTCGATGGCACTTAACAACAGCAAAACGTATGTGCCATAGTGAATGAAAATTTATTTTACCTGTGGAAAATGAGGAATGAAAAAAAAAAAAAACAACCAATGACAAAAACCTGAATGTATGTGGAGGTTGTTATAAGTAAATTATATGTCTTTTCATTTACTTTATATAACCACCCAATAAGATTGTTTCAAAATCACATATTATACATAAGGAAAAAACAAACACAAAGTCATAGAGCTGAGTAATCAATCTAATAAACGCTAGAGCCATGCTTCGAACTCAGGCAGTCTGTCTTTATAGCGTTGATTTAACTACAAAACTACATTTTGGTAGATGTCTTCAAGACAGATTTCAATTAGGAAATGTGAGGACTCAGAAATTTTCTAGAGAAATTTCTAGCTTATGTGGTGATTTTTCTGATATAAAAAGTCTAAATAAAATTGTATATAATTCTCTTTCTGGGATAATTATAACGTAGTTTCTCTTACATTAGCAAAAATTGCAATACAGGTTGATTGAGTGATAATTTCTACTTGCTCTTTATTCTTACGTAGATTTCCTTCACTTCTAAGTGAATGAGCAAACCCCTACTTACAGGGATTCTTCATCACCATCACCTTCCCTTGCTGCACGTGCAGATATTAAATTATTGAAATGACTTTCAGCCTTTCCTCACTTTAAGGCTAAATCAGAACTATATACACCTGTTCTGACTTACCTACAAATTCAACTTAAAAAGTTAATAGACTTAAAGACAAACTTAGGAATAGATCTCATTCATACCTCGGGAAGTGCCTGTATTTTTTTCAGCTTAATTTCTCATGTCAGTGCTAGTTCTAGGTCAAACTCAGCTCTGACTCTATGGTTTATCATCCTCTTGAACTTACTTAGCTTTATTCATAAACTTAAGCCTTCATTCTCAGCATGATATAAAGTTCTTACATAAATTGTGAATAAGGTACTTAAGAAGGGATTATGTATTCACTTGCTTAGATACTTAAAGAAAGCTTTTTAATATTCAGTATTACTCTTAATAAGGCCATCACATCCATATGCACCTACAAAGGACAATCCTGGTCAGATTGGCCTAGGAGATTTGACCACAGTGCAAAATATGTTATATCCATGAGCTGATTAAATTTCTATTAAATGTAATTCACTATTTCATATTAATAATTGTTCCATTCATTTTTATTTTTCTCTAAAAACTGTTGTACTAAAACCAAAAAATTACTCTTCAAACTTTGCATATATTTCCTACAAATATATACCTTACCTTGGTCACTAGACATGAAAGTATGGAAGGTGTCATACTTATCTAGTGCTATTATAATGGAAATGCCACAAGTGGTTGGGTGGATTCAACAAAGTTTTATTTTCTCATAGTTAGGAGACAAGAATTCCAAAGTCTAGACTTTGAGGAAAGGCTCTTGTCTTTTTAGTTTCTGTTTCTTGGTCTCTTGCTGATCATGTGATATGGCATCTGTCCTCCTGAGTCTCTATTTCCTTGCTTATTCAATCTCTCTCTCTCTAGTATTTTGTTTGTTGTTGGGTTTTTGTTTTTGTTTTTTTAACACTTTTGTTTTGATTTGAGATGTAGTTCACATGGAAGAACATCAGTTTTGCAATCATCCTATCATATTGCGTTTCATTGTTATGATTACAATCCCCTTCATGCATCATCATTTAACACTATTTGCTGCTATTCCCTCTGTTGTTGTTTTTGTTTGTTTTGATGTACACAAAAACACTCAGGAATATATAATTACTTAAACAACCAAAGGGCACATTCTGCAAGCCTGACTCCTGACCGCCAGCACACAGTCTTTCTCTTTCTATGAGTCCAGAGCCCTCAACTGCTCTATCTCTACATGCCATCACCTCGGCCTCTACCTCTGGTATCACTGCTTCTTTGATTAGGGTTCCACATCCCACTCTATCTTGATGGTCCTAGGGTCCTCTGTTCCTGGAATGTAAGATTAACTACTTCTTCCTTTATGTTACATAACTTCTACCTTTACAGTTGTGACCATCACAATTATTCATGATAACAATTACTCACTATTGTATAATCTCTGTTATAGCTCAAAAGAAATTGATTGAAGACACACTCTACTGATACTACCTCAGTAAAGTAACAGAAAACCCATTCCAAACAGGATTATAACAACAGGTATATAGCCTAGGATTTACAATATATTTTCAGAGAACACAATTCAATCTATGATATTACATGCTGTGGCCCTCAAAAATATATGTTCTTTCCTCATGCAAAATACATCAATAGCATTGCATCCTTCCAAAAATATTAACAGTGTATGTCTAGCAGTAATAAATGCCCTGGTATAAAGTAAGAATAATTCTGGCTGTGCTAATTAAGTTATGTGTCAACTTGACTGGGCCATGATTCTCAGTGGTTTGGCAGATATGTAATGACGTGGCAATGTTGTTCTGACTCATCGTGGCCTTGTATAGGGTTTCTGAGGAGTAGCTCGTGTGTTGGAACTTCTGAACTTGTGTTTCAGAGTCCAGTATTGATCCTACAGCACCACACCAGAAATCCATATGTAATGATGTGTTATTGGTGTTGCTAAGTACCGTTGAGTCAGTTCCAACCCATACCAACCCTGTGTAGGATTTCTGAGGAGAGGCTTGTGGGTTTGAATCACCAACCTTGTGGTTTAAACTGACCTTACAGTCCAGTGCATTCTCCTGTGGTGCCATATAAGGACTCCATGTAATGATATAATCATCCTCATTTTGTGTTTTTGTGTGGTCATCCTCCATTTTTGCATAACACTGATTTTAACTTAATAACCTGGTCTTTGGAACCTAACCATGCTGATAACTGAGTAGAGGGTGTAAAGGTTTTATTGCTTGCCATCATTCTCCAAAGCATTAAGATAATTGCTCTTTATGACAAGTGGAACTTGATTACCAGCCGAAAGGTTGGCAATTTGAACCCACACAATGGCACCTCAAAAAACAGGCCTAGTGATCTGCTTCTGAAAGTTCACAGCCATGAACCCTATGAAGCAGTTCTACTCTGTACACATGGGATCACCATGATCCAAATGGACTCAACAGTAACTGGTCTGGTTTGTTTAAATTAAAAGGGTCTGTGAAGGGAGAGAAGGAATATTTTTAGTATGTAAGTGTCTGTGATGGTGACCTCCTGTGAGCCAGGTTAGACAGGATGTCTTACCCTCCTCAATGATCCCAGTGTGCATTGTGAAACTGATAAGTGCCATCAAGTTGGTTCCAACTCATAATGACAGCATAGGGTTTCTGAGGAGCAGCTGGTGAGTTTGAACTGGCAACCTTTCTGTTGCAGTCCAGTGCTTATCCTACTGCAGGACTCCATTGTGAAACTAAGTCTATTATATTCCCAATGTGAACTCAGAAATTCTCTCCTACTTGCACAAAAAGGCTGAGGAATGGTGCCAATTACTTGAAAAATCGTGGGATAAAGTTCAAGTTGAAATTTCCACAAAACATTTTAATAGCCCTATTTTAATTTTTCAGACATTTTCTAAATCCCTGGTGTTAATTTCATTGGTGATGCTAGTCTTTCTTTTTGCTCAATAAATAATAAAGGTGCAAAGAATAAACTTCGTTAAGTTTTTACATTAGCATGGAATAAATAGAGAATTAAAATATTGCTTTATATGTCTATTCTGCCTTGAAAACATCCTGTGTATGTTGTCATCCAGTATCATCCATGTAAGATTATAAATCCCTTCTAATCAGACAGACTACGCTTGTCTAAATCTCTCTGTAGCAGCATTAGTTAGCCATCACAGTTATCACACGTAATCTCTCTGTGTGTAGAAACCCATGCCATTTTATCAGTTCAGTAGACCATGGCGCTTCCACAAATAGCTTTAAGCCCAAGGCCAATCTGACTATTGGTTAATGCAAATAAGCATAGCAAGTTTTTCTTCTGCTTTGCCTCAGCAACCTCAATCCCATTTGAAACAGAGCTATGTATTATGGCATTACTAGGCAGACCTCCTCAAGCAAGGCAAGGATCTGCAAGTAGTTATAGAATGTTCAAATTGTTTCTCTTTAAATAGAAGCAGGTCTGGGTTTGTTGATCAAATCAATTAGAGTGTTTCTCAACAGTTCACTCTCAGAATAGCAAATTGCCTTCCCAAAGCATTGGAGAATATCAAGGGTCCAAGACAAAAAGTCTAGAGCGTTTAGATATGTATGTTTGGGATACCAAGCTGAAATCTATTTGTGTAAAGTGTATCTTTTTTGTAGCTTGATCTAACTCTCTCTAATTTTAAATCACCTTTATTAGAATTCCTGGTTAATGCAAATGATTAAAGTGCTTAGCTGATAACCAAAAGGTTGGATGTTCAAGACCACTCAGCAATGCATGGGAAGATAGTCCTAGAGATTCTTTTCAAGTATCAGCCATTGAAAAATTTATGGAGCGTGGTTCTATTCTGACACACATGGGATCACCAGGAGTCAGAATCGACTCAGTGGCAACTGGTTTACTAGAATTTACAAGCGCCCCAATCTTCATCAATTGAATGTGCATCTTTGTGCGTAGGACTCAGGCATGTGAGTGTGGTTTAAATCCCTGTGATTTCTAAGGTAGTACATCAACTTGACTGGGCCATGTTTCTCTGTTTTGGCAGTTGTGATATAGTTACCCCCATGATGTGATCTGCATTACTAGGCAGTCATTCAAAACGAAGCCTCTCAGGAATTTGGCCTGCATCAAATATATAAAGAAATTCTAGCAAAGTGTACTACATTTTTGCTCACTCTAGATTCTGCATCTGACTCTCATCATCTGACCTCTGTTTCATGGAATTTTAGCCAGTAACTGACTGCATTGCCAACTGATGTTAGAATTCATTAACCTCTGCTGCCAGTGAATAGGCAGCCTATCATCTTACCTGTAAAGATACGATTTGTCAGCCTCCAAAGATCATGAACCAGCATCCTGCTCTCTGACCTGCCAATCAGAGTCATGAGCCCCTATAGCCACGTGACTTCAGACTGCTATCTGACCCATGATTTCTTAGTTTTTATAATTGCATAAGCCATTTCCTTAAGACAAATCTACTTATATAAGAGGGTGTCATGTGTTGAATTGTATCCTCTCAAAAGGTGTCAGTTAGCTAGGTCAGGATTCTCATGTGGTTTGGCAATTATGTAGTGATTCCTATGATCTGATCTTATGTGAAAAACCAGTAAGAGGGCTAAGGATGGGCTACAACACCCATAAAAACCTGTCACAAATCTAATCTGATTTAAGGAGAATATCACTGGGTGTAACCTGCAATACCTTTTATTTTATAAGAGATAAAAGGAGAAAGAACTAAGCATAGATCAGAGGGACCCACTAGTACCAAGAAAGAAGATCCAGGAGTGGAGTGCATCCTTTAGGCCTGGAGTCTCTGAATTGAGAAACACCTAGACCCAGGGAAAGGTTGATACCAAAACAACCAGAGAACTTCAAGGAATGTCAGGCCTACCGATGCTGCAGAGAGGCAAGCACCTTCCCCTAGAGCAACTACTCTGAATTTAGACCCCTAGTCACCTGAACAATGAGAGAATTTGTTTTTAAAAGACATCTGCTTGTAGCGTTTCTATTATATAAGCCCTAGATAACTTAGAGGATAAGTCAAAAAAACATTGCTATAAAATCCCAGAGCCATTTATTAAACAAAAATATAAAAATGTGAAGTTATTGTTTCTCAACATATTCTCTATGTTGTAGGTCTATACACTTTTGCAGGTAGTGTTTGCATCTCTCTAACTCTTCCCCAATTTGATGCATTTGAATTATGGTGTTGACAAAGAACATGGACTGCCATAAAAACAAACAAATCTGTGTCAAAAGAAGTGCCACCAGAATGCTCTTTAGAAGTGAGGGTGGCCAGACTTCATCTCACATACGTTGGACATATCATCAAGAAATACAAGTCCTTGGAGAAGGATATCATGCTTGGTAAGGCAAAGTGTCAGTGGTAAAAAAAGAAGCCCCTCAATGAGATGGCCTGACACAGTGGCTACAACAATGGGCTCAAACACAGCAATGATTGTGAAGGTGGCCCACAGATGGGTAGTGTTTTGTTCTGTTGTGCATAGAGTTGCTATGAGTCAGAACTATCTCATAGGAACCTAACAACACAACAACCCTTCTCCAAAGAATTCTGCTCTCTTCAATTTATATCACATCAAAATGGCAGTTCTGGCATCCTCAATGGACTCAGATTGTGTTCCTTTCATTTGGGGAACAAAATGAAGTCTAAAGGGCAAGAAAATGACTATAAGGTGGATGGGGTAAGATTTCCCAACAAAATCCTCTTGCTATACTTAAAAAAATACATAGGTGCATTGTGATGGGAAAAAAATCCTGGGTACAACTTTCCTGGCCTTTTTTTCACCCATATAACTTTCAATTTTCTTAAAATTTCTTCATAATAAGCCACTGTGAGAGCCCAGTGCACTTGGAGAAAAATCTATCAAGTTTTTTGAAATCTCAAAAAAGAGTCTAACTTTCTGAGCTGACCTTTAAGCATTTGGAAGTCATTGCTTCAACTGGACTTTTTTAAAGGCATTTTAATAAAACCAGACATATTACTGAGAGAATTTGTGTGCAGCCATCCACTGATCACAAACAAGCAAACAAAATACCTTTCTACTTAGAATAAACTCATGCATGTATGATCTGGAATACTGGGAGAACGATGAGGCTTTCTGCTCTGGTAAACAATTTAAAGCCTTGGAAACACTATACAGGGTTGCCATGAGATGGAACTGACTCAACGGCACTTAACAATAGCAATACATAGTTTGTTGTACTTAAAAACAATATATAGTGACCCTCTATAGGGTTTCAGAGGCTTTCTTAAATCTTTACAGGAACAGAAAGCCTTATCTTTCTCCCACAGAGTGGCTGGTGGGCTCAAACCACTGACCTTGTAGTTCCCGATCCAGTGCAAGTCAGTATGATTCATAGCAACCCTCTCTACAGGGTTTCTGAGGCTGTAAATATTCAGGGGAGCAGAAAACCTCATCTTTCTCCCATGGAAATATAAATATATA
>NW_006408530.1:26742846-26747721 GCF_000296735.1 Chrysochloris asiatica
TATATTTCAAAAAGTTTGTGTATGAATTCCACTATCATTTAAATCTATTTGTCTGTGAAGGTTCCTTGTATATGTAAACTTTTCTGGATTTACTATTCTAGAGAATCCAGTATAGGACAGTCCTGAGTAAGCTGCGTGTACAGTCATACTTTAGAATTAATGAAGAACTGAAAAACAAATGAACAAACCCTCTGCTATCTAGTTGATTCTAACTCATAGAGACCCTTTGTTACAGAAGTAGACTGCCACAGCTCTCTCCCTTGGAGCCACTAATGGGCTGAACCACTGAACTTTTTGACTAGCATCTCAGTGCTTTAACCATTGCACTATCAAATTTCCTTACTGAATGACCAATAATATCAATCATGGGAAATATATAAAGAAAATAAGATTATGTCCTCCTACTCTTCCAAGAAGAAGCATGTAGTGTTATACCGTGTACACCTTGAAGCCCACCAGAATCATGAAAGAGCTACTTTAGCATTTACCATTCAGGATCTCACTATTCCAAGATGGCAGAACCTTGTCTCTTCAAGTGCTCTGTGGTTTCTAGCTAGATCAAATGACCACTCCTTGATCAGGGCTGAGTAGGGCTGTGGTCTTAGCACTCTGTACTGTTTGTAGTAAGACGAAGTTTATAAAGCAGACAGGTAGGCAGAGCGGAGAGTACAACTTTCAGACTTATACATACACCCTGCATATAAAACTAAAGGCTTGTTTTGTGCCTTCTCTGTTAGAAGGCTTGTGCCTTCTCTGTTAAGAAACTGTTCAGCGTGGGATAGTTGTTATGATATGATTTTAATACTTAAAGTTAAGTGGATTGGATTTGTCCTGACATGGCACTTTTAGTTGTAGAAGAAATATAACGATGCCTAGTCCTCCCTCCTCTAACTCACACCTGGAAGGAGCTTAACTGTTTGGATATAATCTTAGTATAGTGCTTTTCTCCACTTTTCTAGATGAATTTTTTCAAAATAATTTTTACTGGTATAGTGGATCCCTTAAGAGGGGAAAAAAACACCGTATAATCAACAACACCAATAATAACATCAAACTAAATAAGCTAACAATTTTATTTCATTTAAACTATGAAGATCTTTTCACTGAAGAATGATTTTTAAAATATTCTTTGCACAGAAAGACTTGAAACCAGAACTTTTTTCTTATTTATATGTCAGTTTTGATGTCAACGTTATAAATTCCATTATTCCAATAGTAATCTTATATGTTTATAGTGTTTCCATTTCAGGGTACTTTATTTACATTGGATAGTTGATCCTCATAGGTTTTTGTTTTTGTTGTTGTTGTTGTTTTATAGGGAAATGTACTTACATGATACAGTAGAACCTGTGTAAGTCAGAACTTGGCAGGTCTACCTTGCTTTTCCAGGGCTCAATGTTTTATGCCTTTGATGAAGCACAGTCAGTATGCTTTTCTAGTTACCATTACTAGTGGAAACTATTTGAATTTTCTTTTCTGATAGCTTTCCACCTTGCAAAGGTTCTGGTTTTCATAGGTTTTACTATATATCTATTTATAATACATCCATTCCCAGATAACACAGATACTATATTTCAATTCTTTTATTGATTTAACTTTCTGTATGTTGTTTTACTTTATCTTTTTAGTGTTTATATGATTCAGTACTCCGTTATCCTAATGTGTCATTTGTCTGTTTCTTCTCTTTTCATTTTCGTTCTTTTCAACTGTGACTTTCCCTGTCTTCCTTTTGATTTTGATTTTTTTAAAATTTTAGTTAACACTTACTTCCCCAGATCATTTAAATAAATAAAAGGTATGTTTTTTCACACCTCAGAAACAGTATATATAAATACAGTTCCTGGTATCACTGCTTGTCTTCATTCCTGTAGCTTATTTAAAATACTTCAATTCCTAAGTCCATTAATTTCTAACCTGCAAGTAAAGACCTTATAGAAAATTTCGTGCATAACACTTCTCTGCTTTCCCTTTCATAGATTTATGCTTTTTATCCTCATCCTATTTCAATGTCTGGGTTTATGCAAATAGATATAAGGAAGAGTAGAACAAATGTAGGAAAGAAATGCAGCAAACGAGGAAACTAATTTATCTTCTCTGATGATTTAAACACAAAAATGTAAGCCATGAAGAAATTCTGCACTGACCAGGTCTAGCTCCGTTTATTCCAGGGATCAGTTTATGAGGAGTCTGGTAATTAATTCTGTCCTAATGGTTATAAATCAGGCTGTTAATCTCACAGTCAGCAGTTTGAAACTACCAGCTGTTCTGTGGGAGAAAGATGAGGCTTTCTGCTCCCGTAAAGATTTACAGCCTCAGAAACCCTGTACAGGGTCGGTATGAGTTGGAACCAACTCCACGGCACATAACAACCATGTTTTGTAGGGTGATGCATTTCTTACTGAAACTCGGGCCAGCTCTCTCTCTCATGTTCGTCAATTCAAAGGAACCATATGTGCAACTGATGGGGAGGCAGATAGGATATTGTATATGTAAGTCGTTAACAGAACCTGAAGAATCATTTCATTCTATTTAAAATTATAGATATCTGGCATTCATATCTGTTCCTTCAATAAAGAATCACTGCCAGATGCAAGACACAGAGATAGGCAATAAGAACTCCAAGTAAACAAGACATGGTCCCTATTGTCAAGAAATTTATGATATAGGAGGTTCGGGCAAATGAAAGATTATAATGTGAGCTGATTTGCTCATGGGAGTGGCAAGACTGAAGAAGTAGATCAGCCTGTGGCACAGGGGGAAATATCACAGAACATGAAACAGTGGAGATTAAACAGCATGGGGAGAGGTCAAGCATAAAAGAGAAAGCCAACGCTGATTAGCAAAGACAAAAGCAGGATTTCCTTATTTAGCCTATTTATCTTTTCGTCTTTCTTTTTAGTGACTTGTTTACATTGCTACTGAAAGCACCATATATGCTTATGATTTTTAAAAGTAATAATAATAAATCAGTAACACAGAAGATTAGATGTAGAAAATTACATATCATTCTGACCCTCCTGAGGAACCCTAGTAGCATAGTGATTTAAGTGTTGGGCTGATAATTAAAAATAATAATAATAAATCAATAACACAGAAGACTAGATGTAGAAAATTAAGTATCATTCCGACCCTCCCGAGGAACCCTGGTAGCAGAGTGATTTAAGTGTTGCACTGATAATCTCATGGTCAGCATTTGAAATTCACTAGCAGCAACAAGAAAGCAAGATGAAGCTGTCTGCTCCTATAGAGATTTACAGTCTCTTAAATCCTAAGGAGCAGTTCTGCTCTGTCTTATGAGACTGCTATGAGTTTTTTCCTTCGGTTTTTTGAATCGACTTGGAATTGACTCAATGGCAGTGGCTAGGCGGGGTTTTGGTATCTACCCTCCTACCCTAACCACCACAGCCCTATGAGGTAATGACTCGTTATTATCCTCACTTGGAAGACTAAAAAACTGTAGCACAAAGATATTCAACAAACTCACACAGTCAGTGAGTGATAGAATGAGAAGTACACCCTGACAGGCTGACATTGGATGGAATCTTTGTTCTTAACCACAGTACAGCCCCACAATTCAAAACCATGGTTCAGTATACATAAATGTTTCATGTTCTCAAAAGAAGACAGTTGATGGGGATGTAGTTACAAAGAGGAGGCTGGGTGATGCAAGTGGTTTGTGCCTAACTGATAGCTGTAAGGCTGACAGTTTGAACCTACCTAGCAGAACTACAGTAGAAAGTTCTGGTAATCTGCTTCTGTAAAGATTACAGCCAAGAAAATTCTCTGGAGCAGTTCTACTCTGTAATACATGGGTCACTATGAGTCAGGGACGAAATCAATGGCAACTAACAACAGAATAGTTACAAAGACACTGTTTATAAAGTTGGGGGGAAGAAGTGGCCTAGTGGAAACTGCATTGTTCCCACACAGTTGTTAGGAACAGAGGAGGTCAGTTACTGGAGTCAGAGGGGAAAAAGAATTATAAAGTGAGTCACCATGTAAATTCAAGGTGACACTGATGGGAGGAACCAGGGAAATAAGTACTATGCCCTCTCTCTCCTATCTCCATCTTAGCTCGGTGCTTCCACATTGACCAAACTCAATTCAGTCAGATGGGCTCCAGGGATCCATTGACATGGACCATACAGATGAAACCAGCAAAATATGAGAGCAAGTAGAGAATGTGCGGGGATCGGGCAGGAGGGTACTGAAGTTACCTGGCACCAAACCACTTCTAAATAAAAGGTATGGGGCAACTCACCTACTCACCGCTTTCTTAATCCCTGGAATCTGCAGTGTTTACCTTTAGAAGACGAACTCAAACCTGTAAATTTTTGAGTAGCAGTACAGATTCTTTCTCTGCCAAGTAATTTAACTGGCTGTGTCTAATATATAAAGACTCTAAATTTAAAGTTTATCCTTGATCATAGATGAATCCCTATATTATTTGTAAGACATGTACCATATACTCCTAACTCTCTTCTGTTCTGAGTTTATCCTGATGACAGCTGGCTTTTCCTGAGATGTAACTGTGTCTGTGAAGCAAATCTCGAGACACTCATGTCACATAGAATAAAGAGAGCACACTCTATCCCCCATTCTGCTACAGCCCCTTGAATTCTGACCTTGGGCACATGCCATGTATTTTGCAATAGCTCTGTGGCAACTGTCTAGTGTTAAAATCCAAGCACTGATGCTCATTAGCCTTTTCAGGAGGCTGAAGACAAGATTTGGAAAGGTGCACCTCAGAGAAATAATTCTCAGTGAGCAAGTAGCAATTTGCCAAGCAGAAAAAATAAATAAATAAGCCTGAGGAAGAGGGAATGGAAACACAGAGAAAGTTGGCTGAGTTAATGAACCAGAGTCAGAGTCCAC
>NW_006408530.1:26749290-26757499 GCF_000296735.1 Chrysochloris asiatica
CATATTGAACACAATCCTTCGCATAGTCAATAAAGCATAGGTAAACATCCTTCTGATATTCTCTGCTTTCAGCCAAGATCCATCGGACATCTGCAATGATATCTCTCGTTCCACGGCCTCTTCTGAATCCAGCTTGAACCTTTGGAAGTTCTCTGTCAATGTATGATTGTAGCCATTTCTGTGTACCCTCAAGTAAATTGTGACAATTTTGCACTATATGACAAAGTAGAACTGCCCAATAGGGTATTCTAGGCTGTAATATTATGAGAGCAGATCCAAAATCCAAACCAGACCCATGTCCATTAAGTTGATTCAGGTCAATTTGACCCACAAGGTTGGCAGTTCAAACCCACAAGCCACTCCTCGGAATCTGTGTTCAGGGTCACTATGAGTTGAAACCAACTTGACAGTACTAAACAATAGAACTGATATATTAAGACATACTTACATTTGACAATGAAAGGTAACCTTATTCCTCCCAGATTAAAAGTAAACTCTTTGGATAAAAATACAATAAAAAGTCAAGACTCAAAATAAGTTTGTTTCTTGAATCCAAGGTATTTCTCTCCCTCAAAGTGAAATCAGAATATATGTAATTGTCATCATGCTGGTCCAAACAGCAGGTCTCAGCATTAACATAGCTCCCCATCCTGGAGTACATGCACCATTTTGATACACACATGGAACCTATAGGCAACTAGAAATATGACTGCAGACCCTCTCTAGGTACCTCTCTCTGTCAATTCTGCTCTCTACTCCCATACCATATTAACCTCAGCAACTATAAGAAATGAGGCCTTCTGTGAAGGACATCAGCCCTGATGCATTCAGATAATCACTAACATGCCTGGAGATATATATATATATATTTCTGTTTCAGTGACTTTGCCAAATGGGGCAGCCAGAGCATTAAAATCTAAATTCCCTTTCTTCTTGCACATCTCTAAGGTCTTCCTACCAGCATAAAAAGACCTAACATCTTCCTCTTATTAGTGGAGAAAAGGGTACTTCCATTTCATTATATCCTTCTTCTCCTCTTGTTCTATGATTTATAATAAAAACTCTATTATCTGAATCAGACAGGCTTGGTTCTTGGTAGAAGGCCAACTTTGTAATTTGGAAAACCCTATTCTCTTTGAAGAAGGAGCTCTGGTAGCGTAGTGGTTACGAATCGGGCTGCGAACCTTAAGGTCAGCAGTTCGAAACTACCAGCTGCTCCGCGGGAGAAAGATGAGGCTTTCTACTCCCGTAAGGATTTACACCCTCGGAAACCCTGTACAGGGTCGCTATGGGTCGGAACCGACTCGACGGCACACAACAACAACAACAACATTCTCTTTGAAGACTTTTTATCATTGGAATATCTAAAATGCCAATTTGAAATTAAAGTTGGATGACCTCTTTGTTTTAGAATCCACTAAAACAAATAAATAATTGTTCCTAAATCAATGTCACAGGATATTTAGGTGCTAAAGAAAATTTAACATGAAAATGTTAGTATAATATCTCAATACTATTCCCCCATTTACCTTCTAATATTTTAGTTGCTAAAGATGATGTTATAAATATATTTACAAATGAAATAATGAGTTCTTATATCCATAGATGTAGAAACGAAAGAGACCAAAAACTTAGTAGCTGACTACTGAGTTAACGTGCTGGACACAAGGTCATTTTGAACTACAAAGTCGGCAGTTCAAGCTCATCCGTCACTCCTCAGAAACCCTATACAGGGTTGCTATGAGTTGGTACAGACTCAATGGCACTTAACAACAGTAGCAAGAAAAGACCTATAGGAATTGCATATGGCTGATAGTTTTAGAGAAGAGCAATTAGATAGACTATTTTTAAAATGGAAACTAGCTCTTCTTTCAGCTTAAAAACAAAAGTAGGTTTGCTCCACCATACTAAGTGGATCAAGGTCATATCATCACCCAAAATGCAACTGGAACTACAGCCAACACATCCACAAGAAGCCTAAACATAAAAAGCACACTGCCATTGATTGAATTCCAATGGACGGCTTTTAAATTACCCTATAAGACTCTGGTGTGGTGCTCTAGGATCAGTACTAGACAGTGAACCTCAAGGTTGGCAGTTCAAACACACCAGCTGCCCCTTGTAAACCCTAAATAGGATTGCTATGAGTCAGAACAGACTTGACAGCACTTAACAATAATAAGACAGAGTACAACTGCTCCTTAGGATTTCCTTTCCAAGACTGTAAATCTTTAAAGGAGCAGACATCCTCATCTTTCTCCTGTAGAGCAGCCAGGGGATTTGAACTGCTGACCTTGTGATTAGCAGTCCAGTACTTATCCTACAGCAGCAACAGGGCTCTGAATCAAGAGGAGAAGGAGAAAATAAAGCCCTTGTCAGAAACTCCACTCAATGTTTGCCCTACAACAATAACACACTTATCTGCAGGGGGAGTTAGGGAGCATATTTTTTCACCAGAGTCATCATCTTATGTCTTATTAGCAAAGAAGAAAAAAATGTATACTGGTTGGTCCTTGAGTTGTCACTGCCATACCATACCTCTACTGAATTTTTATCCACTTTCTGTATTATCATCTCCCATAAAAGGGAATTTGCCATCATCAAAAGCAAGTCAATTCAATAGCATACTGACTCTTTCCTATGTCTAGCTGAAATCTGCCTTCATGAGGCTTCTACTTCATCACTGATTCTGTCCTATGGAATTTGCAGGGCAAAATGGCAGAGTATATACACTGGCTGAGCATAATCTGCAACAAGAACATAGAAAACCAAGTGAAAACAGAGACAGATGGTGATCCTGGAACCCTGGATAGGATAAAGAAGTGATTAAATGCCAACTGGAAGATGATGCTAAGCAGGAGCAGTGAGAGAGCAGACAGATGGGCTGTTAGTGAACCTGGAGTGGTAAGACCATTCCTGAGTTTTTGTGGGTAGTTGTCAATGTAGTGCTCTGGAGAAACGGGCAGCAAGAGAGGTATGGCTCTCCATTGTTCTTTACACCTTTCTGGGAGCTGTCCACCCAGATGTCAATAGCACTCTCTCCAGTATAGTCTGCTGTGTCTAGAATTGGATGTCAAGCATACCACCTCTGTGTCCAAAGGTGCATGAATTCTGCTATTAGATCTTTTATTGCTGTTGTTTGTTTTTAAAAGACAGCAATTGGCCTAAACAGCCCAGCCACATCTGTACTTCCCTACCCATTGGACAAATGCCACTACTCACTTCTGAAATTAGCAGCCAACACCAGACAAACCTGCCTTGAACTATACTACACAAACAGTGAACAGAGAACTGCTTGCACACCACCAGTCTCAATCACAGCTACCATGAGACAGGGTGGTGAATGTCTGAGAGCACACCAACATACAATCATCAATTTAATATAAATATAATACCACAATATCTCCAAGGCAACATAATCTCAGCTAACATGAAGAAACAGGACAGAGGACTTCAAATAAGTGGCCACAATTCAGAATCAGAAAATATACTACCATAAATGGTATCAGAAATATCTGATAAGGAATTAAGAAGAATGATATTTAGGTACTTTCAACAGGTTGAGAGACTAATCAAGAAAATTAAAGATGAAATCAAGAAAACAGACAAAACTTTATAATAATCTAGGAAAACATTACAAAAACTATATTGGCAAAAGAAATGAATCGGAAGCCATACAAAAACAAAAAGAAAGTCAGAAAATCAATACTAAGATTTCAGAAATAGATAATACATTGAAAGGGCAAATAAGTGAAATCGGGTTAATGTAAGACCAAATCAGTAAGCTTGAAAACAAATCTGTCAATATTCATCTGGTAGCAGAACAATCAGAAAGAAAAAAATGCAAAAACAAAAAGCCTAGGATATATGTGGGACACTATCAAGAGGAATAACTTACATATGATTGAAATTCCAGAGCAGGAAGTGAATAAAACAAACACAGAAAAAATGTTGGAAGAAAACTTCATTAACCTCATGAAAGATAAGAAGGTATGTACTGAAGATACTGAAAAAAACTCCAAACAGGATAGACCCCAACAGAAAATCACCAAGACATATAATAAACTTTTCAAAACCAAAACAAGGAAAGAATACTGAGAATAGCTTTTAAAAAAATCTCTTACCTATAAAGGATAATTAAGACTAAAATCTGATTTGTCAGCAGAAACTATACAAGCAAGAAAACAATGGAACGATATATATATAAAACTCTGAAAGAAAAAAAAAATGCCAACCAAGAATCATATACCCAGTAAAATTGTCCACCAAACATGATGACATTTCCAGATAAACAGAAATTAAAAGAATTTGTAAAAACCAGACCAACCTTACAAAAAACACTATAAACACTATCGGGAATTCTTTGAACAGAGAAGTAACAACAGCAGACAATAACCTGAGATGAACGTACATGACAATATCACCCCAAACTCAACCTAGATATAGAAACATCAAGAATAAAACAAACCTTGTTGTCGTTGTTGTTAGGTGTCATCGAGTCAGTACCGACCCCTAGCGACCTTATGCACAGCAGAATGAAATACTGTCCGATCCTGGGCCAACCTCACTACTGTTGCCACTCTTGAGTCCATTGATGCTGCCACTTGGCCAATCCATCTCATTGGGGGTCTTCCTCTTTTTCTCTGACCCTCCGCCTTACCAAACATGATATCTTTCTCCAGAAACTGGTCCCTCCTGACAATATGTCTGAAGTATGGGAGACAAAGTTTAGTCATCCTGGCCTCCAAGGAGCACTGGCTGCACTTCTTTCAAAACAGATATATTGGTTCGTTTGGCAGCACTCTCAATATCTTCCTCCAACACCATAACTCAAAAGCATCAATTCTTCTATGGTCTTCCTTATTCACTGTCCAGTTTTCACATGCATATGAGGTTATTGAAAATACCATGGCTTGGGTCAGGTGCACCTTAGTCCTCAAGCTGACATCTTTGGTCTTCAATACTACAAGACAGATAATAGGGAACAAGAGATATCAATTTGCAACAACAACAAAATAAATAATAAATAAATAAGGGAATAATGTAATTACAGAACTTCCAGATGAAGAGGAAATCAAGTAGATTGCAAGAAAATAATTAAAAAAATAAAAATAAACCTAACTGTAACCCTAAAATTGGCCAAGCTTTACTCCTAGCACTAGCCCAATCCCTGCCTTTAACCCTAACATTTACCTTGTTGTTGTTAAGTGCTGTGGAGTCACTTTGAATTCATAGCAACCCTGTATAGGATTTCCAAGGAGTGACTCATTAGGTTGAACCACCAACCTTGTGGTTAACAGTCCAGTGTTTATCTTGCAGTGCCACAGCAGGACTACTAGCCATAACCCTAAGAGTAAATGAAGTCCTAGACATAGCTGTAGTGCTAACCCTAACCCTAACTCTTTCCCCCTACCCCCCCACACACACTCACAAGTGAAAACAAACAAAC
The DNA here is from genome assembly GCF_000296735.1 of Chrysochloris asiatica. Taxonomy (NCBI): domain Eukaryota; kingdom Metazoa; phylum Chordata; class Mammalia; order Afrosoricida; family Chrysochloridae; genus Chrysochloris; species Chrysochloris asiatica. The sequence continues at coordinate 26,754,740 of NW_006408530.1, forward strand.
AAACAAATAAATAAATAAAACTGCTAACAAATAAATAAATAAAAATTACAAAAGAGAACCAATGGATTCCTCGTCTACTTTATTCCTTCAGATATTTAACAACAAACACCAAGTATTCCCAGGACTTCCCTTTGTTGTTTTTGTTGTTTGGTTTTGTTTAATTTATTCTTCTGGCCTTTATCTGAAATACTCTAGATAAAGTCAACTCTGGCTTCCCCCACCCTTTTACATTTTTCCCTTAATGCAGGGATTCCAATATTGAACCTGAGACTCCAGCTGTTATACCAGATCTAAAAAAGTGACTCAATCACTTTTCTTAGTGAGTTAGCATATTGAATTACTTTTAACTAGTCTTTATGGGGACGGTGGTATAAATGCAGAAGAGTTTCTATAAATTGGAATTCTGTGGGCATAGTGCACTGACTGTACCTTTGCATTTTCATAGTGACTATACCACATAGTCATTTAATCTACCCACATGCTAAAGTAGGTACAAATGCACCAGCATACACAAATGAACAGCTACAACACATTATAGGAAATACCATTCTATAGCTTAGAATGAGAATATGAATATAGGACCTGATAAATGCGTTCAGTCACATGACCCTATTAACTCCCATTCTGGCCAGGCTTCCCTTTGATAAGCCTGAAACAGACCTTCATTTTTGCCATATGCTGCCTGGAATTTGAGCAGCATGCTTATTTCTATCTGACATGGGAATAGCAGTCAAGAGGAACTAAGTGCCTTTGACTTAAATGACTGAGTGAGAATTTGGAGAGAAAGGATCCTTACATGCAAATGGAAGAGGCACATGCTTTCAGTAATTGCTGGAAGGCTGGTTTTGCTGAGCAGAGAAATGCTGACAATAGATTTCCAATTAAAAGCCAAGAGTGGTGAAGCTTCTAGTCCTATGGTTCCACATCCTATACAGGGTTGCTATGAGTCGGAACTAACTCAACAGGACGCCACCAGGCAGCCGGCCAGATGAAGAAAAACAAAAACAAAACAAAAAACTGCTGTAGATTCCATTTTGATTCCTAGTGAACTTATAAGTAAGAGTAGAAATTCCCCTAATGGTTTCCAATGGGTTTTAAGGCTTTACTGACACATCATTATCCTATGGAGCACCTGGATTTGAGCCACCAACATTTTAGTTGTCAGCCAAGTACTTAACTCCTATACTACCTAGACTCCTAAAGAGGCAAAGTGGTATAATAATATCTGTCATGGGGCTGTTGTTTGTCTCTACTGTCCCAGAGAAACCCAGTCAATTCCATAAATTCAAGTCAACAGAGAGAAGAGGAACCTCAGTTGTTCCAGTTCCTCCTTTGGCCATGTGGGGCAACATAGGATTACCTGTTCTCATCATAGGAAACTGAGGGGTTCATCAATCCACACAGAGATATTGAAAGAGTCCTGTGCCTCAGGAAAACAGCCACAAATCTGTGTTCAGAACCCATACAATCAGCGTACATGCAGATGTATCTTGTTGTAAGGTGACATCGAGTAGGTACCGACTCATGGCAACCCAATGCACAACAGAACAAAATACTACCCAGTCCTGCACCAACCTGACAATCATTGCTACACTTGAGCCCATTGCTGCTGCCACTGTGCCAATCCATCTCATTGGGGGACTTCCTCTTTTCCCCAACCCTCCACTTTACCAAACATGCTATATTTTTCTAAGGACAGGTCCTTCCTGCTACTATGTCCGAAGCATGAGAAACAAAGTCTGGCCATTCTGGCTTCTGAGGAGCGTACTTCTCACAAAACACATTTGTTTATTCTTTTGGCAGTCCATGATACTTTAATATTCTCCTCCAACACTGTAACTCAAAGGCCTCAATTCTTCTATGGTCTTCCTTACTCACTGTCCAACTGTCACATGCATATTTGTTGTTGTTGTTGTTGTTAAGTGTCATTGAGTTGGTTCCGACCATAGTGACCCTGTATAGGGTTTCTGAGGAGTGGCTGGTGAGCTTGAACTTCTGACCTTGTGACTCAAACCTACCTTGAAGTCCAGCCGCATTAACCACAGCACCGCAACTTGAAAATACCATGGCAAGGGCTAGGTGCACCTCAGTTGTCAAACTGACATCTTTGTGTTTCAACACTTTAAAGGGGTCTTGTACAGCAGATTTGCCTAATGCAATATGTCGTTTGATTTCTTGACTGCTGCTTCCATGAGTGTTGATGGTTGATCTAAGCAAAATGAAGTTTTTGACAACTTCAATCTTTTCACCATTTATATGGATGTTGTTTCTTGGTCCAGTGGTGAGGATTTTTATTATCTTTGATTTTCATCAGTAAGTATTGTAAGCACTCTTCCCTTTCTTTTATTATATCAGCATGTCACAGGTTGTTAATGAGTCTTCCTCTAAACCTGATGCCACATTTTACTTCATATACTCTAGCTTCTTGGATTATTTGCTCAGCATAAAGATTGAATAAGCATGGTGAAAGAATACAACCCTGACTCACACCTTTCCTAATTTTAAGCCATTCAGTGTTCCCTTGTTCTGTTCGAACAACTGCCTCTTGGTCTACATATAGGTTCCTTATGAGCACAATTAAGTGTTCTGGAATACTCGTTCTCCATAATGTTGTCCATCGCTTGTCATGAGCCACACAATTCAAAGCTTTACATAGTCAATAAAACACAAGCAAATGTCTTTCTGGTATTCTCTACATTCAACAATGATATAAGATGGATCTTATGAATCCAGCTTGAACCTCTGGAAGTTCTCTGTCAA
>NW_006408530.1:26757599-26775606 GCF_000296735.1 Chrysochloris asiatica
ATTAGGGTGATGGGACATGTTATGAGAAGGCACAGTGTCAATACTCTTAATCATACCTTCCCATGGATAACACATTTCAAGTTTCTTTTTTGTTGTTGTTGTTAAATTATGTTTTTATTGTGAGGTTTACATGGGAGAATGTCAGCTTTACGCTTATCCTATCGTATTTCGTTTCACTGCGATGATTACAATCCCCTCCATGCAACGCACCATCATTCAGCAGCATTTGCTTCCATTGCCTCTGCTTTTTTTTTTTTTTTTTTTATGTACACTGAAGCACTCAGGAATACACAACCATTGAAACAACCAAAGAGCACACCCCACAAGCCCACCCCACCCCACCCCAGCTGTCAGCACACAGCCCCTCTCCCCTGCTAAATCCAGAGTCACCAGCCATTCCATCTCTCCATATCATCGTCTCTGCCTCCATCTCTAGCATCACTGCTTTTCTGGGTAGGGTCCCGTACTCCACTCTTCTCCCTTGATGGTCTCAGAGTCCTCCACTCCTGGACTGCAAGATCAATCATTCCTGTCCTTTTGTCACAAAACATCTGCCTTTACATTTGCAACACTCACAATTAGTCCTGATAGCAATTATTCACTATTGAACCACAAGAGTCTTATCCCAAGTTCCTTTCATCAGCACTGTCCAGACAGGTTGGAAACCACTCAGTGGAGAGTCTATCTTTCCCCATACCCTCTGGAACTAGGCTCCCTCTTGAAACTTGTAACCCGGTCACTTTGTGCCTTTTTAGCCCCCCATTTTGCATAGCCAATGTCTACATTGCCCATCCCTGTCAACCCTGTGCACTAAGGGGGTGGGAATGAACCTTGCTGTAAAGATTCGTTCCCTCTTTTGAGCTACTACATCCATAAGTATAGGTCAAGTTCATCAATTTCTAGCAGATTACTCTTTTTTTCCTCTTCTTTCTTCCTCTAGTAGAATTCTGATCATCCAGACATTGAAGCCAGGTCAAATGGGTACTATCTGCAAGTATGGGTGTTCTTGTGCATATCCCCTCACTTCATATCAGCTGGGCACTTCATTCTCTGCTCTCATACTCTGTGGCCATGTCCCTGTCCCTGAGCCCAGGAGTCTCCAGGTCTCGCCATACTTCTGGCCAACCAGGTCTCAATCCAGGTGGACAGGAGTCTGTTGAATGAAGCAGCTCACAATTCCATTGCTGCTATTCCCCCACTTCCCCTTATTGATAGACTAACGTGGTCACCAGCAAGACCATATGTCTGCTCGTGTATTCCCCTTGAGTCTCAGTCTTGGAAGGGGATTTGCCTGAGGGGACCCGACAGCTTGCCTTGATGGCTCCCCAGTAAACAACTTGCTTGTTCTTGTAGTAGTCAATCAGGCTACCATTATTGTTTTTTATTTTTCCTGCTAGTCTTTCTTTCAAGAAATATTTTCTGTTCTTCTAGCAGCTCCAGGCTGATCTGCTTGTCCTTTCAAGTTGAAATTTCCTACCTCAGAAGATTCTGGATGGGGATCAGGATTCCATCTATGATCTTATGCAATGCAAAGGCTCTGCAGGAAGCCACCTTCCTTGGGCAAGTTCTAGCCCCATTTTAGATATTCCAATCAGTTATAGGCTGAAGACGGACTTACAAACTTTCTATGGTGATGTTTCTAGGTATTCCTTTCTCTCCCAAGAATCTTAACATTATTTCCCCTCTGTTTTTGTATTATCTTTTGCAAAATTTTACTTGCATTCAGTATTAATGCTATTGACCGATTATTTCTGCATTCTGTTGGGTCACCTCTCTTTGGAATGGGCACAAATATGGATCTGATCCAGTCAGTGGGCCAGGTAATTGTTTTCCAAATTTCTTGGAACAGATGAATGAGTGCGTCCAGTGCTGCATCAGTTTCTTGAAATATTTCAATTTGTATACCAGCAATCCCTAGTGCCTTGATCTTGGCCAACTCCTTCAGTGTACCTTGGACTTCTTCCTTCTGTATAATTGGCTCTTAATCATATGCTACCCCTTGAAAAGGGTACATCAACCATTTCTTTTTGGTACCTTCACTTTGTGTAGTCTTTCCATCTTATTTTGATGCTTTCTTCATCATTCAATATTTTGACCATGTTGGTGGTGGTGGTGGTAAGTGTTGACAAATCAGTTCTGATCCATAGAGACCCTGTATAGGATTTCCAAGAAGCAGCTGGTGAGCTTGAACTGCTGACCTTGCATTTCAAACCAATTTTGCAGTCCATTGCATTAGCCCACGGTGCCACACCAGAACTCTGTGTATTAACTAGGCCTGATCCTGAATAGCTTCTGTGATCCAGCAAGATCGAGAGCATTCAGGACGGTATGGCAGTAGACAATTTTGACCATAGAATCCTTCAATACAGGAAGTCAAGGTTTGAATCATTTGTTCAGTTCCCTCAGTTTGAGAAAGGCTTAGCCTATTCTTTCTTTTTGGTTTTCTAACTCCAGGTCTTTGCACATTTTATTATAATATTTGACTTTGTCTTCTCGAACTGACCTTTGAAATTTTCTATTCATCTCTTTTAACTCCTCATTTCTTCCACTTGCTTTAGCATATCTATGCTGAAGAACAAGTTTAAGAGTATCTTTTGACATCCGTTTTAGTCTTTTCTTTCTTTCTTATCTTAGTGACCTTTTGCTTTCTTCCTGTATGATGTTCTTAAAGTCATCCCATAATTCTTTTGGTCTTCAGTCTTTAGTGTCTAATGCATCAAATCTATTCTTGAGATGATCTCTAAATTCAGGTTGGATGTGTTAAAAGTAATATTTTGGCTATTACTTGTTTTAATTTTCTTCATTTTCACCCTAAACTTGCATACGAGCAATTGATGGTCTATTTCACAGTCTGCACCTGGCCTTGTTTCGGCTGACATTATTGAGCTTTTCTACCATCTCTCTCCACAGAGGTAGTCCATTTGATTTCTATGTATTCTATCTGGTGAGGTCCATGAGCACAGTCATCTTGTACGTTGTTTTAAAAAGGTATATATAATGAAGAAATCATTGGTCTTGCAAAATTCTATCATGTGATCTCCAGCAGCATTTATATCACTAAGGCCATATTTTCCAAGTACTAATACTTCCTCTTTGTTTCCAACCTTTGCTTTCCAATCACCAGCAGTTATCAATACATCTTGATTACACATTTGATCAATTTTAGACTGAAGAAATTGATAGAATTATTAAATTTCATCATCACTGGCTTTAGTGGTTAGTGCATAAATTTTCATAATTGTAGTATAGACTGGTCTACATTGTTGTTGTTGTTGTCAGGTGCCATCAAGTCGGAATCAACTCATAGTGACCCCATGCACAGCAGAATGAAACAATGTCCGATCCTGGGCCAACCTCACTACTGCTGCCACACTTGATCCAATCAATATGCCACCTGGCTGATCCATCTCGTTGGGGGTCTTCCTCTTTTTCTCTGACCCTCCATCTTACCCAGCATGACATCCTTCTCCAGCGAATGTTCCCTCCTGAAAGTGTGTCCAAAGTATGAGAGACGAAGTTTAGCCGTCTTGGCCTCCAAGGAGCACTCTGTATGCACTTCTTCCAAAACAGATCTATTGGTTCTTTTGGCAGTCCATGGCACTTTTAGTATTCTCCTCCAACACCACAACTCAAAGGCATCAATTCTTCTACGATCTTCCTTATTCACTGTCCAGCTTTCGCATCCAGCTTTCGCATCCATATGAGGTTATTGAAAATACCATGGCTTGGGTCAGGTGCACCTTAGTCCTCAAGGTGACATCTATGCTCTTCAACACTTTAAAAAGTTCCTGTGCAGCAAATTTGCCTAATGTAGTATGTCGTCTGATCTCTTGATTGCTGTTTCTGTGAATGTTGATAGTTGATCCAAGAAGAATGAAGTCCTTGACAAATTTCAATTTTTTCTGCATTGATAAGAATGTTGTTTATTGGTCCAGTGGTGAGGATTTTTTTTTTTTTTCTTGACATTGAGATGCAATCCATACCAAAGGCTGTGTTCTTTGATCTTCATCAGTAAATGTTTCAAGTCCTCTCCACTTTCAGCAAGCAAGGTTGGATCATCTGCATATCGCAGGTTGTTAATGAGTCTTCCTCCAATCCTGATGCCACATTTTTCTTCGTAGAACCCAGCTTCTCGTATTATTTGTTCAGCATACAGGTTGAATAAGTATGGTGAAAGAACACAACCTTGTCGCACACCTTTCCCAACTTTAAAACATTCAGTGTTTCCATGCTATGTTCAAACAACTGCTTCTTGGTCCAGGTACAGATTTCTCAGAAGTACAATTAAGTGTTCTGGAATACTCATACTTCTCAATGTTGTCCATAGCTTGTCATGGTCCACACAATCGAAAGCGCTTGCGTAGTCAATAAAGCACAGGTAAACATCTTTCTGATATTCTCTGCTTTCAGCCAACGTCTTCCTTGTAGGCATATGGATATTATCCTATCACAGGCAGCATTGTATTTCAAGGCAGATCTTGATATGATCTTTTTGATGGTGAATATGATGCCATTCCTCCTCAATTTGTCATTCCCAGCATAGTTAACCATGTAGTTGTCAGTTTCAAAACAGTATCATTCCATTTCTTCTCACTAATATCTAGGATATAAAGCTCAATGCATTCCATTTCTTTTTGACAACTTTCACTTTCCCTAGATTGATATTTATAAATTCCATGTTGTGATTATTAATTAAGGTTCCAAAAGCTTTGCTTCCTTCACATCACTAAGGTCAACCTATTTTGAGGAGGAAGTTCTTCCCCAGTTGTATTTTGAACACATTCCAACCTAATGTGCTCATCTTCTGGCACTGTATCTGAATTTCCCCCTGCTATTTACAATGTTTTCAGCAGCTAACCATTGCTATTTATAATGTTTTCTGTGGCACACTGTTCCTGGTGTGGCACTGCAGGTTAATGTGCTGGACTGCAAGGTCAGTTTGAACTACAAGGTCAACAGTTCAAGCTCACCAACTGCTTCTTGGAAACCTTATACAACTGTGAGTTGGTACTTAGCAAAACAAGCAACAACCATTAAGAAGTTGTCCACCTCTCCTTCTTTCGAGTCTGTCTTTTTGTGTGTGGTGGAGGGTGGTAATTTCTTGGCAACAAAATTAGATGCAGCTGGTTTCTGCAATAGCTAGTTGGATACTAGTATTTAGTCCTGGCTCTCTTTTTCTCATTTTGGCTTTATTTTTGCCCAATGAGGCAGAATGGCTTCTCCACAGCTGCATATTCATATAGACTTTAGTTTTATCCAACCTTTAAAGGAGACCATTTTTCTTTACAAATGATGTCAATAAATGCCCCAGGAAATTGTTTTCATTAGCCAGCTTGGTTTGGATGTACCAATAAGCTCCCATAAGAGGGGATAGTTGCAGAGCCTGGATCACCTGCACTTTATGGTCCAAGAATGGAGAGGAATCCTTAAAGGGAAACAGCTATTCTCCTACCAGAAGAAGAAACAGGCAACTAGACAAGACAAAGCAACATGTGATCTTCACACACACAATAAATTATCTGAAATATAAATGCAGTTAACACACTCAGCTGCATCATCTACATGTTTGGGCTCACCAGTAAGAATAAGCTGGGGTCTGGTCTTAAAACCAAATAACCTGCCACTCATTTCTGCCATCATTGGCACTAAGATCTCTGGTTTAGTGAACTCTATTGGATATTCCTTGCCAGTTCTCTGTGACTCTTGCTAGCTTTCATGAATGTGATGTTCCCCTAAAATATGTGTTGGAAATCCTAACCCCTTTAACTGTGAATAAATCCTATTTGAGAATAGAGTTTTCTTTGTTATGTAGGAAAATAGAGAAAGGAAGCTTAAGGAAACACATTGAATGCTTTTTACTCTTCTCAGGATCTCATACATTTTGTATTCTAGCTCCTTTATTTATTTATTTTTTCCCTTAATTTCTTCAAATTGGCAGTTGTGTTAGATATGGCTAGTAAGGTCCTCCAGGTCACCCTTCTCCACTTGCTCTGTGCTCCAGTAGCTGATTATCTTGATTACGTCAGCAGTCCCCTGCCCTTCTGCATTGTTGGGTTTGGTCAATGGGAATAATCCACAGGACACTTAAAAACAGAAGTCTGAGGTTTAGTTCCCCTGTTCCCACTGGTAGGGTTAGCATGGCTGGGCAGTGTCTTCTGAAGAAAGGCATAACTCCTATCACCAGCCCCTCTTCTCCAGATTTTGGAGACTGCTCCTTCATTTGCCCTTATAAGAACTGTTGTTGTTACTTGCTGTTGAGTTGATACCCACTCATAGTGGCCCTGTATAGGGTTTCCAAGGAGTGATTTCTGGGTTTGAACCATAAACCTTGGAGTTAGTCTAGTGATTACCCTACAGTATGAAACATGGTAAATATTCACTAGTTTTAATTTCTGGGGTATTGCACATTTCCAATATTTTCTCTACTCTTTGTCCATGTAGCTTTTCAAATAGACCTTTTTTTTTTAATGAGGGGGTTTCAAAAATTTGTTGGGAAATGGAATTTAAAAAGAATGCAATTTTTCCATGAACTTTTTGAAGCCCCCTCATATACTAAAGACCGAAGACCAGAAGAGTTGTGGGATGACATCAAGAACATCATACATGAAGAAAGCAAAAAGTCATTAAGAATACAAGAAAGAAGGAAAAGGTCAAAATGGATGTCAGAAGAGACGCTGAAATTTGCTCTCCAGCATAGAGATTCTAAATCAAATGGAAGAAATGAGAGGGTACAAGAGGTGAACAGAAAATTTCAAAGATCAGCTCAAGAAGATAAAGCCAAATATTACAAAAAATGTGCAAAGATCTGGAATCAGAAAATTAAAAAAGAAAAACAAGCTCAGCATTTCTCAAGTTGGGGGACTGTAGAAAAAATTCAAGCCTCTACTTTCGTTATTGAAAGTTTCTCTGAGCAAATTATTGAATTATGCAGAAAGCATCAAAAGAAGATGCAAGGCATACGCAGTCACTGTAGTAAAAGGAAATGATTGATGTTCAACCTTTTCAAGAGGTAGCATATGATCAAGAGTCAATGGTCCTGAAGGAGGAAGTCCAAGGTATACTGAAGGAATTAGCAAAGAACAAGGCACCAGGAATTGATGGAATACAAATTGAAATATTTAAAGAAAGTAAGGTACCACAAGAGGCACTCACTCATCTATGCCAAGAAATTTGGAAGACAACTATCTGACCGAATGATTGGAAGAGATCTGTATTTGTGCCCATTCCAAATAGAGGTGACCCAATAGGATGCGGAAATCATTGGACAATCTCTTTGATATCCCATGCAAGTAAAGTTTTACTAAAGGTAGCACAAAAATGACTGCAAGCATACACTGACATAGAACTTTCAGAGGTTCAAGCCGGGTTCAGAAGAGGCCGTGGATCTATGGATATCATTGCTGCTGTCTGATGGATCTTGGCTGAAAGGAGGGAATATCAGAAAGATGTTTACCTGTGTTTTATTGACTACGCAAAGGTTTTTGATTGTGTGGATCATGAGAAGCTATGGACAATATTGCAAAGTATGAGTATTCTGGAACACTTAATTGTGCTCATGAGGAATCTGTACATGGACCAAGAGGCAGTTGTTCAAACAGCACATGGGAACACTGAATGGTTTAAAATTAAGAAAGGTGTGTGACTTTCACCATACTTATTCAACCTGTATGCTGAGCAAATAATCCAAAACGCTGGGTTATATGAAGAAAGATGTGGCATCAGGATTGAAGGAAGACTAACAACCTGCTATATGCAGATGATACAACCTTGCTTGATGAAAGTGAAGAGAACTTAAAATATTTACTGATGAAGATCAAAGAACACAGCCTTCAGTATGGATTGCATCTGAATGTAAAGAAAACAAAATTCTTCACCACTGGACCAATAAACAACATTCTTATCAACGGAGAAAAAATTGAAGTTGTCAAGGACTTCATTCTTCTTGGATCAACTATCAACACTCATGGAAGCAACAGTCGAGAAATCAAATGACATATTGCATTAGGCAAATCTGCTGCACAAGACCTTTTTTAAGTGTTGAAGAGCAAAGATGTCAGCTCGAGGACTAAGATGTGCCTGACCCAAGCCATGGTATTTTCAATAACCTTATATTCATGTGAAAGCTGGATAGTGAATAAGGAAGACTGTAGAAGAATTGATGCATTTAGTTATGGTGTTGGAGGAGAATATTGAAAGTGCCATGGGCTGTCAAAAAAACCAACAAATCTGGGTTGGAAGAAGTGCAGCCAGAGTGCTCCTTGGAGACCAGGATGGCCAAACTTTGTCTCTCATACATCGGACATATTGTCAGGAGTGACCAGTCACTGGAGAAGGATATCATGTTTGGTAAGGTGGAGGGTCAGAGAGAAAGAGGATGACCCCCAGCGAGATGGATTGGCCAAGTTGCAGCATCAATGGGCTCAAGCGAGGCAAAAATAGTGAGGTTGGCCTCAGATTGTGCAGTGTTTCGCTATGCTGTGCATAAGGTCTCTATGAGTCAGCACTGATTTGATGGCACCTAAAACAACAACATATATTAAATTCACCTTAATATATTTCACCTTTCTAATATTACTTTGACTGATACATAAAAATCCATTAATTGTACTGGCCAATTTTCATTTGTGAAAAAAGAAGCAGGAATAAGGGCTGGGCTAATATTAAGATTAGATTTGGGAGGTAGCTATAAAATTTGTTCTCTGTTTCTCTTTTTGAGTTAAAAATATAACATTCAGACACCAGCTGGGACGAATTTTGTCTTCTTACATTATCAAACCAACTCTCTCCAATATGGTAGGTACTTGCCGTATGAGGCTATTAAACACTTGCAATGTGGCTAGTGCTTTGTTGTCACCTTAAAATACAAACTGGATTTTGACAAGCTAATAAAAAAATCTCCTGTGCATGGGGTCACTATGAGTCAGTTCCGACTCAATGGCACCTGACAACAAGAACAAAATATATATATTAAAAAAAAGAATATAAAATCAATCAATAATTGTTATATTGATTTCATGTTGAAATGATAATATTTTGGATATACTAAATTAAATAAAATATAGCCTAAAATTTCTATTGCTTATTTCTGTGTACTATTTTTTAGCAAGACTATATAAGACAATTTGGGAGTGCAGTGGCTCCACAGGGTTTGCAAACCTTTGTTCTGCAAACCACAAGGTCTGAGATTTGAGCCCACCAGCCGCTCAGCGAGAGAAAAAGGAGACTTTCGGTCCCTTCAAAGATTTCAAGCTTCAGAAAGCAATTACAGGGTGGCTAAGAGTTGCAACAGACTCCAGGTACTCAGCAACAATATCAACAAGAAAATTTAACATGACATGTGGCTTACATTGTGTTTTTACTGAAAGCGCTGCTCAGTTCTATGATCTAGTTAAATTTACTGTATTCATTTCTTTTTAAATGGCATAAACTTCAGTTCCCTACATTTAGTAAATTTTCATGATTTGTTGTTGTTGTTGTTAAGTGCCGTTGAGTCGATTCTGACCCATAACGACCCTGTAATAGAGTTTCCAAGGAGCAGCTGGTGAGCTTGAACCACCATCCTTGCAGTTCAAATGACTTTGCAAATTCCCTTCTACAGTTTTCATTATTCCACACAATCACCACCGAGAAATTTCTTCAGTCAGTCTCTTAGTGTTATATTTTTTCATTTCACTTTGCTCTGAATCAAAGTCCATGATCTGTTGTTAGCAGAGAAGACCAAAGTGTGATGACACCAACTGTTTAATCACTGCTGCTACAAATACATACTCTGCTCCCTAATTTACATTTTTCAGATCCTCTTCTAACACTCAGAAGGAGAGAAATGCTAATCCTTTCAAAGTACATGTGACTATTTTTTGCACAGGCATTGCTCTGAAGCAGGAATGTATTTAGGTAACAATACAAAATAATAATAACAATAATAACAAACAAACAACTACTGATTGCACATTCTTTTGTACTCTTTGAAGCTGTCTTATATTGTTGTGGGCTGAGTCACTTCTGACTCATAATGACCTTGTATAAGGTGTCCAAGGCTTTACATATTTGTAGGAGCAGAAAGCCTCATCTTTCTCCCATAGAACAGGTGGTGGGCTCAAAACACTAACCTTGTGGCTTGCAGTCCAGTGTTTACCCTATGAAGCCACCATGCTCCTAAAAATTTACACATGATATCTTAAAAATAAGACTAAATAAATAATTGTTGCTCCTAGTGTGACAGACATCTTATTTTTATAAATATTAAACCTAACACTCAGTTCTGCTAAGACTATTGTTGTTGTTAAGTGGCATGGAGTTGCTTCTGACTCATAGCAACCTGAGGTTTTAAATCTTCACTGGAGCAGAAAACCTCATCTTTCTCCCATGAAGCAGTTGGCAGACTTGTACCGCGGACCTTGCCATAGGATAAAATTTTAATTTCCAAGCACAAAGTCTGTTCTATAATAAGTGCTATTCAGTGCCTAAATCATGAACCAAGTTAAAACACTTGGTTGTTAACCATAGGTTGGAAGTTCAAGTCCACACATAGGTGCTCAGAAGATCTGGTGATATATTTCTGAAAATTTAGCCATTGAAACCACATGGAGTATAGTTCTACTCTCACACACTTAGGGTCACTGAGTGAGAAGTGATTTAATTAATGGTAGCCCTACTTGTAAATCTTGAATCATCGTAGTGCTACACTGGAATAATCAGCTAATTTTACCATGATAAGAGTAAGAACACACAATAGTTTCTTGTAGAATAGAATTGTAAACCTTTTTTCTAGAGACAGAAATCTTACAATTACAAATAACAGAATCCCAACTCAAATGAAATGATCCTCATCTAAAAAGGGAGTTTATTGCCTTATGCTAAAGAGATGTTCAAACTAAGACATATAAAATCTATTTCTTGCTACCTCTCAGTTATTTTTTCACTGATGCTAGCTTAATTTTCAAAAAAATCTTTGTCCATGCATTGACAAAGGCAGTGACAAGTCAACCCAAGCATATAGCATATACCTCAGCAATCCTATCAGAAAAGAATCTCCCCTTTTCCAGTGATTCAAGCAGAAACCCTGGGCCAGACTCTCGCTGGGCAAAAAGCCTATGCTCTTGTCTTAGCCAATTGCTGGTTGGTCAGACTTGGATCATAAGCTCATCTCTAAGTTAAAAAGGCAGAAAACCTTCATCTTGAGACTGTAGAAGAAGAATTTCCCAATATGAAAACAGGACCCTCAAGAAAAGCATACTGGACATGTAAAATTACAAATGAACACTATAATAGGTAAATGAGCAAATGAAAAGCTAAAGTGAAAAATAAAGCTCTTCTTTCTTCTAACTCAAATTGTTTATGCTATATATCAGAGTCCAAAAGTCTTTCTTCCACTGTTATCAAGTGAGGCTACACACAAAGGATAGCATTATATATTGATATATTATTGTTGATGTTAAGTGAGTCTGGCTCATAGCAACGTTGTATAGGGTTTTTAAGGAGTGGCTCATGGGTTTGAGCCTCTGACATCACTGACATTTCGGTTAGCTGTTCATTGCTTATCCTACAGCGTTACACTAGAACTCCATATTGAGATTATATATATAATCACATAGAGAGAGACACACACAGAGAGATACAGAGAAACAGAATCTGAGAGAGAGAGGTTTTATAAGTAAAAATTTAATAAAGGTTGATCTTTGCTCAATAAGCCTGTATTTCATTCTGAATAAGATTAGGGTGGTGGGAAGTAAAAATGTGGAGAAAAGTTTTCTCAATATAAATGTATCATGAGGAATTATAATGAGGAAGAGTTGAGATATGTAAACCTGGTCAAATCCAAAATTTTAGATTGCACCCCGTTGTGTCACTCAGTCTGATTTATATTTGATATTTGATTAGATTAAGAATATATCTTTGCCTGGTAGCACGCCCACAGTCAGAATAAGAATGTTGTAGATATTTAGATTACTATCAATAGAGATGATGGCAGTAAGTTTGGGATGTTCTTGGCAATTGAACTATGATAAATGCTCTGGGAGATGCTCAGAAAATATTTTTTAAAGAACTCACTATTAAACTGCAAAAATTAGACTAACATGCTTGAAAGAAACCTGCATAGTATTGCAAAATGAAAAAATATATGTGCTAAGTACAGTGCTGGATGGTAAACATGGGATTACTGTGCTTACTATATTTCTTCACAAGTAATATGCAACTTCCATGTTTCTTTGCCATCCTCGCCCTGTCACCAAGAGGTATTTTAGTAAGCACCGTGATGTCATTTTTAAAAAACATTTTGATATAAAACATTAGCAGTGTGTTTACAAAAGTAACTTCCAGGAAAAGGAAGCTGTAGGCAAAAAACAAAAAAAAAACAAAAACAAAATAGAAGGTGTATGTTATTTGAGATCCATATTTATTAATCTATAGCGAGCAATTTCAGCATTTTCACTACATCAATAATTCTGCTTCTAAGTATACCTAGCATCCGTGTCTTTCCAAACTCCACAACACCTTCCTACACACACAAAACCTCTTTTCAAATTTACAAGCGTGGCAACAGTAATGAGGTTAGTCCAGGATCGGGCAGTATTTCATTCTGTTGTGCATAAGGTTGCTATAGGTCAGTACCGACTTGATGGCACCTAACAACAACAGGGATAGGGTCCTTGTGTGACACTATAGAATAAGCATTGGACTACTAACCACAAGGTCAGCAGTTCAAACCCACCAGCCATTAATCAGAAACCCTAAACAGCATCTTTATGACTCAGAACTGAATCAACAACACTTCACAACAGGGACAGAGTAGCCAGTAAGCAAGGTAAGCATATACTTACTTACTTATACTTATTTGCTAATCTGTTTCACATTGCTTTTTTTTTTACCACATCAGAATTACGGTGAAACCGATGTGAAACTGTTTACCACAGATTATTAGGAAATAAGCACAAGTAAGCCCATAGTTACCTTGCTTACTGGTGTTCTACCCTTGGCCAAATGTGTCAATTATAGACCATTGTTATAGAAACTACGAGCTGAGGAAAATCATTGGTGGTTGTAATATGAAGGAACTACCACTTTTTGAACACACAGCTTTCATCAGAGTTAAGAAAGAGAAAGGTTAAATTAATTCTAGCCCCATGTCATAGAAGCATTTTATTTTATAATTGTGAGAAAAGGATAAACAGTTTTTTAAATATATTCCTTTCATTAGATTATTTCTAAAGAAAAGCTGAAAACTTTCGAAACATTTTCTTAATATAAGATAAAGTAATTTCAAAGAAATAAAGATAAAAAGCTCATGTAGAATGTAGTGATTATGTAAAGCTTGAATATGAGTTTTACTTAATAGTCAAATCACTTTTTAAAAATATGAAACAAACAAGGATCCTCTGTAATGTCTAGTATGAGCAAAGATTGGCTAGTTAGTATTTATTTGTGTGATGGTTAAGGTTGCGTGTCAACTTGACTAGACCATAATTCTCAGTGATGTGGCAGCTATGTAATGATAAAGCTATTACCTATGATGATATTTGAAATAATGTAATCACTTCCATGATGAGATCTGATACAAACAGTCAGACAGTTGAAAGGGAGTTTCTTCAGGTAAACAAAAAAATTTTTTTCAAAAGTTTGTGAAATTTTTTTCATTATCTCTTCATTTACTTTTCCATGAACTTTGGGAGTCCCCCTCACATATAGATATTCTTGCAAAGCTCTCTGGCTTTTTTACTTGATGTGGTTCCTACATCTGACCTCTGGTTCTTGGGACTTGAGTCAACAGCTTGCAGCATTGTCTGTCAATCTTGTAATTTGTTAGCCCCCACAGCCTGTTGTCACAACAGCTAATCTTGGATTCATCAGCCCTTACAGCTACATGAGTCAGGAGAAGGTTCCAGTCTGACATCTGAACTATGATCTTGTTTCTTGCCAACTTCTAGAACTGTGTGAGTCATTTCCATGAAATAAATCTCTGTTTTATATATATGTACATATATAAGCTTCACTGACTTTGCTTCTCTAGAAAACTCAACTTAAGATATTCTCAGCCTAAAACAATTTATTAAATTGCAAACCGAGGTAAGATCACTGTGAAACAATGCAGTGTAAACTGGTTTGAATTTGCTGGATGTTTGTCCAGTGTCAGGTTGTTTATCTCTGGTCTGTACACCTGCAGAACTTGACCCTCAACTAAACCAGAGAACCCAAACTATTACTGATACGTGTACTAGGCTATTATTCTCTCCAGTGAATTGAATTCTAGTATAATATGAATCATATGCAAGACTTGAAAGGTAATTTACTAGACTAGTGTCTTAGTTTCCTAATGCTGATCTAATAGAAATAACACTCATGAGTGGTTTTTAAACGCAGAAATTTATTTTCTCACAGCTTAGGAAGCTAGTTATCCAAATTCAGAGTACCAGCTCTAGACAAAATCTCTCTGCCACTCTGGGGGGATATCCTTGTCTCAAACCCATCTTTCTTTAGTTCCTTGTCCAACACCATTCTTGTGCTATCTATCCCCCAACCTTTCTTTGGGCTTCCTTATCTCCTATCTAGGTTGCTCCTTATAACTCAGAACTGATTGGATTTAGGATACATCCTACACTAATGAAGTTTCATTAACATAATATATAAATTGGAATAGGATAATAATTCATTAACATAATAAATCCATTGGTGGTCATGATGGTGTTCCATGGAGATGATTCTGGCTCATAGCAACCTTCCACAGGGTTTCCAAGGCTGTAAATCTTTACTGAAACAGAAAGCCATATCTTTCTCCCGTGGAACAGCTGGTAGTTTTGAACTGCTGACCTTAAAACTGCAGCCTGACTTGTAACTTTAGCTACCAGAGCATTAGCATATATAAATTGGAATAGAGTAACAATTCATTAACATAATGAATTAGAATGGGACAAAATGCATTAACATAATAAATAAATCGGAATAGGGTAACAATTCCAACTCATATTTTGCTGGGACAGAATTCAATCCATAGCACCTAGGGAAACATTAATATTTCCTTTAAGATAGCAATTGTGGAAAATTACCATTAGGGCTGCATTTTGCCTTAAGTATAATATTGCATGGTTATTGGTTTGACTGTTGAAGATAGTAATGAGTCTTGAAAGCATTTGAAAACAAGCCATTGTTTAAATGTATTTATTCTGTTACAATATGTTGTTGTTGTCAGGTGCCATCGAGTTGGAACCGACTCATAGCGACCCCACGCACAGTAGAACGAAACAATGTCCAATCCTGGGCTAACCTCACTACCGCTGCCACACTCAAGTCCATCAATGATGCCACCTGGCTGATCCATCTCGCCGGGGGTCTTCCTATTTTTCTCTGACCCTCCTCCCTACCCAACATGACATCCTTCTCCAACGATTGTTTCCTCCGGACAATATGTCCAAAGTAGGAGAGACGAAGCTTAGCCATCCTGGCCTCCAATGAGCACTCTGGCTGCACTTCTTCCAAAACAGATCTATTGGTTCTTTTGGCAGTCCATGGCACCTTCAGTATTCTCCTCCAACACCACAACTCAAAGGCATCAATTCTGCGATCTTCCTTATTCACTGTCCAGCTTTCGCATCCATATGAGGCTATTGAAAACACAATGGCCTGGGTCAGGCGCACCTTAGTCCTCAAGCTGACATCTCTGCTCTTCAATACTTTAAAAAGTTCCTGTGCAGCAGATTTGCCCAGTGCAATACGTCGTCTGATCTCTTGACTGCTACTTCCGCGAGTGTTGATAGTTGATCCAAGAAGAATGAAGTCCTTGACAACTTCAATCTTTTCTCCATTGATAACAATGTTGTTTATTGGTCCAGTGGTGAGGATCTTTGTTTTCTTGACATTGAGATGCAATCCATATCGAAGGCTGTGCTCTTTAATCTTCATAAGTAAATATTTCAAGTCCTCTTCACTTTCAGCGATCAAGGTTGTATCATCTGCATATCGCAGGTTGTTAATGAGTCTTCCTCCAATCCTGATGCCACGTTTTTCTTCATAGAACCCAGCTTCTCGTATTATTTGCTCAGCATACAGGTTGAATAAGTATGGTGAAAGAATACAACCCTGTCTCACACCTTTCCCAATTTTAAAACATTCAGTGTTCCCGTGTTCTGTTCGAACAACTGCTTCTTGGTCTAGGTACAGATTTCTTAGAAGTACAATTAAGTGTTCTGGAATACTCATACTTCTCAATGTTGTCCATAGCTTGTCATGATCCACACAATCGAAAGCCTTTGCGTAGTCAATAAAGCACAGGTAAACATCCTTCTGATATTCTCTGCTTTCAGCCAAGATCCATCGGACATCAGCAATGATATCTCTCGTTCCACGGCCTCTTCTGAATCCAGCTTGAACCTCTGGAAGTTCTCTGTCAATGTATGATTGTAGCCATTTCTGTATTACCTTTAGCAAAACTTTACTCGCTTGAGATATCAAAGAGATTGTCCGATGATTTCCGCATTCTGTTGGGTCACCTCTCTTTGGAATGGGCATAAACATTGATCTCTTCCAATCAGTCGGCCAGACAGTTGTCTTCCTAATTTCTTGGCAGAGATGAGTGAGTGCCTCCTGTGCCGCCTCATTTTCCTGAAAGATTTCAATTTTTATTCCATCAATTCCTGGTGCCTTTTTCTTTGCCACTTCTTTCAATGCACTTTGGACTTCCTCTCTGAGTATCATTGGCTCTTGTTCATATGGTATCTCTTGAAATGGTTGAACATTAACAATTTCCTTTTGGTACAATGACTCTGTGTATTCCTTCCATCTTTTCTTGATGCATTCTGCATCATTCAATAATTTGCCCAGTGAATCTTTCAATAACGAAAGTCGAGGCTTGAATTTTTTCTTCAGTTCCCCCAGCTTGAGAAATGCTGACCGTGTTCTTCCCTTTTGGTGTTCTATGTTACAATATACATACATTTAAAAAACATTTTACAAACCAATTTCCAAATGCATTTAATCTCTTTCTAATTTTAACCAGGAATATTAATCAGCCATTCTTTTGGAGTCTCTGGGTGGTATGATCAGTTAATGTGTTCAGCTGCTAGCTGAAAGATTAAAAGAAAAGTCTACCCAGAGATACCTCAAAAGAAAGGCCTGACAAGCTACTCTAAAACAGCAGCCACAGAAAACCCCTATAGATTACAGTTCTATTCAGACAAACAGGAGATGATTATGAGTTGAGACTGACTTGAAAGCAACTGGTGGTCTAATACTCTCTTCATTTTAACCTTTGCTGAAACTTTTCAGGAGTCCTTTTCTAATGTATTACATTGATTATAAATAAATGTTATTCAAGGTTAAAGTAATTTTATGCTGACAGAAATCAGATACTGTGCTTTACTTAATATAGAAACTAATATTGTACAGTCTAACAGCTTGCATTTATTTCCATTTAAAACACTTAGTGACTAGTAATATTATATGATTGGCATTTTCATGAATCTGTTAGAAAAATTACAACTTTATATACTTAAGGTTTAAGTATGGGTTACAAACTACAAATGTTCTCAGTTCAAAATCATACTATTTTAATAAAATAAACATTTCTATCTTATTCTGTTTGAAGATGCACATTACTTTTAATTGAATCCCTTGCCCACAGAATCAATGTAGTTTCTTTTTTATTTAATAAGCAGTTTCTTTGAGAAACCCCACCATTATTTTTGAGTGCCCTGTTCTATTCTGAGAAACATATTCTTAAGCTTTGAGTATCATTTAATCTAGTTTTATGTTTTAATTTTCTTTCTATTTGTAGTTTCCCTACAACAATGCAAAAAGTAATGTGCTGGTCTCACAAATCTCTTCTTACATCTACAAATAGATATTTGTAATAACTCTACCCTTCTTTTTTTATATTGTTGAGTGCTATCAAGTCGGTTCCAACACATAGTGACTTTGTGTAGGGTTCCCAAGAGCACATGGTGGGTTTGAACTGTAGATCTTGTGGTTCATAGTCCAGTGCTTATCCTATAGCACCACACCAGAGTTCCTGTCTTTT
>NW_006408530.1:26777061-26778337 GCF_000296735.1 Chrysochloris asiatica
GAAGGATGCTTTCTTTGAGGTATGCTTTGCTCCCAATATAATCGACATACAGGAAAGTCTAAGTCAGTCTCTCTCTCTCTCTCTCTCTCTCTCTCTCTCTCTCTTTCTCAATCTCTCTCTCTCCCACTGGAAACCTGAGACTCTACAATTGTAAACCATTTCCTTGATAAAAAATTTATCTTTATATATACACATATATATGTTTTGCTTCTCTAGAAAAGCTAGTTTAAGACATTCTGATAACAAGTCTGAAATATGAGAGACATAGTCTTTCCTTCCTGGCTTCTAAGGCGCATTCTAGATTTTTCCAACACAGATTTTTTAGTTCTTCTGGAAGTACATGGTACTTTTAATATACTTCTCTAACACCATAATTCATATGCATTGATTCTACAGTCTTTCTTATTCATTGTTTGATGCACATGTGCATATGAGGTAATTAAAAATACCTTGCTTGGGGCAAGCATACCTTAATTCTCCAACTGATATCTTTGCTCTTGAACACTTTAATTACCTCACATGCACATGTACATAGAACAATGACTAAGAAAGACTATAGATGAATCAATGCATTTGAAGACAAATTGAAATATTATAATGAAATGTGCAAAGACCTGGAGTTAGTAAACCAAAAGAGAAGAACATGCTCAGCATATCTCAAGTTGAAACAACTGCGGAAAGAATTCAAGGCTCATATTGAAAGACTGAAGGCCTCTTTCGGCAAAATATTGAATGATGCAGAAAATATCGAAAAAAGATAGAAGGAATACACAAAGTCACTGTACTAAAAATAAATAGTTGGTGATCAACCATTTCAAGAGGTAGCATACGATCAAGAGCCAATGGTACTGAAGGAAGAAATCCAAGCTGCACTGAAGGCATTGACAAAGAACAAGATTCCTGGAATTGATGGAATACAAACTGAAGTCTTTCAACAAATTGATGCAGCACTGGAGACTTTCACTCATCTATGGCAAGCAATTTGGAAGATAACTACCTGGTCAAATGATTGGCAGAAATTCATGTCTGTGTCTATTCCAAAGCAAGGTGACCCAATAGAATGTAGAAACCATCGGAGAATATCATTAATATCACATGCAAGTAATTTTTTTCAAAATATATTTCAAAAATAGCTATAACAGTACAGGGGATTCCAGAGGTTCAAGCCTGATTCAGATGAGGATGTGGAATGAAGAAATCATTGCTGTCATCAGATGGATCTTGGCTGAAAGCAAAGAATACCAGAAAAATGTTGACCCATGCTTTATTGACTATG
>NW_006408530.1:26779747-26783157 GCF_000296735.1 Chrysochloris asiatica
AAATACTTTCTGATGAAGATCAAAGACCACAGTTTTCAGTATTTGTTGCACCTCAATGTTAAGAAAACAAAAATTCTCACAATTGGACCAATAAATAACACCATGAAATTTGAGAAAAGATTGAAGTTGTCAAATATTTAATTTTGCTTGGTTCCACCATCAACACTCAAGGAAACAGAAGTCAAGAAATCAAAGGACATATTACATTAGGAAAATCTGCTACACAAGACCTCATTAAATCATTCAAGAACAAAGATATTAGTTTCAGAACTAACGTGCACCTGACCCAAGCCATAGTATATTCAAAAGCCTCATATGCAGGTAAAAGTTGGACAATGAATAAAGAAAACCATAGAATAATCAATGCATTTGAGTTATGGTGTTGGACAAGAATATTAAAGGTACCATGGACTTCCAGAAGAACAAATAAATCTGTGTTGGGAGAAGTACAACCAGAATGCTCCTTAGAAGCCAAGATAGCAAAACTTCATCTTTATTACTTTGCACATATTACCAGGAGGGACAAGTCCCTGGAGAAGGACATCATGCTTGTTAAAGTGAAGGAACAATGAAAAAGAGGGAGACATCCAATAAGATGGATTGGCTTAGTGGCAGCAACAATGTGCTCAAGCATAACAACAATTGTGAAGATGGGGCAGGAGTGGGAGTTATTTCATTCTGTTATACATAGGGTCACTATGATTCTGAAATGGTTCAAAGACACTTAGTAAAACATAACAAAGTTTCCATGGAGTATGGACCCAGGGAAAAGGAGTATTTGACCACTTGAATCTTTTCTCCATTTATCATGGTGTTATTTATTGGTCTAGTTGTTAGGACTTCCATTTCCTTGACATTAAGGGGCAATCAATACTGAAGGCTCTGGTCTTTGATCTTCATCAGTATTTTAAGTCCTGTTTGCTTTCAGCAAGCAAAGTTGTATCATCTGCATATCACAGGTTGTTAATGAGTCTTCCTCCAACCCTGATGCCACATTCTTCTTCATATAATCCAGTTTTTCAGATTATTTGCTCAGCATATAATGAACAAGGAGCTCTGGTAGCATAGTGGTTACGAATCGGGCTGTGAACCTTAATTCAGCGATTCGAAACTACCAGCTGCTCCGCAGGAGAAAGAAGAGGCTTTCTACTCCCGTAAAGATTTACACCCTCGGAAACCTTGTACAGGGTCGCTATGGGTTGAAACCGACTCGACGGCACTTAACAACAACAACAACATAGACTGAATAATCATGGTGAAAGAATACAGCCCTAGCTCACACCTTTGCTGATTTTAAACCATTCATTATCACCTTACTCTGTTCCAATGACTGCCTCTTGGTCTATATATAGATTCCTCAAGAGCACAATTAAGTGTTCTGGAATACCCATTCTTTATAAAGTTATCCTTAGCTTGTCATGATCCACACAGCTGAAAGCCTTTGCATAGTCAGTAAAACACAAGTGTTCTGATATTCTCTGCTTTCAGACAAGATCCATCTGGCATCAGCAATGATATCGCTAGTTCAATATCCTCTTTTGAATCTGGCTTGAATTTATACCTTGGATGACCCTGCTAATATTCAAAATACTGATAGCATAGCTTTCAGCATCACAGCAACATACAAGCCACCACAGCTCAACAAACTGACAAACAAGTGGTGAGCCTTTCAACATAGCTGTCATAATTGGAACTAAACCAACTGATCTGACGAACCCATTTATTCTCACACTCCAGTGACAAATGAACAACATGAAAAAGGATCAGAGCGGAACATTTAGAAATCATTTCTCATTTGCTGCTTTTTTCTTTTTTTTTTTCCTAGTAAGATGATTTTTACTGAAAAAAAAAATGTAATAATCATTTAGAAGAAAATGCCACTATATAGAGATATTAAAATTATATTTACTGTTTCACTTGGAAAGTAATTAGTGGATATCACATTGTTTCTTTTAGTGGATAACTTAATAGTAGTATTTCTACTTTGCTGAGGAAAATAAAAGTATAAGGAGGTTACCTAGTTGAGGGAGAAGATTTTATATGTGTTATTTATGCGCCCTGATTATTGTGCTGCTATTTTTATGTAAAGTAGAAGTTACTCTGTTTGTTTACATTTTAAGCCTCCAGGTTTATTTTCACCTCTTTTTAGTTTATAGGGAATAAAGTCATTAATTCTCTTCTGAGCTACTGCTTTTAGCTCTGGTGGTGGTGGTTGTGTGCCATGGAGTTGGTTCCAACTCATAGTAACCCTATCCTGTATTGAGTTTCCAAGACTGCAAATCTTTACAGGAGCAGACAGCCTCATCCTTCTGGCTGGTAGGTTCGAACTGCTGACCTTGCAGCCAGCAGCTCAACTCGCAACCCACTACTCCACCAGGGCTCTGCTGTTAGCTTTAGCAGTTTTAAATCTTTAAACTTGTAGCAAAAAATCAGGGCTTTTGACCTCTTTAAACTGTTCCTCTGTAAAAATTTTGGCAACATCTACCTCATTATGTTGTTCAGGGAATCATTATTTCTAATGCCAGTTTTGGTGAAAGAACTAATTCATTCACTCATTAGAGTTTATTATAGAGAAAAGCGTTTTTAGTGTTGTTGTTAGCAGGCACAGTTTCTTTTGGCTCTCTTGATGTAGTTTGGTTTCATAAATAATATTATTATATTAGACATGGAATTTAGCAAGAGACCCATTTTTCTGACTGTAGCATGTGTTATAGCAGAAAATCACATGATTTCTACATTGCTTTTGATAGCTAAATATTTTTTGCAAAAGAAATATAATTTGAATATGAATGTGCACTGTACAGCATCATGGAATAGCATAGTGGTTATGTGTTGGACTGCTAACTACAAGGTCAGCAGTTCGAGTCTACCAGCTGCTATGCAGGAGAAGGATGAAGCCTTCTACTCCTGCAAAGATATACTGCCTCAGAAACCCTATGATGTTGTTGTTAAGTGCCATCCAGTCAGTTCTGACCCATAGTGACCCTGCACAGGGTTTCCAAGGAGCAAATAGTTAGCTCGAACCACTGACCAGCCCCACACCATGACTCCTATACAGGGTTGCTAAGAGTCAGAACTGACTCTATGGCACACCACCACCACCACCACGTATGACATAGGAAGTCTCTGTCAAATTTAATATATATAATTATTGTTCTAGGCTTAAATCAGTTTGTTCTGAGATGTAAAATACGTTAATTCATCAAGTAGATTTTATATATTATCATTTGAGTTCTGTTGTTGTTAGATGCCATCTTGTCTGTTCCAGCTCATAGTTCCAACTCAACCTGTGTACATCAGAATGAAATACTGCCTGGTCCTGCGCCATCCTCACACTTGTTATGTTAGTGTGTATTCGATTATACTTCCTAGTTAGATTATGCTTCATTTAGTAATATGTTGTTGTTGTT
>NW_006408530.1:26783646-26786761 GCF_000296735.1 Chrysochloris asiatica
CTGAACTCTCCACAGCTTTTTTTCAGTCAAACAATTGATAGGTCTATAAGGTAAATAATAATACTAGGTAGGTAGGTACTTCTTAGTCTAATCGACTATTTGAGAACTAAAAGGCAATATTAGCTCACGGGTAAAGTTCTGAGTTAGGAAAGAAGGGGGAATGAAGATGGGAAACACAGGGAGGAAGTGGAATAAGAGATGCTACATAGTAGGGATTACTGTCGATGACAAGAAACTAAATGTGTATGAATTACTAAATGAAAATCTGATTTGCTTTGCAAACCTTCACCCAATTCACAATAAAAGTTTTTTTTTTTTAAGTGTATGACTTGTTAAACCTAAACCTAAAATAATTACCATCAGTACTTTTACAGAGAAAAAAAAAAAAGGCCTAAATCTAGTTTTAAAGAAGTTGTTGTTGTTATGTGCCATGGAGTCAGTTCCAACTCATAGTGACCCTGTACAGGGTTGCCAAGGCTGTAAATCTTTACTGGAGCAGAAAGCTTCATTTTTCTCCCACAGAGCAGCTGGTAGTTTCAAACTGCTGACCCTGAGATTAGCAGCCTGATTCATAACCACTATGCTACTAGAGCTGCTAGTTTTAAAGACGAGCTGTAGAATATACAATGATCTTATATGAATAACAATACTGAGATCCTCCATGTGTGGCACTGTAGTCTAAGCACTGGATTGTTAACTACAAGGTCATTGGTTCCAACTCTCCAGCAGCTCCTAGGAAAGCCTATACAAGGTGGCTATGAGTAAGAATTAACCTGAAAGCACTTAACAAAAGCAACAGCATACACTTCTAAGGAAGCCTGATAGTGTAGTGGTTAAGCACCTTGCTTCTAACCAAAAGGTTGGCAGTTTGAACCCACCAGCCACTCCACAGGAGAAAGATGTAGCAGTATGCTTCCATAAAGATTTGGAACTCCCATGAGGCTGTCCTACAAGGTCACTACTCTATCCTATGGGTTTGCCTTTTGAGTTTTTTTTAATAATTTAGCTTGATAGTACAGAGCAATTTAATAATTTAGCTTGATAGCACATTGCAAGCCAATTCAAAGACAGCCTCTTGCCAATGAATTGCCATCATAAAAGCAAATGATAAGACCATTGTGGTTCTATCTGCTTTAGAAATCTGGATATGGGAGAACAGCAGTATCAAAATATCTTCAAACTTCATTATTAGAGAATGTATACACAAGCTGTATATTGAAAGCTTAATTACACAAGAGCTAAATGGTGATTATGTCATGATCATTTATAACTGCACAGAAAGAATAAGTGATGAAAGCTATTACCAGAGGAAGACGACATTGCTGCAGTCACAGATCTAAGAGACTATACTGCTTTCTGTGCATACGTCTGTGTCCAGATTGGCAACCAGACTTCAGAGTTGAAGCCTAAATTCTGGGCCTCAGTAAACTCTAGTAAAGTACTTTGTTGTTCTTAAATGACATCGAGTCAGTTCTGATTCATAGTGATCCTGTATAGGATTTCTGAGACTTTTAATCTTCATGGGAGCCGAAAGCCTCATCTTTCTCCCATGGAGTGACTGGTGGCCTTGAACCTCAGGCCTATAGTTTGTAGTCCAGTGCTTATCGTATGAAGCCACCATGCTCCCAGTAAAGCACTAGTGTGTCATTATTAAAATGAAATGTTGGTAGCCATTAATAATATACTGGGCTGGTTACTGATAGGTGATCTTTGTTGTTGTTGTTCTTGTTAAGCGCCTTGTAGTCAGTTCCAACTCATAGCAACCATGTATCACGTTTCCAAGGCTGTAAATCTTTGTGGGAGCAGAAAGTCTCATCTAGCTCACAGAACAGCTGCTGGGCTCAAACCACCAATTTAGTGGTAATCAGTCCATTGTTTTTCTTACAGAGGTATCGAGCCCTAAGGTAGGTGATCTTTAAACACCTGTGAAAGCAGAAGCTTTTAGAATTATAAAGTTTTTGTTGTTGAGAGCCACCAATTAATTTCCAACTCATAGTGACCTTGTACAGGTTTTCCAAGGAATGACTGGTAGGTTTGAGCTGCCAATCTTGTAGTTAGCAGTCCAGTACTTATCCTACAATGCCACACTGGTGGTGGTGGTGGTGGTATACTGTGGAGTAGGTTTCAACTCATAGCAACCCTGAATAGGGTTTCCAAGGCTATAAATCTTTACAGGAGCAGAAAATGTCATCTTTCTCCCATGGAACTGCTAATAATTTCAAACTGCTGGCCTTGAGGTTAGCAAACCCAACTCATAACCACTATGCTACTAGAGGGCTCCAGTATTATGAAGCTGTTATTGTTGTTGTTAAGTGTCATTGAGTCAATTCCAACCCATAGCGATATAGGGTTTCCGAGGAGCAGCTGGTGAGCTTGAACTACCAACCTTGCAGTTCAAATGGCTTTGCAGTCTGGAACATTAACCCACAGCCCCACACCAGGACTCCCTTATGAAGTAGTTGCTTCTGAAGACCTAAAAAGAACTATAGCTAATAAGTGATACATAAGTGTCTCAATCAAGGCAGTTTAATTTAACATCCCTGAGCATATATTAAACTAAATACTTGTTTGAGGGAGGACCTCACTGGATAAAGAAGGAGTGGAACTACACTGTGACTCCCAGTCATCTGCTGTCTATCAAGTCAGGAATTTATAAAAACAAGTATCTTGTTAGTGTGAACTCTGAGAAGGTAAGAGCTCCACAAACCCAGAAGGCAAAAGCTATAATGTTGTTTCATCCTGCTCCCGTGTTTTCCAGATACGATATTCACAGTTCAAGGACAACTCCCAAGAATACTATTATTTTATTCTATGAGTAGCATACTCTTCCAGAAAACTTAGATAGGTCAGAGCACAAAGAAAAATACTAGGTCTCTATTACAGCCTGAAACTCGTAGTCATTCTCCTGATAGTTTTCTGCATCTCATTAAACTCCAACTGCTCCAAAATCCAATGAGTAAGGATCTTGAAATAACTTCCACTCACTTAATTTGAAGACATTATTAGGAAAGATCAATTGCTAGAAAAGAAAAGCATGTTTGGACCAACAAACGTGAGAGAAGCCCTCAATGAGATGGGTAGACACAATAACCATAAAAATGAACACAAACATGAG
>NW_006408530.1:26786861-26787941 GCF_000296735.1 Chrysochloris asiatica
CATGCATATGAGGTTATTGAAATCACCATGGCTTGGGTCAGGCGCATCTTAGTCCTCAAGCTGACATCTTTGTTCTTCACCACTTTAAAAAGGTCTTGTACAGCAGATTTGCCTAATGCAATACTCCATTGTTGTTGTTGTTAAGTGCCGTTGAGTCAGTTCCAACCCATAGCGACCCTGTACAGGATTTCTGAGGGTGTAAATCTTTACGGGAGTAGAAAGCCTCATCTTTCTCCCGCGAAGCGGCTGGTAGTTTTGAACCACTGACCTTAAGTTGAAAGCATGTGGTTTACACTAATTTCTAGGAAGAATAAAGGAAAGAGAAGAAATGAAAGGGAAAACGTCAAATAAGAAGCAATGTAATTCTTATCAGAAGAACAATACTTCTGTTGTACTGCTGACTTTATTCCATTAAGTATCCGTATTTGCTCAGAAAAGTGATTGTTGTACTACATGTCAGCTTCCTAATCTTTAAAGTGATGTGTTGCTAAGTGCTATCATGCCATTTCTGACTCATAAAGACCTTGTACAGAGTTTCCAAGAAGCAGATGGTGGGTTTGAATTGCCAAGTTTGCAGTTAGCAGTCCAGTGCATATCAGACAAGATCATCTGACATCAACAAGGATATGCCTAATTCCATGTCCTCTTCTGAACCCGGCTTGAATTTCTGACACTTCCCTGTCAATGTACTGTTATATCCATTTTTGAATTATCTTCAGCAATGTTTACTTACATGTTATATTAATGATATTTGTTTAATGATTTCTACATTCTGTTGGGTTACATCTATTTGAAGTGGGCACAACATGAATTTTAGCCTAAACAACTAGTAGAATGGAATTCCATTTACTGAAATGACAAAGCCTATGGAAGGAGCTAATTTGGGAAGAAAAATTTAAAAAAGTTCTATATATTGATTCTAATGAAACCTTTACACCCATCTAGAGGCCAATTCTTTATATGTGCCTAGGGTATATGGGATATGTAATCCATATCATCAGTGAAGACAAGACCAGGTGCAGACTGTGGAACAGACCATCAATTACTGATATGCAAATTCAAATTAAAGCTGAAGAAAAT
>NW_006408530.1:26788041-26794036 GCF_000296735.1 Chrysochloris asiatica
ATCTGTCAACAAGCTTTCATAAAAGCTTAGAAAAAATGTTTTAGGCTGAGTTGTGAGCAGCTAATGCACCACTATCTTCACTTCTTCATCAGAGGTGAATCTTCACCCTCGAAGGGCTGCTTGCTGAGGACCAAACAGGTAAGAGTATGATAAAGCAAGATCAAGACTATAGGAAGGATACTTTAACACCTTAAAATGAGATTTTGCAGTGTCAACAGTGTGGGTAGAGATGTATGGATGTGCATTGTCATGCAAGATCACAAAGCCCTTGGATAGCAGTCTCCTGCATTTAATACAAAGTTTAAGCTTCAGCTCTTCAGTGAGCATCTCACTGTAATGAGCACTGTTGATTGTTGAATCTCTTTCCTGATAGAGTTCCAATACTGATCCTTGAGAATCTCAGAAAACTGTAAGCATTAATTTTCCAGCTGATGAATGACTTCTAAACTGTTTTTTGGTAGGCAGTTGAGGATGTTTCCATTTCCCACTTTGTCATTTACGCTCAGGGTGAATCCATGTCTCTTCACCAGTAATGATTTTATTTAAGAAATCTCAACCTTCCTTTTGAGTATAGGCCCAAATTGTGTTTGCAGAAGTCCAATCGCTTCTGTTTATGCTCTTCTGTGAGTTGTTTTAGTAGCCATCTTGCACAAACTTTTTGAACCCCTAGACTATAATGGGTTATTTAATAGGAGTTGTCTATTCAACAGAATAATTTCATGTGCATGCTCAATGTTGTCAACAACCTTGGACTAGGGTGGTTGTTATAATATAACCAGAATGTAGATAGTTTTTGACTCACCCTCAGACTATCACACATCAAGATTTTGCAAGACCAGGCCACATTTCTGCTGTATATAACATTGCCAGGAATCAAAGCTGACTCCAAACAAGCATTTGGGCTACAATTACCAATAGAGTGAGACATTGTGTGCTTTATATTTTATCTCCCAATGTAACCTACAAATATTCTTGAATTTGTTTTCTTTCAAATCTCCCTAATTTACTGTAATATACTGTTGAATGTGTCATGCTTCCCATCCACCCCCAGTTCAGTTCCAGATCTTCATTGAAATAGATTATTCTTCTTAAATCCTTTTGTTGGGTCTCATAGCAAAAGGGTCTTCATCTTAACTTTATCTAAATGAAGGTGATTTCAAACTGGCTGTGTGCATACCACTACCTGCAAATGGAGATCTGTAGATGGAAAAGGGATTCAGAGGATGAAGACAGAAATGAGAAGCTGGATCATACTTTGTATTTCGTGAGCATTTCAGAGAAAGATTATGGTTCGGTGGGCTGAGAACATCACATACATCTATTTTTCTCAGTGGTGAATAAATTCTAAGTCTGTGCTTAAATGAACTTCAATTTTTAAGATAACATTGGAAAGTTCTCAGTGTATACAAGGCTGATGTACTTGCACTGCCCTGGACTGAATACATAAAGTCAGAACTCATTTATGAGAGGCAGTCTGGGGTAGTGAGCCTAACACTGCCCTCACAGACAGGGAACCAGTACTCTAACCTTGCATATTACTGACTGGCTTTTTGACCCTCAGAAAATCATTTCATTCACCTTGGATTCAGACACTGCTTCTTTTAAATGAGCTCACTGGGCAAAGACAACCAGGGCTTTTTCCAGTGCTAACATTATATGAATCTACAAATTATCCAAAAGTCTTTTCCTTGGAAGAAATCTAACCAGACCAAGAAAAAAGTCCGGCAGTGCCTGTTACTAATATTCCCAGAATTGATAACATGATACCAGAGAGTCTGAGAAGATAATGAAATTTGCTCAGGCAAGTTCTAGTCAATTTGAGCCTGTTCAGTAGATTAGTTTGACTGAGTAATCACCTCAGTAGCACAAGTAGCCAGTTCGATATGGATAGGGAAAATCATTTTTGTTCAAAGTTCTTATCATAAAAGGGACTTCTTTATGAAAACAGAAAACTCTTTTAATAGTATGTTATCCTTGTATCCTATTGTAATCTTAAGAATATTGGTACACTCCTAACAGTCTAGGTATATTCTCTGGGTTCTCCATTAACGTAGATTTCTGAAACACACTAGGCTCAGAAGTGGTAACTAATTCCACCCACAGGTAAATAGCAGAAACCATTAATATCTTGTGATGGGGTGACTAATGCCATCACTTCAGAATTTTCACTAAAATTATTAAGACTTTGGTCAGCTTCTTTTAATTTCCATTCCTATTATTTAGATATGAAATGACAACAAAATCTCAAGTTGGTTTGGGTATTTTTAAAGAATCAGGCTATGGTAAATTTATTCATTCATTCATTCAAAGGATAATATTAAAATGTACCAGTTAATGTATCTGATAGGAGAAGTAGAAAAGTCTGTTTTTCAGCAGAGGGAACAGACACTTCACGAATAAGAGCAAAGCTATCAGCACTAAAATAAATATATACAAGAGACAGTGAGATCACTGAGGAGAAGGTGACACTTGAATGCTACAGGGGGTAAATAATTCTATACAGAGGAAATAGCATTTAAAAAAGCAAGTGGGAATCACAGTGAGTAAGGTGACTTTAGAAAGCTGGACTGCATTTAGCATCACTGGAGCACAGGAGACAGTAGGCCAGTGGTGAAAGAATAGGTGGGGAAGGCAGGAATAGTCCAGATCATGAATAGGTTCACACTGTTTATTAGCTGTTGTCAAGTTGACTGACTCATAGCAACCCTTCATAGAAGAGAACAAAATGTTATAGCTCTTGTGCCATCTTCATGATCACTGACATGTTTGAGTCTATATGGACAATATTCTGTTGTGATACACAGGGTTTTATTGGCTAAACTTCAGAAGTTGTTTGCCAGGCCTTTCTTCCTCATCTTAGTTTTGAAGTCTGCTGAAATCTGTTCACTATATGTGTCTGTGTTGTCATTTGGAATACTATTGGCAAAGTTTCCAGCATCACATCAACATGCAAGCATCCACAGTGCAACCAATATAGTCATGCTAATGAACTTGAACTCTATCTACCAGAAGGTAAAGGATTACATCATTCAAACATGTATTTTAGAAAACCATACAGGAAAGAAGTGAAAACATTGCAAAAAAGGGTCTGGAGGTGTTAAATTTTTTATACTGTGTAAAACAAAAGCAACTGATTTTTGTTTTTTTCTTTGTCATATAACGATTGTTGAAGGAACCATCTCCTGCACTCAATTCTGCCAGAATAAATAATTACAGACACAGAATTGGTTGAAGCCCACTTATTGCTCTTAATAATGTTGAATTTTACATGAATCCGCTGATACTGGGAAACAGTGAAGCTTAAAGAAATAGCCTCATTTTTTGTGTTGAGGAAAATGATTTGCTGGGAAAAAAAACAAAACACCTATTCCATGACTTAGATAAGACTCACTATTATGGTTAATGTTCTGTGTCAACTTGGCTATGATTCTCACGGATTTGGAAGAATTCCATTTTGTAAACTGATGTGAGCAGCCAATCAGTTCAAAGAGGAGCATGGACTGCATCCAGTACATAAAAGGATATTCTGTTCAGGCTGAGATTTCTCCTGACTTAAGCTGATACAAAAACTGACAACTCAAGGTTGGCGAGCAATAAAGCAGTCCAAACATCTGGAGATTAGATCATATGAGATCCAGATTAAGGAAAAAGCAAGAGAGCCTTGTCAAAACATGCATATATATAATGTGTAGGTCACACCTCTAAGTAAAATGTCCTCTTAACTGATTGGCTGGTCATAGCAGATCTCAACATGAGATGATTACATTTTATCAAATCTCATCCTGGGAGATGACTGCATCATAGCTACCAAACTAGAGACAATGAATGACCCAACCAATTTGAAACAAGTTAACCATCAAACCTAACCTCTGATTACTGGCACATAGCCTGCAGAAGTCTACAGCCTGTTGCCTGAATTGTAAATCTTCGGTTTGTCAGTTCCTGCAACCCTATGAGTTAGCAGAGGTCTCCAGTATGCCACCAAACCCACAAATTTAGAACTTTCGAGCCCCCATAATTGTGTGATCCATTTTCCTGAAGTAAATCACTCTTTATATATATTTTCATCTGTCTCACTGGTTTTACTCTTTTAAAGAACCCAGACTAATTCACCTCAAATAGCTTGTTGTTTCTTTAAGATAAAGCCACAGACAGATCCTCTAAATTCTCACTGAGTGCCTCACAAATGAATAATTGAATGCTTTGTTCCCATTGATTTATCAGAAACAAAATAGTTGTTAACCAAACTTTGGCTAAGTTTCTTTCTTCTCCCAAGTTCCTTTGACCAACCCTCAGTCCAAGCCAACATACTACTACTCCAATTTAAAAGTCCCTGCAAGAGTCCGTGAGTGGTGCATTCAGTTAACACAGGCTGCTATCTGAAATGTTGGCAGTTTGAGTCCATCAAGAGGATGGACTGGTAATGTACTTCTGCAAACATCAGCCATTGAAAACTCTATGGTACACAGTTCTACTCTGACATAGATAGGTACTCTGAGTCCAAATCAACTCAGTGGCAAATGGTTATAGCCTGAATAATGTAAAATATTTTCATTGTTCAAAACATTCTCAGTGTAAAACATTCTGATTTACCATCCAATGATTATCACTCTTCCATCCAGCTCCCCACAGTTGAGTTTTTCCTAGGCTTTTTTTACATAATTCTTGAGAAACAGATGTTATGGTCAGTGTTAGCTCTATTATAATAGATCCCCATCACACTGCAATCTTCCACTACCCCTGCTCTATCTTAATAAGCATGTCCTTTGGGTTAATGTGCCAGACTGCAAAGCTATTTGAACTGCAAGGTCAGCAGTTCAAGCTCACCAGCAGCTCCTTGGAAACCCTATACAGGGTCGTTATGGGTCAGAACTGACTCAATGGCACTTAACAACAATAACATTAAAGTCTGAACTTGTTCATCATTATATTTTAGATTGACACTATCAATATTATTCCTATTAGAACCTTTTTCAAGTTAGAATGGTAAACATAAGGGTAGCTCCCCAATGCCCCTCAAAAACAGGGGAATTTTCTACCTCCTCCAGAGCATGCACAAAGAAGAAAGGCTATTGTAAGTCAAAGCAGTGCTCATTGAATGACTGAGACAGGACTTCAGTGAAAACAAAATGGGTCCAACCTGTGTCATATTATTCCAGTATTGTGACGCCGTGGGCTAATGCGTCAGATTGCAAGTTGTTTGAACTGCAAGGTCAGTGGTTCAAGCTCATCAGCTTCTCCTTGGAAACCCTATACAGGGTCGCTATGGGTTGCAATTGACTCTATGGCACTTAACAACAACAATGATAAATGTATTTGTGTTTGGCTGTAAAAGTAACTTTTTGTGTTTTAAACATTCATCTTTTGTTGCCTGTAATACAATCATGAACATAGACATACATTCTTCTTATAATGACATACAGTTTAAAGTGAATCTTGACTTGGGGAAACTATAAGGGAACAACAATGTTTACACCTAGGAAATCCCTGGGTGGTGCAAACAGTTTATGCGTGACTAGTAAGCCCTCCTGTGACTGTAGGATAAGACGGCTAACCACACGTTTGGCAGTTCAAACTCACTAGCCATTCCTCAGATGCCCTGTACAGGGTGTTTATGAGTCAAAACTAACTCGATAGCACATAATAACAACAGCAGCAACCCACCCAGGGACTCTTTGGGAGAAAAGCTTGGCAATATGATTTCATAAAGATTACAGCCAAGAAAACCCTGTCAAGAAGTTGTACTCTGATGATCAAAACAATCACAATGTGAAAGAAGGTAACCACAGAGGAACAGAGACCCAGGTGGTGGGAAGGTCAGGTAGATTACTGCATAAAATAGACTGTCTTAAAAGAAGGGAAGAATTAATGGAATATAAAGTAACCACAATGGGGTTGGGGTGGGGGGTTTACTCTGGGTGTTGGGGAGGGCAATACAAGAAGAGGGGAGGA
The DNA here is from genome assembly GCF_000296735.1 of Chrysochloris asiatica. Classification (NCBI taxonomy): domain Eukaryota; kingdom Metazoa; phylum Chordata; class Mammalia; order Afrosoricida; family Chrysochloridae; genus Chrysochloris; species Chrysochloris asiatica. The sequence goes on from NW_006408530.1 coordinate 26,793,994, forward strand.
GGCAGAAGAACAAGATAGATAGGGGAACACTGAGACAGGTTTG
>NW_006408530.1:26799397-26803513 GCF_000296735.1 Chrysochloris asiatica
GACTCGATGGCACCTGACAACAACAACAACAACAATGCCAAAGGAAGGACATGCAGATGAGAAAGCTTCTCTTGTCAAGATGTTGCCTTCCTTCTTTCCTTTTGTGCTAGCTGGCCTTGATTTCTCACACACAGCAATGATTGTAATGGTGGCATAGGACCAGGCATTTTGTTCTGTTCTATATAGAGTTGCTTTGAGTCAGAGCTGACCCAAAAGTATTTAACAACAATAAAGTTGATAATAATTTGCTGTTATTTTTACTGGGAGAATGTGGCTTGCCTTTATGTCTCCCATCCTACGTAAAGGCCATGGGCTGAAAACATCTTAAAACATTCTCTCAGAAGGAGGCTGGGACTTGGTTGCTTTTTTTTTTTTTCCAATTCTTTTTTTCTTATCTGGGCTCACTATAATTTTCTCCATCCTTTGTGCATGCGCAGGTACCATATGAGACCTCGTCAACCCTATTTGTTTATTTGTTTCTAGAGAGGAGTGAACAAAGTCTCTCATACTATATGTAATGTAGATGTAGAACATCTCTACTGCACCAGCATGTATGGTTAAGCCTGCTGACCATGGGAGATCCATGCCTGCTAGTGCAGCTGATCTCCTCTGTTTCTATTCTAGATGATTAAAACATTTTCCATGTCTTGATAAAGCCTGTGTGGCAATTATGGACCTGCCTCAACAATTTTTACAAGGTATAGTTTTAAAGGAATATCATACATTTTTTCCCCCATCACATTTTTTTCAAGTAGGTTTCAAAGTCTTAAAACCAAATTCTGGACAGCAATACAAACACATAGCAAGTATGAAGGTTAAGGTTGTACGTCAACTTGGCTGACCTAGGATTCTCATTGATTTGCCAGTTATAATGTAGTCATTGCCCTGTGATGGTCTAATATTATCACCTCCATGATGATACCTGCTGTGAGCAGTCAACCAGTTGGGAGTTTCTTCAGGGGTGTGGTCTGAATTGAATTTGTGTGGACATTCTAGCCAAGCTTTCTTGCATTTTGCTTGATCTGGATCTTGCATCTGGCTTGTCGTCATCTGACCTGTCTCTGGTGCTTTGGATCTGAGCCAGTTATCTGCCATATTGCCTGGTTTTGATCTCCAATTTGATAGAGTTTACAGTCTTTGGGTCAGATTTGGATTTGTTAACATTGTTAACATCTACAGCCCATGCTGACTGACCTACCAATCTTGGGGGTGTCAGGCCCTGTGGCTTCAAGAGTCAGGAGAAGCCTTCAGACTGAAATCTGATCCACAGATTTGAAACTTATCAGCTTCTACAACCACATGAGCCATTTCCTTGAAATAAATCTCTGTAAATAAACTTCACTAGTTTTGCTTCTCTATAGAACCTAGTCTAAGACAGCAAGGTTTTAAATTCCTAATTAAATAGCAAGGATATCACTTACCTAATGTATTGTTTCATTATCTCCTCCTAAATACACACACACACACACATATGTACATATGCACAGATACACCTTGCTCCCATTCTTTATCTCTCATCTGTCACATTGGCAATTTGAGCTCTCTTTGGTGGCAATCTTTCTGGCCCAGCAAAAGAGAATAAAGTCAAAATCGTATGGGAAAGTAAAGGATAAAGATTGGTATAAGAGGCAGGAGAAGGAGAGTCTGAATTTTCCATCAAGCTCCTTCAGTTGTCCACTCACTTGACCAGTGCAGATCTGGAATCAAGAGTAGAATTGGTTTTTAGTAGCATTGTCAAGGCATACCTAGAAATTGGAGCACTAGCTAATGAAGAAGTAATGTTTTCATTCCATCTTGTTTTTTGTTTGTTTATGTGGTTTTCAGTATTGCATTGAAAAGGGTGTATAATTGCCTTGGTGAAATATTGCAAAATGATTTTCATGCTGCGATTAAAATATTTTCACAACTGTTGGCAAGGGAACAGCAGAAATAGATTTTTTAGTGTGATTAACTAGATAACACTGAAGCTTAATGATGTGTCCCTATCTTAGAGCAGGTTAGCATGAAATTTAATTTGCACTAATCTGCTTCAGACCAGTGGAGGACAAACTAACCTCTAGCTGGAATTTATCCAGCTTCTGACACACTATAATTCAAGGGTGCCATATCTTTAGAATGATGCCTTCCTCTACAAGGAGGCAGGAGGGGTTATGGCTCTCCATAAGAAATCACTCACCAAGCACTGTCAAGTATTTCTCTGTTGACTCTCCCATTCATAACTTTATTTTTCCTCTGTAATCACCTTCCTTAAGGTTCTTACCATTTTAATTCTGGGTGGAAAAATAACCTGCACATTGATCTATCTACCTTTCTCCATCGTTCAATTTACACTGCTTATTACTATCAAATTTTCCAAAAGAATGTATTTTATCATGAAATTTCTTATTGAATTGCATTCACTGCTATTTAACCTAGTTACATACAAACTCCTGAGTATAACAATAGTTGGAAGTCAATTACTCTCTAGTTCTACTCTCTCCATAATTTGCCTTATGTGAGTCATATTCTTACTATTCTATTCTATTCTATTCTAAATATCATACTTGCACAGTATGATATTCAGCCAAATCATCTTCTGACATTTTTTATTTCTTCTACTCTCTATTTTTAATATCTAATCTCCAAGTTATTTTCTGAATGTTTACTTTTATGATCTTTTCTTCTTTTATGACTGCAAGTCATTCTTTTTTGCTGAGGATAGTACTAATACCACTAATTTGTATATGAAGTTTTCTTCTGTTTATATGGTTGCTGTTAAGTGTCATTGAGTCAGTTCCAGCCCATAGTAATCTTATGCACAACAGAACAAAACACTGGTTGGTTCTGCATCAATCTCACAATCATTGTTACACTTGAGGTCATTGTTGCTGCCACTGTGCAAGTATGTCCAAAGTATGAGAGACAAAGTCTGGTCATCTTGGCTTTTAAGGGGCATTCTGGTTGTGCTGCTTCCAACATAGGTTTGTTGGTTCATCTGACAGTCCATGCTACTTTCAGTTTTCTTCCCTAACACCATAACTCAAAACACATAGAATTTAACTGTTTCATGGTCTGTCCTCCCCTCTTCCCATCTCACATCTACATTAGATGCCCTTTGCCTCTCTTCCTGTGAATACTTAAGCACTGAATAAAATTCTACTTTACTCTAAAACTTTTCCAACCTCAGTCTTGAACAAAAGTACATTACTCCTGACTTCTTGGTATTTTCAATTGCATCATATGCGTATGAAAGTTGGATAGTGAATAAGGAAAATCATAGAAGAACTGATGCTTTTGAGTTATGGAAACCCTACACAGGGTGGATATTAGTTGGAACCGAGCAGATGGCACCTAATAACACCAACAACAACATATGTACTTCTTCTAACACAGATTTGTTTGTTCTTCTGTCAGTCCTTTATATTTTTAATATTCTTCTCCAACACTATATATATGCATTTATATAGACAGATAGATAAAAGTATTTGTTGTTGTTGTTAAGTGTGATCGAGTTGGCTCTGACCCATAGCAACCCTGTATAGAGGTTTCTGAGGAGCAGCTAGTGAGCTTGAACTGTTGACCTTGCAGTTCAAACCAACTGTGCAATCCAACACATTATCCCATAGTGCCATACCAGGACTCCAGATATAGATACACACACACACACACACAGAGTCCTGGTGTGGCGCTGTAGGTTAATGCACCAGACTACAAAGCTGTTTCAACTGTAAAGTCAGTGGTTCAAGCTCACCAGTCACTCCTCGGAAACCCTATACAGGGTCGCTATGGGTCGGAACCGACTTGATGGCACTTAACAACAACAACATACATATGTATATATACATATATATCGTTGTTGTTGCTAAATATCATTGAGTCAGTTCTGACTCATAACAGCCCTGTATAGAGTTTCCTAGGAGAGACTGGGTTTTGAAATGCTGACCTTGTGGTTAGCAGTCCAGTACTTATCCTACAGTGCCACACTAGGAATATAAAGGAGAGTGTTTACCAATAGTACCATCATCTACCTATCTAAACATTACTACTATACATATATGTGTGTATGTGTGTTGTTGTTGTTGTTGTTAAGTGCCATCGAGTCGGGTCCGACCCATAGCGACCCTGTACAGGGTTTCC
>NW_006408530.1:26805049-26805596 GCF_000296735.1 Chrysochloris asiatica
AAGAAGAAGAAGTTGTATTATGTAATACATTGACGTTGTTGTGAAGTGCCGTTGAGTGGGGTCTGACCCATAGCAAGGGTTTCCAAGGGGCAGCTGGTGAGCTTGAACCACCAAACTTGCAGTTGAAATGGCTTTGCAGGCATTAGCCCACAGCACCACACCAGGCCTGTAATACATAGGGCCACGGGAAGCTAGAAATGACTCCAAGACGATGTTTTCTTTGTGCATTTACATTTTTGCCTAGGGCTAGTGCATGCTGTATTCTCTGTGGAATACAGAACACTAGTGATAGTATCATGGTTACTGTTAGTTGATGTTGATTTAATTCTTACTCATGACAACCATATGTGTTACATAATAGAACTACTCCACTGTTGTTGTTAGGTGCCATCGAGTCAGTACTGACTCATAACGACCTTATGCACAGCAGAACGAAACACTGCCTGATCATGGGCCAACCTCACTACTGTTGCCACTCTTGAGTCCATCGATGCTGCAACTTGGCCAATTCATCTCATTGGGGGTTTTCCTCTTTTTCTCTGTCCCT
>NW_006408530.1:26813893-26823259 GCF_000296735.1 Chrysochloris asiatica
ACATATATATACATACACACATATGCACAATGTATACAAGAGGGCTTCAAGAAGTTTGTGATAAAACTCTATTATCTTTTATATTCATTGTGTGTGTGTGTGTATGAAGGGGTTTCAAAACAGTTCATGGGAAAAAATAAACCAAACTCACTGCCATTGAGTTGATTCCAGCTCATCGTATCCTATATGAGGTCTTCAAGACTGTAAATCTTAATGCAACCAGACAGCTTCATCCTTCTCCCAAGGAGTGGCTGCTGAGATTGAACTGCCAGTCTTGCACTTAACAGTCCAATGTTGATACCAAGTGCACTTTTAGTAGGGAAGTATGAAATCATTGAACAGAAATGCAAGGCATTTGTGAAAAATTCAAAGACCCTGAGGAATCGGAGGCAGATGGACTTTAAATCATCCAAAGACTATTTCATAGGCTGATAGCAAATCATAAATGATTTGGAGGTCTGAAATTGTGGCTTCTTTATAGACCTTGGCTGCAGTTTGAGTAGAATTTAGATCAGTTTCTCCTGGAAGTTCAGACTCTAAAATGTTTATGAGCATATTCCAATTCAATTCAAGAAACATTTATTAGATAGTGTGAAAATATTTTGTAAACATAAAGTGCTAGAGAAAGGTGAAACTCCATTATAAACCCACACTGTGCAAACAGTTCAGTACCAGAAACCATGTCAGAACAGGGTTATCCACAAAGACAGGTGTGTCTCCCTGATTGCAAGTGTCACTGGAAACCTTACAAACCAGTGAAACTAACAGGGAATGCACAGTGTGTTTACTGAATTGAAGACAGGGAAGTAGAAATAATGTAAGCTTAACACATTAAGACTTTAGTTGTGAACAACAATGGCATTTGGCCATATCCCAGAAAAAGATGCTATTTTCTGTTCAAGAAGAGAAGCAGAGATTTTTCCCATGTTTTGACAACAAAAATTAAAGCTTTATTTGTTTTCTCTGGCACCTTAAAATGAAAAAAAATAAGCTAGGCTTGCTGCAATTTGCATCCCATTTTTCTGATAAAAATAATAGGTTAAGAGGTATTTAAGGTCTTAAGCTTTTGTTGTTAAGTGTCATTGAGTTGATTCCGACTCATAGCATCCCTGTATAGGGTTTCCAAGGAGCTACTGGTGGGTTTGACCCACAAACCTTGAGGGTAGCTATTCAGCACCTATCCTGTAATGCCACACCAGGACTCCAGGTCTAATGGTGGTGGTGTACCATAAAATCGATAAAGACTCATAGCGATCCTGGATGTAAATCTTCACATAAAGCCTCATCTTTCTCCCACAGAGTACCTGGTGGACTTGAAATCCTGACCTTGCAAGTTGCAGCTTAATCTCTAACCAACTATAGTACCAGGACTCCTTCCCAGGCTTTATATTGGGCATTTAATTATCCCTAGGAGTCCTGGTGTGGCACTTGGGTTAATGTGCTGGACTACCAAGTCGCTTTGAATGACAAGGTTGGTGGTTCAAGCTTACCAGTCGCTCCTCAGAAACCCTATGCAGTGTCACTATGGGTCAGAACCAACTCGATGGTATGTAACAACAACAACATAGCATTTGAATGTATGTTGAAGTGACTGCAGCTCTGTTAGCCATTGTTCATGAAGGACAGAGTTCCATCACTGTTCCCCAATATTCACTCCCACAGGACAAACCTGAGTCTATCCATAATTTGTTGTGATGAACACAGTTGAATGCCTTTGCATAGACTTCACATAGTGAATAGATTAAGATGGCAGAATTACCAATTCTCCCAAAAGTCAGGTGAATGAGTCTCAGAAATAAAGAGTTTGATTGCAACAAATAAAACCTGTTCATAGCCTTGAATAGCCATATACCACCATATCACTACAACCCGTTTATTTTAAAAGATCCTCAGCGAAAAGAACAAAATAGGTAGATCAGGAAAGATGATTTAGTTGTCATCAAGCAATAAATATGATGAGACACTTTGCTATAAAAATGATTTCAAGGGAATTGGATATCTGTTCAACAAATAATCACTAGGCGTGAGTTGTAATCAACTCAGTAACAGCTATTTCTCTATATATATGGTGTGGTACTGTAGGATAAACACTGGATTGCTAACTACAAGGTCAGTGGTTCAAACTCACCAGCCATACCTTGGATTACTTATAAAGGTTGTCTATGAGTCAGAACAAACTTGATAGTACTTAACAGCAAAAGCAACAGCATCTATGACTAGCTGAGCCATTTCAAGAGTCCACTATTAGCTAGAGTGTGGTACTGTCAGGTCAGCACTGTACTTCGAACCACAAGGTCGGCAGTTCAAACCCACCAACTGCTCCTCAGAAACCCTATACAGGGTTGCTACGAGTCAGGACTGACTTAACAACAACACATAGATAGACAGCCTGGGTTATAATTCTGGCCCTTTATATATATGAAAACATGGTCATAATAAGTATGTGTTCTATGTTTGTAAACATGGTCATAATAGGAGTATGTGTTTACCTCATAAGACTGTATAAGTATTAAATTAGAATTTATAAAAATTTTAGAAGTGCCTGGGACATGTTAAGCTCTACAATTGGGCAGCATACAGACATGATTAGATTCCCTAGAAGCAGATTTTAAGATGGAGTTTAGTAGCCAGGTCCTTTTCTAGAGAGTACCCTGAATGTTCCCCATATAGACTAGAGAAAGTAGTAAGATTGGGAAAAAAGAGAAATCAAGTTTTGTTTAGGCCAAATGACAACATTGGCCAACACCTTAGAGAGTTTTGGAACTAGCCTGTTCTCTCAAATTGGTCCCAAGTAAGAGCAAAAGGAAGGTTCAGACACGTACCTGCCAGCATTTATCAGTCACAGGCCACCCTGGGACTACACAACTCTTTTTAGCTAAGAGAATCCCTGCAGAGACTAAGAGTTGTGTCTACCACACTGGTTGTTAAAATATTAAGATACTTTTATACTGGTTAGTATAACCATCCACTTCCTTGTTGCCAGTCCAGTCTAGCTCTTTGGAGCCCAGGAAGAACCAGAACCTATCACTGCTGTCTTTCTGATTGGTCAGTGCTATAGTTACTACACAATTTGAATAGCATTTTTGGGTATGAGGACCAGTAAGGATATTAGTCTAAACAGAAGGGTAAAGCCATGACCAGGGTAGCTAAGGTCTGTAAGTAGGGCTAGCTCACAAAGCCTTGATGTTGGATTGAGGAGTTTAAATTTTATTTAAACACCTATGAGGAGCTGAAAGTTTCTATTTAATGTAAGTCTTATTAGAAATTAGTATCCTACATAAATTAGAGAAGAAAATCTGAGAAATATAAAATACAAAGGGGAGTAAATACTTGTAATAAAAAAAGAAAAAAAAAAGAAGAAGAAGAAGAAGAAGAAGGCCTGTACCCAAAAGAGTTAAATTGTGGGGAATTCAAATTTACCATTTCAATTTTAAGTAATGAATTACAAAGTTAATTATCCTTTTTCAGTTATAAGTCCAGGATTAGGTAAAGTGCTATGCATTTCTGTATTATTAGAAAGGCTGCTAAATTTAATTTGGGCTCATTGACCAAAAGATTCATGATAGATATCTACACTCATGGTGCACAGTATCAACAGGTTGCTGTTTTGTTTTGAGTTGTTGTTTTTTTATCCTTTAAAGTATCACAAGATTAAATCATTAAAGAACAGTCAAAGAGAACAAACAAGATGGTGGATAAGGTGGAAGCACAGTGAGGAGCTCCAACAGCAACAACACAGAATACAGGACCAAGCAGGCTCAGGGGTGGTGCCAGAACTCTGAACCACATATAAAGGAATATTTAGAAAGTTGGAAGGTTTACAGCTAGGGGAATTTGTAACAGAAGCAAGAAATCCAATATTTTCTAATCCAACATGCTCAGCTGCTCCAGGAGCCACTATCTTGGGCGAGACCAAGCAGGGGAAGGATCAGAGCAGCCACTGACAGCTGACAAAACCACAGAGATAAAGGTGTGAACATTGGGGTTTTTTTTTTGCTTTTTGTTTTTTAAGATTCATTGGTCTCTAGCTGTCTGTGCACCTCCATTCAGGTGACTAGAGGGGGTGCCTGAGTGAGAGGACACCCCACCCTCACCCCCAGAGAGTTCTACTACACATGCACACAGATCTCCTTGAAATTTAAAGAGACAGTTTCCACATGAAACCAAACAGCATCACAGAATGGCCACAGCTGGCCCTGAACTGTTTATCACTAGGAAAAAGGCCTGAACAGAGGTTGTAGAACAGTACAGGCAGACTAAAAAGGAAATAGGCCAAAAATTAAATCCTGAGTTACATTACAATAACCAACTGTGGCATCTTGAAATTTCTCAGGAAGAAGAGTGAAAAGGGACACCCATCTCCTGATCACATCTACCTGGAGCCAGTCAGAAAGCATAAGAAATACCAAAATACACACCCATCTAAGTATTAAGGCCACAGCTTACTCCTGAAATATGCACAAAAAACAGAAACAGATGACAGTATCAGCACATGTCCAGAAACGAGATAAAGTAACTGACGCAAATGAGCTGGAAGTGGACCTACACTCCATACTGGAAGATGAGCAGGCTTTGGAAATGCCTGAGAAGGAATTCAGAAAAATGATTATAAAATATATCAAAACACTATACAATGCAGTTGAGAAAAATAAGGAAGAAGTCAGGAAAGCGCTACAGGAACAATCAAATAAGATAGATACAGCATTGGAAACAATTCAAAACCTACAGAAAGAGGTCCAAACGATTAATAATAGAATATCAGAAATGGACAATACACTGAAAAGGCAAAGGAGTAGAATTGAAGAGATAGAAGCCAGAACTAGTGAGCTAGAATAAAAATCTCTCAACACTACTAAGATAGAAGAGCAAGCACAAAAAAGGATTTAAAAAACCTGACGAAGGCCTAAGATTCATGTTGGACAACATGAAGAGGAATAACTTAAGAATTATTGGCATTCCAGAACAGGAAGAATCACACAAGTCCACATACAAGGTAGTTGAAGAGCTTCTGGAAGAAAATTTCCCTAACATCCTGAAAAGCAAAAAGATAAGCATTCAAGAAGCTCAACGAACTCCAGGAAGGATAGACCCTAAAAGAAAATCACCAAGACATATCATAATCAAGCTCTGCAAAATCAAATATAAAGAGAGAATCCTAAAAGCAGTTAGGGAAAAGAGAAGTGTAATATACAAAGTCAAGCAAATCAGATTAAGCTTGGATCTCTTAGCAGAAACCATACAGGCAAGAAGGCAATGGGGAGACATATATAAAACTCTGAAAGAAAAAAATTGCCAACCAAGAATCCTCTACCCAGTAAAGCTGTCAATCAAATACGAAGGTATAATCAAAACATTCCAGAATAAACAGAAGATAAGGGATTTTGCCAAAGCCAACCCTGTGATGAAAAACATCATAAAGGGAGTTCTGTGGACTGAAAACCAGAGATTGTGTGGACAACAACCAGACTGATGTACATGACAGCATCACCCTGAACTCAATTGACAAATGGAAGAGTCGAGAACAGAATAAAATTATAAGAACAGGAGATCTGGGGGATCAGTCTATGACCAAAATAATTACAGTGTTAAAGAAGATAAACACAAAGGAACAGAGATCCAGATGGTGAGAAGGTCAGGTAGATTACAGGATAAAATAGACTCTCTTAAATGGAGGGATTGAATTATAAGGTAACCACAATGGTGTGGTTGGGGTGGGAGTTTTAGTTCGGGCATTGAGGAGGGCAATACAAGAAGGGGGAGGAGATGGAAGAAAAAGATAGATAGGGGAACACTGAGACAGGTTTTCATGGCCTAAGTGGAACAGAGGTAAATAGTGATGCATGGTCAACCTTGGAACAACAGGGCTCTGGGATACAGGGATCTAAACATAGTTTGAAGAGGAGGGATACTACAAAAATGCTTGACTGTCTTATGAATATTGGTTTACCTTACCTACTATTTTAAAATAGACACTTGAGTGGGATAGAAAGGAATGTTGGGAAACTTAATTACAGAAAACTTGTAAGTCCATCTTCAGCCTATAACTGATTGGAATACCTAAACGGGGTTCTAGAACTTGCCCAGTGGAATAGGCCTCTTGCAGAGCCTTTGCAGAGTATAGGACCTTAGGTAGAATCCTGAATCCCATCCAGAACCTTCTGAGGTGAGACATTCCCACTAGCAAAGACAAGCAGACCAGCTTGGAACAGCTAGAGTGATAGAAGATACATCTTCAAAGAAAGACCATCAGGAAAAACCCAAAACAAAAATGTGAGCATGACTGAATACCACAAGAATAAGCAAGCTGTTCAACAGGAAGCCATCAAGGCAGCAATCAAGATCCCTCAGGACAAACTCCCCTCTAAGACTAAAACTCAAAGGGAACACATGAGCAGGCATGTAAGCTTGCTGGCAAACACATTGGTCTACTGGTGAGTGGAAGAGGGGGAAAGGCTGAGTTCAACCACAGTCCATTGACTCCTGTTGATCTGGAGATCAGAGAGATAAGAGAAAGGGCTGGTTGGTCCAAAGTATGGTGAGATCTGGGGACATCTGAAGCCATGGACAAAGACATAGCCACACAGGGCTAGAGCTGAGAGTGAAGCATCCAGCTAATATGAAGTGAGGAGAGATGCATAAGAACACTCAAACTTGTAGACAGTACCCATTTGACCTAGCCTCAATAGCTTGATAATGAGAACTCGACTAGAAGAAGATTTTAAAAAAAATTCTTTTTGATAAAGGAAACAAGGGTAAATTGCTACAATCTGATGAACCTGACCTATATTCATGGAGGTAGAAACTCTAAATACCAATAGAGAAGGAAGGAGTCTTCACATCAAGTATCAATGCTATCCCCTCCGAACACAGGGTAGATAGGGACAGGCACCTTAGACATTGGCTAACTAAAATAAGAGGAGGAGGGCTTAGATTGGCTGGCTTACAAGGTTTCATGATGGAGTTTAATTTAAAAGAATGTGTGCGGGAAGAAAGTTACCACTGAATAGTTTTCATCTTGTCTAGATGGGTCTGGTGAAAAGAGATGGGGATAAGATTCTTATGATTCAATAGTGAATAATTATTATCATGACTAATTGTGACTGTTACAATTGTAAGAGTAGAAGTTTTGTAACAAAAACAGGGGAGTGGTTACTCTTACAGTCCAGAAACAAAGGACCCTAGGACCATCAAGGGAGAAAAGCACAAGCAGAAAGTGAGACCTTACCCAGAGAAGCAGGGATGCCAGAAAAGGAGGCAGAAATGGGGACATGGAGAGGGAGTGGCTAAAGACTCCAGATTCATGGGAAGACAGAGACTAAGAGCTGGTGGATTTGCAGAATATGCCCTTTGGAGGTGTAAATCATTATATATGCCTGAGTGTTTTTTTGTTTTTTGGGGTTTTTTTTTTAAAAAGAGCTAAAGTGAATAGTGAGAAATACTGTTAACCGATGGTACATGGAGGGGAATAGAATCATTGTAATGAAACAAGGTGTATGATTTGTTGAATGTAAAATTGATGATCTGCCCTGTAAACTTTCACTCAATCCACAATAAAAACCTTTAAAAGAAAGGGGGGAGGGGGGGGGTAGGATAAAGGTAAATACTGTTGACTGTTGGTACTTGGAGGGGATTGTATTGATTGCAATGAAGCAAAATATGATTTATGGTATGTAAAACTGATAATCTGCCCTTTAATCTTTAACTCAATTCACAATAAAAACTTCTTTAAAATTAAAAAAAAAAAAAGACAGTCAACTCATTTTGTTAAATAAGAATTTGTGAATCACAACTCATTCATTAAACAAAAAATTGTAAATTACATAAAATATCTTTAGGAGATATGCAAGCCCAAATTTACATTTCATAATTAACTCTACTGCTAAGGTGAACAGTTGGACACTATTACAAATATTCCTTATTCCTGTGAAGGGATTATTTAAGGAGAGGAAGCTTGAGATGATATAGGACAAAAAGTCTTAAGCATTTTTCTGACTTATTGACCAACCTACCACCATCTCCAATTGCACTATTTATTCATTCATTCTCATATGCAACAGAGACTTTCCATAAGTAATGCAGAAATAGAGAGCCTAGCACAACAGCAGGAATTTTTTTTAATTGTACTTCAGTGATTCCCTAGGGATTATGTGAGATGCTGCAGCCAGTTTCACAAAAGCAAGAATGGCCTACGAGTTTAGGGTTCCAAGCCCTACCCTTACTTCAAGTAGATCTCATATGCCTTTATTTATGCTTTCATATAGAGGTCTTTCACAAACATTTTTAGTTAAATTAAGTAAAAAAAAAATGTTCCAAATGTGGCTGAAATTCTCACTGAGAAAATGACAAGTATGTGTCATTATAAGATACCTAAATATAAGTAAGCTAGATGAATTGAAACCTCATAAATTAATAATTTATGGTAATTTAGACCTAAATCATGATAATGTTGACCTTTTCACTATGTGTGGAAGAAATAAAAAATAGGTCAGCAAGAAAAAGAACAGAATACTCAAGAGGAAAAGTCTAAAATGGTGACCCATTTTGAAGCTAATTTTGCATACGGTTTGATACAAGTGATTCTGATTTAAACTAGTGAGATGAGCCATTACTTATTGTTACTAATGGTTCATGTTTGTATAGCTGATATTATAACGTGAAATGCAAGGCATGCTACTAATGCGTACATCCAGAATTTTGTTGCTAATGACAGTAAAAGCATGAACCTTATCTCTTGATAATGTTAACATGAACTCATTATTGGTAGTAATTAACTCTATCTTTGACAAAATATTAAAATTGATGCTAAGGTGTGTCCACAACATTAACTTTAATCCTACAGTATGTCAACAAGATTAATGTTAACTCACTCACTGGGTTAACTCAATAGCCTCATATGCATTTAAAAGTTAAACAATGAATAAGGAAGATTGCAGAAGAATTGATGCATTTGAGTTACAGTGCTGGAGAAGAATATTAAAGGTACCAGGAACTACCAGAAGAACAAACAAATCTATGTTGGAAGAGTATGACCAAAATGCTCCTTAGAAGCCAGGATGTCCAGACTTCTGAATATACTTCAGACATATTATCAGAAAGGACCAGCTCCTGAAGAAGGACATAATGTTTGGTAAAGTGGAGAGACAGCCAAAAAGAGAGAGACCACCAACAAGATGGATTGGCACAACAAGATGGTAACAATGGACTCATAGTAGCAATTGTGAGGATGGCTCAGGACTGGGCAGTGTTTCCTTCTGTTGTACATAGACTCACTATGGGTTGGAACTGACTCGACAACACCTAACAGCAACAACAACAACATTGTATGATAATAATGATGTAACTGCTGTAGTTGTTGCTAAATTGTAA
>NW_006408530.1:26823639-26831083 GCF_000296735.1 Chrysochloris asiatica
GCTCCGCGGGAGAAAGATGAGGCTTTCTACTCCCGTAAAGATTTACACCCTCGGAAACCCTATACAGGGTCGCTATGGGTCGGAACTGACTCGATGGCACATAACAACAACAACAAGTATGGGCTAAGTGGAGCCCTGGTGTGGCTCTGTAGGATAAGCACTAGACTGCTAACCACAAGATTAGTGGTTGAAACTTGACAACTGCTCCTCAGAACCCCTTTACAGGTTTTCTATGAGTCAGAACCAAGTCAACAGCACTTAACAGTAGCAACGTGGACTGAATTTGGCATTAAAAATATAGATGCATCCCAGTTCCCTAGTTGTTACTGAGTCGATTCTGACTCGTGACTGCCCTATGTGTGTGAGAGGAGAACCGTATTTTATAGGCTTCTCAATGACTGAGTTGTTGGTTTTTTGGGGGGTGGGGAGTCGATCTCTAGACCTGTCTCTTGAGTCCCTTTGGTAGACTTGGGCCTCCAACCTTTGGTTAGCAGATGAACACATTAATTGTACTCCAGAGAAATGTCTCTGGGTAGCACAATGATTAAGCACTGGGCTATTAAATAAAAGGCTTCAGTCCCACCCAGAGATGGCTGGAAGTAAGGCCTGTATCCGTAAGGTCACAGCTTTGATAACCCTATAGAGCAGAGTACTACTCTACAAACATGGGGTCTCTATGAGTTGTCATTGACTCAAAGGCAACAAACATCTACAATAAAACTATACAGAAAATACCAGAAACTCTTGACGTTGTTGTTAAGTGCCATCGACTCAGTTCCAACCCATAGCAGCCATGCATAAGATTTCCTGGTGAGCTTGAACCACCAACCTTGTTGTGGTTCAAACGACTTTGCAGTCCAGTGCATTATCCCACAGGGCCATAGTGGTCATAAGTCAAGAATACCAAAACTGAGGCACAGGGAAGGAATATTTGATCATAATAAAGTTTGTTTTGCTTTAAAAATACCTTGTGAACATGATACAGAATAAAATTAACCCAATGGCAACATGTATGGACTTTATTTTCTAAACAGATTTACAAAAGAGAAATTTACCTTTTCCTTCAAAGTGTTTTTCTTCAGCACTGAATTAAGTTGATGTTATTTGCAAATATTTTACAAAGAAAGAATAAAGATTTAAGCGTATCTGCAGTACAGTGAACTACTCCCTATGTCTCTTCTAGCCATAGTATTTGTAAACTCTACTTTCTCCTGGTGGGCTGTGTAAGGAAGGGCAGGAGAAAACACTGATCGATTATATTATTCTCTTGTAAGTGATTATTAACAGGTCTAATTATAAAAACTTGGAACTCTAGCATGGGTATAAAATGAGCTCTCAGAAACAGACAAGGGACTTTCACTACCATCAAACAAGAACCAAGAGGGAAGCTAATCCTTTGAGCCCTGAGATTCCTGTACATTGAGCTTCCTGGACCAGAGACAGAGCTGTGACATCAGAGGAATGGCAGCAGCAGAATCAAGAGCCACATCAGGAGACCGATTAATGAGTTTCCCAGCCCACAGGGCAAATAAAGCTGAGTGCCTTTGGGCAAGAGGTTCTCTTGTGGTGTGGGGTGCCTCTTGGCATTTACTTGGGAGAGGTAGGTTTGCTGGTCCAATGAGCTAGAGCTCAGTCCCTTTGGGCTGAGTTTTCCAGCGGAGGGGAGTGCCTTTGGACATTTATCAGAAGCCCTAAAAGGGCTTTGTGACATTGCTGAAGCAGGGCAGAGACCAACAGGCCCATGGATACGAGACTATGGACCAGTGCCATTGAGTCGGTTCCAACCCACAGCAGCCCTGTATGGGGTTTCCAAGGAGCAGCTGGTGAGCTTAAATCACCAACCTTATCATTCAAACCAACTTCGCAGTTCAGCATATTAACCCACTGCGCCATATTAACCAGGAGCATATTAACCAGGGCTCCTAAAGGTCAAATATGGCAGTTCTAATGCTAGCCCATAGTCAGCTTTTGTGAAAATTAGACAACCAGCTCCACTTCACATTGCACCTTACTGCTGTCTATCACAAATAAACATCACATACAAAATACATGATGTCAAGAACACAATTTGCACCTAAATCTTCCTCGCCTGGAATAAGGAGAAATCAGTAGAGGTTATAGAAATCAAAGATATCATAAGGAAATAGTTCTGAGTTGAGCCCTTATATACTCATATCAGGAAAAAACAGATAAGTATGAAATTTTATGTTTTATAGATTTTAGATTAAGTTTCCATTATGTTAAGAAAAACTATCAATCCAAAGAATGCAATAAACCACATCTTTAGTATCGACGCCTATATTCTGCCAAGTCTGCAAAAGTAAATGAATTTTTTATCTTGCTATTTATCAGAAATCCACAAGTGCCTATTCTCCACAATAAAAAAAGCAACAACAACAGTTAAATAAAAATAAATAAATAAAAACCCTCACTATTCACAAAGAGACAGTAAACATATAAGAGAGATGTAGTAGAAATAATCAATCACTAGTTTGTCTCAGTGTTTCAATCACTGAAATGGGACCAAGAGTCTGTATCATTTTTATAAGATCTCCAAATGATTCAGATGTTAGGCAGCATGGCATTGGGCTGACAGATTAACATCTGAAAAAAATTAGACAACATAATTATTCTGGTTCACTTTTTATTTCTATAACACAGTTTTTCCCAATTTTTCTTAAGCCATGGCACTCATAAAAAAATCATATTAATAAAGCACATTGAGTAAATGAAGTTGCTCACAACCAGAGGTAAAAGATCCTCTAATAACTGTAATCTGTGATAAACCTTCTCAGCTCACATGTAACCCATTTACAGAAGAGAAGGGAAGCTCATGAGAGTATTGTCAGATGAGACATAGGGTCTTATTAATTTCCCTCTCATCTTAAACTGTAAAAAACAAAACAAATGAGACCTAAGATTTATTTTCCTATGCAATGCCATCTAGAGAATCTCTAAGGTCCACTCCTTAGAGTTTTTAATACATCAATTTCAACTCCCAGCAAAGCCTGGCTACCGCAAATCAAAAGCATTTATTTTAGACTATTATCTGGCTGTGGACTTTAAAACTTTAAAAACTCTGCTTTGAAACTCAGAGCCTAAGGAGACTTCTTTATTCTGAGTGGAATCCACTTTCCAATTTCCTGGATGATACATTTCAGCCTTGAGGCAAAAGCCTCAAGATGGAAATGGTACAGTGAAAAAAGTTTAATATGCTATATCACTCAATCATTTAGTAGCTAAGGAGATAATACTTCAAAATGTTGTTGTTGTTGTTGTTATGTGCCGTGGAGTCGTTTCCGACTCATAGCGACCCTGTACAGGGTTTCTGAGGCTGTAAATCTTTAAGGGAGCAGAAAGCCTCATCTTTCTCCTGCGGAACAGCTGGTAGTTTCGAACTGCTAACCTTGTGGCTCACAGTCCAATTCATAACCACTACACTACTAGAGCTCTTATATTTATTTTTAATTTCCATCTTAATACTAACTCATTGGGGCAGATATATGTGGGTAAATAAAAAAAGTATGAATACAAAATCATGGTGTTGTTGTTAAGTGCCATTGAGTCGGTTCTGACTCATAGCAACCCTGTATAGGGTTTCTGAGGAGCAACTGGTGAGTTTGAACCACTGACCAATCTTACAGTTCAAACAAACCTTACAGTCCAGCACATTAGCCGCAATGCCACACAAAATCTTTTATTAAACAAAAGTATCAAAATATAAAGCTATTGTTCATCAATATCCATTCAGGTCTATATGCTTCTGAGGCAGTGTTTCCTTATCTTTAATCCTTCTTTAAAGAATTCTGAGCTCTTCGATTTGCACCATGTCAAATTTGCAGTGTTGGCATCCAAGAGGGATACAAATTGTGCTCCTTTTTTAATACTATTTAAGTTTGAGGAGCAAAAAGAAGTTTAAAAGGACAGCATCAGGAATGTAGGGTTGAAAGGATAAAAATTCTCTTAGGCCAGTCCTTGCTGGCTTTAGTAGTTGGTGCATCAATTTGAATAATAGTGATATTAATAGGTCTTCCTTGTAGGTGTATGGACAACATTTAATCATAGACAGCAGTATACTTCAAGATAGATTCTGAAATGTTATTTTTAATAATGGATGTGATGCCATTCTTCTTCAATTTATCATTCCGGGCATAGCAAATCATATGATTGCCAAATTCAAAATGGACAATACCAGTCCATTTCAGATCACTAATGAATTAAATTATCAGTTTATTTGTTCCATTTCATTTTTTGACAACTTCCAATTTTCCTACATTCATATTTCATACATTCCATATTCCAATTTTTAAGGGATGTTTGCAGCTGTTTCTTTTCATTTTGAGTTGTACTCCATTTGCATCATCATAGTCAGCTCTACTTTGAAGAGGCAGAGCTAACCCAGTCGTATTTTGAGTCCCTTCAAACCTGAGGGGCTTATCTTCCAGCACTATATCTGACAATATTCTGTTGCTATTCATCATGTTTTAATATTCAATATTCTGGTGCTGACAATGTTTCACTGCTATTCATAAGATTTTCAGTAGCTAATAATTCAGAAGTCGTCTATCTGCCCATTCTCCAAGTCTGTCTTAGTCTGGAAACTTAGTTGAAACCTATCCACCATGGCTGATCCTGCCAGCATTCAAAATACTGGTGGCACAGCATCCAGTATCACAGCAATATACAAGCCACCACAGTGCCACTATTATTCAAATTTATGCACCAACCACTAAAGCAAGTGATGATGAAACTGAAGAATTCTACTAACTTCTTCAGTATAAAATTGATTAAACAAATCAAGGTGTATTGATACTTACTGTTGATTGAAATGCAAAGGTTGGAAACAGAGAAAAAGGATCAGTAGTTATAAAATATGACTTGGTGACAGAAAGGATTCTGGAGATCACATGATAAAATTTTTCAAGACCAATAACATCTTCATTGCCAATATGTTATTGTTGTTAAGTACCATTCACTCAGTTCCAACTCATAGCAACCTTGCAGTTCAAACCAACCTTGTGGTCTAGCACTTATCCTACAGCACCACACCAGGACACCAAATACCTTATTGAAAACATAAAAACAACTATACACATGGGTTTCACCAGATGTAATACACAAAAAATAAAATTGACTACATTTGTGAAAAGAGATGGTGGAAAAGTTCCATATCACCAGACAAAACAAGACCAGGAGCAGACGATGGAATAGACTATCAATTGCTCATATGCAAGGTCAGGCTGAAGTTGAAGAAAATTAAAACAAGTCCATGTGAGCCAAAATATGGCTTAGAACAAATAAAACCCAAATTTAGGGATCATTTAAAGAACAGATTTAATGCATTACACACTAATGACTGAAGACCAGAAAAGTTATGGGATGACATCAAGAACATACAGGAAGAAAGCAAAAAGTCATTAAGAACACAAGGAAGAAAGAAAAGACCAAAATAGATGGCAGAAGAGACTCTTAAACTTTCTCTCCAGCATAGAGATGCTAAAGCAATAAGGAAGTAGAGGAGATGAAGAGAACATTTCCAAGGGCAGCTGGAGAAGAAAAAGTCAAATATTATAATGAAATGAGCAACAATCTGGAATTAGAAAACCAAAAAGAAAGAACATGTTCAATATTTCTCAAACTGAAAGAACTAAAGAAAAAATTCAAACCTCATTTGCAATATTGAAGGATTTTATGGGCAAAATATTGCATGATGCAGAAAGCATCAAAAGAAAATGGAAGAGTCACTGTACCAAAAGGAAATGGATGATGTTCAACTATCTCAAGAGGTAGCATATGATCAAGAGTCAATGATAATGAAGGAAAAAGTCCAAGATGCAGTGAAGGCATTGGCAAAGAACATGGCACCAGGAATTGGTTGAAAACAAATAGAAATCTTGCAACAAATTGATGCAGCACTGGAGGCATTCACTGATCTATGCCAAGAAATTTGGAAGTAAGCTACTTTATCAACTGATTGCAAGAGATGCATATTTGTGACCATTCCAAAAAGAAGTGACCCAACAGAATGCGTAAATTATCCGATAATATCACTAATATTGCATGCAAGTAAAATTTTGCTAAAGATAATTCAAAAATGGCAGCAACAGTACATTGACAGGGAATTTCCAGATGTTCAAACCAGATTCACACTAGGACGTGGAACAAGGGATATCATTGCTGATGCCAGCTGGATCTTGGTTGAAAGCAGAAAATACCTGTGCTTTACTTACAAAGGGCTTCAACAAGCTATGGACAATGAGTACTCTGAAACTCTTAATTGTGCTCATGAGGAACCTGGACGTAGACAAAGAGGCAGTCACTCAAACAGAACAGGGAACCCTGAATGGTTTAAAATCAGGAAAGGTATGAGCCAGGGTTGTATTCTTCCACCTACTTATTCCATCTGCATGCTGAGCAAATAATTTGAGAAGCTGGATAATATGGAAAAAGAACATCGTATCAGGATTGAAGGAAGACTCATTAACAACCTGAAATATGCAGATGATACAACATTGGTTGCTGAATGCAGAGGACTTAAAATAGTTATTGATGAAGATCAAAAACCATAGCCTTAGATATGGGTTGCACCTCAATGTAAATAAAGCAAATATCTCCACCACTGGGCCAATAAATAACATCATAATAAACGGAAAAAATATTGAAGTTGTCAAGGCTTCATTTTGTTTGCACTGGCAATCAATATTTATGGAAGCAGCAGTCAAAATAAATCAAATGATGTATTGCATTAGGCAAATCTGCTGTACAAGATCTCTTTAAAGTATTCAAGAGCAAAGATGTCAGTTTGAGGAGTAAAGTGTGCCTGACCCATGACATAGTATTTCCAATAGCCTCATATGCATATGAAAGTTGGACCATTAATAAGTAAGACTGTAAAAGATTGAAAGCATTTGAGTTATGGTGTGGGAGAAGAATATCAAAAGTACCATGGACTGCCAGAAGAGCAAACAAATTTGGAAGAAGTACAACTATAATACTCCTTAGAAGCCAAGATGACCAGACTTCGTCTCTCATACTTCAGACGTAATATCATAAGGGACCAGTCCCTGGGAAATTACATTGTGACTGGTAAAGAGAATGGTCAGTAAAAAGAGGGAGACCCCAACAAGATGGATTTGCAGTTTTAGCAGTAACGGGCTCAAACGTAGCAGCAAATGTGAATGTGGTTCATGACTAGGCACTGTTTCATTCTGTTGTACATGGGGTCACTATGAGTAGGAACCTACTTGATAGCACCTAATACTAGTCCTTTCTACCATCACAAAATAACCAGGTACATTATCATGATGGAATAAAATACACCAATCCAGTTTTCAATTTTCCTCAAACTTCTTCATTATAAGCCCCACAATCATCCTGTGTCCTTTAAGAAAAGCTATCAATATTACCTTTTTGTTGTTGTTAAGTGCTGTTGAGTTGGTTCTGA
>NW_006408530.1:26831368-26856761 GCF_000296735.1 Chrysochloris asiatica
TTTAGAATAAAACTTGTGTAGGTATGGGATAAACCTGTGCATAGTAGGATGACTTTTTGACTTATCCTTGTATTATATCAAGTATATCTTAATCAGCAACTCTAGACCTCTTCAAACACCAAGTTATACAATACACAATGCAATGCACAATGCAGAGTTATGAAGTGAAGTGCAGCACTCTCAGATTCCCCTGGCTAATATTGACTGGCCCAGGAACATTTTTGACCCAAGTGCTTCAGAACAAGAATGCAGTTAATTTCCCACAGGGTGTTGAACCAGAGCATTCTCATCTAAACCCCTGCTGAGAATTAGCCTTTTCATTCTGGATAAGATTCTTATGATTTCTTAGGCAGTTTGTATGTGTGGGAATCATACTAAAATGTAGATTCTGATTTAGTATATCTGGATGGGATTGCAACTTCTCAACAGGGGTTGAACAAGAATGAACCACTTTGAAGCCATGGTTTCCCAGCCATTTCAGAGAGATCTAATGTGTTCAGTAACAATGCTTCTCCTCCCTGCCTACAAATTGGAATCACCCTGACAGCTGCTGCCTGGTGATTCAGGTTCAGGTGGATTGGAATAAGGCCCAACTCTAGGGCTTACCAAACACATTCAAAATAGGAGTCAGAGGTCATAATGCACCAACTACTTTACATTTCCATAAGTGAATGCTTAGATTTTATGCATAACTAATGAAAACTGGTTTTAGGTTTCCAACATTCTAATTGTAGAACTTTATTAAAGGCCTGTGGTATGTAAAACACTACCTGCTGCAGAAGACACAAAGATAGATAACCTCTCTAACAAGATAAAAAAACACAAACACAACTAAACAGGCAGTTATATACACTTAAAGATAAGAATATGCAAAGTGTTTTGTTGTTGTTGTTAAGTGCCAATGAATCAGTTCTGACTCATGGCAAACCTATATAGTGTTTCCAAGGAGAAGCTGGTATAGTTAGCAGTCCGGTGCTTATCCTACAGCACTGCTCCACGACTCCATGAAAAGTGTTTGGGAGTTCTTTAACTGAAGTGATTCTTCAAATAGAAAAAAAACAAAAAAACAAGAAATGTTTTGATAGATGTTAACCTGATATTTCTTAAAATTCTTCCTTGTTGTTGTTATTGTGATGTGGAGTCGGTTCTGACTTATAATGACCCTGTACAGGGTTTCCGAGGCTATAAATCTTTACGGGAGCAGAATGCCTCATCTTTCTTCCCCAGAACAGCTGGTAGTTTTGAACTGCTGACCTTGAGGTTAGCAGCCCAATTCGTAACCACTACACTACCAGAGCTCCTTGTAAACACATTCTTCCTTGTAGTACATTATTTTTCATTCCAGCATCTGGTTTTTTACACTCAAGATACAGTAATGCTTTATTCATTGTTGATAAACAAGAATTCTGGCATATGAATTTTCTAGATAACTGTAGTCTGCCTTCCAAAGAAAGCCCTGATTCTAATTTCCTATTTTATGTTTTGACTATTTTTCCTACTAAATACAAAAACAAGACATGCTCACTAAAAGAAAAGAAATCAAATAATGAAGTATAAAAAAAGAAAAACTACAAAAAAATCTCATTATCTAAATATTAGTAACACTTTGGGTATGCCTTCCAGGTATGTTACATGAGCAAACTATGCATATGCATATGCACAGAATAGTTTTAAATGGAAAACTATTATTAAATATTGTCATTTAGTAGCCTGCTTTTTCATGTTAAATATTGTATTAGAGATATTGAGAGAGGTTTTTAAAGACTGTCCTAACTTATTTAAGTAATCATATTAGTTATAATTTAGTTTTTGATTTTCCACATTATAAATAAGCTCACTCTGAATATGTACACTCAGGAATTGTCTATGCCTCCAGGTATTCCTACAGAATTTGACTTCCTAGAAAGAGGATCCGCTGAAGCAAAATGTGTACATATTTAAAACTTTAATAGGATTACCTGAGTCTCTTCCTCTAGCATCCCTGGATAGTGCAAATGGTTAAATACTCAACTCATAGCTGCAAAGTTGGTTGTTCAAACCCACACAGCAACTCCTTGGAATAGGCCTAGCAATCTGCTTCCAAAAGTTCACAGCCTTGAAAGTCTTATGGAGCACACTTCTACTCTGCACACATGGATCACCAGGAACCATAATCAACTCAGTGGTAACTCACAAGTATCTCCCAGACATGTTCTGCCTGAGAATGACTATATACCAACACTCCCACAAACACAATGTTTTCTATTTGTAGCGTAGTGGTTAGGAGTCAGGCTGCTAACCTGAAGCTCAGCAGTTCGAAACTACCAGCAGTTCCACAGGAGAAAGATGAGGCTTTCTGCTCCCATAAAGATTTACAGCCTCAGGAACACCATGAAGGGTGGCTATGATTAGGAAGCGACTCCATGGCACACCACCACCACCATAAACTGTTTTAAGCAGTCCTGGTAGCATTGTTATTGTTGTTGTGTACCGTGGAGTTGGTTCTGACTCATAGTGACCCTGTATAGGGTTTCCAAGGCTATAAAATCTTTACAAGAGCAGAAAGCCTCATCTTTCTCCCACGGACCGCCTGGTAATTTCGAACTGCTGACCTTGACGTTAGCAGCCTGATTCGTAACCACTATGCTACCAGAGTTCCTTTAGCCCCGGTAGGATAGTGAGTTACAAACTGGGCATATGCAAAGTCAGCAGTTCAACTCTACCAGCTGCTCCACAGGAGCAAGATGAGGCTTTCTGTTGAGCCTCAGAAATCCTACAGAGGGTAACTATGATTTGAAACTGACTCCATGGCATACAACCACCACTATAAACTGTTTAGATTTGATAACTAGTGATCATATCATTTTAAGTCTATCAAAATACTTCTATCTCTTCTGTTTAAAAATTTTTTGTTCAAAAGTATATCTTTTTCTTGTTAAATAGAAAAGGAGTAACAGATTTCTGATATTAACTTTTTCATATATGTGGTAATCGGTTGTTTTGTATTTTTAAATCAGTGTCTAACTTTATAATTATTATACAAGTGTAAAGTAATATCTGTAAGTATTTTCCTTTGTCTCATTGTCTGATATTTGTGTAATGCTTATAGTTCTCCCAAACCCCACTTATTAAAATGCCATTGTATGTAATATATAATAAAAAAAACAACACAAATCCACTTTTTAAAAAAATTAAGCCATCTTAATTCATTTATGTAAATGTGTAAGACAGAAAAATAGTTTTATTTTCCCAAATGGCTTGTCCACTATGTCAACATCATTTAATGACAAATTCAATGTTTCCCCACTGACATGAAAAGCCTCTTATCCATACTAAATTCCATATATTTCTGCAATTGTCCATTTTTAAAATATGTATTACTATAACTTAACAGTATTTTCAAATCTCATAAGGCATGTCCCTATCATTAATATTCTTTTCCTGAATTAAATTTTGGAATTTTGATTATGTTTATGTGACAATATAGATTAATTTTTAGAAAATTAATATTGACTGTACTTATTCTTCCCATTCAAAAACCCCAAAACATGAAATATACAAGGGGACTTCAAGATGTTCACAGAAAAAATCCATTCTCTTTTCATTCCATTTTCCACGAACTTTTTGAAGCCTTTCCCTCATGTGATGTTAATTAGTTCTCATAAAGAGGGTTTCAAAAAACTCATGGAAAAAAGTAGAATTCAAAGATAATGGAATTTTTTCATGTACTTTTTGAGGTCCCCTCTTATAAAATTCTCACAAAGAACATATTAGTTATATTAATATACATGTTATATACACATATTATCAGGAGAAAGGACATCATGCTTGGTAAAGTGGAGGATCAAAAGAAAAGAGGAAGGCTTCCAAGGATCTGAGTTGATACACTGGCAACAGCAATGGGCTGAAATGTAACCAAAATTGTGAGGATGGTGAAGGTTTTCTTCTGTTGTACATAGGGTCACTGAGCTGGATCTGATATAATGGCACCTAACAACAACAACAACAACAACAAATATGCATGCTACATATTGTTTCCTAATTGGTTATTTTTGGTATATTATTAGAAAGCTGTTGCTTTTAAGATGGCTTACTTGCAACCAATTGCTTTATTAAAGTCTTAATTATTTATTATGGGCTTCACTCATTTTCCTGGTTTTCCTAGTTGAAGAATAACATCACTAACAAATTAGTTTTGCCTCCACTTTTCTAGAAAAAAATTGCTTTGTACATTTTTCCTCTCTATTGTTGAAAGCACTCAACTGGGAACACGTTTTATTAAAATTGGGTGTACGTTATAGGAGGAGTCTAGTGTGGCACTTTAGGATAAACATTGGACTACTACACATAAGGTCGATGGTTCAAACCATCAGCCGCTCCTTGGGAACTCTATACAGAATGACTATGTATCAGAACCAACTCGACAGCACTTAATAACATTATATGAGGGGGCTTCAAAATATTTGTGGAAAAATTCCATTGTCTTTTAATTCCATGCTTTCCAGGAAGTTTTGGAAGCCCTCTATGTGTCCAAATTAGCTCATTCATTGGTGAAAAATAAAGTATACATTTGCCAAATTTGAATAATTTCTTCTAATCTGATTTCAATTTCACTAATGAACTTTTTTTTTAATGTTTTATTGTGAATTATGTGATAGTTTACATGGAAGAACTTTAGCTTTACATTCATCCTACCACATATTGTTTCATTGCCATGGTTACAATCCCCTCCATGCATCACCAAACCAACCAAAGGGTATACCTGCAAGCCTACCACCCCCCCACCCCAGGTCTTCAGCACACGGTCGCTCTCCCTCTCTGGGTCTAAAGTCCCCAGCCACTTCATCTCTTCACATCATCGTCTCTGCCTCCATCTCTGGCATCACTGCTTCTCTGGGTAGGGTACCGCTGCTCTCAGCTCTTCTCGCTTGATGGTCCCAGGAACCTCCACTCCTAGACTGCAAAGTCAGTCACTTCCTCCTTTTGCTACAAAACATTTACCTTTACATTTCCAACCCTCGCTGTCAGTCCTGATAACAATTAATTATTCACTTTTGTATCACAAGAGACCTATATGCATCTCCTTTCATCAGCCCCACCCAGACAGATTGGATACTACTCAGTAGAGATCCTACCTTCCTCCGAGCCCTCTGGATCTAGGCTCCCTCTTGAAAGCTTGTAAGCTTTGTAGCTCCCCCCCTCCCCCATTTTGGGTAGCCAATGTCCAAGTTGCCCATCCCTGTCTACTCTGTGTATGGAGGGGGTGGGAATGATCTTTGCTGTAAAGATTTATTTCCTCTTTTGAGCTACTGCATCCATAGGTGTGGGTCAAGTTCATCAAATTGCATCCAAGTATTCTTTTTTTCCCCCTCTTCTTTCTTCTTCTAATTAAGCTCTGATCATAGAGTCGGTGAAGCCAGGTCAAGTGGGTATTATCTGCAAGTGTGGGTGTTCTTATGCATATGCCCTCTCTTCTTATCAGCTGTATGCTTCACTCTCCACTCTAGTCTTCTGTAGCTATGTCACTGACTCTGGTCCCAATAGTCCCCAGGTCTTGCCAACTGCTGGCCAAGCAGGTCTCCAGCCGGCTTCACAGGAGTCTATTGAACATTGTAGGGCTTAGCTCATAGTCGCATTGCTGTTTATTCCTCACTTCCCCTTATTGGTGACGAACATGGTCACCAATCAGAGCGTGTATTCCCATTGAGTCTTAGTCTTGGAAGGGGGTTTGACCTGAGGGGACCCGACCACTTGGCTTGATGTCTCCTGGGCAAGCAACTTGCTTGTTCTTGTAGTAATCAGTCGGACTGCCTTTATTGCTTTGTATTTTTACTGTCAGTCTTTCTATCAAGAAGTATCTTCTGTTCTTCTAGCTGCTCCAGGCTGGTCTGCTTGTCCTTTCAAGTGGAAATTTCCCACCTCAGAAGATCCTAGATGGGATTCAGGAGTCCACCTATGGTCTTATGTAATGTTACTAATGAACTCTTATACAGAATCCAATCTGTGGTCTGAAAGATTTTAATTTTAGTTATTGGATTTTTCATTTATAGAAGTGCTGTTTGGTTCTTAAGGAACCCTAGTGGTGCATTTGGTTAAGCATTGGGCTGCAAACCACAAAGTCAGCAGTTCAAATCCACGAGCCACTCTGCAGGAAAAATAAGGCTCTCTGCTACTGTAAAGATTTATAGTTTTAGAAACTCTATAGAGCAGTTATTGTGAGCCCTTTAGAGTTATTATGAATCATAACTGACTCCATGGCAATGGGTTTGGTTGGGTTCTTTTTCCAAATGTACTATGTCACCTTGAAGACTTGTTAATGCTCATCAATTCTTTTTCCTTTAAATATTGCAAGCTTAGTAATCTGTGTTTGATACTTTCAATACTTGAACTATGCATTTCTTCTTATTATTACCCAGTGAAGTAATACCAAAGAAACAAACAAAAACCAAACCCATTGTAGGTGGGTCACTCCTGACTCTTAAAAATTCAGTTCGACACAATGGAACTGTGCTGTAGAGTTTCCAAGACTTCAAATCTTTACAAAAACAGACTGCCATATCTTTCTCTTACCAAGGAGGGTTAGAACCAACAACCTGTCAGTTAACAGGCAAGAGCTTAACCACTATGCTGCCAGAGTTTCTTTTGACCTGAATAGCTTAGTCTAAATTGTCAAGGATGTTGAGGGTTGGGGTGGGGGTGGAGGGGCTACTTTGAGTCACTAAGGACTGAAAGTTGTTTTCTCTTCTAAACTGCTGAGCGGTGAAATTGCACATTAAGTGTACGAAAAGGGAGCCGCTCTGCAATAGGCATATCTTTATCTGCCAGATGTTTTCCCATACTTTGTTGTTGTTGTTGTTGTTAAGTGCCATCGAGTCGGGTCCGACCCATAGCGACCCTGTACAGGGTTTCCGAGGGTGTAAATCTTTATGCATTAGTAAATTGAACATGTAAAACTGGAGTTTTCATCCCAGCTGGAATTAATTATCCTTTCTTGGGTCTCCCAAAGCAATTTGTAACTCTATTTTGGCACTAAATTTTCCCTTGCATTATTGATTTTTTTTCTTAATATCTTTTTGAATTTTGATTTGGATGAAAGTTTACAGAGCTTTTTTTTTCCCATTCAATACTTACTTCATATACATTTTGTTTTATGACCCTGATTGCAACTGTATTATAGATTTGTATATGTGTGTTTAACTTTGACTTGCATTGGAAAGCTTCTTAATGCCATCGGTTTGTGTTATTTCCAGAGTTCCAAAGAGCACTCAGTATAGTGGTAGCTGAAAGGCTTTCAACACTCAAAAGATATGTGATAAATTATACTGAATAAAAAAGAAACTGCTGTAGAGATTTTATCCAAAAGCAAAGGTAGTATTTTTTGTAGCATTAAAAAAAATATATATATTTACATACATATATGTTGTTGTTGTTAAGTGCCGTTGAGTCGGTTCCGACCCATAGTGACCCTGTACAGGGTTTCTGAGGCTGTAAATCTTTACAGAAGTAGAAAGCCGCATCTTTCTCCTGCGGAGCCACTGGTAGTTTCGAACTGCTGACCTTAAGGTTCACAGCCTGATTCGTAACCACTACACTATCAGAACTCTCTCTCTCTCTCTCTCTCTCTCTATATATATATATATATATATATATATATATATATATACAAACAGTCAAAGCCACATTGAAGACTGATGCTATATGAAAATATCATCTAAGAGCAGCACAAATATTACATTGCTATTAACACACCATTTTGTATCAATTTGTCAGTGTCCCAGCTGGAGGCATATTCTGAAGGAATATGTAGATACATATTAATGAAGAGAGAGGTGGTCTAAGACATAGAAGACCACGTGACTTGATCTGTCAGGGTATTAGAGTGTGGGACCCTAGAAAGCCATGGATGCATTGGAGGGTCAAGAAGCAGGATAGAGCAAAAGACATTGGTATATGAGGGGGCACCAAAAAGTTTATGGAAAAACTCCATTATCTTTTAATTCCATTTCTCTGCAAACTTTTTGAAGCCCCCTCATATAGCAATGGAATAAGGAAAGAAAGAAAAAACTGTTTCTACTTTTAATTGCATTTGAATTGTATTAACCATCCTTTTAGCAGTCTTTATAACACTGTCTGGGGGTGCAAGCAGGAGAGGAAGTTAGGATAAGGGCTGAGGTCCAAGAAGCTAGATCCAAACCTCCTATAATTTATCTCCCATTATTGTTGTTGTTAAATGCCATTGGTTCTGACTCATAGCAACCTTGTATAGTGTTTCTGAGGAGCAGCTGGTGGGTTTGAGCTGTCAACCTTGTGATTCGAAATCCAGTTTACCACCTAAAGAAAAGGAATTTTGACTCTGGGAAACTATTTGATGAGTTATCTGTAAATACTTCTTTGCAACAGCAGTTTCTCTCCCTGCTACATATCCACACCTGAATCACGGAAGTTTATGCCCAGGTGGTTCCCCAGTTAAGAACTAGGCCTGTCCCTAAGTATATCTGTAAGAATTTATAGGTAAATTGAAACCGATACATATGGTTTTTACTTAACCTTACCCTGGTGCAAGAAAATGAAGCCCTGATGGCATTGTAGCAAGGTACTGCTACCAGTATGTCAGCAGTTCAAACCCACCAGCCGCTCCATGAGAAGATGAGGTTTTCTGTTCCTGTAAAGATTTACATCCTCGGAAACCCTACATAGGTTTGCTAGGAGTTGGAATCAACAGGACAGTAGTGGGCTTCATTTGGGTTTGGGTTGCTAAGAAAAACAGCTCAAAGCCTTTTCACTTGTTTAAAAGCTGCTCATGCAGCAAGTAAGGAGCTCTGCTAGTGTAGTGGTTACCAGTTGGGCTGCTAACCTCAAGTTCAGCAGTTCAAAACTACCAGCCATTCTACAGGAGAAAGATGAGGCTTTCTTCTTACAGCCTCATAAACCCAATGCAGGGTCTCTATGAATTGGAACCGTCTCCAAAGAATAGCACCACCACCACATAGCAAGCGAAGGTTATGTGACAAATAATTTGTTGCAAGTAAAGATTAGTTCAATAATTTCAAAATGAGGGCAAATTCACCTAACATTAAAGAACAAGTAGGAGACTTCAAGCAAAATGGCAGATTAGACAAACTAACTCCCCAGATCATCTACTATAAAGACACAAGAAGCCAAAGAAAACAGGGAGAAAGTAGGATAAATGATGTAAGTTTGAAAGGATTTCAATCTGCGATGAAACAATGATATCATCTCACTCCAGCACTGACAGCAAAATTATAGAGAAAACAATAAATGTTCAATGTTGACAAGGATGTGGAAAGTGTGTAATCCTCATTAACTGGCATTTATATAAAATAGTATAACCATTGTGGGCAATGGTATGGTTCTTCGTTTAAAAGTTGAAAATAAATAATACCATATAACCCAGTAATTCCAGTACTAGGTATATATCCTAGAGAAATAAAAGCTGACACATGAATAAATATATTCACATCCATATTCATCATCAAGAAATTTTGACAATAGCAAAAAGATGGAAAGTATTTAAATGCCTACCAACAGATGAATGGATAAACAAACCATGGTACATATACACAATGGAATAATAAGCAATGTTAAAGAAGAACTATGAATCTGTAAAACACATCAAACTCAGATGAATGTGGAGGACATTGTGCAGAAATTAGTCAGGCACAAAAAGACAAATATTGTATGAGACAACTATTATAAAATGTCAAGAAAATGCTGTCACACAAAAAGAAACATTCTTTGATACTAGGGGTGGGAAAGGAAGGGAATATGAATAATTAACTAGCTAGCTGACCTTAAGGATACAGATGGAGCAAAGTTTCCAGGGCCTTCACTTGCTGGTAGGGCACCCTCAAAATGAAAAGAAACAGCTGCAAACATCCATTAATAATCAGGGCTTGGAATGTACAAAATATGAATCCTGGAAAACTAGAAGTCATCAAACTTAAATGGAATGCATACAGATTGATATCCCAGGAATCAGTGAGCTGATATGGAGACATATTAGCCATTTTTAATTTGACAAAGATATGGTTTACAATGTCAGGAATGATAAACTTAAGAGGAATGGAGTTGCATTCATTGTCATATGGAACATTTCAAGATATATCTTGAATTACAATGCTGTGATAGGATAATATCCATACATCTGCAAGAAAAACCAGTTACTACCACTGTTATTCAAATATGCACACAAAACACCAAAGTCAATGATGACGATATTGAAGAATTCTACCAACATCTTCAGTTTGAAATTGATCAAACATGTAATCAAGATGCATTGATAATAATGCTGGTAATTGAAACGTGACAGTTGGAAACAAAGAGGAATGGCAATTATTTTTTAAATATATATGTTGTTGTTGTTGTTGTTGTCAGGTGCCATCGAGTCGGAACCGACTCATAGCGACCCCATGCACAGCAGAACGAAACAATGTCCGATCCTGGGCCAACCTCACTACTGCTGCCACACCCGAGTCCATCAATGATGCCACCTGGCTGATCCATCTCATTGGGGGTCTTCCTCTTTTTCTCTGACCCTCCACCCTACCCAGCATGACATCCTTCTCCAGCGATTGTTTCCTCCAGACAATATGTCCAAAGTAGGAGAGACGAAGTTTAGCCATCCTGGCCTCCAAGCAGCACTCTGGCTGCACTTCCTCCAAAACAGATTTATTGGTTCTTTTGGCAGTCCATGGCACTTTCAGTACTCTCCTCCAACACCACAACTCAAAGGCATCAATTCTTCTACGATCCTCCTTATTCACTGTCCAGCTTTCGCATCCATATGAGGCTATTGAAAACACAATGGCCTGGGTCAGGCGCACCCTATTCCTCAAGCTGACATCTCTACTCTTCAACACTTTAAAAAGTTTCTGTGCAGCAGATTTGCCCAGTGCAATACGTCGTCTGATCTCTTGACTGCTACTTCCGCGAGTGTTGATAGTTGATCCAAGAAGAATGAAGTCCTTGACAACTTCAATCTTTTCTCCATTGATAAGAATGTTGTTTATTGGTCCAGTGGTAAGGATTTTTGTTTTCTTGACATTTAGATGTAATCCATATCGAAGGCTGTGCTCTTTAATCTTCATAAGTAAATGTTTCAAGTCTTCTTCACTCTCAGCGATCAAGGTCGTATCATCTGCATATCGCAGGTTGTTAATGAGTCTTCCTCCAATCCTGATGCCACGTTTTTCTTCATAGAACCCAGCTTCTCGTATTATTTGCTCAGCATACAGGTTGAATAAGTATGGTGAAAGAATACAACCCTGTCTCACACCTTTCCCAATTTTAAAACATTCATATGTGGTATTGGTAATAAAAATAATGCTGGCGATCACACGACAGAATTCTCGAAGATTAACAACTTATTCATCACAATTACATTGAATTTTCAACAACATAGAGAGTGACTATACACATGAACTGCACCAGATGGAATGCAGAGAAATCAAACTGACTGCATCTTTTGGAAGAAACAAGACCAAAGACAAAATGTAACAGACCATCAATTGCTCATATGCAAGTTCAAGCTGAAGAAGAAACAAGTTCACAAGAGCCAAATTTGACCTTGATTATATCCCACATGAGTTTACAGACCATTTTTAGCACAGAGTAGATGCATTAGACACTAATAATTGAGGACCAGAAGAGTTGTGGAATGACATCAATAACATCATATATGAATAAAGTAAAAGGTCACTAAAAAGACAGAAAAAAAAAAAAAGGCTCTGAAACTTCTTTTTGAATGAAGAGAAGTTAAAGTAAAATAAAAAAATGAGGAAATAAAAGCACGCAACAAAAAATTTCAAGGGCAAATATAAAAGAGAATGTAAGTATTATAATGGAATGTGCAATGACTTGAAGTCATTTCTCAGGCTAAATGAACTGAAGGAAAAATCAAACTTCGGGTTGCAATACTGAGGGATTCTATGGGCAAAATATTGAACGAAGCAGGAAACACCCAAAAAAAACTGGGAGAGAATACATAGTCACTGTACCAAAAATAATTGGTCAATGTTAAATCATTTATTTCATGACTTAACATATTATCAAGAACTGATGGTACTGAAATAAGAATTCCAAGGTGCACTGAAGGCGTTTGTGAAAAACAAGACTCCAGAAATAGATGGAATACAAATTGAAATGTTTCAATAAACTGATGCAGCATTGGAGGCATTTGTCCATCTATGACAAGAAATTTGAAAGACAACTACTTGGCCAACCAATGGAAAAAAATCCATATTTGTGCCCATTTCAAAGAAAGGCTATATAACAGAATGCAGAAATTACCAAAGAGTCTCACTAATACCACATGCAAGTAAAATTCTGATGCTGATAATTAAAAACTGGTTGCAACCATACATGGACACAGAACTGCCAGAAATTCAAGCAGATTCAGAACAGCACATGGGACTGAATGATGACATCAGATATATCATAACTGAAAGCAGAAAACAGCAGAAAGATGTCTACTGTTGCTTTGTTGATTGGTCCCTCCAATCAACATGTCCAGAGTATGAAAGACAGAGACTTGTCATTCTGGCTGTACTTCCATCACAGATTTGTTAGTTCTTCTAACAGTCCATGGTGCTTTTAATATTCTTCTTCAGCACTGTAACTCAAATGCATCAGTTCTTTGGTGGTCTGCATTATTCACTGTCCAACTTTCACATGCATATGAGGCTATTGAAAATACCATGGCATGGATTAGGCATAACTTAATCCTCAAACTGACATCTTTGCTCTTGAACACTTGAAAGAGGTCTTGTGCAGCACATTTGCATGATGCAATACATCCTTTGATTTCATGACTGCTGCTTCCATGAGTATTGATGTTGGATCCAAGCAAAATGAAGTCTTTGACAACTTCAATCTGTTCTCCATGTATCATGATGTTATTTATTGTTCCAGTATTGAGGATTTTTGTTTTCTTTACATTGAGGTGAAACCCATACTGAAGGTTGTGGTCTTTGATCTTCATCAGTAAATATTTTAAGTCCTCTTCATTTTCAGCAAGCAAGGTTGTATCATCTGCATATCACAGGTTGTTAATGAGTCTTCCTCCAATACGGATGCCACATTTTGCTTCATATAATCCAGTCTCTGGGATTATTTGCTGATCGTACAGATTGAATAAGTATGGTGAAAGAATATAACCCTGGTGCTCAGTTTTCCTATATTTAAACCATTTATTGTTCCCTTGCTCTGTTCAAACATCTTCCTCTTGGTCTATGTACAGGTTCCTCATGGGTACTATTAAGTGCTTCGGAACACTCATTCTCCACAATGTTGTCGATAGTTTGTCATGATCCACACAGTCAAAAATCTTTTCATTGGCAACAAAGCACAGGTAAACATCTTTCTGGTATTCTCTGCTTTCAGCCAAGATGCATCTGACGTCAGCAATGATCTCTCTCATTCCACGTCCTCATCTGAATATGATTTGAACCTCTAGCAGTTTCCTGCCAATGTACTGTCACAGACATTTTTTAATTATCTTTAGCAAACTGTTATTTGCATGTATTTAAAGATATTGTCCTATGATTTCCACACTCCACTGAGTCGCCACTCTTTGGAATGGGCATAAATATGCATCTCTTCCAATCAATTGGTCAAATAGCTGTCTTTCAAATTTCTTGATATGTATGAATGATTGCCTCCAGTGCTCTATCAGTTTGTTGAAATATTTCAGTTTGTATTCCATCAATTCCCAGAACCTTGTTCTTTACCAATGCTTTCAGTGTACCTTGGACTGCTTCCTTCAGTACCTTTGGTTCTTTATTGCATGCTATCTCTTGATAGCATACAACAACATCTCTTGAAATGTTTGAACACTGTCCATTTCTTTTTGGTACAGTTACACTGTGTATTCCTACCATCTTCTTTTAATGCTTTCTGCATCGTTCAATACTTGCTCATAGAATCCTTCAATATTTCAAGTCAGGGCTTGATGTTTTTTCTTCAGTTCTTTCAGCTTGTGAAATGCTGAGCATGTTCTTCCCTTTTGATTTCCTAACTCTAGATCTTTACACATTTCATTATAATACTTGACTGTCATCTCAAGCTGCCCTTTGAAATTTTCTGTTCAGCTCATTTACATCTTCATTTCTTCTATTTGCTTTAGCATCTATCTCTATGCTGGAAAGCAAGTTTCAGAGTCTCTTCTGACATCCATTTTGTTTTTTTATTCTTTCTTGCTTTCTTAATGGCCTTTTGCTTTCCCTCTGTATGATGTTCTTGATGTCATACCACAAGTCTTCTGGTCTTCAGTTATTAGTGTCTAATTCATCAAATGTGTTCTTCAAATAATCTCTAAATTCAGAGTGGATAGCTGAAGTTGAAGGTCAAATTTTGGCTCTTGTGGATTGTTTTAATTTTCTTCAGCCTCAGCCTGAACTTGCACATGAGCAATTGATGGCCTGTCCCACAGTTAGTCCCTGGTCTTGTTTTGGCTGATGATATAGAGCTTTCCCACCATCTCTTCCCACAAATGTAGTCAATTTCATTGATGTGTATGCCATCTGGTGAGGCCCATGTATACAGTCATCTTTTATGTTGCTTTAAAAAGGTATTTACAATGAACAAGTCATAGATCTTGCAGAATTCTATCATGTGATCTGCAGCATCATTTCTTTCACCAAGGCCATATTTTTCAACTACTGATTCTTCCTTTGGTTCCAACTTTTGCCTTCCAATCACCAGTAATTACCAATGCATCTA
This sequence comes from Chrysochloris asiatica, assembly GCF_000296735.1. Taxonomy (NCBI): domain Eukaryota; kingdom Metazoa; phylum Chordata; class Mammalia; order Afrosoricida; family Chrysochloridae; genus Chrysochloris; species Chrysochloris asiatica. The sequence goes on from NW_006408530.1 coordinate 26,846,087, forward strand.
GACTAGATGTTTGATCAATTTCAGACTGATGAATTTTATAGAAATTTTCAGTTTCATAATCAATGGCTTAAGTGGTTGGTGCATAAATTTGAATAATAGTTGTGTTAACTGGTCTTACTGGTAAGGTTATGGATATGATCGTATCATAGACAGCATTGTACTTCAAGATAGATCTTGTACGACGTCAAGAGATGGTGTGGCTGGGGACTAGGGATCAGGAGATGGAAAGGGGCTGAGGACTCTGGGGGGTGGTGTGCAGGCTTACAGGGTACACCCCTTAGTTGGGTGAGGATGCAAGGATGGGATGGTAACTATGCCAATGAAATGATGGATGATGGAATGAATGTAAAGCTGACATTCTCCCATGTAGACTATCACACAATTCACAATAAAACATTAAAAAAAAAAAAATAGATAGATCTTGTAATGTTCTTATTGATGATGAATGCTATGTCATTCCTCTTCAATTTGTCATTCCTGGAATAGTAAACCATGTGATTGTCATATTCAAAGTGGTCAATACCAGTTCAGTTTGGCTCACTAATGCCTAGGATATCAACAGTTATGTATTCCATTTCATTTATGACAACTTACAATTTTCCTAGATTCATGCTTTTTAAATTCCATGTTCTGATTATTAATGGATATAGCTGTTCTCCTCATTTTGAGTTGGCCCCTATCAGTAAATGAAAGTCCTAAAAGTTTTACTCCATTCAGAACATCAGTCAACTCTACTTTAAGGAGGCAGCTTTGCCCTAGCTGTATTTTGAGTGACTTCCAACCTGAGGAGCTTGTCTTCCAGCACTATAACTGACAATATTCTTGTGCTTTGCATCATGTTTCACTATTCCATATTCTACTGCTGAGTGTTTCACTGCTATTCATAAGTTTCTCAGGGACTAAATATTCAGATGTAGTCCATCTCTCCTTCTTCCTAGTCTGTCTTAGTCTGGAAGCTCAGCTGAAACCTGTCTGCCATGTATGACCCTGCTAGTGTTTAAAGTACTTGTGGCATAGCTTCCAAAATCACAGCAACACAAGCCACCACAATACGACAACCTACAAATGAGCGGTGAATTTTGATTATAGAATTCTTCGAAATTGCAAGTCATGGCTTGAAATTTTTATTCAATTCTTTCAGCTAGAGAAATGGTGAGTGTGTTCTTTGATTTTGTTTTTCTAACTCCAAGTGTTCGCACTTTTCATTCTAATAACTGGAATTGTCTATTAGAGGTGCCCTTTGAAAGTTTCAATTCCGTTCTTTAACTTCATCATTTCTTCCTGCTGCTTTTGCTTTTCTATAGTAAAGAGCAGCACACACTTCCGTCTTTTCTTGTATTTTGTTTGATTTTCTTTAGTTTCAACCTAAAATTGCATAGGAGAGATTTTTGACAGTGAATATGACACCATTCCTCTTCATTTTGTTCTTCCCGATATAGTAAACTAAAATGATTCAAAATAGCCAATGCCAGTCCATTTCAGCTCTCTAATGTATAGGATATTGATCTTCATGGGTTCTATTTCATTTTTAACAACTTCCAATTTTCCTAGACTCATGCTTCATACATTCCACGTCTTGATTATTAATGGGTGTTTGTAGCTATTTCCCCTCATTTTTGGTGTGTCCCATCAGCAAATGAAGGTGCCAAAAGCTTAACTCCATCCACTTTATTAAGGGCAACTCTAGTTTGAGGATGAAACTCTTTCCCAGTCTTATTTTGAGTTCTGTCCAACCTGAGGGATTCATCTTGAGGTATTTTATCTGACGATGTTCTGCTGCTCTTCATAAGGTTTTCTGCAGCTAACTATTCACAAATGGCTCACCTCTTCTTCTGAGTCTATCCTAGTCTGGAAGCTCTGCTGAAACCTCACCACCATGGTGAGCCTACTAGTATTTAAAATGCTGGTGACATAGTTTCCAGAATCACAGCAACACACAAGACACCACAGGACAACAAACTGACAGAAAAATTGGTGGCAAGAATGTCTTTAGTCCTTGGTTATACAAGGTTCAGGGATGTTTGAAATTTCTTAAGTTACAAATGTAAAATCACTGCTAAGGATGAAGAAATGACAGAAAAGAAGGAAAGAGAAAAGAAAGGTTATCAAAAGGAAGACTTTTTCGAATAAACCAACAAACATCAGGCAGACCATGTCCACTGTGCAAGTTACTAGTGGCTCATGGTTAAGCACCCTGCTACTAATCAAAACGTGGGCAGTTTGAACTCACCAGATGCTCCACAAAGGGAAAAAAATGTGGCAGTCTTCTTCTGTAAATATTCACAGCCTTGGAAGCCCTATGGAGCCGTTTCACCCTGTCATTATATGTCAGCATTAATTCATAAGCACACAACACCATCACTAACCAAAAGGTTGACACTTCAAACCCATCCAGAAGTATTGCTGAAGAAAGACCTGGAATTTGCCTTTGTAAAGACTAAAGCTAAGAACACTCTCTGGAGTGCAGTTCTGTGCTGAAACACAAAAAGTAGACATGAGTCAGAGTCAACTCCATGGCAATGGCTTTGATTTGACTTGGTCCACTGTCTTAACTTCAGTCTCTTGGTAACTATCAGGGGATGAGTTTCTTCTGAAGTAATTCCTTGCTGTAATTGTTAATGTTATGTGCCAGCTTGGATAGGCTATGATTCTCAGTGGTTTGGCAGACACTATGTCATCATCCTCTATTTTGTGATCTGATTTGAGCACCGGATCATTGTAAAGGGAGTTTCCTTAGAGGTGTGACCTGCATCCAGTACATAAATGGATGTTCTAGAAAGTCTAACTCAATCTGTCTTCTGACCCATAGACTTGAGACTTGCCAGCCCCCACAATTGTGCAAGCCATTTCTTTACAATTATATGAGCCTTTCTTTGTAGTAAGCTCACTCTCTCTTCCTTTCTCTATCTCTTTCTCTCCACAAATATATATGTACTATACATGGAGTCCTGGTATGGTGCTGTAGGATAAGCACTGGTCTGCTAACAGCAAGGTTGGCCATCCAAAATCACCTGCCATGCCTCAGAAACTCTATACAGGGTCATTATGAGTGGGAACCAACTCAACAGCATTTAACAACAACATGTATATATATACTTCACTGACTTTGTTCCTCTGAACAACTCAGACTAAGACACTTGGGAAGCACCTCTAACTCCAAACTGTAACACTTTAGTATCATCTTTGTCTCCTTCCATCTATCTTTCTTTTCTTTCTTCCCCTTGTTTACCTTACTTCTTTTCTTTCTCCCTTCCTCCCTTTCTCCCTTCCTCTCTTCCTTCTTCTATATTTTGAAAATTGAAATCAAACATGAGAATAAAATATTTGTGCACTTTGTACTTGTTTAAATGTTTGTTTTTAGTGTTCCTCTACTATGTTGTATGCTTCTTCTATGTACTTGGAGAACAAGGTGGTACAAATTCTTTTTCTTTGGCTATCTCCTCTCTGCTTTTCCATCTACTTTACAGTCCAATTACCAAAATATATGTAGAATTTCACACAGAATCAGTGCTGAGTCAATTCTAATTATCTAAGTGAAGGGTATTCGATAAACCAAATAGAATTATACTTATAGTATGAAATTATGTAAATGTATTAAAATTATACATTAAAAAGAAACAGTAACTTTTTTAATGTCACTGAGTAATATACACATATTGTTGTTGTTAAGTGCCTTAGAGTTGGTTCCAATTCATAGCAACCCTCTATAGGGTTTCCAAGGAATAGCTGGTAGGTTTGAACTGCCAATCTTTTCCAAAGTTGACACTATAAGGAGAAAGATTAATGAAGTAGGGTTAATGTACTGCATTAATGATTAAATGGCACCCTGTTGATATAATCATCACTCATCGATCCCACCAAAATCCCCACTAAGACTAAATTTGGATTACCTGTGAATCATTTGACACTAAAGAACTATTAATGTATTCTACACTTGCAGCTTTCAAGTCTTGAGAAGATCAAAGGGACTTGTTCAACTGTGATAACCTTCACAAGAGTTTTCTAAGACTCTACACATCACACAAATTTCTCATATGAGGCAGTATTTAGGAAAATTTAGGCCACAGTGGTATAAATGTCAGGCTCATTTGCTTATGATATAAATAATGCAATATTCTTCTAGTAGCCATGATCAAATTTTGCTTTAATGAAATATGAAAGCAGATGTCCCATTCAGAATGATTTAAGCTAAGTAAAGTATTTTAATGTGACTAAACTGGAGAAAGAAGGGAAAAAAGAGGAAGGGAGAGTAGAAAGAAGAGGGGGAGGGGAGAAAGAGAGTTCCATTGAAATAACAGGATTCATAATTAGAAGGTCTAATGATAATCTGGCAACCAAATTTATTTTTTCAGAAGCAGAAGCCAAAACTAAGAGTTTAGAATGACTTTTCAATTCTCTTCTGGTTTTATTTGCCTTTAGGGAATCAACTGCCTCATTAATATACATTTCACTGTTCTTTTTTTAAAAATCTACCTGTCATCCATCAGGATTTGAAGAAAAAGAATTGCTTCATCTTACTGCAGTCCCAAGTTAAAGTATATTTATTCTTGCTTAAAAAGAAAAAAGAAAAACTGGATATACTTAAGAAACAGGATAAAATAATAGGCCTAGAATCAATCTCTTAGATCCCTGCTGAATATAACAGTGTAAAACTGATATACTTACCCAATCTATTATTTGAATGGAAAGCATATCATATAGGCTGGATGCTTCCAGAGGCAGGAGTTTAAGAAGGAAGGGTAAAATTATTCAAATAGTCTTTGGAATTCAAAATAAACAAAATCCAAATCCTACATTTAATCCTTAAAGTTTATGTGTTATAGGGCAAGGAATATAATAAATATTCTGAGCCTTGATTTCCCTCTTCCTTGAATAAGCATAATAATACCCAATATATGTATCTGTGGTAAAGATTATAAGAGACAACACATTTTAAAAACTTAAAACAAAGCCTGGTACATAAAAATCCTCAATGTCAGTTGGTGTTATTACTTTATGATTATCACCATCTTTTGGGAATGGTCAATAGTCATACGGTATTATTGTTAACTTTTAGGAGATCACCTGGTTGGTGGCTTGACCCTCCTCTTTTTAGAAGTTTCAAAATCTTAATTGTTTCACACTATCTAAATTAGTGAATGATTATTTTAAACATTAGAGAGTTGACTATAAACAGAGAACAGATTTTATCAAAGGGATGTATGATAGCTACTACAAAAAAGAATTGAAAAATATTAATAATGACAAATATTGTTTGAATCATTACTATGTATGGAGCCATTATTTTACATTATCCCATTTGATCCAATATCATTTCTGTGAATTGGCCACTATTGTTATCTATACTTCACAAATGACAAATTGAAGCACAGTGAAATTTTGCATCTTGCTCAAATTTACAGATCAAGCAAGTGGTGGAACCTGGAAATGAATATAGTCCTTTCTTATACAGGTAATCTTTACGCAGTTCTACCTTTCTAGCCTCTAGTAACTATTTCCAATCAGATAAGTTATCCTGATCACATATTCTCTTCTTGTCTAAGCTTCCTAGTGCTGCTATAACACAGACCCACAAGTAGGTGACAGTTCTATAAGCTGGAAGTCTAAATCAAGCTCTCAGCCACGTGGATTCCTTCCATGTAGACAATCCCATGTGTTCTTTGGTTCCTTGGCTTGTGGACAATCTTCACATGACATTTCACCTCTGTGTGAATATCACCTAGCTCTTTGTGTCTAGGAACTTGACATCGCTCAGAAAAAAAAAGAAAAATCAATAAATGAAAGGAGAAGTCCCAAATTGCTTTTTCCAAACTACTGGAAGTAGCTTAACCGAAAAGAGAGAGAGAGAGAGAGTTCTGGTGTGACACCATGAGATATGTACTGCTGGATTTCTAGCCACAAGTTCAGTGGTATAAACCCACCACTCTAAAGACAAACCAAAACAAAATCAAAATGAACAAAAAGAAAAAACAACATGAAATGTTATTCTGCTCTGCCCATGTTTTGAATAGAAATGTGTCCTCCCAAAAGATGTACTGAAGTCTTAGCCACTGTACCTACAAATGTGATCCTGTTTGAAATATGTTATTCTTTTGTTGTGTTCAAGAGGTCATAGTGGAGCAGAGTGGATCCTAACCCTAAAGTCTTCTGGGTAATGTCTTATAAAGAGGAAACACAGGCAACAGAGACACACCTAGGGACAAGACAAATATAATGAGAAAATAATCTATAGCCAAGGAATGCCAAGAAATACCAGGGCTGCCAGAAGCTGAAAGAAACAAAGAGGTGGCACCCTGAAGTTAAGCTCCTAGTCTCTTAAACTCTGAGGCAACAAATTCCTGTTGGTGAAGCCACCTGCCTATGATATTTTTGTTATGGATGTCCTAAGAAAGTAAGGCAATTTGCATAGTTTTAATTTTTCTTCTACTAGGCAATTTTTTCAAAGAAAATTCATAAAATCATACAGACATTATGCTTGGTAAAGTGTCTCCAACAATGACTCCAACAATGGACTGAAACATAGCAATGATTCTGAGGATGGTGTAGGACTAGGCAGTATTTCATTCCTGGTCTCCATGTTGTTGTTGCATTTAGTGCTGTTGAGTTGGTTCTGACTTATATTGACCCAAAGGCTCCCAAGGAGCACATCCAATTTGACAGTGCCTGGTGTGGCACCACAGAATAAACGCTGGACTTCTAACCACAAGGTCAGCAGTTCAAACCCACCAACCATTCCACAGAAACCCTACACAGGGTGGCTATGAGTAAGAACTGACTCAACAGCACTTATCAGCAATAACAGTGGAGTCCTGGAGAGTGTAGTGGCACCATAGGATAAGTACTCTACTGCGAACTACAAGGTCAGCAGTTTGAGCCCACCAGCTGCTACTTGGGAGAAAGATGAGGCTTTCTGCTCCCATAAAAGATTCAAAGTCTTGGAAATCCTATATGGGGCCTCTATGAGTTAAAACCAATTCCACAACACTTAACAACAACAATAGCATGCTGGTGTGGTGTTGTAGGAGAAGCACTGCCACACATGTTTTCCATCACAGATGTGGTGAAATCCATGTGAAATTGCACACTACAGATTAGTAAGTAAGCATAATCTGCCATGGTCCTTCTTCTGGAAAGTTCTCATCTTATTAGGGAAGCAGGCACTCTATCCCTGTCAGGGATTGTACATTTGAAGAGGTTTTGCTTTTGTAGGAAGGTGCTGTGGGGTTGGGAGAGAGACAATTGATTGTCATATCTAGAGAAAGACATTTTGATGTGTAAAAACATGTGAAATTAGTCACTACAGATTAGAAAGTAAGCACAAGAAGCCCATGCTTACCACAGTGTTGTCAATTCAAATGTTTGTGCAAATCCCTACCTTATATAATTCAGTCATGTTCAGTGAACATCTAAAACAGGTGCCAAGATGAGGATTTTTCAAGGATTTAACTTGACTTTTCAAAGTTCAAATAATTGCAATGACAGGGATTGAAATATGGAGGGCTTCTAAATAACCAAAAGTCGAATTAACCAAAGCATTCAATCCTCTAGGTAATTTGATTTTCAAGGCAGTTAAACAGACACTATCCTCGATGCTCAATAAATAATATCTTAGCCTTAGTTGAGAAATCAGTGCTTGTATGCTGTCAGCTTGTATCTTCACTCATCTATGATGTCATTTCCTTCCTGCGTCTATTTACCTGTCATGACAAATCTTTGTGACTTGAGGAAGATTTGTCATTTGAAAAGCACTAAGAGAACCTTTGAAAATTCATAGTGCACTGAAGAGCCTTAATCCCACCTTGTTAAAACCAGTGCAATTAAGTGTTAGAATCTGTCATAAACTACCCAAAGCTCTATCATTTTCAGTATCATATTACTCAACAAGCAAGGTAAGCATGGGCTTCTTGTGCTTACTTACTAATCTGTAGTGGTGGTTGAACATTAACCATTTCCTTTTGGTACAGTGACTCTGTGTATTCCTTCCATCTTCTCTTGATGCTTTCTGCATCAATCAATAATTTACCAAGAACATATTTCAATAATGAAATTCAAGGCTTGAATTTTTCTTCAGTTCCCCCAGCTTGAGAAATGCTGAGCATGTTATTCCTTTTTGTTTTTTTCATTCCAGATCTTTGCACATTTTGTTGTAATGTTTGTCTTTATCTTCTTGAGCTGACCTTTGACATTTTCTGTTCAGAAAGAGCAAAGATGTCAGCTTGAGGACTAAGGTGCACCTGACCCAAGCCATGGTATTTTCAATAACCTCATATGCATGTGAAAGCTGGAAAGTGAATAAGGAAGACCATAGAAGAATTGATGCTTTTGAGCTATTGTGTTGGAGGAGAATATTGAAAGTGCTGCCAAAAAAACAACAGATCTGTGTTGGAAGAAGTACAGACAGAGTGCTCTGTGGAGGCCAGGATGGCCAAACTTCATCATATTATCAGGAGGGAGCATTCACTGGAGAAGGATATCATGTTTGGTAAGGTGGAGGGCCAGAGAAAAAGAGGAAGACCCCCAGCAAGATGAATTGGCAAAATGCAGCATCAATGGGCTCAAGTGTGGCAACAATTGTGAGGCTGTCCTAGGACCGGGCAGTGTTTCGTTCTGTTGTGTGTCGGGTGGCTATGAGTTGGTAACAACTCAGTAGCCCCTACCAACAACAACAACAACAACAATGACATTTCATATCAAAAAGTCCCTTTTCACTATGATCTTCTAAATCTTGGGAAATTTTTCCAATTGTCTTTCTGATTTCTAAATTGTTTTTACCAAAAAATAGAATTGTACATTACCAGTAGATAATGTTTAACTTCAGTCTGATCGAATATTACAGCAGATACTTTATTTCAGTCTGAAACATCTCACAGCAGAGTGTTGTTACATTGCCTTCTAGTCAGTTCCAACTAATAAAGACCCTGTGTAACAAATGTCAGAAAGAAAATGAAACTACAGCATAACTTCATTACTTTTATTTACAGTCATTCTGGTATTGAGATAATCTTCTCAGGCTTCCTTTTCCAGCCAACAAACATGAAATAAAAAAATCTTTTGCACTGCGCATATCTGCTGCAAAAGACTTCTTTAAAGTGTTAAAGTGCAAAGATGTTCCTTTGAGAACTAAAATATGCTGACCCAAGTCATGGTATTTCCATTCTCCTCATATGCATATGGAATCCTAGTGTAGTGCTGTAGGCTAATGTGCCAGACTGCAAAGCCACTTGAACAGCAAGGTCAGCAGTTCAAGCTCAGCAGCTGCTCCTCAGAAACCCTATACTGGGTCACTATGGGTCAGAACCGACTCCACAGCACTTAACAACAACATATGTATATGTGCGGCGCTGTAGGATCAGCACTGGACTTTGATCCACAGGATCAGCAGTTCAAGCCCATCAGCCACTCCTTGGAAACCATATATAGGGTCCCTATGACTCGATAACACTTAAAAACAACATATGCATGTGAAAGCTGAACAATGAGCAATGAGGAACGAATAAGAATGAATGCATATTAATTATGGTATTGGTGAATAATATTCAATATACCATGAATAAACAAACAAATCTGTCCTGGAAGAAGTTCAGCCAATACCCATGTATATATACAGGCTTGTCAGCAGATGTCCCTACATGTTGGAAATCTCCCCATGTATAGAATAGGGCGCACAAGAGGCATAGTCAAGAAAGCCATATACTATAGCCAAATGCCTCCTGGGTCTGAAATACTAAGGACCACAGTCTCAGGGAATATCTAGCTCATGCGACCTAACACAGTTCATAAAGGCAATGTTCTACATCCTGCTTTGGTGAGTAGCAATTGAAAAGCTTGTGAGCTGCAACCTAAGCTACAACTGTTCCATCTCTTTCCATCTGGCATGAAAAAGAGTAAAGGAAATAAAAAACTCAAAGAAACAATTAGTCTTAAGAACTACTAAAATATGTGAACCACAGTATCCACTAACCTGAAGCCAGAAAAACCCAATGGTGCCCAGTTATCACTACCAACTATTCTGGGATCACAATGTTGTTGTTAAGTTGTTAAGTGCCGTTGAGTCGGTTCTGACTCATAGCAAGCCTGTGCAGAGTTTCTGAGGAGTGGCTGGTGGCTTTGAATTGCCAACCGAGCAGTCCAGTGTTTGTCCTGTAGTGTCATAACAGAGATCACAATTGTTTTCTTATGTGCCACCAAGTGGCTCTTAGTTCAGCACTGATCCTACAGTGCCACACAGAAGTCCAGACATCACAATGTTTTTGTTGTTAAGTGACAACAAGTCACAATTGTTGTTGTGTGCTGTCAAGTCAGTTTTGACTCATAGCAACCCTGTATAGGGTTTCCAAGGAACAGTTCATGGATTTGAACCACTGGCCTTGCAGTGTAAACCAACGTTGAGGGTGAGTGCTTATCCTACAGCACTACACCAGGACTCCAATGTTGTTGTTGTTAAGTGTCATTGAGTTCGAGTCAACTCTTTCCCATAGCAACACTGTATAGAGTTTCAAGGAGCAGCTGGTGAGCTTGAACCACCAACCCTGCAGTTCCGATGACTTTGTAGTCGGGCGCATTACCCCACAGTGCCACACCAGGACTCCAGGACTCCAATGTTGTTATGTTGTGAAGTGCCGCCGAGTCGGTTCCGACCCATAGCGACCCTGCATAGGGTTTCCAAGGAGCGACT
>NW_006408530.1:26862591-26863934 GCF_000296735.1 Chrysochloris asiatica
GTATTTACCCACAAGAAAAACAAGCCACAATATGAGAAGATATATGCACACCAATGTTTATAGCAGCACTATTTACAATAGCAAAAAGATGGAAACAGCCAAAGTGCCCATCAACTGAAGAATGGATAAACAAATTGTGGTACATACACACAATGGAATATTATGCTACACCGAAGAATAACAGGGAAGCGGCAAGCCACCACATAACATGGAGGAACCTTGAGGACATTATGCTGAATGAAATTAGTCAGTCACAAAAAGAGAAATACTGCATGAGACCACTACTGTAAAAGGCTAAGAAAAATAAATTATACTAAAGGGGGGTTGTTGTTGTTGTTGTTGTTAAGTGCCGTGGAGTCGGTTCAGACTCATAGCGACCCTGTAACAGGGTTTCCGAGGCTGTAAATCTTTATGGGAGCAGAATGCCTCATCTTTCTCCCGCGGAACAGCTGGTAGTTTCGAACTGCTGGTAGAGGGAAGTTTTTGTTGGTTGCTGGGAAATGGGTGGTGGGTGGGGGGAAGGGCGGAGGGTGGAGCACAGGGCGAGGATTGGGCTCAGCAGAGCTTGGGTGATGGGGAGGGGGGCAATATACAGGGAGGGAGAGGGAAGTGGAGAAAAGGGGCAGATGGGAGAACAATGGGGCATGTTTAGATGGACCAAGTGGGACAGAGATAAAGGACGATGTGTACACAGCCTTGGAGTTCCAGGGCTCTGAGATACAGAGATTGACCAATGGTCGGAATGGACGGGGAATCGTGTTAAGATGCTTGACTGTTTTTTTGAATCTTGATTTCCCTTGCATTATAATATAGAGTAGACACTGGAGGGGGAGACAAAGGAATAGTCAGAAACATCACACTAGTAGGCTTGTAAGTCCGTCTTCTGCCTTTAACTGATTGGAATACCTAAAATGGGGCTACAGCGTACCCGGTGAACGAGGCTTTCTGGGGAGCCTTTGCAATACATAAAACTATAGGTAGAAATCAGAACCACATCCAGATCACCAGAGATGAAAAATCTCCACTTGAAAGGACGAGCTGACCAGCCTGGAATGGTAAGAAGAACAAAAGATATGTCTCAAATGGAAGACCTACAGGAAAAACATGACACATGGAGACAGATGGACTGTTACTACGGGAACAAACAGGTTGCTCCCCTAGGAGACATTAGGGCAGTCGGTTGGGTCCCACCAACGTAGGCCCCATCCACCAAAACTGAGACTCAGCGGAAATGCACGCTCGGATTGGTAAACACACGCATCACTGTTGGGGAAAAATGGGGTAAAGGCAGCAATAAAGCGGCGAGCTAAGCCTCACAATATTCAGAGGGCTTCTGTGGACCC
>NW_006408530.1:26864523-26899040 GCF_000296735.1 Chrysochloris asiatica
GATACTGTAGTGAATAATGGTTATCAAGATGGATTGTGAGTGTTGGAAATGCAAGGGTAGATGTTTTTTAGCAAGGAAGAGAGCGATTATTTCTCCAGTCTAGGAGTGGAGGTCTCTGGGACAACCAACGGATAAGAGCCTAGAACAGGACCCCACCCAGAGAACCGGGGATGCCTGCAATGGAGACAGAGATGATGACATGGAGGGACGAAGTGGCTGGGGACTTTGGATCCAGAGAGGGAGAGGAACTGTGGGACGAAGACTGAGGGGAGAGGGGGAGTGTAGAGCACAGGCTTTTAGGATATGCCCTTTGGTTGGAAGACGATGCATGGAGGGGATTGGAACCATGGTAATGTAATGATATACGAGGGAATGAATATGGAACTGAGGTTCTCTCATGTAAACTATCATATAACTCACAATAAAATATTTAAAAAAAAGAGAAAACAATGTACAGACAGAATGTTTCTTGAATAAAGGATGGTGACATTTGTCTCCAATACTTTGATCATGTTATCAGGAGGACGAATCCCTAAAGAAAGACATTATGTTTGGTAAAGCAGATGGTTGGCAAAAGAAAGGAAGACCCTCAATGAGATGAATTGACACAATGGCTATAACAACTAGCTATGCGAAAACACAGGACCAGGGAGTGTTTAATTGTGTTGTACATAGGGCCACTATGAATCAGAAATGGATCTAGGGCACGTAGAACATAAACACACACATGCACATGAGAGGTCTTTCAAAATTTGAGTTATGGAAAATTAAACTAAAAAATAATGGAATTTTCCACCAACTTTTTGAAATCCCCTCATGTTTTCTCTTTTCTAGGTCTCTATGAAACAATTTCATTTTGTACTATTTCTAGAAATACACTGGAGAAGCATTTCCCTTATATTTCCAGTAGATGGAAGCATAGAGCTACCATTCTAGCAGGGATGCCTCTCATTCTGTTAAGCAGCATCAACATTGATAAACACTGGTGAGTTCCAGAGATATAATCTGAGTTGAATCGGCAAACCAAAACCAGCCCAGCTAAAATCTCCAAATACCATTGTGGATAGCCTAATGGGCATTTAGAGTGAAAACTATAATACTGCAAATAGCAAATAAAAGGAAAACAAATAAACATCTTACATATTAGTGGATATAATGGTCTAATTTAAAAAACAAACTTTTATGAATTTTAATGGTCTTTATTGGTCAGTTAGGGGACAGAGACTAGAAACCTAAATGTTTCCCACTGATTGCTTTGTTGCTGGGAGTAATACTTAAAATACATAATTGCTGGTAAGGCACAATGCACCTAGCCTTTGAAAAGTTGCAGTATCATCCAGCACAGGAAACAAAATCTCCTCCCTTTACCATGTTTGCTGTTGTTAGGTGCATTAAGTCAGTTCCGACCTATAGTGACCCTGTATGGGGTTTCCAAGGAGCAGCTGGTGAGTTTGAACTGCCAACCCTGTGATTCAAACTGACTGCACATTAATCCCCAGCATTACACCAGGACCTTTTTCCATAGAACAGGAGTATTTGGGTAGCACAAATGGTCAAGCACTGGATTGCTAACTGCTGGTGGCTTACACCCACACAGAGATACCTCCCAAAAGGTCAGAACCTTGAAAACATTTTGGAACAGTTACACTCTACATACAAAGGGTCACCATGCGTCCCAATCAATTCAATAACACTTGGTTTCTTTTAAAAGTCAAGAGCCCTGGGATCCCACTGACTAGAGGATAGGAGTCTACTTCCTGATCCTTCACTGAGGACCATATTTTCTGATCCTTAATCTCTGGATCAGAGGAAGCTAAGAGCACCACACCAGATATCAGGCATTAGACCGAGGTAGGAAAGACTGATAGTATAACATTAGTGCCACCACTGATGAGGCTTTAAAGTTGGTTCCACAACCATTAGCCAGTCAGCCTAAGACAAGTTACTCAAACTCCTAAAGCCTCAGTTATCTCAGCTGTAATGTAGGAGTCCTGGTGTGGTGTTGTAGGATAAGCATGGGACCACAAGTTGGTTTGAACTGTAAGGTCAGCGGTTCAAACCCATCAACTGCTCCTTGGAAACCCTATACAGGGTTGCTATGAGTTGGAAATTGACTCAAGAGCACCTAACAAAGCTTTTAAAAAAACAGAATATATTTAGTCTGTTTTTCTGATCAACACATTTTAACTATGTTATTGGTTGTTGTTGATTGTCGAGTAAGTTCTGACTCATAATGAGCCTGGATTGGGTAACCAAGGAGTGGCTAGTGGGTTTGAATTGCTGACCCTGGAGTTAGCAGTTCAGTGTTTATCCTACAGTGCCATTAATTTCACAATGGCCATTAACTCAGTGTATGAGCTTGGATAAGTCTCGGCTTCCTGTTCTATAAAATTAAAAAAGTTAAATTTTAGCCACATTGGATCCAAATATACATTTGAAATTGGAAAAGCACCATGTGAGGGTGTTGCAAAATTTTCAGGAGAAAATTTCACTGTTTTTCCTTTTCATTTTATCACAAACTTTCTGAAGCTCCCCCTGCATATATGAGAAGTATCCTCATTAGGAAGAAACCTAGAGAAACTGTATGAACACAGTTAACAGATGATTTTATGGAATGGACAGACTTGAGGACTAAATTGGCCAAAGTAAGGCTTCCATGGTCTATAAATACAGTTGAAAAATCAAAATAAAACCATCTGTTGTTGTTAAGTGCTTTGGAGTTGATTCTGACTCATAGTGACCCTGTACAGAGTTTGCAAGTTGCATCTAGCTGGTGGGTTTGAACCTCCGACCTTGTGGTTAGCAGTCCAATGCTTGTGTTAGCAGTCCAATACTCCAAAAATGTATTGTCATTGTGTTGTTGTTAAGTTCTGTTGAGTTGGTTTCGACCCATAGGAGTTTGTTTCGACCCATAGGGTTTCCAAGGAGCTTGAACCACTGACCTTGCAGTTCAAACTGACTTTTCAGTCCAGTGCATTAGGAAGACATTAAACTGGCAACAGAGGCTGGAGGAAACACCAAAAGCATTGGGCCTGGAAAATTCCGCAAGCCTATGCAGCTTAGGTCCTGAGAAGCTGCAGATGCTTCCTGCCTGGAAGAAAGCTTGAATCCAGCCACAGTTGGTCACCCACGTGCAGATGAGACACTTCCAGGGAAGACTTCACCACTGCTCCATGAGTTCACATTCATATAAGACATGGCCTGTCTGGGTGGCCTAAGGATACAAATTTGTAGCCATCATCCTCCCCCACAAAAATGAACACCCCAAGTTGGCCAGAGGTCTCCAAGATTCAAGTAAGTTTATAGAGAAACAGGTCTTCCTGTCCCACAAGCATAGCAAACCTGCAAGGAGTTTGTTTTAAACGAAATGATTATTTCCTATCACTTTTCAGGAGCTCAGTGGCAGTGGTGGCTCTGGGGTAGATTTCTTGCCTTCCATATAAGGATCCAAAGTTGAATTCTAGGCCAATGCACCTCATGCACAGCCACTACCATTCTAACACTGGAGGTTTGCATGTTGTTCTAATGCTGAACAGCTTTCCATGGAGCTAGCGTACAAAGATGGACAAGGAACAACAACATTAGGAGACCAGAATCTGATGAAATCTGTCACACACACACTTCTCTTAGAGTTGGGAGGAATAAAGCACCCTGAGCAGTTTAGGGCTCAGACAAGGCTGATGGAGAGCTATAAATAAGAAGTCCAAGAAAACATGAAGAATGCTAACACCTGGCAGATGTTGTAGAGCGATTATCCAGACTAGAATAGGAAACGAGATGCTCACTAATACTTTCTTCGATCTCCATAGCTTAGTTTTTCAGCAGCCATTATCTGAGAACTTAATGATGACCTAAACATAAGACTAAAAGTCCTAATAAAATAGATCGCTCTGTGTTGGAACCGACTTGACAGCACTTACTAACAACATTGTGGTTGAGTCACAGTTAGATAGTATTCTAAGATGTCCTAGCCAAACAAAAGTACAATCAGAAGACTCGTTGGTGGGTGTAGCGTATGTGAACTAGAAAGGTCTGAAGATTGTCCAGACCAATGACTCTGAGGAGACTACCAGTCAGGATCTGATGGCGATTTTCTTTGTCCTCTAATCATCTATGAGAAACTTCCAGGCTATGAGTCAGTGGAAGTTCACTGGCCTCGTGATGATGGCTTTCCTTACTCTGGAATAATCGTCTTCTCTTGACTTTGCCTTATTTAAGGCTTAATAAAAAGATTGCTATAGAAAATGCTTAAATTTTTAGTCTTTCTTTTCCCTGAAGCATATCAAATTTCCTGTCTGTTGAATATAATAATAAAAAATTGTGGTTTCCCATTTTCATTAACTTTACTTAATTTTTCTAGTAATTCATTTTTAATGTGTTTTAGAAAAGTGTTCCCTCTATAATGTATGTAGTGATTATATGAAAAATTGAGGTGTTGGTATATCTGAAAACTCAAGACTTAAATTAAAAACTAAAAACTTGAGACTTAACTTAAAACTCTGTTTTGAATTAAACTAAATTTTTCATTTATGCTTTCCTAAAGAAACCATTCAGTCTTTTCAATCAAAGTTTTACTTCTTGAAAAACAAAGAAAGCAAAAGTCAGGATTTCTAACCTAGGTAAATAACTACTCGTACCTCTTAAGAATGTTTGGCGGCTGACCCAGAAAAGGTGATTTGTTCAACATAAGGCTAGGAAATAGAACTGATAATGTTAAATAGAGTTGCTGTTGTTGGTAAGTGTTGTCTAGTTGGTTCCGACCCATAGCAATCCTGCATAGGGTTTCTAAAGAGTGCCTTACAGTTCAAACTGACCTTGCAGTGAAGTGCATTAACCCACAATGGAATCTGTAAATAACTTTGTAGCTGAGCTAGGTGTATATTAAGTATTAGTTCACAATCCTGTGTCAAAAAATTAAACCCTTATTAGGATTTTCCACTGTGTTTCTATTGGCCCACTGTTGTTGTGTTGCTGGTACCATCCAATAGGTTTGAGGTCATAGTGAACATGCATACAACAGAACAAAGTATCATCCTGTCATGCAACATCCTCACAATTATTGCTCTGCTTGAACCCATTGCTGCAGCCACTGTGTCAATCCTTCTCATGGACGGTCTTCTACTTTTTGACTGACTCTTTCCTTTACTGATGTGTGCTGTAAGATAAGCACTAGACCCCAAAGTTGGTTTGAACCACAAGGTAGGCAGTTTGAACTCACTAGTCACTCCTTGGAACCCTACACGGTCACCATGAGTCAAAACTGACTCGACAGCACGTAACAACAACTGCTTTAGTAAGCATGATGTCCATTTCAAAGTTCCTCCTGATAACATGTTCGGAGTACAAGAGACAAAATCTTACCATCCTTAATTTTAAGGATCATTCCAGTTATACATCCTCCAAGACAGATTTGTTCGTTCTTCTGGCCGTCCATGATGTGTTCAATAGTCTTCACCAACTCCATCATTCAAATGTATCATTCAAAAGCATTGATCTTCTGTTGTCTTCTTTAGTCACTGTCCAGATTTTACATGCATATGAGATGATTGAAAATATCATGGCTAGGGTCAGGCACACCTTTGTCCTTAAAACAATTATTTTTCTCTTTAAAGAAGTATTTTGCAGCAGATTTGCCCATGTATTAGGTAATTTGATTTCTTGATAATTGCTTTCCTAGGTGTTGATTATGGATCCAATTAAAATAAAATCCTTGACAACTTCAATCTTTTCTTAGTTAATCATGATGTTGCTTATTGGTTCAGTTGGGAAGATTTTTGCTTTCTTTACATTGAAGTGTAATTTATACTGAAAGCTGTAATCTTCGATCTTCATCAGTAAGTGTTTCAAGTCCTCCTCACTTTAGCAAGCAAAATTCTGTTATCTGCATATCTCAGGTTGTTAATGAATCTTTCCCCAATCCTTATGCCACCTTCCTCACATAATCCAACTTCACAGATTATTAGCTTAGCATACAGAATAAGTATAGTGAAAGGATACAACCCTGATGCACACTTTTCCTGAATGCAGCCTTTGCATAGTCAATAAAATACAAATAAACATTTTTCTGGTATTCTCTGCTTTTAGTCAAGATCCATCTAATATTAGCAACAATATCCATCATTTCACATTCTCTTCTAAGTCTGGTTTGAATTTCAGACAGTTCCCCATCAACGTACTGCTGAAGTCATTTTTGAATTATTGTCAGTCAAATTTTACTTGAACATGGTATTAATTATATGGTGTGGTGCTGTGGGTTAATGCGCCAGACTGCCAAGTCATTTGAACTTCAAGGTTGGTAGTTCAAGCTAACCAGCTGCTCCTCAGAAACCCTATATAGGGTCGTTATGGGTTGGAACAGACTCGATGGAACTTAACAACAATAATCCCAACATTTGTTGGCTCACCTTCTTTGGAATGGGCAGAAATATGGACCTCTTCCAGTCAGTTGGCCAAGTAAGTCTCTTTCCATTTTCTTGGCATAGATGAGGGAGCACCTCCAGAACTACATTGGTTTGTTGAAACATTTAAATTTGAATTCTCTCAATTCCTGCAACCTTATTTTTCACCATTGCCTTCAGTGAAGATTGGACGTTTTCCTTTGATACTGTAATTTTTATCATATGTCACCTCCTGAAATGATTGACTGGCAAGCAATTATTTTTGGTACAACGACTCTATGCCTTCTTTCCATTGTCTTTTGATGCTTCCTGCATCATTCAAAATTCTGTCCATAGAATATTCAAGCATTAATATCAAAACACCAGGCTTGAATTTGTCTTCAGTTTGTTCAGGTTGAGAAATTCTGGGCGTGTTCTTCTCTTTTTGTTTTCTCACTCTAGGTCTTTGCACATTTAGTTTTGATACTTTACTTTGTCTTCTCCAGCCGCCCTTTTAATTTTCTATTCAGTTCTTTTAGCTCATCTTTTTCAAGTTGCTTTAGCTTCTCTACATTCAAGAGCAAGTTTCAGAGTCTTTTTTGACATGCATTTTGTCTTGTCTTTCTTTGCTGTCTTTTTAATAACCTACTGCATTCTTCTAGTATGGTGCTCTGAATGTCATCCTACAACTCATCTAGCCTTCGATAATTAGTGTACAATGTGTCCAATCTATTTTCCAGATGGTCTCTAAATTCAGGTGGGATAAATTCAAAGTCATATTTTGACTCTCATGGATTTGTTTTAAATTTTTTTCAGTTTCAACTTGAGCTTGTATGTGAGCAATTGACAACTGTTTCACAGTCTGCCCTGACCTTGTTCTTGACAGGTGCAGGGTGAGAGGAAGGAAGAAATGGCTAAACCACAGAAACATAGACACTTTGTAATTATTCCAGTGAAGTGCAGCATCAGCCCTGCTCTCATGGGAAAGCATATGAGACCAGAAAGAGAGAAAACTGTACTAAAGACCCAACCCCTAACTCGATAGTATCTGTCCTCACTCACAGGATAAACCTGTTTCCACTCTTCTGGGAACATTCTATTCTATAATAAACTTAGTGTTTTGCTGAAGATTTTGGTTTGCTGATATTTATCTTGCTTTGCAAGAAGATAGGGCTTCCTAGTCCTGTCTCTTTCTGACATCGAACTGAGTTTGAAGTCCAGGGCATCCCATCCTATGAACTGTTCTAATGATATTGGAATTCTCCATCATTTTCTTGGACAAATGTAGCTGACCTGATTCCTGTGTACTCTGTCTGATGAGATCTGCATGTATAGTAGTGATTTATATTGTGGAGAAAAGGCATTTCCTGGTGTGGCACTGTAGGATCAGCACTAGACTGAGAACTACAATGTCAGCAGTTCAAACCCATCAGCTGCTCCTGGGAAATCTTATACAGGGTCACTATGAGTCAGAACTGACTCAATGACATTTTAACAACAATGAATAAGTTGTTAGTCTTGCAAAATTCTATTCTGAAATTTCCAGCATGGGTTATATCAGCAAAGTCGTATTTTTCAACTATGATACTTACTCTTTGTTTTCAACTTTTCCATTTCAATCACCAAAAATTAGCAATGCATCTTGATTTCAAGTTTGATCAAGTTCAGACAGCAGACATGGGTCAAATTCTTCAATTTCTTCATCATTGGCTTTAGTGATTTGTGCATAAATTTGAATAGTAGTTGTAGTAACTGGGCTTCCTTGTAGGCATATGAATATTATCCTATCATAGACAGCATTGTGCTTCAAAATAGATCTTGAATCATTTTTGTTTTGTTTTGTTTGTTTGCCAATGCATATTTGAACATTCCTCTTCAATTTGTCATTCCCAGCATAATAAACCATATGATTATCTGATTCAAAATGGTGAAATCAGTCCATTTCAACACACTAATGTCTTTATGTGATTGATTTAATTTTTTATGACCTCCAGTTTTCCTAAATTTGTACTTCATGCATTCAACATTTCAATTATTAATAGATATTTGCACCTTTTCCTTCCCCTTTTGAGTCATACCACATTAGCATATGAAGATCCCCCAAACATCGCTCCATCCCCATCATTAAACATTAAGCTGGCAACTCTTCTCTAGTCTTATTTGAGTGACTTCCAAACTGAGTGACTCATCTTCTGGCACTGTCTTTGTTGAGTATCCTTGAGTCAGTTCACATGCATAGCAACCCTGGATAGGGTTTCTGAGGAGCAGCTGGTGGATTTGAATAAGAAACCATGTGGTCTAGAACTGTCTAGAGCCACCACAGGACACTCTGCCACTATATCAGAACATTCCATTGTTATTCATGAGGCTTCAAGTGGCTGATTTCTCAAAAATGATCTACTAGTTTCGTGTTCATAGACTGTCTTAAGCTACATGTTCTTCAGAAACTTGTCCACCATGTGTGACCCTGCTGCTATTTGAAATACCACTGGTATAGTGTCTAGCATCACAGCAACATCCAAATCACAACAGTATGACAACTTGACAGTATGATGAAGTGGTAGAGGTAAAGACTAAGTTTGTTCAAAGAAGATTCTTACTGGAGATGGGACAGAAAAATTCACACCTGACATAATATTTTGTTTAACAACTCTCAGGATGTTACAACCTTAAAAATGCAGCAAGTAAACTTGATAATAATAAATATGTAACTTAACATACTGTTTGTAGCTTTTACCGTGCTTCCTCCTTCTGCCTTACATACCTCAAGCAAAACTCCTTTCTTTACTTCAACTTTTAAAACCAATATTGTCCTCCCTGAAATCTGCAGCATTTTCAACATCTTGCACAGATGTCTGTAGACGTCTCCCCATTTCAAAATGATTCTGTTCCTTTGATAACGTTTGTGTTGTAACTTCTAGCACAGCGCCAGTCTAGTATTTTCACAAACTCGAATGTATTAGGAATCCCTGGGTAGCACAAATAATTAAGCACACCACCAGCAAGCAAAAGGTTGATGATTTGAACCTACCTAGGAGCTCTGGTAGCGTAGTGGTTACGAATCGGGCTGCGAACCTTAAGGTCAGCGGTTCGAAACTACCAGTCGCTCCGCGGGAGAAAGATGAGGCTTTCTACTCCCGTAAAGATTTACACCCTCGGAAACCCTGTACAGGGTCGCTATGGGTCGGACCCGACTCGATGGCACTTAACAACAACAACAAAGAGGTGCCATGGAATAAAGTCTTGGCCACCTGCTTCATTCAAAATCAAAGGAAGAGCAGTTCAACTCTGCACACATGGAGTTGTCGTAAGTCAGAATCAATTCAATGGCAACTGGTTTGATTGTTGTTGTTGTTGTTGTTGTTATAATGTATTGAGAAAATGAAAAGCTAGTGCTTTATCATATATAATTTTAAGACACTGTTGTTAGATAATACAAATATAAATTAGACCAACAATTTTCCTGCAACAGAATCTAGTGAATCTACCAATTACATTTGATAAAGGCCAAAAGAATCATGCTTTAACCAAAACATAATGTAGCACTCTGGAATAAGCAATAGACTGCAAACCAAAAGGTCAGAGGTTCAAACCAACAGTCACTCCTCAGAAACCCTATATGAGGTCACTATGAGTTTGAACCAACTTGACAGCACTCAACAATAACAACACCAAAATACACTTCAAAGTGATTTCCCAGCCTGAAAGGAATTCTAGGTGACACAAATCAAGGAGGGAAAATAAAATGTCTTGCCATCTAGCTTTTAAGGCTACTCCCAGATGTTCCACACAACACTTATACCTATCAATGGGCTCAAGCATGGCAACAATTGTGAGGTTGGCCCAGGACCAGGCAGTGTTTCATTCTGTTGTGTATAGGGTAGTTATGAGTTGGTACTGACTCAATGGCACCTAACAACAACATCTCTGGAAAGAATAGTCAAAAGACCAATTAGAACAACAACAACAAAAAAGAGATATAAAATTCATATTAGCAAGTAAATTAAGTTGCAATCTAAAAATCATGAAATAAAATGCTGAGGGAGCTAAGAAGATAAATTCTTCCAATAGGAAATTTCCAAAACAAAGGAAAGCAGGTACCATTTACTGAACACCATTATGTCTGGGTACTGAGCATTAATATCACATGCAAGTAAATTATTTCTGAGGTAAATTTTCAAATGGCTACAACAATACATCAACAGAGAACTGCCAGTAATTCAAGCCGGATTCAAAAGAGAATGTGGAACTAGAGATATCATTGCTGATGTCAGGTCCAGCAGGCAGACAAGCAAGCAGGCAGGTGGACAGGCAGGCATACAGCCAATAGAGCAAGCCACTGGCTCAAATTCAAATAACCCGAAGTTAGAGAAAGAGTCAAATGCAAGATCCAGACCCAGCAGAAAAGCAATCTAGCTTTGCCTGAGTGTCCATTACATTGGAAGCAGGCCACACCCATGAAGAAACATTCTTTCAGTTGATTGGCTACTTACAGTCAATCATCAAAGAGTTAACTACACCTGCTCATAGTCAAATATAATAGAGTTAACTACACTGTGTTAGATGTCACTGTGGGGATAACGATAGCTCAAATGTCAAACCACTGGGAATCCTAGCGTAGACACACAAAATCTTAACTATTACTACACTCACGGAAGCAGCAGCCAAGCAGTCAAATGACATAATGCATTAGGCAACTCTGCTGCACAAGACTTCTTTAAAGTGTTGAAGAGCAAAGATATCAGCTTGAGGATTGAGGTATGTCTGACCCAAGCCATGGTATTTTCAATCTCATATGTAGATGATGAATTTGAGTTATGATGTTGGAGCAGTATGTTGAAACTACCGTTGGACTGCCAGAAGAACAGCCAAATCTGCTTTGGAAGAAATATAGTCAGAAAACTCCTTAGAATCCAGGATGGTGAGACTTCATCTCTCATACATCAGACATGTTATCAGGAAGGACCAGTCCCTGGAGAAGAACATTATGCTTGATAAAATGTAGGGTCAGTGAAAAAGAGGAAGACATCCAACAAGCTGCATTGGCACAGTGACAGCAGCAATGGGCTCAAACATAACTACAATTGTGAGGATGGCATGGGACGAGGCAATGTTTCATTCCATTATACATAGGGTCACCATGAGTCAGAACTGACTGGGCAACACCTGGGCATTTTATACATATTGTCTCATTCTTTCCCAGATTGAACAAGTATGGTGAAAGAATGTAACAGTAGCACACGCTTTTCCTGATCTTATGCCATGCAGTATCCCCTTGTTCTGTTCTAATGACTGCCTCTGAATCTGTGTTCAGGCTCCTCATGACCACAACTAACGGATCTGGAATACCCATTCTTTTCAATGTTACACATTGCTTGTCATGATCCACATGTAGACAAAAGCCTTTGCATAATCAATAAAGCACAAGTAAACATATTTCTGATGTTCTCTGCTTTTAACCATGATCCACCTGACATCAGCAATGATATGCCTAGTTCCACATCCTCTTTTGAATGTGGCAGATAAGACAATTTTTCCAAAAATGAAGTCATAAATGAAGAACCCTAATGAAAGAATAAGAATATTCTAGTCAAAGGGAGCAAGATGAGCATAGATGGGAAATTGGTGGACATGAACATCAGTGGTGATGAGCTCAGTTTGGCTGGAGTGCAGAGATCTTGAAGTGGGCAGTGGAACTGAGGCTATAATGTTAATCAGAGGCTGAAATATGGATAAGATGAAAGCCAGCTTCAGGAATTAGAAGAGATCAGGGGCAAGCCCACTGGCAGAGGTCTGATAGAATAAGGTGTTGCTGTTAAGTGCTGTCAAGTCAGATTCAGCTCATAGCAACCCTGTATAGGATTTCCAAGGAACAATGGGTGGGTTTGAGCTGCTGACTTTGTGGCTAGCAATCCAGTGCTTATACTACAGTGCCACTACTGAACTCCAGAATAAGGTGAGGAAGGTATAATAAGTCATAGGAATACAGAAGAATATAAACTCAAATTAAGTCTACTTTTGTTATTGTCTTCTAAGTGCCATCGAGTCAGTTCTGACTCATAGTGACATTGTACAGGGTTTTAGAGAAGTGACTGGTAAGTTTGAACCACCAACCATATGGTTAACAGTCCAGTGCTTATCTTACATTGCCACATCAGGAATCCAAAAGTGGCCACAGCAGGGAATTATGTAATATCATATGCATTATACATTAAGTATTTTGTTTCAATATATATTCAAGTGGAGTCCTGGTATGACACTGTAGGATAAGCACTGGAATGCTAACCACACAGGATGTTAACTCACTAGCTACTCCTTGAAAACCCTAAACAGGGTCACGATGAGATGAGTCAGAACCAACTCAATGACACAGAACAACAATAATAATGTATACAAGCATAAAAACGCCCACAGTCTTGAGTCAGTCCTGACTCATAGTGACACCTTAGGACAATGTGAAACTGTTCTATAGGGTTTCCAAGGCTGTGAAACTTCACGGAGGCAGACTACCACATCTTTCTCCACAGAGTGACTGGTGACTTCAAACCACTGAGCTTTTGGTTAGCGGTCCAACACTTAACCCCCTGAGACACAAGTGCTTCTTGTATACAAGTATCCATACCAAGGGAAATGCTCATGGAAACATGAAGCTAAAATTTAACTTTTTAAAGCTGTGGATTAATGCACTAGATGGTGAAGTCAGTTTGAACTACAAGGTCAATGGTTCAAGCTCACCAGCGGCTCCTTAGAAACCCTGTACAGGGTCGCTATGGGTTGGAACCGACTCAACGGTACTAAACAACAAGAACAACATATACACAAAGATAAGTCAATAAGTATTGCTATTAGGATTCTACTTCACACATGTACAGTTTTATTTCAAATAAAATGTGTTTAAATATGTCTCTTCAGTCAAGCGGATGACTGCAGACAAATTCAGTAAGGAGACTTCGCTAAGTCTCCTTAGGGTACCTTCAAAATAATGTCTAATTAAACAGTGGGTTCCAAGGGAATTTGCTGGACCAGTGAAATTCAAGTCATGGATGTCAGATCAGAAGGTTATGGCAACTGTTTGGGGGGACTCCAAAGGGGAAATCTTAATAAACTTGCTTAAAAGATCACAGGGATGTACTATAAAGAAGTTTTAAGAAAATTGAAACTTCAGGGGTGAGACAAAGACCAGGAAAACTGCACAAAACCTTTTTTCATTTCATCACAAAATGCAACCTGCTCATTCTTCAAAGCTAGCAAGGACCAGATTTAAGCATTTCATTGGGAAATCTTACCCCCATGCTCCCTATGACCCTAATATTGCCTTTCACACTTCATTTTATTCCCAAAATTCAAAGAATAATGAAAGAGGGGCATGATTTTTTTCCATCAAGGATGCCAAAACTGCCATTTTGATGAAGTGCAAATTGAATTGCACCCCACAAGTCTCCAGGGAAGGGTTAGAAAGATGGAAACACCACCTTTAAAATTGTATTGTTGTTGTTGCTAAGTGCCATCAAGTCAGTTCTGACCCATGGTGACCCCGTATAAGGTTTCCAAAGAGTGGCTGGTGAGCTTGAACCGCCAACCTTGTGGCTCAAACTGACTTTGCAGTACATCCCATTTACCCACAGTGCCACACCAGGACTCCTTAAAATCGTACAGATCTTTTTATGTAGAATTTATAAAAAGCAGCTGCTCCTCTAAAACCCTATGTAGGGCCACTATGTTTGGGAATCAATTCGACGGCACTTACCACCACCAACAATAATTTATATAACCGGGTCCTGGTATGGCACCGTACTGGACTGCTAAGTAACTATAAGGTTGATGGTTCAAACTCCCCAGCTGCTTCTTGGAAACTTTATGCAGGATTGCTATGAGTTAGAGCTGACTTCATGGCACTTAACAACAACAATTAATCTAACATTCTATTTTTTTGTATTATAAAATATGTGCATAATGCATAGAATGTTTTTTAAAATGTAGACATATTTGTAGGAGAGAACAAAATCACAGTTGAGAACAATTGCAGTGCAAAATAGCCATGGGCATCCTCGTGTTTTAAAAACAAACAACTAAATGTTATTTGAGGTTTATTCCCTCCCTCTTATATAGTCTTTCACATTTATGTCTGTGTTCTTAATGCTGTCTTCCTTTTTGTAACTGTGCATCATTTATTTTTCTTTCTGCATTTAGAATGTGTTGTAATTTTTCAATTCCACTATCAACAGAGTAGCAGCTGTCCAAACGATCAATTTATTAGCATGGGGGAAGAGAATCACAGCCAGGACCTGGCATCATTGTACACTTAAATACTTGTAATGATCCAAGAGTTGGCCTGCCAAGAGTCTTCCAGCTGTTAGGAAAGGTAGACACCAGGTTTATGAATCCAACTCCAGATTAATTTATTCTTAAAGTAAATTTTTTTCAATAAAATACAATAACCCTCCTTCAGACACATTCTGAAATGTGTCACCTGGGTTGCAGGATCTTGTCTTTGAAACGTGTTGTTTTTCTTATATTTAGTTTTACATGAAAACCCAACCAAATTCTAGATACAGTCAATATAATTTACGTAAGAGTCAACTTCTACAACCCCTCTAGGAATTTGAATCCATTCTTCAAGGGGCACTTAGATTTGAACCATTGGTCTCTAGGAGGAAACTGAGGACATCAAATCACACCAGAGAAATAATAAGAAAATTGAAAGAGTGGATTAGAGGAGGTGAGAGGATAATTGAGTTTTTCAGGCTAATATCCCAGAAATTGGATTGCACCTAATTGCGACCATTCCAGACACTACCAAATTCTTATGTTAATTAGCACTTGGGGAGCAACATGCAACACATGGAAGAGTTATTGGCCAGATTTGGAGGACAGGACAGAGTTCTGCTTTTAAAATGTCCAGCAATCAACAAACCAACCACTCCTGGAACGATGTGTAGTGAACATAGAAAGCCAAATTCTCTCACAGCCAACTACTCACTACAATTTATCATATTTGGCTTTATATTTCTCAGTCTGTTCTGGAAAACATTTAACCTGACTTTCATTGTGCATTTAAAGGCGATCTGTTCTGATGAGGGCTCCCCAGCTGGGCGGGAAGATTTCCTGGCATCAGGCCATGCATAATACGTAGCATCTCTACATCTCTACTCACAGACCCTCAGCAATTGTCTTACCATGTAAATGAGGATAAGGAAAGCCTGAGGGATGAAGTTTATCCTACATGCTTACTGTTTTCCTACAATTTGAGGTATTTTGGTTGATTAGGTAGGAGTCCCTAGTTAACAAACTAGGTTAGGTTCCACTCCACCCAGAAGCACCTTGGAAGCAAAACTGGGCTATCTACTTCCAAAAAATATCATGGAGCACACTATTTAAAAATACTGTTGGAAATATTGTGGAGCTCAGTTATACTCTGACACATATGGGAACGCTACAAGTTAAAATTAAATTCAAGACAACTAGTGGTTGTGGTGGTAATTTTTGCTAGAAAATTTGCTTCACTTTGCTAGAAAAATGAGTCTGGCACTCAAGACTCTCTAAAATTACTTCAAATTTGTATCAGACATATCTCCTCAGAAGCTTTAATGTAAACCTCATCCAGATAAATCACTTTATTCACTATTACCTCCGCACTCAATATTTTTGCACCATTCTTCATGTAATAAATGCCCTTCTGTCACCCTCTGACTAGTTAAATTCCACCCATTCTTCAAGGGTTGCTTCTTCCACAAACTCTTTCTGCATTTCTTTAGGCTCTACCCTGCCAGCATTCCCAAGCCACTGAGAGAAAGTAACTCATTACTGGTACTTCAGGAATAATCACTTAGCATTATTTCCTGGTATATTTACTAAGCATGAACCAAAACAGAGCATAATTCTGCCAGCGATGCATACCAACCATATCAAATCATAAGTTTCTTTCCTGTCTGAAGATAGGCTGCCCCTTTTGTTTTTTTCTTATATAGAGATTATATTTTTATTGTTTGTGAGTCTTTACTCCTCCTGGTGGTGGTGGTTATGTGCCACGGAGTCCGTTCTGACTCATAGAGACCCTGTACAGGGTTTCTGAGGCTATACATCTTTACCGGAGCAGAAAGCCTCATCTTTCTCCCATGGAACAGCCAGCAGTTTTGAACTGCTGACCTTAAGGTCCACAGCCCGATTCCTAACCACTACGCTACCAGAGCTCCTTTTACTCCTTCTAGTTAGATTTTAAATTCTGGTTGAAACACAAATAAACAAATACAAGCTTCCCATTTGCAGTATTACTAACTACATTCCAGGTGCTTTGATATGCAGCTTTCAATTATTATTACTTTTCCACCTAACGATTCTGCAAACACGGCCTTATTTGTCTCCTTTACATACAAAGAAACTGAACCCCAAGAGAACCACTGATTGTTCCATGATGTTGTGTCCATGGTGCTTGCCTATAAACATACATTTATTATGTATTGAATGAATGAATGAGTATGGCAGAGCACCAGCAGAAGTTGTATTCTGGAAACTCTTAAGTATACATACAATCACACGAATGCAAATAGAAGAAGACAATGGTTTAAAACCTTTTTCCTAAGGACATAAGCAAAAATTTCTATTTTTATCCCTTTGATGTTTTTGGAAGTGTAGCATTTTCATCTTCATTTCACTTCATTCTCCATTCTTTAACATATAAATAAACACATTTATTCCTTCTCAGCATATTAGTATTTTTCCATGATTAGTTAATGAAATTCACTAATTGCAAGCTTTTAAAATTGAAAGTACATGAACTGCCCACAAGCAAACAAACAAAAAACAAATCTGTGTTGAAAGAAGTATAGCCAGAATGCTCCTTGGAAGCCAGGATGGCTAAACTTCTTCTCTCATACTGGACATATTGTCATGAGGAACCAGTCGCTGGAGAAGGATATCATATTTGGTAGGGTGGAGAGTCAGAGAAAAAAGGAAGACCCCCAACAAGATGGATTGGCAAAGTGGCAGCATCAGTGGGCTCAAGTGTGGCAACAATAGTGAGGTTGGCCCAGGATTGGGCAGTGTTTCGTTCTGCTGTGTATAAGGTCACTATGAGTTAGTACCGACTCGATGGCACCTAACAACAACAACCTGGATGTTAGGTCTAGTTCATACTTCATTCAACTCTAAAGGACCCCTTAGGGACCTGACATTACCTCCCAAGGTCAGGCTCATACTGCTGTCCAGAGCTTCTCCAGTGTGGTTGCTTACCAAAATCACTCAGACATGAAAGTTTCAGAATGACCAGGAGCCTCCATTTTCAGGTGGCAGGCACCTGAAGTTTTCAAAACCTCCACAGATAATCCTGGTGTGCAAAGTTACAAACTACTGTTTCAAGACCAAGTTCCCCAAATATTGATGATTGAGTGAAGTGCAATGGTGACACAGTTGTTGAGTAAAAAAAAATATATAGCAGTTAGTCATTTCCTCTTCATGTATTACAAATCCTGAGGAGCTGGTCATTGACTTTTCCACAGGTAAATACAGAGGATGAACTGTATCGACTCCCGTTGTAACTGGGATTCAGTTAAAACCTTGATTTAAGATATGTTTGACTTCCTAAGCCAGACCTAGTCAGTAATTTATAACATTGGTACAATGCCTATTATGAGTTTGCAAGAAGAAGCAGACTGAAACCCAATTGCTTCCAGCGTCATAGTTAAAAGAACTAAAACAGTAAGGTCCAAGCTCTTGACATTTTATCTATTTAATTCACTCATAAATAGCTACTTCTAAAAAATGTTGGCTGATACTATAAGAAACTTGCATCATGAATATCAGTATGTTGTTGCTGTTAGATGCCAAAGAGTCAATTCCAACTCAAAGTGACCTTTTGCACTTTGAACGAAACACTGCCTGAGCTTGAGCCAAGAATTGTTACATTTGAGCCTATTTCTACCGTCACTCTGTCAATCCATCTCATTGGGGGCCTTCCTTTTTTTTGCTGACCCTCCATTTTACCAGAGTCTGCCCCTGACCTTCTTTTGGCTGATGATATGGAACTTTTCCACTGTCTCTTTCCATAGCTGTAGTCAATTTGATTTCAGTGTATTCCATATGGTGAGGTCCATATGTATAGTAATCTTTAATGTTGTTTAAAAAAGGTATTTGCAATGAAGAAGTCATTGTTCTTGCAAAATTCTATCATGTGATCTCCAGCATTGTTTCTCTCACCAAAGCCTTATTTTCCGACTACTGATCCTTCCTTTTTGTTTCTAGTCTTTGCATTCCAAGCCACCAATAATTATCAGCACATCTTGATGGCATGTTTGATCAACTTCAGACTGCAGAAGTTGGTAGAATTCTTCAATTTCATCATCACTGACTTTTGTGGTGACTGCATAAATTTGAATAATAATGCTATTAACTGGTCTTCCTTTTAGTTGTATGGCTATTACCCTATCACAGACAGTGTAGTACTTCAAGAAAGATCTTGCTATGTTCTTTTGCAGGATGAATGCAATGCCATTCCTTTTCCATTTGTCATTCCTGGCATAATAAATCATGTGATTGTCAGATTCAAAATGGACAATATCAATCCATTTCAGCTCAATAATGCCTGGGATATGGATGTTTATGCGTTCCATTTCATTTTTGACAATTTCCAATTTTCCTGGATTCATACTTCATACATTCCATGATCCAATTATTTATTGATGTTTACAGTTGTTTCTCATCATTTTGAGATGTGTCCCAACAGCAAATGAAGGCACCAAAGTCTTTACTCCATTTACATCATCAAGGTCAACTCACCTTTGAGGAGGCAGCTTTTCCCCAGTAGTATTTGGAGAACTTTCCAACCTGAGGGGCTCATCTTCCAGCACTATATCTGTCTATATTCTGATGCTCTTCATCATGTTTTAATGCTCAATATTCTGGTGTTGAGAGTGTTCCACTGCTATTCATAAGGTTTTCAGTGGCTAAATATTCAGAAGTATTCAGTCTCTCCTTCTTCCTAGTCTGACTCATCTGAAAGCTCAGCTGAAACCTATCTACCATGAGTAACCCTGCTGGTAATTTAAAATATCCATGACTTATCTTCCAGAATCACAGCAACATGCATGCCACCACAGTACAACAGACTGACAGACGAATGGTAGCAGAGGGACCTACTATTACCCATAAAGAAGAGGCAGTAGTAGAATGTGTCCTTTGGACCTGAGGTCCCTACACTGTGAAGCTTCTCAATCCAGAAGTTTAATGCCAATATATATGGAGATCTTCAGGGAATACTGGATCTACAGATGATGAAAGGAACAAGGACCTTTCTCCAGAGACAAGAAAGAGAAAGACTTCCCCTAAAGTTGCTACTCTGAATTTGAACTTCTAGCCTCCTAAACTGTTCTTAAATTCATCCTCTTGTGGTATTTCTGTTACCAAAGCACTTGATCACAAGACAGTATATTTAAGCCCACTGTTGCTGCAACTGTATTAATCTATCTAGTTGAAATTTTTCCTATTTATTGCTAAACCTCTACTTTACCAAACATGATGTCCTTCTCTAGGGACAGATTCCACTAGATAACATGCCCAAAGTGCATAAGATTAATTATCTTCATTCTTACTTCCAAGGAACATTCTGGTTGTACTTTAAAGAAAGATGTGTTCATTCTTCTAACAGTCCATTATACATTCCATATTCTTCACCAGAAACTTAATTCAAGTGCATCTATTGTTTTCCTGCCTTCCTTATTCACTTTTCAGCTTTCAAATGTGCATGACACAATTGGAAATACCATGGCTTGGGACAGACACAGTTAGTCTCAAAGTGACATCTATATATTTTAATATAGATTTTAAATATAAGAGGTCTTTTACAACAGATTTGCCCAATGCTGTATAACCTTTGATTTCTTGATAGATAATTCCATGAGTGTTGGTTTGGATCCATGAAAAAATAACAGTGTTTTGTCCTGTTATACAAGGATCGTTATGAGTTGGAATTGACTGGACAATACCTCAATACAGCAAGGATGATAAGGATGCTGAAAAATATTTAAATAAACCAAAGTCTGACCTTAAGTATATCCCACAAAAATTTAGAGACCATCTCAAGAATAGATTTGACCCATTGCACACTGAGTACCAGACAAGTCATGAGATGCTAACAAGGACATCATATATGAAAAAACCAAAGGGTAATTAAAAAGACAGGAATAAAATACCAAAATGGATAAAAAGTTCAGAAGAGACTCTGAAACTTTCTCTTAAACATAGAGTAGCTAAAGTGTACAGAAGAATGGATGACATAAAGGAGTTAAACAGAAGATTCCCAAGAATAGTTGAAAAAATAAAGCATTATAATGAAGTGTGCAAAGATATGGAGTTAAAAAATCAAATGGGAAGAACACACTCAGCATTTCTGAAGCTGAAAGAAATAAAGACAAACTTCAAGTTGCAATATTGAAGAATTCCATGTGGAAAATACTGAACAATGCATGATGCATTCAGGAAAGATGGGATGGGTAGTTTGAACTCACCCAGTCACTCAGTGAAAGAAAGACCTGATAATCTACACCAGTAAAAATTGTAGCTCTTGTTTTTAAGTGCCGTCGAGTTGGTTCCAATTGATAGCAACACTGTATAGGGTTTCCTAGGAGTGGATGCTGAGTTTGAACCGCCAACCTTGTGGTTCAAACCGATCTTGCAGTTTAATGCTTTCTCCCACAGCACCACACCAAGACTACATAAGGATTACACAACCTAGAAAACCCTATGGGGCAGTTCTTCTCTGTCACATGTGGCCATTATGAGCTGAAAATTTACTCCATGCAACCTATCAACAGTAACAGATTTAAGTTGTCAAAAGAAATAAGAACATCACCAACCAGCTTGCAAAATACTTCACAGTGTGATATGAATATTTAGCTATAGTTTGCTAAATATATTTAATAGATTACACATGGATGTTAGAGGTGACTGCTTCTTGTGGGATGATCTGACAGATTTTGCATCAGCATGGCAGCACAGATTCACACCAGGGACTGGCAATGGGAAAACTGTGCTTCTTTATTGCTCACCACATTCCGCTCGTAACTGGAGATGTAGACATCCTCCACTTTCACCCACTCCCAATGCAGCCCCCTGCCATGTTGAAGTTCACAGCTTCGAAGTTGTATGTCTCATCGGAGTAAGGTAGGCACCAATGGATTGGAGCTGGTTCTGCTCCAGTATACAGAACCCACAGAACCAGCCTTGAACTGGCCCAGCCCTTGGTGACCCTTTGGTTCAAACAGACAATGATTGGGCCTATAGGAACTCCATTTAGGGCTGGGGCTGCTACCGTCTCATCCTTCCAGCAACCAACTCATGAGCTCCTTGATTAACAGGAGGCACTTTGAGTTTTCCTCTCTCTGCATCCAGCACCTCATGGTTTGGTTTGGTTTTGTCTCCTTTGTTTTTCTTTGTTACTTTTTCTTCTCCTTCTCTCTTCCTTCCCTTTCTTATCTTCTCTGCCCCTGCTTCCATTTTTTATTCCTTTCTTCTGTTTCTTTGTTCCCACTTCTGCCTTTTCTTTCTGTCTTTATCTTTCTTAACGAATCTCTAGTCTCTTACTTTTTTCATCTTTGCTCTTCCTGGTTTTGTCTAGTGTTTTTAGTTCCTCTTTTTTAACTTTATTTTACTGTCCCTCTTTTCTCTTCTTAGGTATTATATTGTTTATTTTTCTTGTTGCTGCCTGATTCATTTGATTTTTTTTTTATTTCCCTTTATTATTTTTTCACTTGTTGTTATTGTTGTTAAGTGCCGTCGAGTCGGTTCCGACCCATAGCGACCCTGTACAGGGTTTCCGAGGGTGTAAATCCTTACGGGAGTAGAAAGCCTCATCTTTCTCCCGCGGAGCGGCTGGTAGTTTCGAAGCGCTGACCTTAAGGTTCGCAGCCCGATTCGTAACCACTACGCTACCAGAGCTCCTTACTGTTTGCTTATTTACTTGTTTTATTTTCTTGTGTGTGTGTGTGTGTGTGTGTGTGTTTTCTTACCTTGCTCCACTCAAAAAGAGAGTGAACCTGTGCCCACAGTCCAGATACAACCATACCTTCAGTACCTCTACTCACTGGGAAAGAGCCAACACCAGCTCCTATACCAACTGATCAGCAGTCAACACCAGCCAAACCTACCCTGAACTGAGATGCATGTAGGAAGACTGGAGATGCAGAGCCAATAAATGTTTCTGAGATAAAAAAAGGTAATGGAAATATCTGATAAAGAATTCAGAAGAGTGATATTTAGGTAGTTTCAAAAGATTAAGAGGAAAATTGAGGAAAGCATGGAGAATGCAGAAAATATTCTTGAAGAAATCAGGAAAGCACTGTAAGAACAAACAGACATAATAAGTTAAATTTTTGAAACAATATAAAACCTGCAAAAATATTCAGAAGATTAATTTTCTAAGATTTAAGAAAAGGACAATGCATTGAAAGGACAAAAGAGTAGATTTGAATCAATGGAAGCCTGAATTCGTGAGCTTGAAGATAAACCTTTCAATACTAGTAAACTAGAAGAACAACCAGAGAAAATAAAAGGGAAAAAAATCCCAAAGAAAGCCTAAGATTTTGTAGGATACCAGAAAGACAAATCTTTGGAAACCATACACAGGGTCACTATGAATTGGAACCAACCTGACAGCATTTCACAACAACAACAGGAATTCCACGACAGGAAGAGACAGTAAAATCCACATAGAAAATTGTTGAAGAGCTGTTGGAAGAAAACTTCTCTAACGTTATGGAAGATGAGATGATACATGCTCAAGAAGCTAAAAGAACACCAAACAGGATAAAACTAAAAGGAAATCACTGAGACAGCTCATAATCAAACTTTTCAAAATTTAAGACAAGGAAAGACTCCTGAAAGCAGCTTGGGGAGAAAAAGTTACCGATAAAGGAGGACCAGTAAGATGAAATTCTGATTTTTCATCAGAAACCATGCAGGCAAGAAGACAATAGAATGATATATGCAGAACTATTAAAGAAAAAATTGGCAACCAAGAATCATATACCCAGCTAAGCATTCCCTCAAATACAATGGCAAAATAAGGACATTTGCAGATAAACAGAAATTATAAAAACCAGACCAAATTTACAAATAATACTAAAGGATATTCTTTTTAAGAATCAACAACAGCAGAAAACAATTTTAGATTAGCAAGCATGACAACATCACCCAAAACTCATTTGCAAAAGTACCCAAAAGGTGAAATACTTAGGAATAAATCTAACCAAAAAAACAAAAGAAGTATACAAAGAAAACTACAAAACTCTAGTACAAGAAACCAAAAGAGACCTACAAAAATGGAAGGTTATACCATGCTTGTGGAGAAGAAGACTTAACAATGTGAAAATGCCAACACTACCCAAAGTAATCTATAGATATACTGCAATCTTAATTCAGGATCTATTTAAAGAAATGGAAAAACGAATCACCAATATGGAAAGGAAAGAAATCCCGGATACATTTAACAGCAATAAAAAAGGAGAACAAAACAGAGAACCTTTCACTTCTCAATCTTAAAACCTACTATGCAGCCACAATCATCAAAACAGCATGGTGCTGGTACAATGAAAGACAAATAGATCAATGGAACAGAATTGAGAACCTGGAAATAAATTCACCCACCTAGTCTCAGTTTATATTTGACAAAGGACCAAGACACATTAAATGGGGAAGAGATAGTCTCTTCAATAAATGCTACTTGCAAAACTGGAACTCTATTTGCAGAAAAGTGAAACAAGACCCATATCTCACACCATGCACAAAAATGTACTCAACGTGGCTTAAAGACCTAAATGTAAAACCTAGAACTACAAAGACAACCCATGAGAAAAAAAAAAATAGGGATGAACAAGGTGCTCTGATGGATGACATAAATATACTATCAGTACTAAAACATACTAAACATAACTAAAAGTACACAGACAGTAGAAAACAAAATAGATGACTAGAACATCCTAAAACTTACACATACTTCACTGAAAGTGTTAACAGAGAACCCACAGACAGGGGAAAAAAAATGTTGGCAATGACATATCAGACAAGAGGTTACTGTCTAAAATTTATATACCACTTCAACACCTTAATAAAAAGAAGACAAATAATCCAGTGAAAACATGGGCAGACAACATAAATGGACACTTCACCAAAGAAGACATTCAGGTAGCCAAAGATCATACAAAGAAATGTTCATGATCACTAACAATTGTTGTTATTGTTAAAAGCCATCAAGTCTGTTCTGAGGCTGTAATCTCTGAGGGAGTAGAAAGTCTCATCTTTCTCCCACAAAGCAACTGGTGGAATCAAACCACCAATCTTGTGGTTAGCAGTACAATGTTTGTGGTACTAGCTACTGGAGAGATTCAAATCAAAACAACAATGAGAAATTAACCCAGCATTAATGCTTTTATTGTTGTTAGGTAGAATTGATTGGTTCTGATTCACTGCGACCCCAGGGACAACAGAACAAAACACTGCCTGGTCCTGCACCATCCTTACAATCAGTATTGCACTTGAGCCATTTGCTGCTGCCACTGAGGCAATACACTTCTCTGGGTGTACTTTCCTCTTTTCACAGACCCTCTACTTTCCCCATTATTATGTTGCTCTCCAGGGACTAGTGTCTCAGACAGTATATCCAAAGTATGAAAGATGAAGTCTCATCATCCTGGATTCTAAGGAGAATACTAGCTGTACTTCTTCCAACACAGATCTGGTTGTTCTTCTGGCAGTCTACAGTGCTTTTAATATTCTGCTCCAGCACCATAACTAATATGCATTAATCCTTCTACAGTCTTTCTTATCCATTGTCCAACTTTCCCAAGCATATGAAGCTATTGAATATACCATGGTTTGGGTCAGGCACACCTTAGACATCAAACTAACATCTTTGCTCCTAAAGACTTTGAAAAGCTTTTAAACAGCAAATTTGCCTAATGCCATTTGATTTCTTAACTGTTGCTTCCATGAGTGTTGATAGAAGATCCAAGAAAAATGAAGTCTTTGAAATTTTCAATCTTTTCTCCATTTAGCATGAGTTTATTTATTGGTCCAGTTGTGAGGATTTTTGTTTTCTTTATCTTGAGTTGCAACCCATGCTTAAGACTCTAGTCTTTGACCTTTATCAATAAGAATTTTAAGTTCACTTCACTTTCAGCATATCACAAGTGGTTAAAGAGTCTTCCGTCAATCCTGATGCCATATTCTTCTTTACATAATCCATCTTCTTGGATTACTTGCTCAGAATACTTCAATAAGTATGGTGAAAGAATATAACTCTGGTGCATACCTTTCCTGATTTTAAACAATTCAGTGTCCTAATATTCTGTTCAAACAACTGTCTCTACCCTTTGTACAGATTCCTCATGAGCACAATTAATCCAGAATGCTCATTCTCCATAATGTTATCCAAAACTTGCCATTATCCACACAGTCTAAAGCTTTTACACAGTCAATAAAGCACAGGTAAACATCTTTCTGGTATTCTCTGCTTTCAGACAAGATCTATCTAACTTCAACAATGATACCTCTCATTACATGTCCTCATCTGAATCCAGCTTGATCCTTTAGCAGTACCTGTCAATGTATTATTACAACTGGTTTTGAATTATCTTTAGCAAAATTTTACTTGCATGTGATATTAATGATATTGTCCAATTAATTCCGTATTCCATTAGGTTACCTCTCTTTGAAATGGTCACAAATATGGATCTCTTTTAATCATTTAGCCAGGTATCTGTCCTTCAAATTTCTTGGTATAGGCGAGTTTGCTAAAAGATTTTTTTTTAATTTAATTAATTTGCTAAAAGATTTTAATTTGGATTCCATCAATTCCTGGAGCATTTTTCTTTGTCAATGTTTTCTTTGCCTTGGACTTCTTCCTTCAGTACCACTGACACTTGATTATATGCTACCTCTTGAAATGGATGAACACTGACCCTTTCTTTTAAGTAAAGTGCATTCCTCCCATCTTCTTTTGATGCTTTCTTCATCGTTCAATATTTTCACCATAGAATCCTTCAATATTTCAAGTTGATTCTTGAATTTTTTCTTCAATTCCTTCAGCTTGAGAAATGCTGAGCATATTCTTCCCTTTTGGTTATGTAACTTCAGGTATTTGCAAATTTCATTACAATACTTGTCTTCTCAAGTTGTCCTTCAAAATTTTCTGTTCAGGTCTTTTAATCCCTTGTTTCTTAAATTTACTTTAGTATCTCTATACTGAAAAGCAAGTGTCAGAGTCTCCTCTGACATCTATTTTGATCTTTTCCTTCTTTCTTGTCTTCTTAATGACATTTTTGTTACTTTCTGTAAGATGTTCTTAATGTAATACCATAACTCTTCTGGTCTTTAGTCATTAATGTCTAATTCATCAAAGCTATTCTTGAGATGATCTCTAAATTCAGGTAGGCTATATTCAAGGTCATATTTTGAGTCTTGTGGATTTGTTTTTAAAACAGGAGGTTGGAAAGATAGATTGATGCTGAATAATAAAGAACACCAAATGTCAAAGTAGGCTACATAAGTTTTAGCTTATAAAAGGAGGGAACAATTAATGTTTGGGCTTCATTTATTTGTTGTTTGAGTCAAAGAATGACTTATTACTAGTCCTCATTACTTGTCCTCAATTTTATCAATTTCATTTATCAATGAAATTTTGAATTAAATGTATCAATTTAAAACTCAATCCCAATAAAAATCCCAGCATATTTCTTTGGTAGATGTCAAGATAATTCTAACATTTATCTGGAAAGATAAAGGAATCCAGGGTAGTTAATTCTGAAATTCTAAAAAAAGATCAAAGGCAGATGTCTACTTTACCTGAATTTAAGACTTGACATGAAGTTACAATAATCAAAACAATGTTGTATAATAAAATAAAAAATAAAATACAGATGAGCCAAACAAAATAAAGATCCCAGAAACAGATCCACACAGATATAGTCAACTTATTTTTGACAAAGACAATTCATTTGAGAAATTCTGTTCAACAAATAGTGCTAGAATAATTGGACATTTATATGCAAAAATAAACAGCAATAATAACAAAATTGATCCATCACTTGTACCAAAATAAAAGTAAACAGAAACCTCTCAGAATAGTCATAAACTTGCAAAAAGTCATAAACTTGTAAAAGTGCAAAAAGGGAATAGAGACAGTATCTGACCATCACC
The DNA here is from genome assembly GCF_000296735.1 of Chrysochloris asiatica. NCBI lineage: Eukaryota > Metazoa > Chordata > Mammalia > Afrosoricida > Chrysochloridae > Chrysochloris > Chrysochloris asiatica. The sequence continues at coordinate 26,892,084 of NW_006408530.1, forward strand.
AGTACAATACCTTTTCCTAAGAGGTGGTGGGTAGACACGCCGTCACCTTCCAATCTTCTTTACCCTCTTCCAACACCAACCATTCCTTCCATAGCACTCCACTTATCTGCTGGGTTCAATAATCTGATGCAAGGGCCACACAGAACTCATAGACGATACAATTTTCAGGTTTATTAGAAAAGTTGTTGTTGTGTGCCATGGAGTCAGTTCTGACTCATAGTGACCCTGTATAGCAGCCCAGTGCTTTATGTTATGATGTTATTAGGGTACAATTAAGGATCCAAAACAATTCAGGAACCAGCAATTCTTTGGTCAAGAGCACCTCTTTCTCAGCGGTATCACCAGCATGCTTCTCTCGGGGTATCGGCCTCTCAACCACGTGGCCTCTTAGCCTCTGTCCTGCTTGGACAAGTGTTACAAAGTCCCATTAGCACTGTTCATAAATGTCCAAAGAGCACCCGCTCTACAAGCCAGTCTCCTGCTTGAAGATACTCAGCTTTACTTGCTCCGTGGACTGGCAAGCTTACTGCTCTGCTCTGTCTCATGTCCTTGGTTCTACGTATGCGGCTGCTCTCACACAGCTGAGAGTAATTCAAACCAGCACAGACACTTTGGAAAACAGTTTGTTAATTTCTTTTCAAATTAAACACACACGTACCATATGACACCAAAATCTCACTCCTAGGTTTTCACTCAAATGGATTGAAAATGTTTCAATTTTATTTTCACTTAGTTTTATTCAGAATAGCCATAAACTGTCCTTTAGCAGAAGCATTACTGAACAAACTCCAGTATATCTGTACAATAGAATACTAGTCACAATGAAAAAGAGAGACTTAATGGTTCATACAAAAACATGAAGGAAAGTTAAAGACATTTTGCTAAGTGAAAAAAGCCAGATCCCAAAGGCTACACATTTTTTAAAAATATTTTTATTGTATTTTTAGTGAACGTATACATAGCAAAATAGGTTCCCATTCAACAATTTCTACACAAAACGTTCAACAACACTGTTGCAATCTTTCAAAAATTTTTAGAAGATAAATGCATGGCAAATAAGCATATAAAACTGCTCAGTATCATTGTTGTTAAGTGCCATTGAGTCATTTCTAACTCACAGCGACCCTGTGTAGGATTTCCAAGGAGTCGCTAGTGAGATTGAGCCACTGACCTTCTGGTTCCAACTGACCTTGTGGTCTAGTGCTTATCCTTCAGCATCATACCAGGACTCATTAGTCTTTAAATAAATGTCAATTTAAAATATAGAAACATGCTATCACACATATATCAAAATGATTTAAAGTTCTAATTGTTATTGTGAAGAACCTTTCTGGTTGATCCATTTCCATCAACTGAATCTCACTGCCCAAAACCATCACTCATGCATATCATCCATGCACTGAAGTAACTGTTGGCCACTTTGCCTCATATACCCTATGTTTCTGTTTCACATGTATCCTATGTTTCGGAATCACATGTTTCTGTATCACATGTATCCTATGTTTCTGTATCACATGTATAGCACACACAGTAGACTATGTGTGAGGGGTTACACGGTTTGTAAAAACTATATAACACGTGCTATTTGTGTAAGAATATGCTAGAGAAATTCTTGAGGGGATGATACTCAAGAATGGTGACATGGATCAAATTGGGACCCCCAAAAAAAAACATGTGTGTCAGCTTGGATGGGCCATAATTTTCAGTAGTTTGCCAGTTATATAAGGATTTCCCCCATGATGTGATCTGATGTGATAAACCATGAAAAGGAGTAAGGTTGGGATGTTGTAGTTGTTAGGTGCCATTGAGCTGGTCTGGACTCTCAGTCTCCCTATGTACAACACACAAAACAACAACACTGTCCCGTCCTGCACCAGCCTCACAATTATTATTATGTTTGAGCCCGCAGTTGCTGCCAGTGTCAGTCCATCTCATTGGAGTCTTCCTCTTTTTTACTGATCTTCCACTTTACTAAGCATGACGTCCTTCTCCTGAGACTGGTCCCCTCTGTCAACATGTTCAAAGTACAGTAGATGAAGTCTCACCATACTGACTTCTAAGGAGCATTCTGACTGCACTTCTTCCAACATAGATTTATTTATTGTTCTGGAAGCCCACGGTACTTTTAATAGTCTTCACCAAAACCATAAATTAAATATATAGATTTTTCTACGGCCTTTCTTATTCATTCTCCAACTTTTACATGCGTATGAGGCAACTGGAAATATCATGACTTGGGTCAGACACAATGGGTCCTCAAACTGACATCTTTGTTCTTTAACACTTTAAAGAGGGCTTTTGTAGCAAATATGCCTAATGCAATATGTCATTTGATCTCTTGATTGCTGCTTCCATGAGCATTGATTGTAGATCCAAACAAAATTATTTATTTGACAATTTATTTGAACAACTTCAATCTTTTCACTGTTTATCCTGATGTTATTTGCTGGTCCACTTGTGAGGATTTTGGTTTTCCTGACATGAGGTGCTAGTTATTTATTATAGCCCCCCAAGCCATATTTCTTCATTCTATTCTATGTATTGTAAATCCTAACCTCTTTTCTTGTTATATGGGCCATTTTGAAGTGAGTTTCTAATGAGGCCAGATGTAAATGGAACCATGGAGTAGGGATTTAGGGGGAACTAAGGAATAAGGATGAAGGAGCTCTAGTAGTGGAGTCCTGGTGTGGCACTGTGGGTTAATGCACCAGACTGCAAAGCCATTTGAACTGCAAGGTTGGCAGCTCAAGTTCACCAGCTGTTCCTCGGAAACCCTACACAGGGTTGCTATGGGTCGGAACCGACTCAACAGCAATTCACAACAACAACAACAAGTAATGTAGTAGTTAGGAACTGGGCTGCAATCCTCAAGGTCAGCAGTTCAAAACTACCAGCTGTTCCACAGGAGAAAGATGAGACGTTCTGCTCCCATAAAGATATACAGCCTCAGAAACCCTGTACCCTCACTATGAGTCAGAACCGACTCCACGCACACAGCCACCACCACCACCACCACAATGTGGAACATGGTGGCTCTGTAGGATAATCTCTGGACTGCAAACCACAAAGCCAGTGGTTTGAGCCCAACAGCCTCTCCTCAGGAGAAAGATGCGATTTTCAGCTTCCATGAAGATTTATAGCCTTGGAAGCCCTGTACAGGCTGCCTATGAGACGGAACCTGTTCAATGACACTTAACATCAACAATGAAGACTAGTTATAGTGAATACTACTGTTAATCAAGTTTTACACCAACTACTAAAATCAGTGGTGATGAAATTGAATAATTTTACTTAGGATAAGTATTGGACTGTGAAACACAAGATTGGCAGTTCGAGCCCACCAGCAGCTCCAAAGGAGAAAGCTGAATCTTTCTGCTTTTAAAAGATTTAAAAAGCCTTGGAACCCTATACAGGGTTTCTATGAGTTGGAATGGACTTGATGGCACTTAACAACAACAAGAATGAACTTCTTCTGTCTGAAATTGATCGAATATGCAGTCCTGATGCATTGATAACTACTGGTGACTTGCATGCAAAAGTTATAAACAAAGATGAAAGATCCATTGGAAAATACGGTTTTGGTGACAGAAATGATGCTGGAAATCACATGATAGAGTATTGAAAGATCAATGACGTATTCATAGCATATACCAATTTTCAACAACATAAAAAAATGACTATACACATGGACCTCACCAGGTAGAATACGCAGGAATCAAATTGACTATACCTGTGAGAAGAGAATGTGGAAAAGCTCAATACCACAGCCAAAACAAGGCCAAGGGCAGACTGTGCAACAGATTATCCATTGCTCTTATGCAAGTTCAGGCTGAAGTTGAAGAAAATGAAAACAAGTCCATGAGAGTCAAAATATGACCTTGAGTATATCCCACATGAATTTAGAGACCATCACAATGACAGATTTGATAGATTAGATGCTGAAGACTGAAGACCAGAAGATTTGTGGTATGACATTAAGATCATACAGGGAAAAAGCAAAAGATCATTAAAAAGGGAGAACAAACAAGATGGCGGATTGGGTGGACGTGCAATGAAGAGCTCCGTCAGCAACAACACAGAATACTGATCCAAGCAGCCTCAGGGGATGGTGCCAGAACTTTGAACCACATATAAAGGAATATTTAGAAGGTCGGAAGGCTTACAGCTAGGGGAATTTGTAGCAGAAGCAAGAAATCCAGAGCTTTCTAATTCAAGACACTCAGCTGCTCCTGGAGTCACCATCTTGGAGAGACCAAGCATGGGAAGGATCAGTGCAGCCACGGACGCCTGACAGATGTGCAGAAATGAAGGTGTGGACATTCCTCTTTTTTTTTTTTTGGTATCTATTCATTGGTCTCTCACTGTCTGCATGCCTCCATTCAGGTGACTAGAAGGGGTGCCTGAGTAAGTGGACACCCCACCCCTGTCCCCGGAGGGTTCTACTACTCATGCACATAGATCTCCTCAAAATTTAACGTGACAGTTTCCACTTAAAACCAAATGGCCACAGCTGGCCCTGAAATGTTCATTCACTAGGAAAAATGTCTGAATGGGGATTATGGAGTGGGACAGGCAGACTAAAAAGGAAATAGGCCGAAAATTAAATCTTGAGTTACATTACAACGACCAACTGTGGCATCTTGAAATTTCTCAAGAAGAAGAGTGACAAGGGAAGCCCATCTCCTGATCACATCTACCTGGAGGCAATCACAAAGCATAAAAAATACCAAAATACACACTCATCTAAGTATTAAGGCCACAGATAACTCCTGAATATGCCCCAAAACCAGAAACAGATGACCATATCAGCACATGTCCAGAAATGAGATAAAGTGACTGAGGCAAATGAGCTGACAGTGGACCTTACACTCCATACTGGAAGATGGGCAGGCATTAGAAATGCCTGAGAAGGAATTCAGAAAAATGGTTATAAAATGTATCAAAACACTATACGATGTAGTTGAGAAACATAAGGAAGAAGTCAGAAAAGCACTACAGGAACAATCAAATAAAATAGAGATAGCATTGGAAACAATTCAAAACCTATAGAAAAAAAGTCCAAATGATTAATAATAGAATACCAGAAATGAACAATTCACTGAAAGGTTAAAGGAGTAGAATTAAAGAGATAGGAGCCAGAAATAGTGAGCTAGAAGATAAATCTCTCAACACTACAAAGATAGAAGAAAAAAACACAAAAATGGATTAAAAAAATCTGAAGAAGGCCTAAGATTTATGTTGAACAACATGAAGAGGTGTAACATAAGAATTACTGGCATTCAGGAACAGGAAGAATTACACAAATCCACAGAGGAGATAGTTGAAGAGCATCTGGAAGAAAAATTTCCTAACATCCTGAAAAGCAAGAGATAAGCATTCAAGAAGCTCAACAAACATCAGTATGGATAGACCCTAAAAGACAATCACCAAGACATATAATAATCAAGCTCTCCAAAAGCAAAGATAAGGACAGAATCCTGAAATCAGCTAGGGAAAAGAGAAGTATAACATACAATGGCAAGCAAATCAGATTAAGCTCGGATCTCTCAACAGAAACCATGCAAGGAAGAAGGCAATGGGGAGACATATATAAAAGCTTGAAAGAAAAAAACTGCCACCCAAGAATCCTCTACCCAGCAAAGCTGTACATCAAATACAATGGTGTAATCAAAACATTTCAGGATAAACAGAAGCTAAGGTATTTTGCCAAAGCCAACCCTGCTGTGAAAAAAATCATAAAGGAAGTTCTGTGGACTAAGTACCAGCAAGAACAGATAACAACTAGAGAATGGCGTACGTGGCAGCATCAACCTGAACTCAGTCGACAAATGGAAGAGTCAAGAACAGAATAAATTATAAGAACAGAGGATCTGGGAGGTCAGTCTATGATCAAAACAATTACACTGTGAAAGACGGTAAACACAGAGGAACAGAGATCTAGGTAGTAGGAAGGTCAGATAGATTACAGGATAAAATAGACTGTCTTAAATGGAGGGAAGAATTAATGGAATATAAGGTAACCACAACAATAGGGTTGGGGTGAGGGGTTTAGTTCAGGTGTTGGGGAGGGCAATGCAAGAAGGGGAAGAGGCAGAAGAATAAGATAGTTAAGGGAACACTGAGACAGGTTTGTCCAAAGTGGGACAGAGCTAAATAGTGATGCATGCTCAACCTTGGAACAACAGGGCTCTGGAATACAGGGATTTCTAGGTACAGCTTGAAGAGGGGAAATAATACTAAAATGCTTGATTGTTTTATGAATATTGGTTTCCCTTGCCTACTATTATAAAATAGACACTTGAGTGGGATAGAAAGGAATGTTGGGAAACATGATTAGAGAAAACTTGTAAGCCCATCTTCAGCCTATAACTGATTGGAATACCTAAAAGGGGTTCTAGAACTTGCCCAGTGAAATAGGCCTCTTGCAAAGCCTTTACAGAGTATAGGACCTTAAGTGAAATCCTGAGTCCCATCCTGAACCTTATGAGGTGGGACATTCCCACTACCAAGGACAAGCAGACCAGCCTGGAACAGCTAGAGTGACAGAAGATACATCTTCAAAGAAAGATAATCAGGAACCCCGCCTCCCCCCAACAAATGTCAGCATGACTGGCTACTACAAGAAAAAGCAAGCTGTTCACCAGGAAAACATTAAGGCAAGCAATCAAATTCCTTCAGGATAAACTCCCCTCTAAGACTGAAACTCAAAGGAAATGCACAAACAAGCATTTAAGCTTGCTGGCAAACACATTGGTCTACTGGTGAGTGGAAGAGGGGGGAAGGCAACAAAAAAGAAATGGGCTGAGTTCAACCACAGTCCATTGACTCCTGTTGACCTGGAGATGAGAGAGAGAAGAAGAAGGGCTGGTTAGTCCAAAGTGTGGTGAGACCTGAGGACACTTAAGCCCATGGACAAGGACATAGCCACAGAGGGCTAGGGCTGAGAGTGAAGCATCC
>NW_006408530.1:26899340-26935582 GCF_000296735.1 Chrysochloris asiatica
GTGGTGATAAAGGCATGAAGTGACTGGCTTACAAGGTTTCAAGAGGGAGTTTAGTTTAAGAGTATGAGGGGAAAGAAAGAGTCCCCACTGAATAGATTTCATCTTGTCTAGATGGGTCTGGTGAAAACAGATGGGGTTAAGATTCATATAATTCAAGAGTGAATAATTGTTGTCATGACTAATTGCGACTGTCACAATTGTAAAGGTAGAAGTTTTGTAACAAAAACAGGGGAGTAGTTAATCTTACATTCCAGAAACAGAGGACCCTAGGACCATCAAGGGAGAAGAGCACAAGCAGAATGTGGGACCTTATCCAGAGAAGCAGCAATGCCAGAGATGGAGGCAGAAATGGGGTCATGGAGAGCGGGAGCGGCTGAGGATTCTAGATTTATGGGAAGAGAGGGACTGAGAGCTGGAGGCCAGGAGGCAGACTTTCAGAATGTGCTCTTTGTTGGTGTAAATGAATATATATATGCCTGAATGTTTTTTAAAAAAGATAGAGAGAGAGAGCTAAAATGAATAGAGAGAAATACATGGCGGGGATTATAATCATCATAATGAAACAAGGTGTATGATTTTTTAATGTAAAACTGATTATCTGTCCTGTAAACTTTCACTCAATTCACAATAAAAACATTAAAAAAATTTTTTTTAAATAAAAAAAGTATGTGATTAAAAAAAAAAAGGACATTAAAAAGACAAGAAGAAGGAAAAGATCAATGTGGATGTCAGAAGAGACTCTGAAATGTGCTCTTGAGCCAAGAGAAGGAATAATGAATGGAAAAATATGAGGAAGGAAAAGAGCTGAACAGAACATTTCAAAGGCAAAGTCAAATATTATAATGAAATGTGCAAACACAGGAGTTAAAAAACCAATAGGGAAGAAATTGCTCAGCATTTCTCAAGCTGAAAGAACTGAAGAAAACACTCAAGCCATAGGTTGCAATATTGAAGGAGTTCTGGTGTGGTGGGAGTCCTGGTGTGGCACTGCGGGCTAATGCACTGAACTGCAAGGTTGGTTTGAACCTCAAGGTCAGTGGTTAAAGTTCACCAGCTGCTCCTCAGAACCCCTATACAGGGTCACTGCTGTTTGGAACCTACTCCATGGCACTTGGCATTTAACAATAACAGTAGGCAAAATATTGAATGACAATGGACACTTCAAAAGAAAATGGAAAGAATACACAGTTGTTGTTATGTACGGTGGAGTCGGTTCCTACTCATAGCGACCCTGTACAGGGTTTCCAAGGCTGTAAATCTTTATGGGAGCAGAAAGTCTCATCTTTCTCCAGCGGAACAGCTGGTAGTTTCGAACTGCTGACCCTGAGGTTCACAGCCCGATTCGTAACCACTACGCTACCACAGCTCCTTAGAACAAACAGTTACTATCCCAAAAAGAATTGGTTGATGTTCAATGATTTCAACATATATCATATGATCAAGAACATACCAATGGTATTGAAGGAAGAAGTCTAAGCAACACTAGTTACTGGTGACAAACAAGGCCCCAGGAATTGACAGAATACAAATAGAAATATTTCAACTAATTGATGCAACTCTTGAGGTGTTCACTCCTCTGCACCAAGAAATTTGGAAATCAGCTATCTAGCAAACTGATTGAAAGAGACCCATATTTGGGCCCTTTCCTAAGAAAGGTGACCCACAGAGTATAGAAATCATCAAACAATTTTATTAATATTGCACGCAAGTAAAATTTTGCTTAAGATAATTAAGAAATGATTGTAGCAGTACACTAACAGGGAGTTGCCAGAAATTCAAGCAGATTCAGAAGAGGATGTGGAACTAGGGCTACTGTTGTTGAGGTCAGGTGGATCTTGGCCAAATGCAGAGAATACCAGAAAGATGTTTACTTGTGCTTTATTGACTATGCAAAGGTATTCAACTGTGTGCAGTTGAATGAGTTTTCAGAATACTTAATTGTGCTTACAAGGAACCTGTATATAGACTAAGAGGCAGTCATTTGAACAGAACAAGGGGATACTTCATCATGTAAAATCAGAAAGGTATGTGTCAGGGTTGTATTCTTTCATCATGCTTACTCAATCTGTATGCTGAGCACATAATCTGAGAAGCTGGATTATATGAAGCCGAACATGGCATCAGGATTAGAGGAAGACTCATTAATAACATTAACAACAATGCAGATGGCACAACCTTGCTTGCTGAAAGCAAAGCCTTGAGATTTTTGCTGATGAAGATCAAAGACCACAGCCATTAGCAAGGATTGCACCTCAGTATAAAGAAAATGATACTCCTCACATCTGGTACAATAAATAACATCAAGATAAAAGGATGGAAAACTGAAGTTATCAAGGATTTCACTTTGCTTGGATTCACAATCAGTGCTCATGGATGCAGCAGTCAAGAAATCAGACACTGCATTAGGCAAACCTGCTGCAAAAGATATCTTTAAAGTGTCCAAGAGCAATGATGTTTGAGGACTGAGTTGACCCAAGCGTCTGACCTGTCATGATATTTTCAATCACTTCATATGCATGTGAATGTTAAGCATGAGTAAGGAAGACCATAGAAGTGTATTTGAATTATGGTGTTGGAGAAGTACAAATATTTCTTGGAAGAAGTACAGACTGAACCCTCCTTAGAAATGAGGAGAATGGTGAGACATTGCCTCTCTTACTTTGGACATATTATCAGGAGGGATCAGTCCCTAGAAAAGGACATCATGCTTAGAAAAGTGGAGGGTCGGTGAAAAAGAGGAGGATTCCCCAAGAGATGGGTTGACATAGTGGCCGCAACAATAACTCAAACATAACAATTGTGAGGATGGTGCAGGACCGGGCAGTTTCATTCTATTATGCATAGGGTCACCATGATTCAGAACAGACTTGATGGATACCCAACAACAACAATCAATGCTGGTGGTTCAAATCCACCAGCGACTGCTCAGAAATGCTAGACAGGGTCTGTATGAGTCAGGACATTATAACAACAGTAAATTCCCAATGGACACTCTGCTATAAACCTCAGCTAGTAAGTCTAGCTTCCCAATTCAGTGTCTGGAGGAAGACCACAAATAAGCTTCCTACCCGAAGGCACTCAGCTCTACTTGCCATAGGATGGGTAGGAAGCCCATCTCTCTCTCTGGTGCTCCGGTTCTTGGCTCTGCTGCTGCTGCTCCTCCACCATTCCTCTGCCACTTCTCCAGTACCACAACTTTCTGTTCCTGGCTAATGGAATTTCAATGCACAGGGATCTCAGGGTTCAAAGGACATGCTCAAATTCTGGCTCTTCTTCATTCACGGTAGTGAGATCCCCAACTCCAGCGTTTACAATTGCTCATTTTATATCCAGCAGAATGGTAAAAATGACCAATCCCCTGATTGAATTTCCAAGTTTTACAATCACAATTAGCCCTGACCAAAATTCCTATCATCCTAGCAGCATCTTTGCCCACTTTCTCTTTCCCAGACCTAAGGAAAACAATGTTTTTTGATGGAAGTTATAAAGACTTAATTAGAAGAACCATATTCATTCACTGCACTGTAGTACTGACTGCCTACCACAGGTGGGTGGTTCAAACCCACCACCACTGCTCTGGAGAAAAGTGAGGTTGTTTGCTCCCATAAAGATTTATTGTCTTGGGAAGCCTATACAAGGTCACTAGGAGCTGGGATTCCCTTGATAGTAGTGGGTTTGGTTTTTACTATTTTTTTCTCCCAAATCATTTGGCATTGACTTCCTGTTCACTGTTTTGCACTTCCTCCTAACTTGCTCTTCTCTGCAAATTTTATTAAAATATAATGTACAAACTAATTTATAAGATGCTTAAAAAGGAAAGATCCTAGGGAGAGAATAGGATTTGAATTCTGTTTATCACATACTGAATATTGCATATCTGTTACTTTCAAGCATTCGGATCAACATTATTAATATTCGCATGTACTTTTTACTTAGTATTGAATGCAAATTAATTGATGATATATATGTTGTTGCTGTTGTGTTCCATTGTTTCTGTTTCAATTTATGGTAAACCCTATATAGGATTTCCAAGAGTGTCTGGTGGGTTTGAAATGCTAATCTTGTGATTAGCAGTCCCGTGCTTATTCTACAGCTCCACACCTGGACTCGAATACACATACACACACACACACACACACACACACACACGATGGGGCTGCAGAACGTTTGTGGTAAATGAAATTAAAATATAAGGGAACATGTGAAACCCCCTCTTGTGTGAGTCTCTGGGAATGTTTATATATTTTCGGTCATTTTCACCTCTAGGTTTTTCCTTTATATATACATAAAGAAGCATGGGATCCTTGATGTTATATGGTTGGTGGTGATTACATGCTGTGGAATTGGTTCCAACTCATAGTGACCCTGTACCCTCTACAGGATTTCCAAGGCTGTAAATCTTTATGGGAGCAGAAAGCCTCATCTTTCTCTTGCGGGAGAGCTGGTAGTTTTGAATTGCTGACCTTGAGGTTCACAGCCCGATTTGTAGACACCACGCTATAGATAGGCTAATTTTAAATTAATGGCTTATTTTATATATTCATGTTACACAGCAAAGTGCAACTCAAATTTAAGCTATTCATATTCATCCATTTTGAGGAAGGACAACAGGCTGATACATTTCACTTATATTAAAATGTGTTAGAGTTCTAATTAAGGGATCCCCAAACTAGAAAGCAGTGTGTGCTCTCTGGCCAGACTAATAATACATCTCCTGTGTCCGTATGTGTGGTTTATATTCAGTCCCAAACAAATAATCATTTTTAGGAAACATAACAATGTTCCTCAAGTACATGCCTGATGCAGCCAGTGCCACATTTTGGCCAGTAGAGAGCACTCAAGATATTCCTATAAATGAGCAAAAAGCTGCAGTTGTACTTTGTGAGAGGAAAATCAGACAAGTTCATTTTAGATCACCAGAGGAAAATAGACGCTCCTAAATGTTTATAAAGTGAAATTTTTGTACTAAGCCCAGTGGCCTCTTAATGTACACCTGTATTTATCAGAATAGGAAAACTAATTCACTGGTTTCTTACCACAATTTGTTTGAAGGTGAGAAAGTACCACCATTTGACTTGGCTTTGAATGAAACATGAAAGCAGTCCTTGAATAGCAATGCTATTCAAGTCCCCAAAGACCACCAAGTTGAGCATGCCAGATGCATTTCACAAAAAGAATGAAGGCCCAATAGGCAACACCTTGCTCCTGCTACAGAGCACAGTTCAAAAGTCATGCATATTTCAAAATGCAATGTTTAGATAACTAAGAACCCAGCTGTGAGTAAAAAGGAACTAATAATGGGAAGATTAAACCTATAAATTTAACTTGGTGTGGCACTGTAGGACCAGCTCTGGATTGCAAACCACAAGGTCGGCAGTTCAAAGCCTACAGCTGCTCCTCAGAAACCCTATACAGGGTCACTATGAGTTGGAACCAGTTCGAAGGCACTAAACAACTACTACTACATGGTTAAACCTATAAGTATGTGTGACCGCTATGTTCTTACAAGTGACGGCTTCCAAGGTACAGGAGGACCAGTTCCTGGATCTTTAGAGGTGAGAAGGTATAAAGTAAGCTGATCCTACCATTCGGAACCATCCTTCCCACGTTGCAACCTCTGTTCATCTGATACAGCAAGTTTGGGCCTGTGTGGAAAAACAAACAAACAAAAATTATGGGAGTTAAAGTGCTGTCCAAACACCTTAATTCAGAAATTGGGATGTGAGAAGTTAGAAGAAGATGAGCGTCATTCGAGGATCTATTTCACACACACATACACACACACACACACACACACACACACACACCCCAAACCTGGAAGCACTTAAGCAAACAAAGACCACCATGTCAAAGCAGAAAAGAATCTGAAAATGAATCAGTGAAAGAATTAAAGTAAAATCTTCAAAATTCTCCTTCTACAGAAAATTGGGGCTAGGGTAGATTTTAAAAAACTTCTGCTCCTGGGAGATCAGTATTTGTTCCTTGTTTTGCAAAATTTTCTGCAGTAGCTGCCCTTAGCCAACTTTAATGACTCAGCATGTCCGACCCAATGACCTGTTCAAGGGTTTCTTAGTTTTGCCTCAAATTATCTGAAATTACCTTCATCCTTTGAACTTCCTATTCATGTGAACCATTAAATTCCCTTTTGTTACAGTTTTTTTTACTTGTTTTGATTTGTGTTCAGGTACTTCCAACCAAAAGTGCCTTTATTAATATAGGAAGTTTGTTCCCATTCCTTTCTATACCAGTTTGGGACTTCCGTGTTCTACAAATCCAGTGTTCTCCAACTGGGAAATTTCCATGTGTTTAATTTAGATAGTATTGGGCTTATTTGTTTTTTTCCACTTAAGATTTTATGAAAATATACACAGCAAAGAAAATATTGTTTCAACAAAATCTGTATATAAAATCGAGTGGCATTATCCACATTTTATTCCAAAAGATAACTCCACTTCCTGAGGATGTTACCTTATTTGGAGAAAAGTTTTTTTCAGATGTGCTTAATGTTCATAAAACAGGAGAACAGCCTGGATCTTTGTACTCACGGCAATTCTCTATAGCGTTTTCAAAACTCTAAATCTTTACAGGAGCAGAAATCCTCCTTTTTCTTCCACAGAGTGGTTATTGGGTTTGAACTGCTGACCGTATAGCAGAGGGATATTTGAAAATGAGAAAACAGTTATAGGGAAAAAGGCCATGTGAAGACAGAGGCAGATATTGGAGTGATGCAGCCACAAGCCAGTGAAAACTGAGAAAGGCAAAGGTCAAAATCTTCCTTCTAGCCTTTGGAGGATGTATCTGGATTTCAGCATTCTGACTTCCAGAACTGTGAAACAATAAACTTTGTTATTTTACACCATGAAGTGTGTGTTAATTTGTTACAGTGACCACAGAAATTAATACAACATCCATCTTAGTCACTTGAATAATCCTGCATACAACAACAAATGTAGATAATTCATGGGAACAGACTTGAAAAGATAATGACAGACTTAGAAAAATTAGGTCAATGTGGTTGTTGTTAAGTGCTGAGTTGGTTCCAACTCATAGCAACCCTGTATAGGGTATCCAAAGGAACAGCTGATAAGTTTGAACCACCAATCTTGAGGGCTAATAATCCAGTGCTTTTATTATAGTAAGACACCAGAACTCCAGGCCAGAGATGGAAAATGAAGCCTCAGGAAGAAGCTATTTATTGCCTTGTCATTCCCTGGTCACAAGACCTGAAGGGAAAGCCAGCCTTCTCTTTCCTTGTAGTATCTTCTCTTAGATGTTCAATAATATTGGTTAAAACAAACAAACAAAACCAAGGTATTTCTAACATCCAAAAACTTTTACTGATAAAGTGAAGAAATAGGTACTCTGTAGCCACCTGAGGTAGGGGGAAAACAATTCCACTACAGAAGTACTTTGATTTGCATTTGAATTCAGAGCAATTGATAAGTTTATGTGATGAAATTTTATAACTTCCAAAATAACCCCCAGATTTCTACAAAGAAAATGTCTAGTTGTCTCCTGAATGGTCCTAGAGAACAAGGAGTTATTTATATTATACAAAGATTAAAACATTACAATTTAGGTTGTGAGCATTCCAGTGACCTAGGGCTACAGCTTTGTAGGGAAAGGAAGAGAGGGAAAGAGGAAAGAAAATAACAAATTCTTGGTAGAGAAGTTTTCTCTTCCATGGTGACATGTTGAACTTTTCTGGGTGAAAAATATCAATGCCCAACTTTACCCTTTGTCATTTTTTAACTTTCCAATGACTCTGCTATATAATCAGAGTTGGGATTCAATGAAATACAGCTTCAAAGTCTATTAAATAGTGACTCAAGAATATTCAATTACTCCAGAAGATTTGAATGGTTAACACTTACTACTAAAAAGCCCACCAGCTTCTTGTTGCAGAGGTCTAAGACCCAGAATGTCCTCTATCCTTGGGATAAGTGCTGCCATGTTTCTAGGTCCTGAGTCCAATTTCTCTAAAGGGCAGTACAGCAATCCTACGTCATGTAATTCCCCTTATCGCTCACCATTTTAAAGTTATTGCCAAGTCAATGCTTCTGGCTCAGAATAGTGAAACATCTTTTCCTGGTAATAAGGTAGACTCCATGACTTTGGCATCTATAGATCATCCCCACATCTCTTGTTAGCTAGAGGTTCATTTCTTCACTACATCAAAACTTTAAAACTGCTAGTCATTTGAAACTATCTAAGGCAGGATGATGAATTGAAAAGAGCAGTGAGCTGAGAATCTGAGGGCCTTGAGGCAAGTCACATAACCTTTAGAGCCTCTGTTTTCTTAAACATAAAGTGGAAAAGTTTAGTAATTTCTAAACTCCATTGTGACTCTGAAATAGTATACTGCATATTAGTTTCTTATCTACTTTCTAGTAAGGATGCTAATGAATAATTTTTGTTTGTTGTTAAGTGTCGTTGAGTCAATGCGGACTCATAGGGATCCAGTATTGGGTTTCCAAGAAGTGGCTAGTGAGCTTGAATCACCAATCTTGCAGTTTAAACTGGCCTTGCAGTCCAGCGCATTAACCCACAGCGCCACATAGAGGATGAAGAATGCATGTAGATAGAAGCCCAAGAAAAAAGCTATTGGTCCAGAGGAAGCACAAGTTGACAAATTTGCTCTCAAAAGCATGAAGATAGGTGTCTTTTGAAAAATCAGTAAAATTTTGAAGCTTCCACTTTCTGTTAGAAATTTCTAGATGTCACATTAAAGCACTAAATCAGCTAAAAAGTTGGCAGTTTGCACCTATCCAGACAGAGTGCCTCAGAAGACAGATCTGGTAATCTGCTTCCAAAAGGTCAGCCTTGAAAATCCTGTGGTTTTATACTCTGTCTTGATGAATGGATTCAATGACAATAAACAATTTTCAACTCCTTGTCTATTTGAAAAGACCATGGTCACATCAACCACCCTTACAAAATGAGGAGGCAAAGCTTTCATTTTCTAGTTGTTAAATTAACTCTATAATAAAAGAAGAAATGTTTCAAAACTATGTCAGGAATGATTTTAAATTTCTTCCCAAGTTCATTTCACTTTGTCTTTATAAAAGCTCTCATATCCATATCTCTTTATTCCTTATTTTCCACTACCAAGACCACCTCCTTGTGCAATTTTTCCCCATAACCAATGAACATATCTTTATGCCTCTTGATATATGGCTTTTGTGCTCCAGAACACTTTTGAAGATTCTTTATTTCCTGAAGATTAAGCCCTAACTTTCGAATGTGGCATCTCTACAGTCCCTGGAATAATTCTTTCATTTTTTCATCAGCACATTTCTTCCAGCCAGTCTGGTCCATGTACTGTTCAACTGTTAAGCATGTCATATGAAGTCTTCCTACTCTGCCTTTACTCATTTTGTTCCCCCCCATATGAAATACCCTTCCCCCCTCTATTCTCCCATATAGGCTATCTTGGCCATTCTTGGTAGCTGAGTCAACTCAAAATTCATCTTACCTATGAAGCTTTCATACTGGCCTACAATGATCTTTTCCTTCCTGCAACTGTACTAGACAGCAGTTAAATTTATACTTTGCTGCATTATCTGTTGTGTTTTGTTTATTGCGTGCTTCTTGGTTAGACTATACTTCTGGAAGGATGAATCAATATATTAAGTGGCTTTATATTTCTTTTTTTCCTTTCCTTTTCTTCGTTTTTCTTTCCTTCCTTATATGCAAAACTATTTGGAATCTTGTAAATGATCAACAATGACAATAAAAAAAAACGGAACCCCAGTTTCCATCAAGTTAATTCTGATTCACGGCCACCTCAGGTATGTCAGGGCAGAGCTCTACTCTGTTGGGCTTTCGATGGATGTGATCTGTTGGAAGTAGAACATTAAGCCTTTCTTCCAAGGTGCCTCTGGGTGGACTTGAACCACCAACCTTTCAGTTAATAGCCAAGCACTTAATCATTTGCACTACTCAAGGACTCCACATATCAATGATTACCTTATATGTAAATACAGTAATACCAGACTTAATTTATTAAGGAGCTTGGTGATTCTTTTTTACACAACCTTGTCACTGAGCATAGAAGATCTCTCCCATCCCTTAGAATTTTAGTTTACAGCTACCCTTACCATGTTTTTTTGTAAGGATACTTAATGCTACTGGGACACATATCCAAGACCAAGCTATACCATTCATGTTTTACATGTATATTTCCAAAAGCACAAATATGTGATCCAACAAATATGCACAAGTTGAAAAAAGGTTGATGTTAAGGTGTTCTCGAGTCTGTTCTGACACACAGCGACCCTGTATAGGGTTCTGAGGAGCTTCTAACTCCTTAAATTTCTTGTATTTCAATAGTTCACTAGCGAAATTGTATTTTAATAGTTAAATAATGTGCTAAATCATTCACTCATTTAGAGACTTAATGGTAACAGAAATGTAAACTACTAAGTTGAGAGGGGTCCTCACCTTCTGTTTTTTTGTAGATGAGTCAGCTGAAACCCCAACAGGCTAAAAGAAATAGTCTTGCAAAGCTGTTTGCTTTCCTTCCCTTCTGATATTTTCAGCAGTATCTCCCCAAAGGGTGGGGGGGGGGGAAATGAGGGGTTCCTGATTCTGCCAAACCACTGTCCATTAAGTCATTCTTCTTTCTAAAAGGTTTTCTGTAAATAAAATGCAACTCTATCCAGGGACTCCAAGTTAGGCAGGAATATCAACCCATAAAATCTCCTTCCTGTTTTTGAAATTCTATTTACTAGGATAGAATGCCTTTCACGTTGTAGTAGTAGTGGGCTCTGATTGTTGGGTAAGAGAATCTTGATGGGGGAAGGGCAGGTGAGGGGTAGAGTGAATGAGGGACAGATTTAGATATGTAAACAATGATTTTGTTTGTTTTTAAGAATCGTTCCAAGGAAGATGAAGGGTCTGAGAGCAAGCATTAGTGGGATAAGGCTGGTACACCCTTTGCCATAGGGCTCTAGGATCCCCCAGTGAGGTTCAGCAAAGGTCAGGAAGGACACATGTCCTTGTTTGCATCTCTTCCCTCCACAGGGTAATTGAGTTCTGCAGCAGAAATCTGCCACCTGCAACCTCAGGGGAAACCTGCTCTCAAAGTCTCTCTGGGATCTCAGAACACTTTGAAATAATCTCCATTTCCATTTGCAAACAATCGGCATCCCCAGTGAAAAAAAGACAGAGAACCTTGCCCTAGTGCTACCAAGTCAATCCTTTGGCCTTTGGGTCCCTAGTACCAAGGCTGCTCTGCTTCAAATGTAGACCGGGAGGATGGGAGGAAGGAAAACAACGAACTTCATTTTATGTTGTGTTTCGTGTTTTAAACTTGGAAATCAATTGCACTTCTAGTTCCTTGACTCATTGGTTTTGTTCTGTTAAGAACTGTGTTTCTAAAAGTAAGAAGAGGCCTTCTCTTCCTACTCTATTGAAGTAGCTGTCTATAGACTCATCCTTGGAGAAGTGACTTTACCTCTTTGGGTCTTAGGTTTCCCATCTGTTCAATAAAGGGGTTACTTGATGATGCCTAAATTCTCATGCACCTTAAATGCTTGGGAATCTGCGATTCCGTTGCCCTTAGATTTTTCCACTCGCGCATTCAGCACAAACTTAGCTAAAGGTTAAGGATCCCTGAGATGGAGAGTTGTTAACATGCGGATTGTGGTTTATGGAAGGCAGATTTGTAGCCTCCGCGGCATTTAAGGATTGCGGCGGGTCTTCTCTCTTCATTATTCTTTTCCAGCCCCTGATAGAAGTCTTCGCCGCGAAACTCTGTCACTCTCCTAGGCACTGTTTACATCATCCACGAGAGTATGCTGGGGTCACGGTACCTCGGCTCGGCTTCTCCCTGCCCTACCGCAACTCCTTCAGTATCACCTTCTCGGTTCCCACTACTTCCCAAACCCAGAATCTTTCCACTTCGCGCCCCTTGCCCACGACTCTAAGAACTAAGAGCACCGGCGGAGTAGGGTGCTCTTCCCAGGCGATCCAGTCTCCCCTTCACAGCTGTCTTTCCTGTTTGCAGACCCCTGAGCCCCGCCCCTGGACCCCACCGTCGCCTTTCCCCAAATTCCCTGGATTGTCTCCCAACGCAGTCCTTCCTGCATCCTCCGAGGAAAATCACTCCTTCTACCCAGCCCCCACCCCTCCCGATTCAGCGAGAGCAGCTAGTGGGCAGGACGCCTGGTACAACCGAGCCACCTGGACTGACCCTCTACTGGGCGGGAGGCGGGAGGAGGCACTGGGTACGCAGAGCTCACAGAGCTGGGCCAGCGGTGAGCGCTCAGCTCGACAAAGCACCGGTAGAGCGGGATAGCGTGCGTAGGGGCAGGATCCTGGGTGCAGCCTCGCACCGTTACCCGCACCAAAGCTCCTGGATCTGCCGCCTGAGACCCACGGGCGCCCCTCGCCCTCACCTTGACCCAAAGCCCCGCGGAAGTCCTCAAGCCGGAGCTCCAGTAGCCCCGCACGCTCTTTTCAGGCCCGTCCGCGGAGGGGCGCGCGGGGGCCGGGAGAGGCACCTCGGGTTCGCCTGCCCTCCCCCTCCGCGCCCGCCCACCCGGCCCGTGCTGCGCGGCGCGGCGCTGCGTTCGGATTCTGGGAGGGAAGCACCGCGGTGTGTCCCTGGTGTCCTTAGTCCCGCTCCCAGAAGTGGAGATGCGCGAGAGGCAGGCGAGGGCGCGCAGCTCGTGAGACGCCGCGCCAGCCGGCACCATGCGCCTGCGGCCGCTGCCCCTTGTCGTGGTCCCTGGTTTGCTGCAGCTGGTGAGTGCCCCGGCCGCCAAGGGTTCCCTTGCGCTCCGCGCGTTTCGGCGGGAAAATAAGGCGGATCGCGGAATTAGAATCCAAGCCCAGGCTTCTGGGGAAGTAGAGCTGGATTCGCTCGGAGTAGGGCTTTTTTTAAAAATTGGAGTAAACACTGAAGGGGGAGAGTTGGGGAACGGAATAGAGGTGAGATAGAAGCAGTGAAGGGCTTAGCAAGGTTTGGAACTTAAGCGCTGGCGTGAAGTAGGCAGAAAGTGACCGAAGAGGAAAAGGTGCGGGAGAAGGAAAAGATTTCTTGAGAAAAGGTGGAGAGAATGAGGGTTAATGAATATGATGAAGATAGCTGGAAAACCTTCTTGGAGCCCAGAGTTTGAGGGGCTAGGTACTTTTACCATTTCACGTGGTATTTTGCCCAGATGCCTACAGACATTCCCAAACCAGAGATCATCATGTATCCATTTTTGCAGGGCTAGATAGATTGTGGCACCTTGCGTTTGGGATATTTTAGAGTATAGATTGATTTTAGGAGCACGTTGGATTTCTCTTGTCTTTCGGTCTGGCACGGGGTACTAGAATGGGGACTTCTGCTGACTGGGTACGCGAGATGTAACTTTCACGCCCAACTCCACATAAGGGCCCCCTCTTGGGCATCTCCAAGTAGTTTTTCTGGGAGACCTCTAGCAGGCTCTGGAGCAATAAAGAATCTGAAAGGTATTATAAGGTTACTTAGGGATCATGGTGAGCCGAGCGGATAGTCGTGATTCGCATCGCATTGTTGTCCCTGCATGAAACCTAATATATATGCACATATACTGAATGTATTTGTTATTCATTATATTTAAGGAATGTCCAAAGCCAAGACCTTCAAATTAATAACTTTTGAAGTAAAATTATAAAAGCTTTCGCTCATTCCCTCAATGTAATATATTTCTCCTGATCTCATGGCACAAGGTCCTCATACTTAAGACTTACCCAATTAGCTATTAAAACCAGGTTAAAGAACCAAACCTTTTCTTTCTTTC
This sequence comes from Chrysochloris asiatica, assembly GCF_000296735.1. Taxonomy (NCBI): domain Eukaryota; kingdom Metazoa; phylum Chordata; class Mammalia; order Afrosoricida; family Chrysochloridae; genus Chrysochloris; species Chrysochloris asiatica. The sequence continues at coordinate 26,913,113 of NW_006408530.1, forward strand.
TGTAATACTTCTTTTTAGAGTGAAAATCAAATAACTTATGAAAGTTTCTTAATGATATGTATAAGGCAGAAACTATCAGCTGGTTTTGAGGCTAACAAGGACTTTAAAAGGTAACCTACCAAAGGACTGTCCATTCTGGTTACAAAACAAATTAGCTTCCCTTGCATAGCATTAACAAAGAACTTCAGTGGTATTGAGGAAAATAAATGTAGAGATGAGCCAAAACATTCTTGAATGAGCCAGCATATGTACATTTTGGCTATCTATACAAATGAAAGCAGTCCAAATTTTATAATTTTACATCAAAAGCTGTTATTTTAGAGGTCTTATTTTGCATATCCCTTAAATATAATTTATTGACAATACATTCAATATATATTTACATATCAGAAGGAGGGCATGTTAAGTGCCTTGGAGTTGGTTCCACCTCACAACAACCCAGTAGAAGGTTTCAAGGCTGTAAATCTTTGTGGAGCAGAAAGCCTCATCTTTCACGCCTGGAGCAGCTGGTGGGTTCCCTCTGGTTGGCAATCTATTGCTTATCTTACAGAGCCACAACGCTTCTACATATTACAGTTGTTGTTGTTAAGTGCCATTGAGAAGGTTCTGACTCATAGAAACCCTCCTTAAGGTTTCCCAGGAACAGCTGGTGGGTTTGAACCACAAGCCTTGAGATTTGCAGTTCAGTGCTGATCCTACAGCACCACACATTATTACATTTTAAAATAAAGTTTACATCTAAAGCATTATGCATAAAAATATGATACATTAGTCTTACTTTAGTATTGTTTGCTTTCTAAAATGTTTAATATGGATTCCTATAAAAGGTGATGTAACAAAGAAACATTTGTTTGATGTAACTGAAACCGTAAAAGCATGAGGAATCAGGTACTTAGGTGGTGTCTTCAGAATATCGTCATGAATATAGAGAACATAATGTTAATTTTGCATTCAGTGATCATGTACTGTGTGTCTGCTCTATGAATACTATGTTAGGTTCTTAAAGATGAGGAGATAAATTTGTGCATGTGTAGGGTAAAAAGTTCTGGCTGCTATATTGGTAATGTCTGAGTTTTTTTGTTTGTTTGTTTGTTTTTTTCCAATGCACTACAATTTTCAATTGGAAATAAGAAATGCATCTTGATTCTAATATTACAGCATGGATTGATTGATTAGTTTGTAATGAAGCTTATGTCAAATTCTAATCCATTTTTGGATTGTGCTTGGCTTGTAATGCTTTTTTGTTTGTTTGTTTTCCCCTGCAGCACTTTATTATGGTAAGTGAGGTAGGGAGCTGTAGCTTTGTGATAAGCACACATTCCTTACACTGCTATCCTTTTGGACAATAAAAGGCTATTTACATTCTCCACATTCTTAGAGCAAGTTTCCAGCCTCATAGCACAAGGGGGTTATGATGTGAAAAGAAAACAGAGTGGCTGAGCTGGGTAGAGCTACATAGAAACATCCTCCAATCCCACTACACACTCAACCCACAGCAGTCCACTCCCCATCCCCACCACAGGCAGGTATCACAAAGGACAGGTCATAAATTTGCCCCTTTGGAGAGCTCATAGTTTTGTTTTACCTTTTCAGCTGATTATTGAACTTCTTTGTTAAATCCTAACAACAAGTGAATACAGTGTTTTCTAGGTTGGAAAATTTGTCTTTCAATTTTCTAGGTACCATATGTACACAGAAGATCTGCCCTTAGCTTAATACAGAGCAAAAGAATAAATAAAATATTTTAAAAATTTTGTTGAGTGGGTAGAATTGAGTTGTTGTTGGTATTGGATTTTACTTTTCCATCTGTACTGCCAATCTGGCATTAAAAAAAAAAAGCTACATAGTAAAATAATGATATGAATTTATTTGGGCATACTATGAAAATTGACTGTTATATTTGAAAATAGTCACCAGTAGTTTGCCCCAAGTAAGTTAGTAACCTAGAATGAATTTATTTACTTTTGTGATAGTTGCATCTTTTAAGAAAATAAGCTGAGTTGATAAACATTGTCTATGAAGAATGTATGAGTTACTTGTCTTCTCCCAATTTTCTTGGCTTAGGTCCAGTGGTTTAACAAACAGTTTGCTATATCTAATTAATAAGATTATGAGGCAAGTGCAAAATGTATCCATTCTGAATGTCTGCATTTTAAAAAAATTCTTAATCAGTAGCATATATGTTATAAAAATATTAAAAGCACATTTTTTTTCCTGCAACCTAATGAAGAGAAAATTAGCATTTGAAATTATTGCTAAGACAAACAAAATGGGTGTTGTTTCATGACAAGATATATGTAAAGATTTCACCAGATGACAACCTCTTACAGATTTGCATGATAATTTGTAACTCATAATAACTATGATTTTTTCCTTTAAGTAAAGTGCAGATTTAGTAAATTTTGAATTTTAATGAGATGATTAGCTTGAGTTTAAGATAAAATTTAGTGAGGATTTGAAAAATAAATGATACATTTCAACTTATTTCTCTTGCAATAGAATGAGTTTATAAAATAAAAGATAAATGAAAAGTGATGGAAGTTAATAAATTTTAAATAAATTTTAAAACTCTTTTACAATCAGAGTACTTGTGATGCAAGGTAGTACATTACATAGTGCCATCCACATTAATAAGATTTTTATTTACCATGCTAATTTAATTGTTTAAACATCGGTGTATTGCAAAATTTGTAATATATACCGATTTCCACCATGTATTTACAAGAAATGACAACTCTTGACTATTGCCCATTCAAAAATCACAATAGTTTTCCTCAATAAACATCAAGATTATTTCCCAATGTCGGGTATTTTGGCTGGATGACAATGAGAGAAAAAAAAATCATGATAATAATTTCGAGTTGGCTAGGCTTTAGCGTAGTGGTTACGAATCGGGCTGCTAACCTCAAGGTCGGCGGTTCGAAACTACCAGCGGTTCCGCGGGAGAAAGATGAGGCGTTCTGCTCCCGTAAAGATTTACAGCCTCGGAAACCCTGTGCAGGGTCACTTTGAGTCGGAACCGACTTCACGGTACTTGGTACTTAACAACAACAACAAAGGCTTTTAAAATTAACTTGCTCTCATCTATCTATTGTAATTATGTCATGATAGGCATCATTATCTTATACTTTTTTAAAAATAAGAATTAGGATTAAACAATTAAGTCTTCATTAATTCTCTGACCCACCTATCCACCTCCCAGTAAAAGATACCCTTGTCTTACTCTGGGATTAATATACCTTTAGTTTTAAATGGCTTGGACATAGGAAACTGACTCCACTTGGGAACAATTTTATAGCTCAATAGCTTTCCTAATGGGGGAAAAAAAAAGCTTTCTTAATCTTCGTTCTATGTTTTATTTTTCTTAATATCTTTTATTATTTTTGATTAATGCTCAAAATGCTAAAGAAGGCTGAAGGTTTTTTTGTAAAACCTTTTAGAGGTTTTACATTGTCAGCTCATGTAGCTCATGCAAGTGAAATGAATTAAGGATTGCTGATATTTATAATTATTGCCTACTTTTTAACTAATAAGGATCTAGTCAATACATGTTGAATGATTTAGTCATTTAGTTGTAGCAGTTAAAGATGAATATAAATGTGTCACAGGTTTGAGATTTTGTAAAAGCTCTAGGACTGTCTTTAACTGTTTACACATTCTGCAGACTCCTTAACCTGAAGCTTAAAAAAAAAAAAAAAAAGAATATTATAGCTGTACATTCAAGTGCCTACAGTTAAAGGCTGTATCAGCATTTCTGTACAGACTCATTTCTATCTTAGCCATGAACATTATCGCCAGCTAGAAGTTGGCATTTAATATCTTGATTTGAAATTCAATTATTTTAAAGCTTCTTTAAAAAATTGGTCCAATTGATTTTGAGCATTCACCCGTGTGAGATTACTCATAAGTATCCTTATTGTAGCCAGAATAATGACTTAACGTACTAATTTCTATATTGTTCAACTGATGACTGAATTAACAGATAAAATCCTATAGTTTTGTCTTGCACAATGGTTATAATGTAAATTTCATATGGTTAAATTATTCTAAATAATTGTTTCCCAATTAACTTATTTATTCTACTGCCTTAGAATCTCTAACACTCTTTTACTATAAATCTTTTAAATTGTGCCCAATTCAGGTATTCTACTCAGGTATCTGAGTCTTCATTAGCTAACATGCTACTCAATTATTTTTTATTACAACGAATGGTATTGATGGCAACTTCATTTTTTATTTTAAATACCCACTCAATAAAAAAAGGATCTAAAGCAATTTACACTATGAATTTTAATAATATAGAAAGAGTTCAAAGAGTTCATTGAAAATATGCATTTTACATTATTTTAATTTATGAAAATCTAGATCAACACTCTCAATCAAATATTTGGTTCATTATGCTGTAAGATAAATATTTAATAAATAATTCTGTTTCTTTATAGAACTACCATAAAATGTAAATTTTGTTATTTAAACCCAAATACTATTAGAAATGTACATACAAGGGGGCTTCAAAAAGTTCATGAAAAAATTGGATTTAAAGGTAGTTGAACTTTTGAAGCCTCCTTTTATATATTGCCAGAGGCTTATAATTCTATAAAACTTTTAGACCCTAGAACTGTGTGTGCGCTAATTGTTTACATATGCTGTTGTGAACGTCTTTACTTGAGCTGTGCTAGATAATGTTTGAAAAAAGAATTAAAACAGCACTTGAATATAAAATATGTAACTATATATATGTAAATATGTGGCTCTATAGGATAAGCACTGGACCAAAAGTTTGGTTTAAACTACTAGGTCGGCAGTTCAAACCCACTAGCTGCTCCTCGGAAGCCCTATACAGGGTCACTATCAGTCAGAGCCAACACAACAGCAAGTAGCAACAACAACAACAACATATATGTTCAAAGAACATTTTCTCTATGTGTGTGTATGTGCATACAGATATGTATACATATATAAGTATATGTATATATATGGAGCTTATGGAGCTCTGGTAGCGTAGTGGTTACGAACTGGGCTGTGAATCACGAGGTCAGCAGTTCGAATCTACCAGCTGTTCAGCCAGAGAAAGATGAGGCTTTCTCCTCCGGTAAAGGTTTACAGTCTCTGAAACCCTGTACAGGGTAGGGTCTCTATGAGCCGGAACCGACTCCACGGTAAATAACCACCACCACCACGGTAAGAGAAATGACAATTTTGTAAGCTTAAATGACATAGATAATTATTATATCTTAGATATACACACAGTTGTTGTTGTTGTTAGATGCCATCTGACTCATAACAATCCTTCTCACAATAGAACCACACACTGAGAATCCTTCTCCATCCCCACTGTGTCAATTCATCTTGTTGAGGGTCTTCCTCTTTTTCACTGATCCTCTACCAAGCACTATGTGCTTTTCCTGGTGTGGCATTGTGGGCAAAGACTGCAAAGCCTTTGAACTGCAAGGTCGGTGGTTCAAGCTCACCAGCTGCTCCATGGAAACCCTATACAGAGTTTCTATGGGTCAGAATCGACTCAACGGCACTTAATAACAATGTCCTTTTCCAGAGACTAGTCCTTCCTGATAACATGTTGATAGTACATGAGACAAAGTCTCACCTGCCTCATTTCTAAGGAGCATTCTGACTGTATACGTCCAAGACATATTTGCTTATTCTTTTTGTCATATTTCAATGGTATCAGTTTTTCTTCGTTATTCTGACTCATTGTCTAGCTTACAGATATTTTGTTGTTGTTAAGTACCGTTGGGTCGGTTCCGAGCCACAGCGACCCTGTACAGGGTTTCCGAGGCTGTAAATCTTTATGGGAGCAGAAAGCCTCATCTTTCTCCCGCAGAGCAGCTGGAAGTTTCGAATTGCTGACCTTAAGGTTCGCATCCCGATTCGTAACCACTACGCTTAGGGGACCATTAAAAATACCATTGCTTGGGCTATTGGTACCTTAGTCCTTAAAGTAACATTTTTACTCATAAATTTAAAAAGTTCTTTTGCAACAGATATATACCCAAGGCAATACATAATTTCTTAACTACTGCTTTCCTGGGTGTTGATTGTAGATCGAAGTAAAATGAAATCCTTGAGAACTCCAATATTTTCTCCATTTATCATACATTTGATCATATTTTAGGCTCTCATTCAGACTTCAAGATAGAGAAGGACATTCATAGATTTCCATCTATGTATTGAACACAGTGATTCTATAGGATACAACACTGGACTTCAAACCACAAGTTTGGAGCTTCAAGCCACCATCCTTCGAGAGAAGGATGAAACTTCCTGCTCCAGCAAAGATTTGTTGTTGTTGTTAAATGTTGTTGAGTTGTTTACGACCCCTAGCAACCCTGTGTACAGTTTCCAAGGAGCGGCTGGTGGGTTTGAACCATCGACCTTGCGGTTCAAACTAACCTTGCAGTCCAGTGCATTATCTTGCAGCATCACACCAGCCTCAGAAACCCCATGCGGAGTTGTTGTGAATTACAACTCTATGGGGCTTAACAACAACAAGAACAATCCATGTATTAGAAAAAACAATGAATCTGGTGTCGAATGATTTAGGTTTTATTTCTAAAAAAATTGATCATTCAACAAATACCTTAGTGTCATTTTTATAGGCTTTAAACTAGGATATGATATGATAAGCACTGGACTGAGAACCACAAAGTTAGTGGTTCAAGCCCACCAGCCACTTCATGGGAGTAAAATGAGGCTTTCTGCTCCTGCAAAAGATTTAAAAGCTTGAAAACCCTATACAGGGTCACTATGAGTGAAAACCAACCCCACGGTACTTAACAACAGCAACAACATCTTATATACACTTATATAATTGCTTTTAAGTAGGAATTTTATTGGTATTCTTTTGCTAATCATATGTATGTTTAAAAGTATAATTTGGATGATATATATATTTAGACATATATTTAAAACACTAAAATAGTGCTTAATGCTATCTCTGCTTATGGAAAATGAATATTTGTTGAAATCAGGCAAAGGGAATTGATGAGCTCTTATTTGACATATACAATAACCAAATCAATAAAAATTTAAATTAAAAAGGCCTATTTTAAAATGTGAACTACTAAGATCTATCATTGCTTCAATTTAAATAAATCGTATTTGGCTCTCAGTTAAATTCTAATTATTAAGATAAGCAGTGTCACATCATAATACTGTGCTTTAACCAGACAGATAGCAAGTGACTACCCAAAAAACCCCCAAACACACTACCACTGAATAGGTTCTGACTCATAGCCACCCTATATAAGGTTTCCAAGGCTATAAATCTTGAACAGGAGCGGAAAGTCTCACCTTTCTCTTGTGCAGCAGCTGGTAGATTCAAACTGCCGGCCTTGTGGTTAACAGCCCAACTCGTAACCCACTGTGCTACCAGGGCTCCTTGAAATAAAAAATACTTGTAACTAATTCCTAAGGTTTCAGAAGTACAGACATAAATGGTATAAAGTCTTTAAAACAACTGGCATGGGAGATCCGTCTAAGATGGGAGAACTAGTTAATGGGAGAGCCGTCTAAGATGGGAGAACTAGTTAAAGGTCCTGACATGTAGGATTCAGGTTAACTTAAACAGGAAGACTGACTGATTTGGGGGCTTGACTCAGCTATACTTTAAACACCTCCATCTCCTAAAAATGAGCCCTGCCTTTGTAATATTGCTGTTTATTTTTTCAAAAATAAAATGATTTTGAGTTCATAATAATTGTATAAACATGTAAAATTATTCAATATATAATTTCATATATACTGACAATTTAAGATCTGAGCAAATTTTCCATGTGTAAATAACATACAAGTGTATATATTCACTCAAAACAGACAATAACTATAGTTAAAGGGAAAGGCCACATGAGTAATTTATATGGCGGTTAAAACTGCCGGTGATATCTATTTTAGAATTCTCTTCCTTATTAGGGCCCTCCTGATGTGGTGCTGTAGGATCAGCACTGAACTGTGAGCTACAAGGTCAGCAGTTCAAGCTCACTAGCTACTCCTTAAAAATCCTACACAGGGTCGCTATGAGTTGGAACCTATTCGATGGCACTTCATTATTGATGTAGACTTAGCTAGTGGAGGTGTTTGATGACATGAGATTATATACAATGTTATATACAATGGAGTCCTGGTGTGTCGCTGTAGGATAAGCACTGGACCACATGGTTGGGTTGAACCACAAGGTTGGTGGTTCAATCACAAGCCGCTCCTCAGAAACCCTATACAGGGTCACTATAAGTCATAACCAACTCAATGGCACATAACAACAATTTAACAACAACAACAACACTATACATTTTTAAATGGTTCATTAGATTTCCTATTTGCTTGTTTTATATACTGTTGTTAAGTGCTGTAAGTGGTGGTGGTGGTTATGTGCCGTGGAGTCGGTTCTGACTCAGAGCGACCCTGTACAGGATTTCCAAGGCTATAAATCTTTACAGAAGCAGAAAGCCTCTTGTTTCTCCAGCAGAACAGCTGGTAGTTTCGAACTGCTAACTTTGAGGTTCACAGCCCGATTTGTAACCACTATGCTACCAAAGCTCCTTAAGTGCTGTAGAGTGGGCTCCAATTCACAGTGATCCTATATAGGGTTCCCAAGGAGCAGCTGGTGGGTTTGAACAGTTGACCTTGTAATTCCCAGTCCAGTGCTGATCCTACAGCGCCACACCAAGAGTCCAATTCTGTAATAATGATAACAATAATTTATAGTAATAAGTGTTGCATTTCAAAGTCCAAACAAAAGATGATATAAAGAATTCAGTAACAGAAACAGAACAAAAAGGAGGCAAAGTTTTCAAAGGTGTGTTTTCCATATTTGGGACTTTGCCTGTTGCTCCTCTCCTGCATTGATGATAACCAAACATGTACTTTAGTACCTTGCCCATTATTAAGGCTCCAAACCTATATTTCTGCAGCTTGCTGTTCATTTTAACTCAATTTCCTCTAAACCAGTTCACGCAACGGTTCCAAAACCAAGCGTATCTTTCTGGAACAAGTATCTTCCAGCATTCATGTTTTCTGATCTTGAAGTCTCCAAGCTCCACCCTTTTTAAAGTGTCAAAATCATTGTCTTCATAGCATGAAGAACAAAATGGTTTACATTCTTTCACATATGCAGTCTCACGATTCATCTCCTTGATGGCATCTTAAAATTGTTTTTAGTGGGATATAAAGAAGGCAAAGGCACTCTGATAGCGTAGCGATCGTGTTGCTAACCTTAAGGTCAGCAGTTCAAAACTGCCAGTTGTTCCAAGGGAGAAAGATGAAGCTTTCTGATCCTGAAAAGATTTACAGCCTCAGAAGCCCTGTACAGGGTAGCTATGAGTTGGCATCGACTTCACAGCTCATAACCACCACCACCACTACCATCACCATCAAGAAGGCAATTTATTTTTGAAGAAGACCTGATGGAGCAGTGGGTTAAGCATTAGACTGTTAACTCACCAGCTGCTCCGATAGAGAAAGAAGAGGCTGTTGGCTTCCATAAAGATTTAGTCTCAGCATTCCGAAGAAACAGTTTTACTCTGTCATGGACCCTGGTGTGGTGCTGTAGAATAAGCACTGGACTGGTAACTGAAAGGACAGCAGTTCTTACCCACCAGCCAATCTTGGAAAGCCTGTAAAGGGGTCGCTGTGAGTTGGAACTGACCCAACAACACACAACTGTTGAAATTGGCTTGATCGCAGTAGGTATTTGTTTTTGTATGTTTATGTTTGCATCTGTTCTGTTTCTGAACTGGTTTATTAGTTCCAAAATATTTTAATTTGGTTCTCCTGGATTTGGTACGGTTGTTGGTGGTACTATGTGTCACCCAGTTGGTTCCGACTCATAGCGACCCAGCATGGGCTTTCCGAGGCTGTAAATCTTCACAGATTTACAAAGATGAGGAGCAGAAAGCCTCATCTTTCTCTGGCACAGTGACTGGTAAATTTATTCCAACTACTGACCTTGCGATTTAGGAACCCAGCTCATAATCTACTATGCTGCAGGGCTCCTTGGATTTTATTTATAGACAATTTCATATTACCTACATATTACCTTGTGTTTGGTGCTACTGAATATTTTTGCCTCTTAACTTGCAGTTTATTCTCCTAGTATATTAGAGTGCTAGTGGCGCTGTAGGATAAATGCTGGACAACTAATCACAAAATCGGTAGTTCAAGCCCACCAACCACTCCACAGGGAAAGAATTAGTCTCAGGAACCCTATGCAGGGTCACTATGAGCCAGAACCAACTGGCAACACTTAACAACAAGTGAACTGGATACAACTTTCAAAATATTGTTGAATCACACTGTGAAAGTGACATTCTTTAATGTTTCCATCTTTAATAAAATTTCACTAAATACAATGTTTGCCTTTAGTTTCTGAAAAATTATGTATCAAGTTAATAATGTACTTTTGTATTCCATATTAAAATAATTTTTTTAAATCAAGAATAGAGGTTGGTTTCAGATATGGTTTAGGATTTCTCAAAATGAGCATATATTTTTGACATGTTAACTTGTTTATATTTTCTATTTTTAAATAGGTTTGTTATGAAAGCTGCTTTAATTCAGTGATTTGATCTATTTTAAGACATTGATAGGTGTGTGCTACATCCTAGTATGGCACTGTAGGATAATCAGTGGACTGTTAACCATAAGGTATGCAGTTCGAACTCACCAGCTGCCCCTTGGAAACCCTATACAAGGTCACTATGAATTGGAACCAACTCGACAGCACTTAACAACAACATGAAGTTTTAATACTTTATCTAGGAATGCTGACTCTATCGTCATAAGTGAAATACAGCAAAATGGAAACATGTTTGAGCTTCTAGTCAGAATTATACTCACGTCATAAAACAAATTTGGAAGATTTATCTGCCTCCCTCCATTCTAGGAGATGAAAAAATAATTGGGAATTGTTTTTCCCTTAAGTTTGATGGCAGTCATAGTTTCAATTTGCTTGAGCCTTTTTGTTTTGGGAGAGGGCATATTTATAAACTTTCCATTTCTCTGTGGTTATTTATCTATTCTAGTTTATTCTTCAGCACTTACTGAATCCCTTTTATTCAGTTCAAAAAATAATTATATATCTTGTGTGTATCTTTGAATTTATTTAGCATAAAATTATATATTGTTATCCTAATTTTAAAAAATCTACTACTTACCTGTGGCTTTACACCTTACTACCTTCACCCCAATTTGTGTTGTTTTGGAGCTAAAGGACCGTTTTCATTTTTCCTGTAGTTCTACTACTGTAAATGGAAGTCTTCTATGAAATGTTTCATAAATAATTTGCTAAGCTGTCATGAATGTTGCCTTCAATTAAATGGTGAGTATCCAGAATTCACCTCTCCTTTCTGTTCAGAGTGGTGTAAATGGCTAGCATGCTTGACTGTTAACCAAAAGTTAAGTGGTTCAAATCCACCCAGAGACACCTTGAAAAAAAGGCCTAGCCTTCTATTTCTGAAAACTCAAATTGAAAACCCTATGGAACACAGTTTACTCTGACACACGTGAGGGGGGTCACATGACTAACCATCCTCTCCTTTGCTTCTGGTTGCAGGCTGCTCAGCACACTTGTCTTTTCTGTCATAATTATTCAGTGTTCTTCATGTCTTCCAGGGAGTCTCCAATTTTGTGGATTTTTTGTCATGATTTCCATTCTGCAGTTCCTTGATTTCTCTATTCCTAATTCATTTTATTGGGATTTGGGGAGGGTGACATCGTAAATCTATTTACTAAGCTTTTCTCATTGCAAGTGGAAGTCTTGTAGCTATTTTTGGTGTAATTTTTTCATTCCCTTTGATATCCATTCAGTCACGAATCCTGTGAAAATTCCTTCCAAATCCCTCTATAAATTGTCTTTTCCTTCCATCCTCTACCATGTCATCACTACTGCTGCCTCCTTGCTGGTCTACCTTATTTCAACATCAGCCCTGCAGATTCACTCCACACATCAGTTATCTGCCTTAAATGCTCCTTTCTTTTACTATGGTACTCTGCTACCAAGAATGAGATGGTAACTCTCTTTTTCTTAACACACTGAGTCTAAATTCTCTTCCTGCTTTCCCAGACTTAAATCTCCCATCTGATATTCATCACAGTCTCTTAACTGCAGCCAGACCTGTATTCTTAATACTTAATACACACACACATACACACATAGGTATGCATATACATATATATTTATATGTATACGTAGATATGTGTACGTATTTATGCTACATATATTCTTACATATACATTTGCACACATCTATTAAAAATAGTACTTTTGTGTTTTTAGTTATGAATGCTAATCTTATCTGTCCAGCTAAACTTCATACTTCTTGAAGCTTATATATTATATCTAATATATATTGTATATAGTATTATATAATATATATATTATATATACTAATAACCTATATATTAGTATATATAATGACTAACATATATATTAGTACACACACACACACACACACATATATATAGTCGTGGCTGACGTGTAGCTAAGTACATAAGAAGTCTAAAATACCACTACTGGTAACCTTTGTCATAGATCATGAGGAAACATAAAACATGCTGAACATTTTAGCCCTAAATGTTGTTGTTGTTGTTAAGTGCCATTGAGTCAGTTCTAACCCATAGCAACCCTGTATAGGGTTTCTAAGGAGTGACTGATGAGCTTGAACCGCCAACCTTGCAGTTCAAATGGCTTTGCAGTCTGGCACATTAAACCATAGCACCACACCAGAATTCCCTAAATAGATCTCCTAAAATCTATTTTAGGAGATCCTTCTGTTTAAATAAAATAATAGAAAATATCAACGACAGTACTGTTATTAACATCATCCATCAGTTGACATTAAGGACCCAGAGTTTGCACTAAATTTTTTTTAATGTTTTATTGTGAATTATGTGATCATTTACATGGGAGAACATTAATTTTACATTCATCCTATCGTATACTGTTTCATTGCCATAGTTACAATCCTCCCCATGCATCATCAACCAACCAAAGTCTGCCCCCCAGTTGTCAGCACACAGCCTCTCTCCCTCTCTGAGTCTAAAGTCCCCAACTGCTCCATCTCTCCATATCATTGTCTCTGCCTCCATCTCTGGTGTCCCTGCTTCTCTGCACTAATTTTTAAGTAATAATTAAGATATAAGGGAGCTTCAAAAGTTTCATAGAATTAAAAGATTCTGAAATTTCCCCACAAAATTTAAAGCACCTTCCTATATCAGTTTATATCTCCTTTCTTCTCAAGTGTCACTGAAATGCCAGGAAAAACTTTTTAATAGATTGAAATATTATGTCAGTAAGAAGAATGGAGTGTGCGCACCATGTTCATGGAGAGATGCTGAATGGGTGGTGCTCTGGCTGGAGACAACAGGGCAGCCAAGATGCTGGCTTTGTTAGTCTGAGCCTCTGTCCAGGTTGTAAGCAACTGGAAGCTGCGTCCTCCCTGGGCCACCCTCACCTTGACACCTTTAGCACTACACAAGATAAAACAACTTGCTGAAGATAAGTCTGAATATGTAGGTGTGAAAGTTGGTGTTTGATCCAGAGGTTGCAATGGCCTTCCATATACTTTAGAATAGACATAGACAAAAGGAGATTCCAAGAAGTTGTTCAAGATGGGGTTGTTCATGGAAAAGAAAGCACAGCTAACCCTTATAGAAAAAAAAGCTGACTATGTATATGGCAAATTATTCATGGAATTTGTGTTCGGTAAACCAAACATCAGGGAACATGTGGCTGTGGAGAAAACTTTAGCATCTTCAGCCTTAGGAATCTTCTGGCTGTGAGCTCCAGGGATGCTCACGGAAATGGAGGGCTTGCTACGGAAATCATGTGACTGTCACATTCTTAGATTCACAGTGTAATACTGCCGTATGAGAAAAATAAAATTAATGCATTTGAAATGAAAGAAAGAATGCTGTCAGCAGATGAGAAATGCATATGAATTCCAGAAAAATAGCAAGCACATCTTGACAGAGCAATCCGAACAGGAGGAATCAGCCAAGAACACATGAAGGGCTGCTGTCCCTGCCAAAGGAGCCTCAGAAATAGTCACAACTTGAAGACAGCAAATGCAAGGGGCAGGAGGGCCAAAGAGTCAACCATCAGGGAATTCATTAAAGGGTTACGTTCAGAAGATTTGGGATCTCAACTGAGTCATAGCTGAATATTTCACCTTCAGACCCATATCAACTATTACTGTGTAACAAATCATCCCCAAACATAGTGGTTTCAATAAGCTTTTTGTATCTCTGTTTTTGTGTGTTGGGAGTTTGGGAGAAGCTTCGAGAGGCCTTTCTAGTTTGAGTTCTCTCATGTTGTTGCAGTCAAGATGTCATTTTCTGTCTCTTGATTGTCTCCTTCTCTATTTCTATTTTTTTCCTTCATGTTTGATTAATAATTTGGCTGTATAGAAGACTGACCAGATTCAAGATCCCTTTCCAATTCTAAATTTGGAAGTATTAATTATTCCATTGTTTCTAGCATCCAGTGTCTTTAATGATGTGTGTGTTTATTGTCATTGATCTGTCATTTCACTAGGATTTTCTCATTTTCCTTTGAGTTCAGAAATTTTACCAGATGTAGTTAGTTATTTTTCAGGTTGGGTTATTCCACACTTGAAGAATTGCTTCATTGTGAAAACTTGTGTCTTTCTTCAATTCAAGGAATTAATTTTTCTTCTAAGATTTCTTTGAATATGTTTTTCTATTGCTTTTGCATGGATGGGTATTGGACTTTCTGGATTTATCCTCTATGTCTCCCTATTCTCTTATGTTTCCCATTTTTATCTTTTTGCTCTACATATGATAGGCTTTCTTGCATTTGCATTACAGGTCACCAGCATGGTCTCTATCCCTGTACATTCCAGTATTTTCCTTGACTTTTCATTTTGTTAGTTATAAATTTAATGTCCAAAAATTCTTTCATGTTATACATACATCTTCATAGAAATCTGCTTGTTTTTAGGATATAATACATGTCTCTTGATTCTCAGAGAATACTATTTACAAATGCTTAAAATTGTAGTCTGCCTCTTTTATCATTTGTTTCCTCTAGAGTAGATTGTTCTATTAGTTTCTCCTTGACCTTCTATTTTTTGGTAATGATTTCCCTGAAATGTATGGTGATCTTTCTTTTGTCTATTCATGAGTGAAAGACTATAGTTATTAATATGGAAAACTGTAGTGGGCTTTCTCTGAGTTGTTTAGGTTTCTTTCTCTAACAGAGCTTTTCCTTTTATGGGGTCGTTATAATGAGTTCTCTAGACCCATAGTACTACTGATTCCCTAGGATAGGATGCATGTTATTGTTAGTCACTGTCTACTTAATTTTGATTCATGGAGACCTTATATATGAAAGAATGAAACACTGCCCAGTTACTTATCTTCCAGTATTAATTTGGACAGTATTCTGTTGTGAACTGTAAGGTTTTCATTGATTAATTTTCAGAGGTAGATCTCCAGACTCTTCTCCCCAAACTTTCTTAGTCTGACAGCTCTGCTGAAAACTGTTCCCCATGGGTGACGCTGCTGGTGTTTGGAAACCAGTGACAAAGCTTCCAGGATCGTAGTAACTAGAAGTGAAAGAAGCTGTCTAATGCTTCTAGTTTAAGAAGCACATGTTCTTTTTCTTATTCTCTCAAAAGCTACCAAAGACCAGAAGAATTAAAAATAATGCAGCTAGCAAAATCTCAGTACTTAAGCATATCTATTTTCTTACTATGTGCTTGGATTATTTTTACCAATTAAATAGATTAGAAAAATGAACTTAAAATTAATAGCCGGAAAAGGTGTATTTTAGCGCAGAATGCGCCTTTGCCTTTGTAGGCTTCTTTTTATGTAGAGCTTTGTAGACACGTGTATGTTTTTCTGTGAATCTTAAGATACAGGATATTTTCTTTGAGTGGGAAGAGATGATCCACAGTGTTTTGTAAAGCTGTGCTCATAAGGCCTTAAGTTTGCCTGTACTAGGGATATGTAAACAGAAGCCACCTATCAGGATCTCTCAACTTCTGCACTATTAACATTTTGAGTTGCATGATGGGTTATTCTTTGTCATGGGGGCTGTCCTGTGTGTTGTAGTCTCTACCCACTAGATGCCAGTAGCACTCTTTCACATTTGCGACAGCCAAAAATATCTCCAGATATTGCCAAATGTCCCTTGAGGGAGCAACATTACCTTTCCCTCCCAACCCCAGTTAAGTACCACTGCTATAGAGGAAGGCATTCCTGGGTGGTAGGAATGGTTAAGCTGTTGGTTACCAACCAAAAGCTCTGCAACACGTTAATTTACATGAGTTGGAATTGACTTGAAGCAACTGGTATGGCTTTTGCTTGGCTGTAGAGGATTCCACACAACTTCTGTCCAGATTCTCAGCCAGGTGACCTGTGCCAACTAACTACTATGAGTCTGAACTGTTGTTGGGGAAGAGTCAGCATTTTGTATAGACTTAGTTTCTTCCTTTTCACTTTTGTGTTTCCAACTCCGGCAAGCTTCCTTCAGAAGTGTTAAATTCAAATGATATTTTTGAGTGGCAACTCTGTTACACAATCTATCCCATGTACACATCTCTATTTGACAATTTTTTTCTTTTTTATGGGAACAAGTAAGGAGTGGATATCCTGATTTTCCTCATCAAAACTGGGTTTCTCTCCCTAGCAAAAATTCACACATTTCATGTTGCCTTAGGAGCAGATCTTATCAGTTGTTAGGACTGAAAGTATTAGTAAAACATTCTCATTTCCATATTTTTAAATGCAGTAATGAGGGAAAAATTACTTTATAAAAGGCACCATATAAAACTGAAAATTAGCGGAATTAAAATATGGACAAAATCACAGTTGATGTGTGTATTTGTTCCAGTTAAAATATCGTTGGAATGGAAAAACTGAGGAACGGATAGGGTGATGTTTGAACAACATGATCAACATAAGTTAATATCACTAATCTGTAAATGTAAAGAATGTTGAAATAGTGAATATAATGAATGCTTTGTTCCATAGATGAATACAATTGTTGTTAGTACTGCTGAGTTGGTTCCAACTCATAGCAAGCCTATATAGGGTTTCTGAGACTGTATCTTTCTCACACAGAGCAACTAGTGGACTCAAACCACCAACCTTGTGATTTACAGTCCAATGCTTATTCTACAGAGCCATATACAAGTATGCTTGCCATAATAGATTATTAATGTTAAGAGCCATCGAGTTGGTTCCAACTCATAATGACCCTGTATAAGATTTCATAGGAGTGGCTGGTGGGTTTGAAATGCTGACTTTGTGGTTAGCTTATCCTACAGAACCAGACCAGGACTACAATACATACATATATATATATATGTTGTTAAGTGCTGTCGAGTTGGTTCCAACTCATAGCAATCCTGTATAGGGTTTCTGAGGAATGACTGGTGAATTTGAACTACCAACCTTGAGGTTCAAACTGACCTCGTGGTCCATTGCTTATCCTACATAACCACACCAGAACTCCAAGTATATTGATAAATAGAGAGAAAGAGTTGAATTACATTCTTCAAACTCAGATTACACTATAAGTATCAAAACCGGAGAAAAACAGTTTTAATGCAAAATTTGATTTCATGTATTTGAAATTAAAAATATATGTAGTTTAAACCTATTAAGTTGGACTGTTAGAAGCTAACCTGCTTTTACTTTTTATTAAAGAATTGTGGATTTTGAAGTTTATCTGAAATGCAAACTATGATTTACTCTATTTTTATAAAGAGTATAAATCATGTTTTTCTATATTGGAATGCATTGCTAATTAAGGTTATCCTTTAAAGTAATTCTTACTTTAGAAAATGTAACTATGAATTTATACTTTGAGAGTTGCATCTTAATCCACAGAGATTAGTATAATAATTGCAAAATAAGCAGAATCCTGACAGGTGTTAAAATTTGAAATATAATATACTTTCATGAAATTATGTCACCATTAGGTACTATTGAGTAGGTTCTGACTCGTAGTAACCCCATGTACAATAGAATGAAACACTGCTTGGTCCTGTGCCAGCCACACCATCATTG
Organism: Chrysochloris asiatica; assembly: GCF_000296735.1. Taxonomy (NCBI): domain Eukaryota; kingdom Metazoa; phylum Chordata; class Mammalia; order Afrosoricida; family Chrysochloridae; genus Chrysochloris; species Chrysochloris asiatica. The sequence goes on from NW_006408530.1 coordinate 26,931,163, forward strand.
TTCTGTTGCTGCCACTGTGTCAATAACATGAAATTATACCTAATGAAATTAGACATAATTAATTACCCTACTTATTGGGATAGAGTCTGGTGTTCTGTAGCTGGGCCATCACTATTAATTCCATAAACGTGTGTATGTATATATTTTGGGACTTCTGGTGTGGCACTGTAGGATCAGCACTGGACTGCAAACTACAAGGTCAGCAATCAAACCCATCAGTTGCTCTTCAGAAACCCTATACAGGGTCGCTGTGAGTCAGAATCAACTCAACGGCACTTAACATATGTGTTGTTGTAAAGTGACATCATCAGGTCAGCTCCAACACATAGGGTTTCAGAGGCTGTAAATTTCTGTGTGAGCAGAAAGTCTTTTCTTTCTCCCATGGAGCAGATGGTGGTCTCCAACCACTGACCTTGTGGTTTGCAATCCAGTTTTTACCCTGGAGAAAGAGACAGAGATAAAGCCTCCACATAAACCTCTATAGCCTTCAACATAAGCTGGGCAGGCTGCATTCCTGTTAGGAACTGTTGAGTTGGTTCTGACGCATAGTGGAGCGCTATGCATAACAGAACAAAACACTGCCTCCTCCGTCCTGCGCCATCCTCACAATTGTTGTCATGTTTCAGTCCATTGTTGCAGTCATTGTGTCCGTCCATCACGTTGGAGGTCTTCCTCTATTTCTCTAACACCCTGCTTTATCAAGCATAATGTCCTTTTCCAGAGATTGATCCCTACTGATAACATGCCTGAAATGTGTGAGACAAAGTCTCACAATTCTCACATCCAAAAAGAATTCTGGGTACAATTTTTCTAAGACAGATTGGTTTATTCTTCTGGTAGTTCATAGTACTTTTCAATATTCTTATCCAGTGTCATAATTCATATGTATCCATTCTTCTATGGTCTTCCTTATTCACTGTTCAGTTTTCATATGCATATGATACGAGGTGATTGAAAATGCCATGCCTGGTTCAGGTGCATCTTAGTGCTCAAGCGGACATCTTCGTTCTTTAGTATTTTAAATAGGTCTTTTGCAGCAGATTGGCCTAATAATGAATGTATCATTTAATTTCTTAACTGCTGATCTGTGAGTGTTGATTGTGGATCCAAGTAAAAAGAAATCTTTGACAATTTCAATCCTTTTTCCATTCATGATGATGTTATTTATTGGTCCAGTTGTCAGGATTTTTGTTTCCTTTACATTGAGGTACAATCCATACAGGAGGTTCTTATCAATAAGTATTTCAAGTGCTCTTGGCATCCCACAAGCAAGATTGTGTCATGTATATATTGCAGGTTGTTGATGAGTCTTCCTCCAATCCTGATTCTTGGATTATTTGCTCAGCATACAGATTGAATAAACATGGTGAAACAATATAATATTTTCTTAAAAAATGTTTTATTGTGAATTAAGTGATAGTTTATATGGGAGAACATTAGCTTTACAGTCATCCTATTGTATATCGTTTCATTGCCTTGGTTACAATCCCCTCCATGCATCGTCAAACAACCAAAGGGTATACCCCACAAGGCTGCCCCTCAGTCAAAAGCTTACAGCCCCCTTCCCTCTCTGGGTCTAGAGTCCCCAGCCACTCCATCTATCTATATCATCCTCTCTGCTTCCATCTCTGGCATCACTGTTTCTCTGGGTAGGGTCCCTCACTCCGCTCTTCTCCCTTGATGGTCCCAGGAACCTCCACTCCTGGATTGCAAAGTCAACCACTCCCCTCCTTTTGCTACAAAATGTCTACCTTTACATTTCCAACCCTCATAGTCAGTCCTGATAGCAGTTATTCACTATTGTACCACAAGAGTCCTATCTCCATCTCCTTTCATCAGTACCGCACAGACAGATCAGATACTACTCAGTGGAGATTCTACTTTCCTCCAGGCCCTCTGGATCTAGGTTCCCTCTTGAAAGCTTGTAAGCCAGTCACTTCTTCCTTTTGTAGCCCTCCCATTTTGGGTACTCAATGTCCAAGTTGCCCATCCCTGTCTACTCTGTGTATGGATGGGGTGGGAATGATCCTCGCTATAAAGATTTGTTCCTTCTTTTGAGCCACTGCATCAATAGGTGTAGGTCAAGTTCATCAAATTGTATCAGATTACTCTTTTTTTCCTTTCTGCTTCTATTGAGTTCTGATCATCCAGCCATTGAAGCCAGGTCAAGTAGGTATTATCTGCAAGTGTGGATATTCTTGTGCATATACCCTCTCTTCTTATCAACTGGATGCTTCACTCTTCACTCTAGTCCTCTGCAGCTATGTTACTGACTCTGGGCCCAGGAGTCCCCAGGTCTTGCCATACTGCTGGCCAACCAGATCTCCACCCGAGTTCACAGGAGTCTATTGAACGTGGTAAGACTTAGCTTGCAGCTTCATTGCTGTTTTTCCCTCACTTCTCCTTATCGGTGACCAACGTGGTCACCAGTCAGAGTACATGTCTGCTCGTGTATTCCCATTGAGTCTTACTCTTGGAAGGAGGTTTGCCCTGAGGGGACCCGACTGCTTGCCTTCATGTCTCCTGGGTGAGCAAACAATATAATCTTGATGTATACTTTTCCTGATTTTAAATCATTCAGTATCCCCTTTTTCTCTTCTAAAGATTGCCTCTTGATCTATGTACAGGTTCTTCATGAGCACAATTAAATGTTCTGGAATTCCCATTCTTCTCAATGTTATCCACAATTTGTTATGATCCACATAACCTATATAGACACATCTACCTAGTGTGGTGCTATAAGATAATCACTGGATCATAAAGTCAGTTTGAACTGCAAGGTCAGTGGCTCAAACTCACTAGCCACTCCTCAGAAACCCTATGCAGGGTTGCTGTGAGTCAGAACCGACTAAATGGCACTTAACAACATTATTAACATAGGCAATATTCTCCTGTTAAACTTTTCTTACTACATAAATGCCTGCATCATTTCATTGGCAGAAAGAAGTCCCTTTGTATATGAAATGACTGAAAATACTATGGTTTGTTTCAGCTGCAACTTAGCCTTTAAAGTAACATCTTTGCTTTTTAACATGTAAAGAGATCTTATACAGCAGATTTATCTAATGCAATATGGATCAAAGTAAAATGAAATCCTTGATAACTTCAACATTTTCTGTGTGTCCTGATGCTTCTTAGTTCAGTTGTGAGGATTTCTGTTTGCTTCATGTTAAGGTGTAATCCATATTGAAGACCGTAGTCTTCAATCTTCATCAGTAAGTGCTTCAAGTCTTCTTCATTTTCAGCAAGCAAGGTTGTGTCATCTGCATATTGCATGTTGCCTATGTCAATGAGTCTTTCTCCAATCCTGATACTGCATTCTTCATACAGCCAGTTTCTCAGATTATTAAGTACCAAGGCAGTCCATGGTACTTTTCAATATTCTTATCCAGTGTCATAATTCAAATGCACCCATGCTCAGCATACCGAGTGTTAATGAGTCTTCCTTCAATTCTGATGCCACTTTCTTCTTCATGTAATCCAGTTTCTCAGATTATTTACTCAGCATACAGATTGAATAAATGGGCTGGAAAGATACAATACTGATGCATGTCTTTCCAGATTTTAAATCATGTATTATATCCTTGTTCTGTTTGAATGACTTCCTTTGGCCTATGTACAGATTCTGCATCAGAACAATTAAGTGTTCTGAAACTCCCCAATCTTCACAAATTTATCATAACTTGTTATGATCTACACAGTTCAGTGCTTTTGCAGAGTCAATAAAGCACACACAGGTAAACTTTTTTCTGCTATTCTCTGCTTTCAGTCAAGATCTTACATCAGCAATAAAATCTCTCCTCATCGCACATCTCTTCTGAATCCAGCTTGGATTTCTGACAGTTCCCTTTGATGCACTGCTGTAGCCTTTTTAAAATTAGCTTCAGGAAAATGTTACTGCCTATGTTTTATAAGTTCCACATTTCATAGTGTCACCGTTCTTTGGAATGGGCACAAATATGGATCTCTTCCAGTTAGTAAGCGAGGTATCTGTTTTCCAAATTTCTTGGCCTAACCTTACATCAGTTTGCTGAAATATTTCAATGGGTATTCTGTCAACTCCTGAAACCTTGTTTTCTATCACTGCCTTTAGTGCATCTTGTGCTTTTTCCGTTAGTACCATCAGTTCTTGATCATATGCTACCTTGTGAAATGGTTGAATATTGACCATTTCTTTTTGATACAGTGACTTTTTGTATTTCTTCTATCTTCCTTTGATACTTTCTGTATCAGTCAATATTTCCCCCATGTTGTTGCTGTTATTAAGTGCCATCCAGTTAGTTACGACTCATAGTGATCCTGTATAGGGTTTCCCAGGAGCAGCTGGTGAGTTTGAACTGCTGACCTTGTGATTCACAGTCCAGTGCTGATCCTACAGTACCACACCAGGAGTCCATAGAACCCTTCGATATTTCAAATC
>NW_006408530.1:26936377-26963180 GCF_000296735.1 Chrysochloris asiatica
CTATGAGCTGGAACCAACTCAGCAAGACTTAACAACAACAACAAAGCATAGCATTCATTGTCAAAAAGAACATGTCAAGATCTGTCCTGAAGTACAACACTGTAGGATAATCACTGGACCAAAAGGTGGTTTTGAACCACAAGTTTTGCAGTTCAAACTTACCAGCCACTCCTCAAAAATCCTATACAGGGTCGCTATGAGTTGGAACTTAACAACAATAACAGCAGTTTTAATGGCAGCAGTTCACCAGGACTTATTTCCGCAGTGCCTCTGGGTATGCTTGAACTGCTGAACTTTCAGTTAGATGTCATTGGGAAGCTATTTGTGCCACTTACAGACCATGGTTATGAATCATGCTGCTAACCTCAAGGTCAGCTGTTTGAAATTATCAGCGGTTCCACGGGAGAAAGTTGAGGCTTTCTGCTCCTGTAAAGATTTGCAGCTCGGAAACTCTGTATAGGGTCACTATGATTCAGAACCGACTCCACGGCACATAACAACAACAACAACAGACCTTTGGCACATGATAAGCTTTTTAAATGACCCATAGAATTGACCTGATTCTTCTTCATAAGTCAACTATCCTTAATTAAATTATGAGAGTTTCAACTCAGTGTTTTCTCTTTTCATTTCCTTGCCAGGAAACTGAGAGTTAATTTATAGTTCAAGAGCAACAGTGTGTTTACTAAACCAAAGTTTCTAGTTTTCTCTCCTATTATATAGTTCTTAGATTTTTATCCTTTCTGAAATGGTCCAATTATATATGGTTTATATGCTTCAGAAATACATTTTGAAAGTATCAGGGCTAAAAATTCCTTTGCCAGATGTTCCATGATTGTTGTCCTAATGTGCCTGTAACACTAATTTGGTGGTGTCATTTCAATTCTGTGGATATGAATTTTCTCTGAAAATTTCCTTCAGAAAATTGAGGTGGTTGATTTCAGCAATTCCCAAAGGCTGGTCCATGGGCCAGCTGCAACAGCCACAGCTAGAAAGCCTGTTCAGAACCTCCAGGCATGTTACATCAGTGTCTCTGGGTTGGGGCCAAGGCATCAGGTGATGCTGGAGCCCAGCCAGGTTTGGGAACCTCTTAGACCAGATGGTGTCTTAGAGGCTTTTTGGCTCTGGCTTTATGCTGATTTTAGAGCTCTGGGCCCTGGTGGGTGGGGACATAAGCCAGCACCCAGGAAAGGACTTGCTTGCATTGGGATGCTGGAAGTGCCTCGGGTCATGAGGAGTTTCTCCAGCTTTTGCAAACCTCCACTCCCACAGTTGTATTAAGTATTTCTCTCAGGGCACTCTGCAGACATCGTATTCCTTGGCGTTGGAATTACAAGTCAACATGTTTTCATATTCCACTTAACTCAAAGGAACTGTATGAATGAACGCAAAGACTGGATGCCAACAACCTTCAAACCACCATGGGCGAACGTAAGTAGGAATTCCATAAATGCCTGAATGAATAAACGTGTGAAGTATTGAGAGAAATTCCTCAGAAACACTTTGATTACCTCTACTTTAGAAACAATGGAAAACTCATCCTAAGTATGTTTGTAGCATCTTTACTGGAGCTCAGCGCTTATCAAGGAAAAGACACTTCACTTTCTAATAGGATGATCGTAAGGACCTTTCTGTCAAGGCTTCTTCACTGGACTGAAATAGACTGCTCTTTGTTTGATTCTGTCAAACCTAAATCTGTCTCTCTTTTTTTTTTTTTTCCTGCATCAAATAAAGGATACTTTCTCTACTTAGGGAACTGGCTTACTACATTAGGGAACTGGCTTACTACATTGTTTACACTTTCAGAAGCAAAAACAGATAGCCACAAAATAAAATTTGACATTCATCATCATGTTTGTTTTTACACTTGAGCCCACTGTTGCTGCGATTAAGTCAGACTGTTTCATTGAAGGTCTTCCTCTTTTCCACTGACCGCTTTACCAGGTATGATGTACCTCCTGATAACATGTCTGTAGTCTGCCATCCTGGCTTCTAAAGAGCATTATGGCTGTACTTCTTGCATCACAAATTTGTTTGTTCTTTTGGCAGTCTGTAGTATTTTTAATGTTCTTCTTCAATACCAAAATTCAAATGCATTGATTCTTCTGCAATCTTCCTTATCCATTGTCCAACTTTCACATGTATATAAAGGCTATTGAAAATACTATGGCTTGGGTCAAGTATACCTTAGTCTTCAAACTGATAGTTTTGATCTTTATAGAAATTTTTGTGCAGCAGATTTTCCTAATGCAATATGTTGCTTGATTTCTTGGCTACTGCTTTCAACAGTGTTGATAGTGGTTCCAAACAAAATTAAGTCTATGGCAATTTCAATCTTTTCTCCATTTATCATGATGTTATTTACTAGTCCCGTTGAGAGAACTTTTGTTTTCTTTACATTTAGCTGCAATCCATACTAAAAGGCTGTAGCCTTTGATCTTCATCAGTATGTATTTTAAATCTTCTTGCTTCCAACCAGCAAGGTTGTATCATCTGCATATCTCAGGTTGTTAATGAGTCTTCTTCCAATCATAATGCCAAGTTCTTTTCCATATAATCCAGTTTCTCAGATTCTTTGCTCAACAAACCGATTACATAAGATTAAATAAATGATATAACCCTGACACATACCTTTATTGATTTTAAACCATTCAATATCATCTTGTTCTTTTCTAACAATTGCCTCTTAGTTTACCTCATGAGGACAAAAAAATGTTCAAGAACACCCATTCTTCACAATGTTATCCATAGTTTATCATGATATATACAGTTGAAAGCTTTTGCATAGGCAGCAAAGCGTAAGTAAACATGTTTCTGGTATATCTTCTTTCAGCCAAGATGCATCTGACATCAGCAGTGATATCCTTTATTAGATACCCTCTTCTGAATCCAGCTTGAATTTCTAGCATTTCCCTTTCAATGAACTATTGCAACTGTTTTTGAATTTTCTTTAGCAAAATTTTTACTTCCAGGCTATTAATAATATTGTTCCTTGATTTTTACATTCTGTTTAGTCACCTCTCTTTGGAATGGGCACAAATATGGGTCTCTTTCATCAGCTGGCCAGGTAACTTTCCAAATGCCTTGGCATAGATGAGTGAATGCATTCAATGCTGCATCAGTTTGTTGAAATATGTCACTTTGTGTTCTGTCAATTCCTAGAGCCTTATTTATTTATTTGTAAGTGCCTTCAGTGCAGCTTGGACTTGTTCCTTCAGTACTATTGGTTCTTGGTCATATACTACCTCTTGAAATGGCTGAACATCAACCCCTTCTTTCTAATACAATCTGTCGATTCCTGCCATCTTTTTTTAATGCGTTCTGCATCATTCAATATTTTGTCCATGGACTCTTTCACTGTTGGAAGTCCAAGCTTGAATTTTTTCTTCAGTTCTTTCTGCTTGAGAAATGCTGAACATGTTCTTCCCTTTTTGATTTTCTAACTCCAGATCTTGGCACATTTCAGTATAATATATGACTTTGTTTTTTTGAGCTGTCCTTTGAAATGTTCTGTTCAGCTCTTTTACTTCATTTATTTCAATTGCATTAACATCTCTATGCTAGATAGAAACTTTCAGAGTATCTTATGAAATCCATTTTGGTGTGTTTTTTTTTCTTTCCTGTCTTTTTAATGACTTTGTTTCCTTCCTGTATGGTGTTCTCTATGTCATCCCACAACTCTGGTCTTCAGATGTTGTTGTTTAATGTATCAAATTTGTTCTTGAGATGGTTTCTAATTCAAGGTCATATTTTGCCTTATGTGGACTTGTTTTAATTTCTTCAACTTCACGCTGAGTTTGCGTACGAACAATTGATGGTCTGTTCCTCAGTCTGCCCCAGATCTTGTTTTGACTGATGCTTATCAAGCTTTTCCGCTATCTCTTCCCGCAGATGTAGTCAGTTTGATTCCTGTGTATTTCATCTGGTGAGGTTCTTGTGTATAAGTTCTTTTATGTTGTTTTAAGAAGGTATTTGCAATGAATAGGTCTTCAATCTTGCAAAGTTCTGCCATGTGGTCAGTATCATTCTATCACCAAGGCCCCTTTTTCCGTATATTGATCCTTCTTCTTTGTTTCCAACTTTTGTATTCTAATCCTCAGTAATTATCAGTGCATATTGATTGCATTTGATAAATTTCAGTCTGAAGAATTTGGTAGAGTTCTTCAATTTCATCATCACTGGCTTCAGTGGTTGGTGTGTACATTTGAATACTAATGATAATAACTGGACTTACTATAGGGTAGGATTGTGGATATTATCCTACATCAGACAGTATTGTACTTAACAATAGATCTTAACATTTTATTTTTGACAATGAATTTGACGTCATTCTTCTAAAATTTGTCATTCCCAGCATATTAAACCATATGATTGTCTAATTCAAAATGCACCATACCAGTCCATTTTGGCTCACAGATAGATGCTCTTTATTCATTCCATTTCATCTTTGGCAACCTCCAATTTTCCTAGACTCAGACTTCATATATGCCATATTAATGGATATTTGCAGCTATTTCTCTTCATTTTTAAGTTTTGCCCCAAAATAAAGATTCTGAAAGCTTTATGCCATTCAAGTCATTATCAACTCTACTTTGAGTAGGCTGCTCTTCCTCAGTTATCTTTTGAGTGCCTTTCAACCTGAGGGTCTCATCTTCTGGCCCTATTTCTGACATAGTCTGTTACTATTCACAATGTTTTCATCTCTGGTACTTTATCTGACAATATTCTGCTGTGATTCCTAAGGTTTTCAGTGGCTGAAACAATTCAGAAGTAGTCCATGTCTCCTTCCTAGCTTGCCTTAGTCTGAAAGTTCCGCTTAAACCTGTCCACCATGGATGAACTTGCTGTCATTTAGAATTTCAGTGCCACAGCCACGGAAAGCCACCACAGTATGACAAACTTAAAGATGAGTGGTGAAGTACAATATGCCATGTCTACTTTTTAGTATATTGCTAATTATATTGTTAGAGAATTTGGTCACTAATATAGGTAAAATAGATTAGTTTTCATTTCAATTTTATGATAGAAAAATGTATGATCAAGATTTCTGATCTAACTTTTAATTCTGATATTTTAGTGCTTTTCTATACTAATTTCCTCTTTAATTCTTTGGTAAACTACTAGTTTTAATTTACTTATATTTATATACTTTTATATGTTAAGGATTCTCTTAGCATGATCTATTTGCTGTCTTTTATAATTCTAATCGGAGTCCTGGTGTGGCGCTGTGGGTTAATGTGCCGGACTGCAAAGCCATTTGAACTGCAAGGTCGGTGGTTCAAGCTCACCAGCTGCTCCTTGGAAACCCTATACAGGGTCATTATGGGTCGGAAAAGACTCAACAGCACTTAACAACAACAACATAATTCTAATCACCATTTGTCAATATTTTATTTCATGTTAGTTGATTATTTCATGATTGAAACCTTAACAAATTACAAAAATTATATGTTTTAAACAGTCATCTATGAAAATTTCCCAAACTGTCCTACTGCTCACTCAACATATATGTTCCAAAGCAAAAAACAGTTGCTGTTTAGTAGATTCAAGCTTCTAGTAACCTTATGTATGTCAGAAAATAACTGTGCTCTATAGAATTCTGAATGGCTGACCTTCTAGTAGCAGATTTTCTAGCAGTAACATTCCTCTGAGAGGTTTCTATGTGGACTTGGATCTCTAGCCTTTTAGTTAGTAGCCAAGCACTTAACCATTTGCACCACCACCCAAGGATTCCCCAAATATTCATTAACTAGATATACATGTAATATAACATATAGTGCTTATTTTAAAAATCCAACATGGAGAGTCAAGCATGATTCTGTAGTGAATGGTGCTTCTTTTTATACTAGATTAGATGTTTCCAGTCAGTAGAGAAGTATCATCAGGCAGCTAAAAAGTATCATCTGAAGACAGATTTAAGAGGACACAGCCCTTACGATCCTGTTTGATAAAATCACTCTGTTTATCCACAGCATCCCAATTTAGGCTTTTGCTGGGGGAGGGGGGTGTTGGGTTTGATATTTCCATCCAAGAACAGCTTTCTTTTGGGTTCTGAACAAGGAAAGTATTAAGGCATAATTATATGTTTCACAACTTTTAAATTAGTAGAACAAAATCGACATGATGAAGGCACACAGCCAAGTAATTAAGCCAAATTTTTCCATGATATTTGTTTTGATTTATTTGTTTGGATTTGGATTTATATTGAAGTGATGTGGAGCCAAAGCAATTGCATCCAAGTTGTTACTAAATGTAACACCTTTAGTAGCAGGACAGTATTTTATTAGTTCCTGCTGTGGACAAATGCTGTGATCTTTGAATGATATTTAAAGATTTGAAAATTTGTATTAAGAATTACAGGTTACTGAAATTTCTGGGCAATGTATGAATCATGGCAACTGACTTGCCAGTATTGGCATGCCATTTGGCTCCTTAGGTGATGTAACAAACATAATAGCTGTGGAACCTATGATCTTAAGTTGACACTTCACAATTAAATAAAGCATAGTTCAAGGCGCTCAAGACATATCTGAGGATGTATTATAAAAGGGAATCTCCTGTATGGTGCAAATGTTTAATCTGTTCAGTGATGAACCAAAAGTTTGACAATTCTAGTCCATTCAAATGCTCCTCAGAAGAAATGCCTGGCAACCAACTTTCAAGACAAAACAACTGCTGAAATCCCCGTACACGGTGTCTGATGTACATGGTGTCTCCATAAGTTGAAACTAACTGCAGGACAACTGGTTTTTATTATAAAAGAAATAAAACTGTGATTTTGTGTCTGTTTTGTCCTATCTTTCTTCCCACAGCCCTATACATGGCCTCAGTTCTGAATCCATGTAATATACTTTCCAACAGAAACTCATGCTACGTTCTTACTCTGGGTCCTCATGTTGTCCTGGCTACTTCCCTTTCTGTATATACCAGAAAGGAAACTCTCATGATTTTACCTGTGCCTGACCCGTATCCTACTCTGGATGTTAACAAGTCTCATCTGGAATCTTCCCCTTTGTCAGTAGGACTCCCACATGTACTCTTTGACATGTGACGACTTTTTTTTCTTGTATTTAGCTAAATTGCTGTGACACCCTCGCTGAACACCTGTAGTACTTTAAATGGCTAGCTTTGGACCCTGGCTTTTCATTTTCTAAATCTCAGAGCTCTTAGGTTTCTCTTCAACCAAATCTGCCAACCTTCTCTTTTATCTGCAGATAATATATGCATTTGAATGCAGAAGATGAAACATATTTTGCTTTACATATGTACCTCTGTCAGAATCTCTGAAAGTTAAATATTCTTATATCTGCAAGCAGCCAGAGAAGCACTTCCCTAACTATTTTTGTGAACTGGCGGTAGGAGAAGGAAGGTGTGCTCGGGTAATGAAGCTCAAGCCAGGATCTTCTTTTCTCCCAGCTTCAAATGGCACAGGAAACACCCTTCAGATTTCCAACATACCCTCTCAGAATAGAACTCATTTCTGTGCCACAGAACATGCTTCAGCTTCTTGCCTCAAACCAACAGGAGGGATGGCAGATGTATTAGTAAATCACAGAAATTTCTAAATTGTGAAGCAATGCAGCCAAATAACATTGAAAGTATTGATGCAGAAATGTGAGTTGGTGTGTGCCTGAACCCTGACTGATGGGACCTGGCCAGGGAACTAGGCCGCAAGTTTGCCCCATTGCTACAGCAGTTGAGAACCAAAGATGATGGGTAAGATCCGGTGGTACAGACTGGAGAAAATGATTTGCCTAGGGTTAATCCATAGGCAATCAGATATGTTGTGGAAATTGCATTCATCATAGAATTAGTTGAGATCAGGTAGGGCACAGGCAGCAAAGAGCTGGAGCAGAGTTGTTGTTGTTGTTGTTAGGTGCCATCAAGTTGGTACCAACTCATAGCAACCCTATGCATAACAGAATGAAACACTGCCCAGTCCTGGGCCAACCTGGATATGCTAAAATAGAGGTGAGGAATGAGGTACATGGAGGCAGTAAGTCAGGTGCCTGGATGAAAGCTTCAGATCTTGAAGGATCTCTGAGCTTCAGATAGAGCTTAGCTCAAAGAAAGAAAGAAAGAAAGAGAGAAAAACATGAAGAAACCCTAAACCAGATGCTGTCAAGTTAATTCTGTCTCATGGCAGTCTCAAGAATGTAATTTTCTAATCCAGAAAAGAAACTCCTTAGGTTTCAGCTGTGCCTGACCTTTATTCTTCTCTGGATTTTAACTTACAGCCTCAGAAACCCTATACAGGGTTGCTATGAGTAGGAACCGACTCCACAGCACACCACCACCACCACCACCACCATTCTAGAATCAGACTTCTGCTGTGGAGCTGTAGGATCAGCCCTGGACTGTGAACCACGGTCAGCAGTTCAAACCCATCAGCTGCTCCTCGGAAATCTTTTACACATGGTCACTATGAGTTGAAGTGACTCAATGGCAGTTAACAACAATAACAAAAATCTAGAATCTTCCCTTTTGCCATCCTACTATGCTCTCTGAAATGAGTACATTTGCACTACATAGAGTTTTCAATGACTGCATTTTTTAAAGACATTTGCCAGACCTTTCTTCCAAGGAGCCTCTGGATGGACTTGAACTTCCAACCTTCCAGTTAGTAGCCAAGCACATTGATTAATTGTGCCACCCAGGAATTCCAAAGCCAGCACTCTTAAATCCCCTTAGACTAGATGTTTCCCTGGCAGGGCCATTCATCTGTTGGAGCATGTAGGTGTCGAACCTCATTTAATCAGGTGGCAATTCTTGCCCTGGAATTCAGGCTTTTGTCCTGAGCTTGATTTCTATGAAGAATTGCAATTACTGTTTTCTCACAAGGGTTGGGCTTCGTCTCATGAGTGAGAACTTGGTCCATCGATGTTCTATATTAGTCTAAGATTTTAGTGCATGTAAGAAGCATTAGGGAAGATTACTAAAAATGTAGGTTTGGAGACTACTGCTCAGGAGATAGACACTGTTTTTATGTTGGAGCCCAGGGATCTGAATTTTAAGAAATGTTGTTCATCATTGCCATTGAGGTGGTTTTGACTCATGGTGATCCCATGTACTCTAAAACATTGCCTAATCCTGCAGTATCTTCCTGATGTTGCTGTATCCTCAAGTCCATTATTGCAGCCATTGTGTATTTTGAGGAACTTCCAATCTAGGGGGCTCTTCTTCAAACACTTTATTGGACAATATTCTGTTGTACTACAGAGGGTTTTCACGGACTCAATTTCTGAAGTAGATCACCAGGCCTTTCTTAGTATGTTGTTAGGTGCCCGGGAGTTCATTTTTGACTCATAGTAACCCCATGTGAGAGAGTAAAACTATTCTATAGGGTTTTCTAGGCTGCAAACTTTATGGGATGGGAGCTGAACACTAGTTCTTTTCCCAGGGAGTGCCTGTGTGGCCGGCCACAAACCACCAACCTTTTTGTTAGCAACCAAGAACTTAACTGTCATTCCTCCGTGGCTTCTTTTATTACTATATGGTATTAATTTTAGAGGAAATAAGATATGAAGTATATGGGGATTTTCTGAACTGTAAGATGGGAGGTCCTTTTTAAACTTAGCCATTAAATCAGGCCAGGTGCTCTATCAGATGCCTTCCTTTTCCTTTTCTTTCTTTTTTTTTTTTTTTTGTCTCATCCAGTCCTCACCAAAACACCGTAGAGTGTTTAACTCAAATCTATTAATAAGGAGATTGATGCTGAGAGAAAATGAGCAACTTAACACACTTTTCTCTCTAGCACATATTATTTGAGTAAAAAAAGAAGTCATTTATGGTCATTTTTCTTTGTTTCCTAACTTATCATAGTGTTGTTGGTAGGTGCTGTCAAGTCAATTCTGACTCCTAGCGACCTTATACACAACAGAATAAAACACTGTCCACTCCTGTGCTATTTGCACAATCATTACACTTCAGCCAATTGCTGTTGTCACTGCCAATTCATCTTGTTGGGGGTCTTTCTCTTTTTTTGACGCTTCACATAACTAAGCATGTTGTTGGTCTCTAGGGACTGGTCCATCCATAACATGTCCAAAATTTGAGAGACATAGTCTCTCCTTCCTGGCTTCTAAGAAGCACTCTGGCTGTACTTCTTCCAATATAGACCTGTTTGTTCTTCTGGAAGTCCATGGTACCTTCAATATTCTTCAACATCATAACTCAAATGCATCAATTCTTCTATGCTTTTCCTTATTCGTAGTCTAACTTTCATATGTATCTCAGGCTACTGAAAATACTATGACTTGGGTCAAGTGCACCTTAGTCCCCAAACTGATATCTTTGCTCTTTTTAGTGTTGTTAAGTGTTGTTAAGTGCCTTTGAGTCAGTTCCAATCTATAATGACCCTGTATAACGTTTCCGAGGAGTGGCTGGTGAGCTTGAGCATCCAACCTGTGGTTCAAACAACTTTGCAGCCCAGCGCATTAACCCACAATGCCACATCAGACTCCATATATTTTTTTCTTTTTATTGTTGTTATGTGCCGTGGAGTCGGTTCCAACTCATAGTGACCCTGTACAGGGTTTCTGAGGCTGTAAATCTTTATGGGAGCAGATGCCTCATCTTTCTACCCCAGAACAGCTGGTAGTTTAGAACTGCCGATTGTGAGATTAGGAGCCCAATTAGTAACCACTATACTACCAGAGTGCCGTATCTTTTCTCTTAGGTAACTAAAAAACAAACCTATTGTCATCAAGTTGATTCCAATTTATACCAACCCTGTGGGAAATAGTCCTGGGTGGCACTGTAGGATAAGCACTGGACAGAAAAGTCGTTTTGAATCACAAGTTCAGTGGTTCAGACTTAACAATCGCTTCTTGGAAACCCTATACAAGGTCGCTATGAGGGGATAAACAAAGAGCTGGAGTCCTGGTGTGGCACTGTAGTATAAAGCACTGAACCAAAAGGTCAGTTTAAACCACATGATCAGCGGTTCGAACTTACCAGCCGCTCTTTGGAAACTCTATACAGGGTCACTAGGAATCAGAAACAACTCGATGGCACTTTAACAACAAACAGTTTAACCATAAAAGTCAATACTGTTGCTATGTTGTTGTTGTTGTTGTTAAGTGCCGTCGAGTCGGTTCCGACCCATAGCGACCCTGTACAAGGTTTCCGAGGGTGTAAATCTTTACGGGAGTAGAAAGCCTCATCTTTCTCCCGCGGAGCTGCTGGTAGTTTCGGACTGCTGACCTTCAGGTTCGCAGCCCGATTCGTAACCAATACGCTATAGTTCACTATAAAAGTTATCATTATTTTATTTGACAGACGAAAAAAGGAAATATGATTGAATTATACATTTAATTCAAGGAAGAAACGTACGAATCTCTCAGGCAAATCTTTTCCTGTCTCCTGATTCTGGGGGGAAAAAAACCAAAAATTCAAGTATCTAAATGATGGATTTCTGGTGTAGCACTGTAGTAAGCACTGGACTGCAAACCACAAGGTCGGCTGTTCAAGCCCACCAGTTGCTCATCAAAAACCCTGTACAGGGTTGCTATGAGTCCGAATCTACTCAAGGGCACTTAACAACAGCAACAAGATGTAAAAGGAGTCTGTGTATCACTGTAGGTAGGATAAGCACTGGACCATGAAGGCAGTTTGAACCAGACATGGAAATAATCTGGGGAAAGCTGTTCTGTTCTTAGGCAGACGAATAAGAAAATACAAGAGCACTGAGGCCTGAACAAATCTGGGATGTCAGCTTATTTCCTGTTGTGGGATGTGAATAGGTTGAATTGAAATAGTCAGATATAAATTTTAAATCTTAATGAAGGATGCTAACACTTTTGCCTCATCTGATGATGGTACTATGAAACCTGTATAGGGTTACCAAGGATTAGCTGGTGGGTGTGAATAGCCAACCTTGTGGTCAGCAGTCCTGTGCTTATCCTACAGTGTCATACCTAGAACTAGAATGGGAAAAAGCATTGGACCACAAGGTCGGTTTTTAACACTAGGTCAGTGCTTCAAACTCAACAGCTGCCCCTCAGAAACTCATTCCAGAGTTGCTAGATGTTGGAACTGACTCGACAACACTTAACAACAGCAACATAGTTCCGTCACACAGCATTCACCAATCAAATATCCCCAAGCTTGTCACAGTTCTAACAGCTAAGCCTAGTGTCTCCCATGAAGGGTTACTTCATATTTTTTTATGAGGTAACAAAGCATTTGGTAGAAGATTTTACCAACATAAACTGTTCATTTGATTGATTCAATATGAATCAATCAAATAGTTTATTTTGGTGAGTTTCTTCATGTGCTTCCTAACAACCTAAAATTGACTTTTCTTTCCAGTCATTTTTGTTGTTTTCAGAGAGTGTCTTACTCTGGTCATGAAATGTTCTCTCAACCAGGTGTGTCTGGCCCTTCAGCAGAAAGATTGGTTTATGCCACATTATTTTGAGAAGTCACAAAATAGTTTATGACAATAAAACTCGCCACTATCATTCACAATTATTCATAATTGTGCCAGCAGGGTCTCGACATTTCTGCTCTCATGCTGTCTGTGAAATTAAATATTTTTTGTTTGTCATGAAGTTGCCCAGGTTGTACTATCTAATGCCTTTGCCTTTTAATTAAATCCTCTCTCTCTTTTTTTTTCCTTCAGTTTTTCATTTTCTTTTGATTTTTGTAGTGGCAGCTATGTATGTAACAAAACATTTGCCATAGCAGCATTCTATACAATTCTGCATACAATTCAATGATATCAATTATGTTTATCATGTTATTCAACCATCACTATGATTTAGTTCCAGATTGTCCTATCACCCAGAGCAGGAGCTCACTATTCAATTTAATTTAATTTTTGAAATCATATTATTGTCCAGTGGATTTGTCATCATCCACTTACCTAGAAGATCTTTATAAAAATGCACTGTTTTCTTTAACTGTTTGCTTCTAGTGCCTAGATATATAGTTCATGGCCTCAGTAAATGTTTGCTGAAAGAAAAAAAGAAAGACTAGACATGTGAATGAGGATTTCTTCATTCTGCTGGTACACATTTTAGCGTTTCTTATACTAGAGTGATTTTTAAGCCTTTTTAGGAATTGACAATTTACTAGTAAGATATTCTGTATAGATTTTTTTTTATCTATTTCATGAGTGTCTTTCATTTTAATAACCAGAAATAATGAATTATGTATTCTTAATTTGTTTATGCTACAGGGTACATTTGAGCTGTATGTATATTAATGTTTAGAATTTCATTATTTGCATATATTCCAGAGGTTGTTGGGGTTTTTTCACTCCATAAGAGATATTAAAAACATAACACATCACTTTCGCATTCACAAAATGACTGTTTTGGAGATAGCAAATGGTGAGCCATAAAAAGAAACATAACTTCATTCTTTACATGGAAAACAAAAATGTGTAAGAAAATAGGTGTTTTAGAAGCAATAAAAATTGCATTATTATTATCATTCTGTAGGATCCTCAAGTTCTTCTGAAAACCATTGTGTTTCCTTTTTTTCTGGGTAAAAGCAACAGGGAAAAACATGTATTAAACTGAAGTGGTCCTTAATTAATGAAATGTCCACTGAGTTCTTCCACCCTTTTCCTGAATAATGAATACCTGTGGCCCTCGCTTCCCAGCCTCAACCAGGTTCCAAGCATTTCTTAAAAGGCAAAACAAACAAACCCTTTACAAAGTCAACTTACTCCCTGATGTTGGTTTGATTTAGATCCTGGGAAATGCATATGCTCTTCTTAAATTAAGTTGGTAAAGCAATATTTGCTCATTGAAATTCATTGCTTATGAGGAACAGAACTTAGACTGCGGTATTTTCTTAGAAATAATATTTCATGTCAGTGAGATTTATTATTTTATTCTGATATTATAAACTGCACTTTTAACAATTTGTGATTTTAAAAGATCACTTTTTTGTGTGTCTGTAGTTCAAGCAATTGTCATCAAAACCTTGAACATGTTTTGTTTTGTCTTCTCAATTTTTACATTAAGCCTTCTCCTTGAGCTAAGGAAGTACAGTTTATAATATCAGAATAAAATAATAACAGATGAAAGATAAAGCACAGGGATGCTTCTTCTTGAACTTAAAAGAGTTTTCTGTGTTATTTATTAATTTATTTTTTTAGTGTAGAATTTAGTATTTGAATACCATGTATTTACAAAATTCACTGTTGAAAAATGTAAATATATAATGATAGTACAAGATAAAACATGAAAGTTTCATAAACATAAAATAATATAGAATATGATAATTAGTAATAACTTTATTAATGAAACCTGAAATTTAGGACTGGATGCACTAAATCCTAAGAGACTGAGATCTCTAGGTAAGAATAGTGAAGGAGGAGGACTGGAAATGGACCTTTCTTTTACTCTATTTTATTATGTAATCACAGAATAGTCTTTAAGCTCACTGGTCACAATCAATAATTTTTCTTCTTAACAGAATTCTCCTCTGATTTTCAGTGCTCTGTTTTATGTCTGAATTCCTCTTTTGCTAAATTTGCAGCAACATGCCATCTTTGATTTCTAAAAGTAAATCCAGGGATCAATATGTATAAGTTTCTATTTCAACTGTTTACATATGGCAGTTTCTTCTTCTTATCAAAATAAATACATTTCCATAGTGTATATATATATATATTGTGTGTATAGTATCAGGAGCAGCATTTTCTCTTCTTAGCCCATTTTTAGCCATTTCAGTAAAAAACCCTACAAGTTGATACTATGTATTTTGCACAATTTTTTCTTGTCTGTATTAACATTCTTTGTGGGACAAAGATGACGCTTGTTCCACACACACACACACACACACACACACACACACCATTAAGACTTAAAGCCTTGGAAACCTTATACAGTGTTGTTATAAGTCAGAACAGACTTGAAGCACTTAGCAACAACAACCACAACAGCAGCTATCATCCTTGTCCACCAATTGGACCGTGACTGCAAGGTAGTCCAGAAAGAAGCTAGTCTGAACAACAAGCAGGATGTCTGAGTGCAGTGCTGGAGGATAAGTGATGATGCCAGGTGGATGTTTAAGATGTGCTTGCTCTCACACATAGTGCTAAGAGCTTTACAACAGACTCTGAGATAGATGCAGTAGTATTAGCCCTATGTCATAGGTGAAGAGGCCAAGGCTACAGAGGGGAAACAAACTTTAATTGCTCATCATTCCTCTTCCTCATTGAGAAACAGCTGTGTTGTGAGTACCTGGCACAGTGCCAAGCACATATAGCATTCATGAAAAATTGATGAATGGAGATGTGACATAATTGGCAAATGACAAAGTCAGTAAAAGAATCCATGGCATCTGACTACAACCTATTCACATAACCATAAGCAACATGTCAGAGACAAGATGTTCAGGACACCCTAGAGAACCAAATTCAGGTAAGGTGGTCAGAGCAAGGAGAGTCTGAGACTGAGGAATTTTAGAGCTGCAAGTTGAAACTGGGGAAGAGAGAGGCAGTTTGGACAAACTTGATAAAGAATGAATATGCATAAGCAAATTTTATAAGTAGTTTGCATATGCTATTGTGGTCAGTCTGGACCGACTTAAAGTAGGGAAGATACTTTCCCAGCCTTCCTCCTCAGGTCCCTGTCTAAGGAATGATGGGTCCAGGTAGAGTTTGGCTGATATCAGATAAAAGATCCTGAGGTACACTAACATGTGCATGGTGACATTTGAGACCATTTTTCTGACCCATTCTCTTCCATCACCATCATGTTGTTAAGTGCCTTAAAGTCAGTTCTGACTCAGAGCGACCTTGTATAGGCTTTCCAAGGAGCCGTTGGTGAGCCTGAACTGCCAACCTTGCAGTTCAGCACATTAACTCACTGTGCCACACCAGGACTCCAGTGGTGCCATATCCTACAGAGATTGCATTCAGGGCAGGGGAGAGGTCACAACTAAGGATAAAATATGCCATGTGGACACCTGACAGATTACATTGTTTTAGTTGGATCTTCAGTGGTCTTCTCAACTGGCCCATTTGGAAGATGCCATATAACAAACCCAGAAATAGGACATATGCCCTTTTGGGTTTGTCATTTAAAATAAAAAATCCTCCTCAAACTCTGTGCCCAACAGAAACTAACCTCAAAAAACACACACTACATTTTCAACAGTTTCCATTAGGCAAAGACACAAATTTTTTCTTCCTGCCAGATCTTCATTGTTGGTATTGCAAGGTGCCATCGAGTCCATACCGACTTACAGCAACCTTATGCACAATATTGCAAAACACTGCCCAGTCCTGCACCAACCTCATAATCACTTATTTACCTAACCCCATTGCCACTGCCACAGTGCCAATGCATCTAGTTGGGGGGCTTTCTTTTCTCACTGACCCTTTACTTTACCAAGTATGATGTCCTTCTCTAGGACTGGTCTCTCCTGATAACATGTCCCAAGTATGAGAAATTAAGTCTGGCTGCCCTGGCTTCTAAGAAGCATTCTGGTTGTACTTCTTCCAACACAGATTTGTTTGTTCTTTTGGTAGTCTGTGGTACTTTTAATATTCTCGTCCAACACCAGAGCTCAAATACATCAGTTCTTCTACAGTCTTCTTTATTCATTGTACAATTTTTATATGCATATAACGTTATTGAAAATACCATGGCTTGTGTCAGGCATACCTTAGTCCTCAAAATGACACAAACTGAAGACTCATTAACAACCTGTGATATGCAGATGATACAACCTTGTTTGCTGAAAGCAAAGAGGACTTAAAATACTTCATCTGTAAGTAATTCTGAGGGATTAGTCACTGAAAACCTTGTGAATAGCATCAGAATATTGTCTGATAATGTCAGATGATGACCCAGGGGAAGACTGTAGAATAACCATCAATTGCTCAAATTATAGTTCAGGCTGGAACTAAAAAATATTAAAACAAGTTCATGAAAGCCAAAATACAACCTTGAGTTTCTCCCACTTGAATTTAGAGACCATTTTAAGAACAGATTTGAGGCATCGAACACTAATGACTGAAAATAAGGGGAGCTCTGGGATGACATCAAGAATGTCATATATTTTTTAAAAAAACAAAAGAAAGGGAAAAAAAGATCAAAATAATTGTCAAAGGGAACTCTGGAACATCCTTTTGAACCTGAAGTAGCAAAAGGGCATGTAAAAAATGATGAAGTAAAAAGAATTGGACAGAAAATTTTAAAGGATAGCTTGAGAGACAACAAAGTAAAGTATTATAATAAAATATGCAAAGACCAGAAGGGAAGAACATGCTCAGCATTTCTCAAGCTGAAAGAACTAAAGAAAAATTTCAAGCTTGGTTGAGCAATACTGAAGGATTCTCTAGACAAAATGGAGTCCTAGTGTGGCTCTGTGGGCTAATGCGTCAGACTGCAAAGTCATTTGAACTGCAAGGTTGGTGGTTCAGGCTCACCATCGGCTCCTTGGTAAACCCTCTACAGGGTCACTATGGGTTGGAATCGACTCGACGGCACTTAACCACCACCAAAACAACAATAGACAAAATATTGAATGGTGCAGAAAGCATTAAAAAAAGATGGAAGAAATACAGAGTCACTGTACCAAAAAGAAATGATCAATATTCAGCCACGGCAGGTACTAAAGGAAGAGTTCCAGCTACGCTGAAAACATTGGGTGGGGGTGGGGAGGTGTCCAGAAATTGACTACGCAACAATTGAACTATTTCAAGGACTGATGTAGTGCTGGAAGCACTCGCTAGTCTATGCCAAAAAAATCTGGGAAACAGTGACCTGGCCAGCTTACTGATGTTGTTGATATGAGGTGCCATTCAGTCAATTCCAACTCCTAGTGGCCCTACATACAACTAAGGAAACACTGCCCACTCCTGCCCCATCCTCACAACTTTGTTTCTGCCACTGTGTCAATCCATCTTATTAAGTGTCTTTCTTTTTTTCAATGACCCTCCACTTCACCAAATATGATATTGTTGGGGGTTTTTTCCCCAAGGACTGGTCCTTACTGAAAACATATCCAAAGTATGAGTGATACAGTCTCACCATTGTCTCTTCTAAGGAGCAATCCAGCTTTCTTCCTAGATTTGTTTGTTCTTCTAGCAGTGCCCGGTACTTTCAATATTGTTCTCCAACACCATAGCTTAAATGTGTGGATTCTTTTCCACTCTTCCTTGTACATTGTCCGACTTTCACATGCATATGAGGTAATTAAAAATACCATGACTTGGGGCAGGCTCACCTTAATTCTCAAATGGACATCTTTGCTGTTTAACAATCTTTTGTAGCAGAGATCCAAGATTTGATTTTTTGACTGCTCCTTCCATGAGCATTGATTATGGATTCAAGTAAAATAAAATCATTGACAACTTCAATCTTTTCTCTGTTTATCATGATGATATTTAGTTGTACAATTGTGAGAATTTTTGTTCACACTGAAGTGCAGTCCATATTGAAAGATCTTTGATCTTCCATCAGTATTTCAAGGCCTCTTTGCTTCCAGAAAGCAAAGTTGTGTCATCTACATATCACAAGTTGTTAATGAGTCTTCCTCCAATCCAGATGCCACATTCTCCTTCATATAATCCAGCCTTTTAGATTATTTGCTCTATCTACAGATTGACTCAGGATGGTGAAAGGATAAACCCCTGTTGTACAACTTTGCTGGTTTTAAATTTTAAGTATCCCCTTATTCTGTAAGAGCAACTGCCTCTTTGTCCATGCACAGGGTCCTCTGAGCACAATTAAGTGATCTGGAGTTCCCACTCTTCACAGTATTATCCATAGTTTGTTATGACCCACAGAAACAAATGCATTTTCATATTAAAAATAAACATCTTTCTGATATTTTCGGCTTTCAGCCAAGAGCCATCTGACATCAGCAATGATATCCCTCAGTACACTTCATCTTCTGTGTCTAGCTTGGATCCCTGGCAGCTCCCTGTCAATGTACTGCTGCAACAGTGTTTGAATTATCTTCAGCAACATTTTACTTGCATGTGATAATTAATAATGTTAATCCATAATTTCCACATTCCATTAGGTCACTTTTCTTTGGAAAGCACACAAAAATGGATCTCTTCCAATGGGTTGGCCAAATATGTGTATTCCATACTTCTTGGCATAGATAAGTGAGCACATCCAGTGCTATATAACTTTGTTGAAACATTCCAGTTTGTATTCCATCATTTCCTGGTGACTTTTTTTTTCTCCAGTGCTTTCAGTACAGCTTGGACTTATTCCTTCAGTAACATTGGCTCTTGATTGTATGCTATCTCTTAAAATGGCTGCATATCGACTAATTCTTTTTGACACAGTGACTATGTATTCCTTCTATCATCTTTGGATGTTTTCTGCATCATTCAATATTTTGTCCATAGAATTCTTCAGTATTGTAAGTCGAGGCTTGAATTTTTTCTTCAGTTTTTTTCATCTTGAGAAATGTTGAGCGTGTTCTTCTTTTTTGGCTTTCTAACTCCAGGTCTTTGGACATTTCATTATAATACTTTGTCTACTCAAGCTGCCTTTTGAATTTTCTGTCCAGCTATTTTGCTTCATCATTTCTTACAGTCCCTTTAGCTTCCCTATGCTCAAGAGCAAGTTTCAGAGTCTTTTCTGACCTTCACTTTGGTCTTTTTCTTTCTTTCATGTCTTCTTAAGGACCTTTTGCTTTTTTCATGTATAATGTTCTTGATGTCACCCCACAATTCTTCTAATTAATACATCACATCTGTTCTTAAGATTGTCTTTAAATGTAGATGATGGTATATACTCAGGATCCTATTTTGGCTCTCTTGAACTTGTTTTAATATTCTTCAGTTTCAATCAGAACTCCCATATGAGCAATTGATGGTCTGTTTACAGTTGGCCCTTGGCCTTCTTTTGACTGATGACATTGAGATTCTCCATCATCTCTTCCCATGGATTTTATACCCTGTGTATTCCATCTGGTGAGATGCATGTGTATGTCACCATTTATGCTGTTGAAAAGGTATTTGCAATGAATAACCCTCCTTCAACATTTCTATGATCAAGGCCATATTTTGGTTTACTTTTAAATTCCTGTCACTACCAGTAATTATCAGTGCATCTTGCTTGCATGTTTGATCAATTTCAAAATGAACAAGTTCGTCGAATTTTTCTTTTTCTCCATTGGCTTTAGTGGTTGGTGACTAAGTTGAATAATTGTGGTATTGATCGGTCTTCCTTAATTGTTGTTTATAGGTGCCATCAAGTCGGTACTGTCTCATAGTGAGTGACCTTATGCACAGGAGAATGAAACACTGCCCGAACCTCGCTATTGTTGCCGCACTTGAGCCCATTGATGCTGCCACTTTGCCAATCCATCTCGCTGGGGGTCTTCCTCTTTTTCTCTTACCCTCCACCTTACCAAACATGATATCCTTCTCCAGTGACTGGTATCTTCTGACAATATGTCCGAAGTATGAGAAATGAAGTTTTGCCATCCTAGCCTCCAAGGAGCACTCTGGCTGCTCGTCTTCCAACATAGATCTGTTGGTTCTTTTGGCAGCCCATGGCACTTTCAATATTCTCCACCAAAACCTTAACTCAAAAGCATAAATTCTTCTACGGTCTTCCTTATTCACTGTCCAGCTTTCACATGCATATGAGGTTATTAAAAATACCATGGCTTGAGTCAGGTGCATCTTAGTCCTCAAGCCAACATCTTTGCTCTTCAATACTTTATAAAGGTCTGTGCAGCAGATTTGCCTAATGCAATATGTCATTTGATTTCTTGACTGCTGCTTCGATGAGTGTTGATAGTTGATCCAAGAAGAATGAAGTCCTTGACCGTTTCAATCTTGTGTCCGTTGATAAGAATGTTGTTTATTGGTCCAGCGGTGTGGATTTTTGTTTTCTTTACATTGAGATGCAATCCATATCAAAGGCTGTGCTCTTTGATCTTCATCAGTAAATATTTTAACTCCTCTTCACTTTCAGCAAGCAAGGTTGTATCATCTGCATATCGCAGGTTGTTAATGAGTCTTCCTCCAATCCTGATGCCACGTTTTTTTCATATAACCCAGCTTCTTTGAATATTTTTGCTCAGCAAAATAAGTATGGTGAAAGAATGCACCCCTGTCACACAACATTTTCTTCCTTTTAGCCATATGGATATTATCCTATTACAGATGCCATTGTACTTCAAAAAAGCTCTAGAAATGTTTTTATTGACAATGAATATGATGCTGTTATTCTTCACTTTCTTGTTCCCAGGATAGTAAAACATATGATTTTTCAATTCAGATTGGCCAGTACCTGTCCATGCTGCTCACTTGCTGTTAAATGCTATTGAATTAGTTCTGACTCATAGTGATCCTGTACAGGATTTCTGAGGAGCAACTGGTGGCTTTGAACCACTCTACCACAGTTAGCAGTCCAGCGTTAATTCTCGAATATATTGTACCAAGACTTCCTTCAGCTCACTACTGCCTAGGATATTGATCTTTATGTGTTTCTTCCTTTATTTTTTATGACTTTCAATTTTCCTAGATTCATACTTCATACATTATGGATGTTTGCTGTTGTGTCCTCCCTTTTTGTAATCCACCACATCAGCAAATGAAAGTCCCCAAGCTGTGCTACATCCACATTTTTAAGATCATATCTACTTTGAGGAGATAATTCTTCTCCCATTGTATTTTGAATCCCTTCCAACTTGAGGAGCTCATCTTCCCAAATTACATCAAATATTGTTTCACTGCTACTCATACCATTTTCAGTGACTAATCTTTCAAAGTGATCTGCCTCTCCTTCTTCATAGTCTTAGTCTGAAAGCTCTGTTGGAACCTAATCACTCTCCACTCTGCATGACCCTACTTCTATTTGAAATATCAGTGTAACAACTGCCAGCCTCACAGCAGCACAGAAGTCACCACAATACAACGAAGTGACAGATGAGTGCTGGAATTGATTGGTGGTGGTAGCAGTGTACCAATGATTCATAGCATAGGGTTTCCAAGGCTGTAAATCTTTACGGAAGCAGAAAGCCTCATCTTTCTCCTGCGGAACAATTAGTACATTCAAACTACTGACCTTGCGGTAGCAGCCAGCTCATAATTCACTCTGCTCCTGGAAGTGACTGGTTGCTGATGTTGTTAGGTACAGTCAAGACAGTACCAACTCAAAGCAACCTTATAAACAACAGAATGAAACTCTGCTCAGTCCTGCACCAGGCTTACAATTATTGCTATGCTTGAGTCCATTGCTACTGCCACTATTCCAATCCATCTAGTTGAGGGTCTTTCTTTTTTGCTGACTCTCCACTTTACCAAGCATGGAGTCCTTCTCCAGGGACTAGAGTGTTCCCTTGTTCTGTTCAAACAACGGACTCAGTCTATGTACAAGTTCCTCATCAGCACAATTAAATGTTTCAAAATACTCATTCACCAAAATGTTGTCAATAGCTTGTCATGATCCACACCATGGGAAGCCTTTGCGTAGTCAATAAAGCACAAGTAAACATCTTTCTCTGCTTTCAACCAAAATCCATCTGATATCAGCAATTATATTCCTCATTCCATGTCCTTGTCTGAATCCAACTTGAACCTCTGGCAGTTCCCTGTCATTGTACTGTTGTAGCCATTTAAAAATTCTCGTTAGCAAAATTTTATTTGCATGTTAAGTTAATAATGTCATCCAATGATTTCAATATTTATTGGGTCACCTCTCTTTGGAATGGGCACAAATATGGATCTCTTCCAATCAGTTGGCCAAGTAGCTGTCTTCCAAATTTATTGGAATAGATGAGTGAATGCCTCTAGCGTTGTATCAATTTGTTGAAAGATTTCAATTTGTATTCCATAAATTCCCAGAGCCTTATTCTTTGCCAATGCCTTCAGTGCACCTTGGACTTCCTCCTTCAGTATCATTGACTCTTTATCATACGCTTCCTCTTGAAATGATTGACCATTTGATTTTGGTACAATGTGTATACTCCTCCCATCTTCTTTTGATGATTTCTGCATCATTTAGTAATTTGTCCATAGAATCCTTCAATATTTCAAGTTGAGGCTTGAATTTTTTCTTCAGTTCCCTCACCTTGAGAAATGCTGAGTGTGTTCTTCCCTTTTGGTTTTCTAATTCAAGGTCTTTGCATGGTAGAGATCTGACTGGTTGAAATCCGTATTTGTTCTCATTCCAAAGAAAGGTGGCCCAACAGAATGTAGAAATTATTGAACAATATCATTAGTGTCATAAGCAAGTACAATTTTGTTGAAGATCATTAAAAAGTGATTGCAGTGACACTGCAGGGATCTGCCAGAAATTCTAGCTGGATTCAGAAGAGGACATGGAATGAGGCATTTCATTGCTGAAGTCCGATCAATCTTGGCAGAAAGGAGAAAATACCAGAAATATGTTTACTTGTATTTTATTGACAATGCAAAGACATTTGACTTTGTGGATCATAACAAACTATGGATATCATTATGAAGAATGAAAATTCCAGAACACTTAATTATGCTCATGTAGACTCTGTACAGACCAGGAGTCAGTCTTTCAAACAAAACAAGGGCATACAGAGTAGTTTAAATTCAGAAAAAGTGTGACAGGGTTGTATTCTTTCAACATACTTATTCAATCTGTATGCTGAGCAAATAGTAGGAGAAGTTGGACTATATGAAGATTGAAGGAAAGCACATTAACAGCCTGTGGTACACAGATGATACAACTTTGCTTGCTGAAAGTGAAGATAAGTTGAAGCACTTGAGGATGAAGATCAAAGACTACAACCTTCAATATGGATTACAACATAGTATAAAGAAAATGGAAATCTTCACAACTCAACCAATAAACAGCATCAATGATAAAATGGAGAAAAGATTGACATCAGGATTTCATTTTACTTAGATCCACAAACAATATTCCTGGAAGCAACAGTCAAGAAACCAAATGACTTATGGATTTGGGCAAATGTGCTGCAGAAGCCCTCTTTAAAGTGCTAAAGAGCAAATGTGTCAAATTGAAGAAAGCCATGGTATTCTCAGTGGCTTCTTATGCATGCGACAGTTGGACAATGGATAAGTAAGACCATACAGGAATTGATACATTGAGTTATGGTGTTGGATAAGAATATTTTAAGTACCATGGACAGGCAGAAGAACAAGCAAATCTGTCTTCGAAGAAGTACAGATACAGTGCTCCTTGGAAGAGAGAATGGTAAGACTTCGTCCCACCTACTAAGGACGTGTTATCAGGAGAAAACCAGTTCCTGGTAAATGACATCACACTTGGTAAAGTAGGTAGTGGTTATGTGCCCTGGAGTCGATTCCAACTCATAGCGACCCTATATAGCGTTTCCAAGGCTGTAAATCTTTATGGGAGCAGAAATCCTCATCTTTCTCCCACAAAACATCTGGTAATTTTGAACTGCTGACCCTAAGGTTAGCATCACAACTTGTAACCAATACATTACCAGAGCTCCTTTGGTAACACAGAGTGTCCGTGAAAAAGAGGATGATCCCCATCAAGTTGGTTGACACAGTGACTGCAACAATGGGCTCAAACTTAACAATTGTGAGAAGGACACAGTACCGGGATACTTTCCCCCCAGACAGTGTGAATAAGATCACTATAAGTCAGAGCCAACTAGATGGCACCTAACAACAACACTTTCAGGCAAAGTGAATTTACTCTTCAGAGTTCTGTTTAATCGCTTGTCCTTGTTTTGAGTTTCCGGGGGCATATATAATACCACACAGGGTTTACTATGTCGGAAAGGAAAAATTGAAGAGGAATGGTATCACATTCATCATCAAAAAGAACATATCAAGATTAGTCATGAAGTACAATACTGCTTGTGATAGGATAATATCCATATGCCTATAAGGAATCTGGTAGAGTAGTGGTTACGAATCAGGCTGCAAACCTCAAGGTCAACAGCTCAAAACTACCAGCTGTTACGCGGGAGAAAGATAAAGCTTTCTGTTCCTATAAATATATACATCCTCGGAAACCCTGTACAGGGTCGCTATGAGTCAGAACTGACTCCACGGCACATAACCACCTAACCACCATAAGGAAGACCAGTTAATAACACTATTACTCAATATTACACACCAACCTCTAAAGCCAGTGATGATGAAATTGAAGAATTTTACCAACTTCTTCAGTCTGAAATTGATCAAACCTGCAATTAAGATGTATTGGTAACTACCAGCAATTGGAATGCAAACATAAGGATTGGAAACAAACAGGAAGGATCAGTACTTGAAAAATATTGGCTTGGTGACAGAAATTATGCTGGAGATTAAATGATAGAATTTTGCAAGAACAATGACTTCTTCATTGCAAATACCTTTTTTAAACATCATAAAAGACAACTATACACATGGACCTCATCAGATGGAATACACAGAAATCAAATTGACAACATCTGTTGAAAGAAACAAGACCAGGGGCAGACTGTGGAACAGACCACAATTGCTCATATCCAAATTCAGGCTGAAGCTGAAGAAAATGAAAATGAAAACAAGTCCATGAGAGCCAAAATAGGACCTTGAATATATCCCACCTGAATTTAGAGAGCATCTGAAGAATAGATATAATGCATTAGACACTAAAGACCGGAAGAGTTGTGAAATGACATCAAGAACATCATACAAGAAGAAAGCAAAAGATCATTAAGAAGACAGTAAAAAAAGAAAAGACCAAAATGGGTGTCAGAAGAGACTCTGAAACTTTGCTCTCCAGTGTAGAAATGCTAAAGCAAATGGAAGAAGTGAGGAGGTACAAGAGCTGAACAGAAAATTTCAAAAGTCAACTCAAGAAGACAAAGTCAAGACCTGGAGTTAGAAAAATAAAAGGGAAGAATATGCTCAGCATGTTTCAAGCTGAGGGAACTGAAATACTTCAAGCCTCGACTTGAAATATTGCAGGATTCTATGGGTAAAATATTGAGAGATGCAGAAAGCATCAAAAGTAGATGGAAGGAATACAAAGAGTCACTGTACCAAAAGGAAATGGTCAATATTCAACCATTTCAACAAGTAATGTCAAATCAAGAGCCAATGATCTTGAAGGAAGAGGTCCAAGGTGCATTGAAGTCATTGGCAAAGAACAAGACTCTGAGAATTGATGGAATACAAATTGAAATCTTTCATCAAACTGATGCAGCACTGGAGGCACGCACTCATCTATGCCAAGAAATTTGGAAGACTGCTACCTGGCCAACTGAATGGAAGAGATCTGTATTTGTGCCCATTCCAAAGAGAGATGATCCAATGGAATATGGATATGATTGGACAATATCATTGATACCCCATGCAAGTTAAGTTTTACTAAAGGTAGTACAAAAATGGCTGCAATCATACATTCACAGAAAACTTCCAGAAGTTTTGAGCTGGATTTAGAAAAAGACATGGAATGAGGCCTATCATTATGTGGATCATTACAAGCTGTGGGCATCATTGCGAAGTATGAGTATTCTGGAACACTTAATTGTGCTCATAAGGAACCTGTACATAGACCAAGGGAACACAAAATGGTTTAAAATTAGGAAAGGTATGCACCAGGGTTGTATTCTTTCACCATACTTATTCAGTTTGTATGCTAAGCAAATAATCTGAGAAACTGGATTGTGTGAAGAACATGACTTCGGGATTGGAGGAAGACTCATTAATAACCTGTAATATGCAGATGATAACACCTTGCTTGCTGAAAGTGAAGAAGACTTAAAATCCTTAATGATGAAGATCAAAGACCACAGCCTTCAGCATGGGTTGCAACTCAATGTGAAAAAAAAACAAAAATCCTTACCACTGGACCAATAAACAACCTCTATATGCATGAAGAAAAGATGTTGTTGTTGAGTGCCATCGAGTCGG
>NW_006408530.1:26963418-26981453 GCF_000296735.1 Chrysochloris asiatica
TGAATTATGTGATAGTTTACATGGGAGAATATTAGCTTCACATTTATCCTACCGTATATCGTTTAATTGTCATGGTTACACTTAGTTTGGTTTTAGTATCACATTGTATGGATATGTTGTTGTTAGGTGCTGTCCAGTTGTACTGACTCATAGTGACCTCATGCACAACAGAATGAAACACTGCCTGGTCCTGTGCCAACCTCACAATCATTGCTATGCGTGAGCCCATTGCTGTGCCACAGTACCAATCCATCGTGTGGGAGGTCTTTCTTTTTTTCACTGTCCCTTTACCAAGCATGGAGACCTTTTCCGGGGACTGGCCTTTCCTGAAAATACATCTAAAGTATGAGTAATGAAATCTGGCCATCCTGGCTTCTAAGGAGCATTCTGTCTGTACTTCTTTCAACACAGATTTGTTTGTTCTTTTGACTGTCCATGGTACTTTTAATATTCTCTTCCAACGCCAACACTCAAATGGATCAATTCTTTTACAGTCCTCTTTATTCATTGTCCAACTTTTACATGCATATGTTGTTGTTGTTACATGACATCCAATCGATTCTGACTCATAGCGGTCCTTTATAGGGTTTCTGAGGAGTGGCTGCTGAGTTTGAACCACTGACCTTTAGGTTCAAACGGATGCTGCCATCCAGTGCTTATCCTAGGATATGTTCTTGTTACTGTTAACGGTTGTTGATCAGTTCTGATTCACAGTGACCCTGTATAGCATTTCCGAGGAGCAGCTGGTGAGTTTGAACTGCCAACCTTGCAGTTCAAACCAACTTTGCAGTCCGGTGCCACAGCAGGATATGAGGTTACTGAAAATCCCATGACTTGGGTCAGGCATACTTTAGTCCTCAAACTGAAATCTTTGCTCTTCCAGCATAGAGATGCTAAAGCAAATGGTAGAGATGAGGAGGTAAAAGAATAGAACATTTTAAAGGGCAGCTTGAGAAAGCAACGTCAAATACTATCTTAAACTTGCTAAGATCTGGAGTAAGAAAACCAAAAGGGAAGAACACGCTCAGTATTTCTCACACTGAGGGAACTGACAAAAGAATTCAAGCCTTGACTTGCAATATAGAAATATCCCATGAACAAAATATTGAATGAAATTCTATAAGCAAAATATTGAAAAAATCAAAAGGAGATAGTCACTGTAACAAAAAGAAGTGGTCGATGTTCAATGATTTCAAGAGGTAGTATCTGATCAAGAGCCAATGATACTGAAGGAAGAAGTACAAGGTGCAATAAAGGCACTAGCAAAGAACAAGGCTCCCTGAATTGATGGGATATAAATTGTAATCTTTCTACAAACTGAAGCAGCATTGGAGGCACACACTCATTTATGCCAATAAATTTAAAAGACAGTTAGTTACCTGGCCAACTGATTGGAAGAGATCCATATCTGTGCCTATTCCATAGAGAGGTGAACCAATGAAATGCAAAAAAAAAAAATCATCAGACAGTATCATTAATATTGCATGCAAGTAAAATTTTGCTAAACTCAAAAGCAACTGCAACCATACATTGATAAAGAACTTTCAGGAGGTTCGAGCTGGATACAGAAGAGAAGGAAGAATGAGGGATATCATTGCTGAAGTCAGATGGATCTTGGCTGAAAGCACAGAATACCTGTGCTTTATTGACTTGGCAAAGGCTTTGATTGTGTGGATTATGACAAGATATGGACAACACTGCGAAGTATGAGTATTCCAAAACACTTAATTGTACTCATGAGGAACCTGTACATAGACCGAGAAGCAGTTGTTTGAACAGAACAAGGGCCCACCAAAAGTTTTAATATTAGTGAAGGTGTGCACCAGGGTTATAGTCTTCCACCATACTTATTCAATCTGTATGCAGAGCGCATAATCCAAGAAGAGTGATTATATGAAGAAAAATGTGGCATTAGGATTGGAGGTAGACTCATTAACAACCTGCAACATGCAGATGATACAACCTTGCTTGCTGAAATCCAAAAGGACTTAGAAAATGTACTGATGAATATTAAATATCACAGCGTTTGGTATGGGTTGCACCTCAATGTAAAAAACAAAACAAAAAAATCCTGACCACTGGACCAATAAGCAACATCTGTATAAATTGAGAAAAGATGGATGTCAAAAACTTCGTTTTGATCAGATCAACACTTGTGGAAGCAGTAGTCAAGAAATCAAATAATGTATTTATTGTATTAAGTAAATCTGCTGCACAAGATCTCTTTAAAGCATTGAAAAACTGCATTTTCCTTCGATCAACCATCAAATATTCATGGAAGCAGCAATCAAGAAATCAAACGACGTATTACATTAGGCAAACTGCTGCACAAGACCTCTTTAAAGCATTCAAGAGTAAAGATGTCAGTTTGAAGACTAAGGTGTGCCTGACTCAAGCCATGGTATTTGCAGTAACCGCGTATGCATGCAAAATTTGAACAAGGAATAAGGAAGACCATAGAAGAATTGATGCATTTTTGTTATTGTGTTGGAGGAGAATAGTAAAAATACCATGGGCTGTCAAAAGAACAAACAGATCTGTGTTGGAAAAGGTATAGCCAAAGTCTTTGGACGCCAGATGGCCAGACTTTATCTCTCATATTTCAGGCATATTGTCAGAAGAGATCAGTCACTGGAAAAGGATATCATGTGTGGTAAAGTGGAGAGTCAGAGAAAAAGAGGAAACCCACAAGAGATGGATTGGCAATTGAGGCAGCAGTGGGCTCTGGTGTAGCAACAATTGTGAGGTTGGCCCAGGTCCAGGAAGTGTTTTGTTTTGTTGTGCATAGGTCAATATGATTTGGTACTGACTCAGCACCTAAACCAACAGCAACAACATTAGTTGGAATCTACTCTGTGACAGTGGGTTTGATTAGGGGGTTCATCTCTCTATTAAGCATCCCTGGTGCAGTGGGTTAAGCACTGGGCTGGTAGCCACAAGGTTTGTGGTTCAAGTCTATCAGCTTCTTCATGTAAAATGAGACTGTGTGCTCCCGTAAAGATTTACAGTCTTGGAAACCTGAAGGAGAAATTCTACCTTGTCCTATAGTGTCACTATGGGTGGGAATTGACTTAATGACAGTGGTGTTTGGGTGATTATGTCTCTATTATAATGTAATCTATTTTTTTCAAGGTCAGTCTATAGGTCTCCTGGACACCTGTGGATCCTGAACTTTAAAAACACATTGTTGACATTGCAAAACTAGAGTCACATTAAAATTAAATCTACATTTCTTTTTATTTGGCTTGCCCTGGACTCACAACAAGGACAGATGTAGCTTTGTGGATACAGCTTCAGCCAAGCGGAAGTCTTCATGTGCTAATCCATTTGTCCTGCTGATCTTTTACACACACTTTCATGATATTAATGCATAAAGTGACTCTGTTGTTCCTTATACTCATGGTGTGCCTGTGAACCTTCGGAAGGAACCTGTAAGGTCATCTGACTATACAATCATATCAGAGTTTTTGACATGAATATTTGGTAAAAAAAAATAATAATGGGAAACTTTTATCAGCAATAGATTTTGATTGATACTTTTCCATAAGACCCAAATTCATCTCTCCATCATTCAAAACCCACCACAGTTTGTTTCAATATATTCTGTTAAAAATCTCTCACCTCATTCCATGATTAATCTGTATTTTAGCTCATGTAATTCCAGAAAACATTCACACCTCCTTCAGGACCTCAACCCCTCTTCACAGTGAAGTGCCTTGAAGAAATAGTCAACTGTTAACCTAGAGGCAAGTCACATCTGTGAGGCTGTCCGATTCCCAACTCTGACATAATTGAGGATAAATAAAACAATCTGGATTCTGAGCCCCAGACTCATTATTCCTGACTTTAATATCTTGGTAATTGAGCTAGTTCAATTCGAGCCAAATTTTGTGTTGATCACTTTTATTTGGAATGCTGACAGTTGGCTACAGTGATGAGCTAATGACGGTATAGGATTGGCCACACAAGCCCACTAACCAGAGAGCAATATGTTAGATTTTGTGAAAGCTTTAACTGAATTAGCTACAGTGTATTTTACTACAGTAACATTCTCCCCTTTAATATTAATCATAATGCTATGCAGGTTTGAGGATTCTTTCACTTTTGTCTTAACTTCAGTTCATTCATTAAGTGACATCAGGAAGAAAACAAGCACAAATTTAGGTGATGTCCAGAATAGGATTAGATGGTGTTGGAGGAGAAGATTGAAAGTGCCATGGGTTGCCAAAAGAGCCAACAGATCTGTGTTGAAAGAAGTGCAGCCAGAGTGCTCTTTGGAGGCCAGGATGGCCAAACTTCATCTCCCATACTTCAGACATATTGTCAGGAGGGACCAGTCACTGGAGAAGGATATCATGTTTGGTAAAGTGGAGGATCAGAGAAAAAGAGGAAGACCCCCAGTGAGATGGACTGGCAAAGTGGCAGCATCAATGGGCTCAAGCGTAGCAACAGTTGTGAGGTTGGCTTATGATCAGACACTGTTTCATTTTGTTGTGCATAGAGTAGCTATGCGTTGCTACCAACTTGATGGCACCTAACAACAGCAAGTTACAATAATTATATAACAAAAGTTATGTAACACCACATACCTTGTTTTCGCAGAATTTCTTGTCGATTTTTTGTTAACACTTTTTGTTAGCATGCTGCTTTAATATAGTTTTAAAAAAATTTTCCTAGTTCAATTAGGCAATTTGTCTATTTTAGGGGTGATTTTACTTTAGGATTCTAAGTCGTTTATGGGTGATACTACTTTCACAGATAAGGAAATTACTTAAATAACTGGTGGTGCCATCCATCCTTAATCAAGAAATTATTTTGTATACCTTTTCCGCAAATCACTGGGACTTGTATCAAACCATTGCAGAATTTCATTAGTGATAAAAGTGGAAAAATTGAACGTGGAGGGTGATTCCCCTTTTTTTGTGTTGCTGTTGTTAAGTTCCTTCAAGTTGATTCCTGCTTGTAGCAGCCCTGTTTAGGGTTTTTGAGGCTTTTAAATCTTTGCAGGGGCAGAAAGCCTCATGTTTCTTCCACCGAGTAGGCTCAAACCATGGATCTCAAGGTTCCCCGTCCAATGTGCTCCCCATTTTTCCTAGCATTCTTTAAAATCACTTCAGAGAAAGAAAATGTGACAACAAATATTGGTGATTATTGCGCATGATAATTAAGGCCATTAATTGGACACAAGAAAACTGTTGAATTGGCAAATATGTGGTATGTGTTATCTTTATATAACATTTAACAAGAGAGAGAAGGTAAGCAAAGATAGTCTTAGGAACTCTGAATAACATTTCTCCACCACTATGTCTCAATGTCCCAGTGCTCATCCCACAGTGGAATGATGCACTGGACCACAGGTTCTGTTTGAACCACAAATTTGGTGGTTCAAATTCAATAGTGGCTCCTTGAAAACCTTATACAGAGTTGCTATGAGTCAAAACTAACTTGATGACACTTAACAACATCCCTATATGAGTAAAACAAGGAGCTCTGGTAGCGTAGTGTTTACGATCGGACTGTGAACCTTAAGGCAAGCAGTTCGAAACTACTAGCCGCTCCACGGGAGAAAGATGAGGCGTTCTGCTCCCGTAAAGATTTACAGCTTCGGAAACCCTGTACAGGGTCGCTATGAGTCGGAACCGACTCCTCGGCACATAACAACAACATATGAGTAAATGAATGCATTTAAGTGTGTGTGAGCATGTGTAGATGTGTAGAGTCCACAGCCAGCATTGTCTTGACTGGAGATGGTATCTGCATTACTCCCCCCCCCAAAAAAAAAAAAAAAACAAGACACAAACACATACACACATGCTCTACTCTTTCCACAACAAAGCTACTGAAAATACTAGCAGCATTCATGGAGGCTCAGGACAAGTTGTCAAACAAAGGTGTTTTCCTTCCCTTTCTTAGACCAATTAAGCCACATCTCTGTTGTGTTCCACCAGGAGGTTGATACAGATCTTGTCTGCTACCATCAAGTTTGCTCCCCACTCATGACAACCCTATGCACAAGGACATCTTGCACCATTCCCATGATCAGTTATCACAGTTAGCAGTTATCACCTTTGCAATCCATATGATTTTCATTGGCTGATTTTTGAAAGCAGATTGCCAGGCACTCCTTTTTTTCTAGGAGCTCCATCACAGCAACATGAAGGCCTTCACTGATACATGGGTGCTTGCTGAGCTTGAGGTTCATTGTTTGGGAAGCAAACCATCTTCTCTAGTAAAAGGCGAGAATTACGGGTCAGGAAAATGTGGAGGAAGAGGGAGGAAGCCAGAAGTTTGTCTCATGTTGGTTCTCCAATTTAAAAATGTCTACCTGAAGGAGAATTTTTTCCCACCCAACCTCCAATCACATATGTGGGTTGCTCAAAAGTCTAGGAGGAATCAGCTCTTGTTTCTAGCACTGCTTTAGTAGCATTTACAACATGGCTTTGTTGTTGTTGTCAAGTGCCATCAAGTCGGTTCCAACTCAGTGACCCCGTATAGGGTTTCTAAGGAGCCACTGATGGGTTTTAACTGCCGACCTTGTGGTCCACAGTCCAGTGCTGAGCCTAAATCACCACAGCATGGCTTTTAAGTGCATCGAATTCACACCCACCCCCTTTTCTCTCAGGCTCCAATATGATTTAATTCTTACTGTGATCTATAAAGAAACAAGAGACATTAAACTTTATAATGCAATAAGAATTAAAATTTTGAATGATAAAAAGTTATTACACATGAGTGAGTTTGCCTCTCCAAATCACTGAAATAAATTAGGTTCCCTGTTCGGTAGCATATGGTATTCTGAGAATTGTCTCCATATAATTATAACTCTATTTATTAAAAAGAATTATGTAACAATATGGTTGATTTATCCAGACGTGATTGGCTTAGTAACTTAATTGGACTAAGCAATATACCTGAGATAAAATGAATTTAATTAGCTGGTTCATTTCAGGATGACTAGAAGCCCTCATCACATTCTGATACTCTTCTGAAATGGTGTGCAAGCAAATAAGCAGAGTTCAAGAGCAATTGGACACCTGTGTGGCATGTTTATTAAGAAAAAAAAAATAGAGAGAAAAAAAGCAGAACGCCATTCTAAAGCATCCAGCAAGAATGTTGAAAACTAATACTGCATGCATTTTTATCAAAGGGCAGACATCTTTAAAGATTTAATATAGCGAACACTCTTCTTAAATTAACTAAGACTTAGCTATTAACTTCTGATCATCCTCCCCATTTTCTACTCCAGTGTTGTAATCATGATCTCTAGTTGGCTAGTCATTAGTGATATCATGGTCTTAATTGAAGACTTGATCATGAACTTGAACAGCATGAGCCAGTGTCTTGGGTTGCTTGTTGTTAAGTGCCATCAAGTCAGTTCTGACTGATAGCAACCCTGTATAGAGTTTCCAAGGAGAGGCTGGTGAGTTTGAACTGCTGACCTTGTGGTTCCAACTGACCTTGCAGTTCAGTGCATATCCTGTATGACCCCCTTAGTTGCTTAGTGATGCTATAACAAAGTGGATGGCTTTAATAATAAAAAATGTACTTTCTCACAGTTTAGGAAGCTACAAGTCTGAATTCAGAGCACCAGCTTTCTCTGTGGGTTCTGAAAGAAGGCCCTTGTTTCTTTACAACATCTGCATTACTTAGTGATCTCCATATGTATTGGCATCAATCCTCTCCTGGGTCTAGGAGGTTCACAGCACAAGGACCCCAGGGCTAAAGGATTTGCTCCATCCTGGCTCTTCTTTCCTAGTGGTATTCAGATTCCCTGATCTCTATTCACTTGTTCAATCTCTTTTATATCTCAAAAGACATTGATTTAAGAGACAACCTAATCCTGTAGGTTACATCCTACCTTATTAATTTCTCTAATCCAGCCTCATTAACATCAAGGTGGTGGTGGTGGTGGTATGCCATAGAGTCACTTGTGACTCACAGAGACCCTGCATAGGGTTTCTGAGACTGTAAATCTTAATGGAAGCAGAAAGCCTCATCTTTCTCCCATGGAACAGCTGGTAGTTTTGAACTGCTGACCTTGTGGTTAGCAGCCTGACTCTTGCTTGTTCATTAATATCATTGTTGTTGTTGTTGTCAAGTGCCATTAAGTTGGTACCAACTCACAGAAACCTGTATAGGGTTTCCAAAGAGTGGCGGGTGAGCTTGAATTGTCAACTTTGCAACTCAAACTGACTTTGCAGTCCAGTGCATTAATCAGCAGTGCCATATCAGGACATCATAGAGGTTAGGATTTAAAACATATGAGATAATTTCATCAGATCACAAAATGGAGAATAATTACTTAATACTGAGAATCATAGTCTAGCCAAGTTGACATGTATTTAATGGGGGACACAATTATGGACAGACTAGTCCATAACAGCTTTTTTGTATGGTTCTTTTCTGTGGATGGAGAATCCCATTTAGTCAACCTTTGTGATTTTACACCACAGGATTATAGTGAGTAAATATGGGTAGATTAGGGCAAATTTAGCACCATCCTGGTATGGTGATACGGCGTAATGTGCTGGACAGCAAGTTTGGCTTAAAGCAAAGTTGG
This sequence comes from Chrysochloris asiatica, assembly GCF_000296735.1. Taxonomy (NCBI): domain Eukaryota; kingdom Metazoa; phylum Chordata; class Mammalia; order Afrosoricida; family Chrysochloridae; genus Chrysochloris; species Chrysochloris asiatica. The sequence continues at coordinate 26,971,979 of NW_006408530.1, forward strand.
CGGTTCAAGTTCACCAGCTACTCCTTGGAAACCCTATACAAGGTCACTATGAGTCTGAACCAACTCGATAGCACTTACCAACAACAGGCAACTCAGACACTGGGTCATGCTGCTCAAGCTCGTTGTCAAATCATCAATTAAGATCATAATATCACTAATGACTGGCCATCTAGCAACTTCATGCACTTAACAACAACAATATTACAAAAGAAGCAAGGATAGCGAGACTTCATCACTTGAAGTGCATTGGACATGTTATCAGAAAGGATCAGTACCTGGAGAAGGACATCATAATTGGTAAGGGGTGGGTCAATGAAAAAGAGGAAGACCCCAAGGAGATAGATTGACACAATGGCAGCAACAATAGGCTCAAGCATAACAATAATTATGAGGATGGAGCAGACCTGGGCAGTGCTTCATTCTGTTGTGCATAGGGTCACTCTGAGCCAGCACCTACAGCAACAGCAGCACTGCAAAAAATAAGTCAGAGCGACTTTGTCCAAATAGGTCAACAGTCAAGAACTGCATCTTCCCACCAACGTCCCCTCCTTCCAAATTACTTTTTACTTTTCATTCTATTCTGTTTTTCACCCAACCATCCACTTCCATCAAGTCATTTCCAAATCATAGTGATCCTATGGGATAGAATAGAATAGCCCCCATAGGATTTTCAAGACTGCATATATATATATAATTTGTTGTTGTTATATTATATATATATATATATAATTTGTTGTTGTTAAGTGCTATCGAGTCAGTTCCAACTCATAGCGACCCTGTATAGGGTTTCCGAGGAGCAGCTGGTTAGCTTGAACCACCGACCTTGCAGTTCAAATGGTGCAAGATTGGTGGTTCAAGCTCACCAGCCACTCCTTGGAAACCCTACACAGGGTCGCTATGGGTCGGAATCAACTTGACGGCACTTAACAACAACAACAACATATATATACATAATGTTATGTGGAGTTCTGGTGTGAGATTGTGGGTTAATGCACTGAACTGGAAGGTCAGCTTGAACTGAAAGTTCAGTGTTTCAAACTCACCAGCTCCTCCTCAGTAAACCTACATAGGGTTGCTATGAGTTGGAACTAACTCGATGGCACTAAACAACATCAGCAATATTACATTGTTTATTGTTTACAGAAGCAGACTCAGTGGCTACTGACTGACCCTTTTGTTGGCAGCTGACAGCCTTAACCACAGTGCCACCCAGGGCCCCTACCACTGAGTTGATTCTGGTTCATAGCGACCCAGTATAGGGCTCCCAAGGCTCTTAATCTTTACAGGAACAGAAAGCTTAAGGAGTGGCTAGTGACATTGAACTGCCAACCTTTTGGTAAACAATCCAGTGCTTATCCTACAGTGTCACTATTTTTCCTTGCATATATGTACATTGTTGCTGTTGTTGTTAATTGCCATCAAGTTGATTCCAACCCATAGCGACACTGTATAGGGTTTCCAAGGAGCAGCTGGTGAGCTTGAACTGCCAACCCTGCAGTTCAAAAGGCTTTGCAGTCTGGCGCATTAACTCATAGCACTACACCAGGACTCAGTCTCTCTCTGTCTCTCTCTCTCTCTGTCTCTCTCTCTCTCTCTCATCTGCAATTTGAACTTATCAGCTGCTCCTCGGGAGAAAGATAGATATGGCTATTTGCTTCTGTAAAGATTTATAGCCTTGGACTCCCTAAGGAACACTCCCACCCTGTCCTGTAGGCTTGCTATGAGTCAGAATCACCTCGACAGCAGTGAGTGGATATTGCGTGAATGAAAACACATTGTTACTATTTTGATATCAGTATTATTTATTATTATCATATTGATGAAGTACTTTTTCATTTCTGCTCATTGTATAACAAAACATTATCCGTGAAAGCAATAACTGAACATTTAATCCATTGTTGTACGTTCAATGCATAAGTTTTCCTTCTTAAAACTATAGACCTTTTTTCCTAGGACTTCATTAATTATCAGGACAAGATGTTGTTGGGGTTGCTGACTTCCATTTTACTGTCTGCTGAGTCTGTGTGAATTGCAAGCAGACAAGGTTCCTGAGGGTGAAACTATAAGTCTGACCATCCCATAAGAAGGCTGACAAGAGACAATTTTCCAAATTCACCTGAGTTTACCCCCTTTTGTGCTGTGGCACATGTGGCTTGTGCGATAACATTTTTCCTGCATGCTCCAGTCACCAGGCAGAGCAAGGGGAGCACATTCAGACAATCCCCTCGGTTCTCTCTTTGTTTCAGTGTAGTTACATCAGAGTTGAACTGCATTGCATTGAACATGGGTGCTTTGATTTCCTTTGTTGTAGGAACAAAACTGTAGAAGGGAATAGAACAGAAGGTGCTTCTATAAAGAGCTTTGAAGTGATCGAGAAAAATCTATATTATTGGACAAAAGACCCATTTATCAGTGCCATGAAAATCCTTGGAATAACTACAATGTTTCTGTTTTGTTGGGTTTTTCTTTTTTCTTGTGGACTTGTGTCATAGGCATATCCCTAAAGGCTACATAAAGATTTTTCACATAATGAGCAGAGATAAAAGTGTTTTATAAAATAAAATTAGAAATAATAATTACCACTTTGGGATAAGGAGAAACACTAAGCCGCACAACAATATGTCCTTTAAAAAAAAAAAAATTTAAAACAACTAAATTATTTAATTAGTTATTGGAACACCCCCATGTGCTACTTGTCATACCCATTTTGCAGATGAGGAAAATATTTGAGAGGTTAACTTGCCTAAGGTGACGCAGCTCATAGCCATTAGAGTCAAATTTGGATCCCAAATACCCAAACATTTTTCCTACTGCTTCTGTTTGTTTGTTTTTAGTTTTATACTACACTGGACTCTGTCTTCATATGAGATTGGAGATGTTCTGCCTTCCTCACCACAACTTAGAGTGGCATTGTGTTTCAGAGGGAGACTCAAGACACAGTGATTCAAAGAACTCTTTCTGTCCATTTCCTGAAGATCATATATATATATAGTCATTCTACAGAAACAGATTAAAATACCAACAATTTCACAAACTGAAGAAAGCATCTAGTTCTGACTACAACAAACACAGTGCTCTTGGTTTCGGAGAGATTGATCCTAAACTATACATCAAAAGGCCTGTGGACTGTCGACCTGGGAAAGGAAAACAAGGACTCCATAACAGGATCCTAACTATAATACCTATCAGATTCAGTCTCAACTTTCAGCTCTTTTCGTATTCCTAACATCCTAGCAGACTAATAATTTATAAGTCATAAAAGCCACCATCTCCAAATGCAGCTATTCATGGTTATCTTTGCATCTGCGCACCATTACTGTTAACATACACACAACTTAGTGACTAACATAGCCCAGCTTCCATGCTGGTCTCCAACCAGTGACCTCCCCAGGGTCTGCTCTCTGAGCCCTTTCTTCCATATCACTCTCCAGATAATCCTACCAACTACAAGGAACTTTCATTACCACTTACAAACTTGTTGTTGTTAATGTTAAGTGTTGTCCTGTGAGTCCTAACTCATAGCAACCCTGTATAGGATTTCTGAGGAGTGACTGGTGAGTTTGAACCACTGACCTTGCAGTTTAGACAGATCTTGTAATCAAGAGCTTATCCTACTGTGCCACAACTGGTAACCTTTAAATCCACATCTGCAGCCTTCACCATTTTTCTGGTTTTTACCTTCTTTTTCTACATGTTCATCTAGATTCCTTTGAGCTACCACAATCTCAGTTTAATTAATTCCTTGTCTTCTCCTCACATCCCTGCACAACCCCGCTCACCATATTACTCTTTGTTATGGTAGCATGTGATATCCTAGCTAAAATCCCAGGAGTGACCCAAATGTCTGCCTCCATCACCTCACTTGCCCTCATCTAATCAGTCACCAAGTCCTATTCGCGCTACCTCTTCCAAATCTCACACCATTGCTGTCATCTCCCTTTGGATAATTGCTTTCATATTTCTAACTGGTGTTCCCATGTCACCCCTCTATTCCATGTTCCATCCTTTACAAGTGCATATTCATTTCCAGGATTCAGGTCAAGCATCCCCTTCACTGTTGTCTTTCCTAGTTGTCTCTATACTGTGTATCACATGGAATATTTATGTATATTATTGCCTCGCCCTCTGAAATATAAACTTAAGAAGAGAGATTGATCCCTACTTATTTTAGTATTCTTGGTGATCTGAACATTGTAGGTAGGTAGTTAATTTATTGAATTGAATAATCACCAAGTTGAAATCTCCTTCCCAATAACTCCCATGCATTCTAGATGAACTCTTAAAAACTACCCAGAATGACCCATTTTTCTTTTACATGACAACTGTTTTCATTTTTACAAAGTGCTTACCTATTGCCTTTTAAATCTCCCTTTTCTTACTGTAAATATCTGCAAATCCTTCTACTGTTCTTGATTCTATTAAGTATGAATATCAAGATGTGTTCTGAGTCACATGGATACAGTAATTGCCCTTGGTGACCCTCCTTGAACTATACTAAGGGATGCAACAACAAAAGGGTTTGGGAGAGCACTTCCTTAGATGTCATATCCCCTCTTTAATCTAGTTGTAGTCAGTGAGCAAATAAACACCCAATTTTTTTTATATATAAGTATGAAATGACAATTTCTGCAGAAGATTTTTCTAGATTTAAGTGTAAGACTTCATATTTCTCTATTAATTTCCATGCTTTCCTTCCTGCCTTCTTTTTATTGATCCATCTTTTAACATATTTAACAACCAAAGCTTTGAGTCACCTACTGAATTTGCTTTTCTTCTAGATTTAAAATATGCAGATGTTCATTCCACCCCCATTTAAAGCCAGATGTTCTCTAAATTTCTGTGAGTTCACATTTTTTCTCTCTAAATTACTCCTAGCTAACAAAATATCTTTCTGTTTATCTTGATTTTTCTTTAAATTCATTTATCAGTGGGCCATTCACATGAAAGAATTACACAAAAATCTTTAATCAACAGAAAATTCATCCTTAAGAAAAATTTCCCTTTCAAATTATGTCATTATAGGCCATGTAGATAAAGGTGATTGAAAAAGAATTTTTAGGATATACAACACAGGTTATTTGAATAAGGTTATTTCTCAAGTGTCCTGAGAGGGAAAAAACATATGGGGCTATTTGAAGTATGTGTCCATTTAAAGTCAAACAGGTCAAGAGCTTATTGAAGTGCATGAAGATACAGAAGCTGCATGAAAAGGGGAAAATGCTCAGATGCTTATTTTACACAATATCAAATATTAAGGATTTGTCCCAAAAATTTTCGTATTCTTATGGAGGTTTTAGCTTTAAGTAGAATATGCCATAACATGTCTAATCAATCATAGGAAACAAATCTTTAAAAGTGGAATTGAATAAGACATGGACACAGGAAAAACCATATGTGATTAAAAAATCAAGAGCCAGAGTTCTGGTTTGGTAGCAGCAGAGACAGCCAGGTAGGAAAGGCTCCATGGGGAAGGATTGAAAACCCAGAGAAGCTGCACTCACGGACCACCACCAGAGCTCTGGATCTAGCATAAGGTGCAGACGTCAGTTTCCTGACCGCTCAAGTGGAAAAATCACAATATAAGGGAAAATACTGTGAGTTAGGAATCGCTCCAGATGGAACTCCCTCTGCGGCCACCTGGCTGGGCAGAGTTCAGAGGGTGGGGCTACAGCCAGACCAGCACAGGGAACCGGTGCTAAAAGCGGTGCAGTGACATTTGCAAAAGGAAGTATAGAGGATTCTACACATTTTTTCCTCCACTTCCCTGTCTATCCTTCTTTGCCCAGCACAGAAGCCTTCAGGTGGGTGGGTATGCACCCCCACCAAAAACAAGTCAGAGCTGAGCCCACAGTTTTCCCAGGGCACAGAGAGAAAGAGCTTGGTGGCTCCTTATGATGTCATCCTCAGGGTCGTAGCCCTAAAATTAACTTGTGTAGGACACTTTACTCCGACTTATCTAGCAAGAAAAAAGCAGGCCCATCAGGCCTGACAGATAAACCATATGAACAATCTGTACAACCCCAACATAAGAGGACTCAACAATCTCGAGAATTATGCTGTGTATATGTGGATACATAACTGACATTCAGAGACAAACATAGTGGACAAGCTTTCTCCCATTATCTTCTCAGTATCTATCTGCTTACTTCTACTGTGGTGACAAGAGGAGAGCCCTGAGTGAGCGGACACCCCTACCCACTGCTGGAGGCTTCTACGGTACACACACACTGCCTGTGTAGCAAGGCAACTGGACAGTCGGACACAGTTTTATTTTTGTTTCAAAGTGGTGGTTTTTGTCTTTGCTTTTATATTGCTTCTGCTTTTGGGCCCTTTGATCACACATTTTTCCTGGAGGTGGGAGCTTTTTCTCCCTACATTACCCAAGAAGAGACAGCAATCATGGCCATATAGCCAAGCTACAAGCATACCGCATAATATTCCACCATTGAGACAAGAGCCAATAACAGCTGCTAAGCATTACATGTGAAAAGGGAAGCCTATCTCCTGATCATATCCACCATGTGACACCCAGTCAACTTAATAACACAACAACAAACATCCATTTAAACATTAAAAAACCCACATAACTACTGGAAATGACAAGCAACACACCACAAAAGATCTCAAAACATGTCCTGAAACAGAAAAGAGTAACTGAGTCAAACAAGCTTGAGACAGACAAGGCTCCCCAAAAGAGGAAGAGCAGGTTTGGATTTACCTGAGAAAGAATTCAGAAGAATGATATGGAAACAAATTCAAATGCTCCGAAAAGCAGTGGAAGAAAACAAGGAAGAAGTCATGAAAGTACTACAAGAGTAATCAAACAAGATTGATACAGCATTGGACATCAGAAATGGACAATAGACTGAAAGGGGAAAGGAACAAAACAGAAGAGCTGGAAGCCAGAATTAGCAAGCTAGAAGACAAATCTCTCAATACTGATAAGATAGAAGAGCAAGCAGAAAAAAGGATTAAAAAAATCTAAAAAGAGTCTAAGATTCATGCTGGATAACATGAAGAGGAACAACTTAAGAATTATTGGCATTCCAGAACAGGAAGAATCAGAGAAATCGTCAAGTTGAAGAACTTCTGGAAGAAAATTTCCCTAACATCTTAAAAGATGAGAAGATAAACATTCAAGAAGCCAAACATACTCCAGGAAGGACAGAGGCCAAAAGAAAGTAACAAGGCATATAATAATCAAGATCTCCAAAATCAAAGACAAGGAGAGAATCCTAAAAGCGGCCAGGGAAAAGAGAAGTGTCACTTATTACAAAGGCAAGCAAATCAGACTATGCGCTAACTTCTCAGCAGAAACCATGCAGGCAGGAAGGCAATGGAGAGACATATACAAAACCCTAAAAGAAAAAAAAAACTGCCAACCAAGAATTGTCTATCCAGCAAAACTATCAATTAAATACTATGTTGCAATCAAAACATTCCAGGATAAACAGAATCTGAGAGATTTTGTCAAAGCCAATGTAGCACTTGAAAACATCCTAAAGAGCGTTCTTTGGACTGAAAACCAACAAGAACAGACAACAACCAGAGATTTACAGGTGTAGCAACACCACCTGGAACTCAGTCTATGGATAGCAGAGTTCAGAACAGAACAAAACTACAACAACAAATTAAAAGGAGCTGGGAGGTCAATCGCAGATCAAAATAATATCAATGTCAAAGAAGGGATCAATGTAGGAACAGAGATCTGTACAGCAGAATGAATAGAGTCACTATGGGTCGGTGCCAACTCTCTGGTACCTAACAACAACAACAATTTATCCTGTAATCTATCCTGACATCCTCACCACCTGGATCTCTGTTCCTACATTTATCCCTTCTTTGACAGGATACAATAGATTCCCTTAAATGGAGAGAAAAGTTAATAGACTACAAGGTAACCCCAAAGAAAGTTAATACTTCACAAGTTACCATGAAAATGAACTTCCAAGAAGAGCAAGCAAACATGAAAACTAAGAAAAAAAACCGACAAGAAATAGCACAAAAAAACACAAACTCAGCACAAGAAGGCATGCGGAACAAAGGAACCATCAATACTATGAAGATAATGGCAGCAGTTAATTCATACCTCTTGTGGCTGTGTAGGTTAATGCACGAGACTTACAGAAATGAAAGAACATACCAGGTTCTTGGATAGGAAGACTCAACATCATGAAAATGTCAATACTACCCAAAGCAATTTACGCATATAATGCAATCCCTATCCAGATTCCAGTGACATTCTTCAAAGAGATGGAAAAGACAATTACAAAATTTATATGGAAAGGAAGGAGACCCAGGATAAGCAAAGCACTGCTCAAGAAGAAGAACAAGGTTAGAAGCCTCTCACTCCCCAATTTCAAAATATACTACATAGCTACTGTGGTCAAAATAGCCTGGTACTGGTACAATGAATGATGCATTGATCAATGGAACAGAATTGAGAATCCAGAAATTAACCCATCCACATACAACCAACTGATTTTTGACAAAGTGCCTAGGTATGTTAATGGGGAGGAGATAGTCTCTTTAACAGATGGTGCTAGCAGAACTGGAAAGCGTTATGCAAAAGATTGAAACAAGACCTTTACCTAAAGCCCTATACAAAAACCAACTCAGCATGAATTAAAGACCTAAATGTGAATCCCAAAATTATGAAAGTCATCAATGAAAAAGTAGGGACAAATGTGAGGGCTTTAATCCAGGGAATACACAGACTACCAAACATTTTTGAAAAGTACACAAAAAAAGGAAACAAAATAGATGAGTGGGACATACTAAAAATTAAAAACTTTTTTGCATCAAAAGATTTCGCCAAAAGAGTAAAAAGGGAATCCACACAATGGGAAAAATCTTTTGCAATGACACATCAGATAAGGGACTCATTTCTAAAATATATAGGAAACTATAACACCTCTACAAGAAAAAGGCAAATAACCCAATTAAAAAATTGCTGGAAGTCTTAGCAAGAGCTATACGGCAAGACAGGGAAATTAAAGGCATCCAAATTGGCCAAGAGGAAGTAAAACTCTCCCTATTTGCAGACGATATGATCCTATATGTAGAAAACCCCAAAGACTCAGTAAAAAGGCTACTAGACCTCATTGGAAGATTCAGCAAAGTGGCAGGGTATAAGATCTACATACAAAAATCAGTTGGATCCCTATATACCAAAAACGACAGTGATGAAAAGGACATTAGGAAAGCAATACCATTTACAATACCCACTCAAAGGATTAAATATCTTGGAGTAAATGTAACCAGAGAAACAAAAGACCTATACAAAGAGAACTACAAAACACTACTGCAAGAAACCAAAAGAGTCTTACAAAAATATAAGAATGTACCATGCTCCTGGATAGGAAGACTTAACATTGTGAAAATGTCAATACTGCCCAAAGCAATTTACATATATAATGTGATACCAATCCAGATTCCAACGACATTCTTAAGAGATGGAAAAAGCAATTACAAA
>NW_006408530.1:26985563-26987767 GCF_000296735.1 Chrysochloris asiatica
TGTGATATAGGGACTGAGGCATGGTTTGAAGGGATAAAAGAGGGGAATAATGTTAAGATGCTTGGCTGTCTTTTGAATCTTGGTTTCCCTTGCCTTCTATTGTAACATAGGCACTTGAGGGGGGGAGAAAGGAATAGCCAGAAACATCACTACAGAAAGCTAGTAAGTCCATCTTCAGCCTATAACTGATTGGAATACCTAAAAGGGGGCTAGAAGTTGCCCAATGAAAGAGGCTTCCTGTGGAGCCTTTACATTGTATAAGACCATGGGTGGAATCCAGAACCCTATCCAGAACTGACTGAGGTAGGAAATTTCCACTGGAAAGGAGGAGTAGACCAGCCTGGAGTGGCTAGAAGAACAGAAGATACTTCGTGAAAGAGAGACTAGCAGGAAAAATCTGAAACAATAATGGCAGTCTGATTAATTACTACAAGAATAAGTAAGCTCTTCACCCTGGATCCATCAAGGCAAGTGGTTGGGACCCCTCAGAGCAAACCCCCTTTCAAGACTAAGACTCAAGGGGAATACATGAGCAGGCATGTGGTCTGGCTGATAACCACGTTGGTCACTGATAATGAGAAGAGGAGGACAAAACAGCAGTGAAATTGTGAGCTAAGCCCAACCACATTCAATAGACCCCTGTGATCCCAGGTGGAGACCTGGATGGCCAGCAGTATGGCAAGACCTGAGGACTCCTGGGCCCAGAGGCAGTGACATGGCCACAGAGGACTGGAGTGGAGTGAAGCTTCCAGCTTATAGGAAGTGAGAGGAGATGCACAAGAACACCCATACTTGCAGATAGTACCCACTTGACCTTCGCTTCGATGGCTGGATGATCAGAACTCCACTAGAAGAAGAAAGAAGAGGGAGAAAAAAAATAAGAGTAACCTGCTATAACTTGATGAACTTTACCTAAAATTATGGATGTACTTAACAAATCTTTACAGCGAGGATCACTCCCACCCCCTCAGTACACAGGGTTGACAGGGATGGGCAACTTAGACATTGGCTACCCAAAATGGGGGCGGGGGGGGGCTATAAGGCAAGAAATGACTGGCTTATAAGCTTTCAAGAGGGAGCCTAGTTCCAAATGGGGCGGGGAAAGGTAGAATCATCACTGAATGATATCCAATCTATTGGGACCAGTCTGCAAAAGGAAACGTGGTACAATATTGTGGTACAATAGCAAATAATTGCCATCAGGACTGACTGTGAGGCTAGGAAATACAGAGGTAGATGTTTTTTGACAAAAGGAAGAGAGTCATTGGTTTTGCATCCCAGGAGTGGAGGTCCCTGGGACCATCAAATGAGAAGAATGGAAAGGGAGACCCTACCCAGAGAGGCAGTGACACCAGGGATGGAGACAGAGATGATGACGTGGACAGATGGAGTGGCTGGGGACACTGGACTCAGGGAGGGAGAAGGGCTGTGTGTTGACGGCTGTGCGGCAGGCCTGTGTGGTGTACCCTTTGGTTATTTGATGATGCATGGATGGGATTGTAATCATTGTAATGAAACGAAATACCACAGGATGAATGCAAAGCTGATATTCTCCCGTGTAAAACTCAAAATAAATACTTTAAAAAAAAAGTCAAGACAGAGTTGTCAGGACTGTATCAAGAAGTCAAGGCCACAAATTAGAATCAGAATATTGGCATAGTTAGCTTTTTATAAACCTAGAGCAAATCAGCCTGACAACTCAGCATATTGAATCCTCCAGGCACATGAGTCTGAGAGTGGGGCCAGCACAGGAAGGCTGAGATGGAATCGCTCAGACTCGGCCGGATAAAGTGTGAGGATCTCACCTCATTCAGAAAGAAGTCCAGACGTGTAAAGAGCTTGGAAGTCAGCACTCTCATTCTCACAACAGGAAAAAGCTAAAAACTGAAAATGAGCAATTATTCTTAGATCCACCAGAGAACTGAGGTTTTAAGGCAAACCACTGCCCCTAAAAGTATGTTGTTATTGTTAAGTACCATGGAGTCGGTTCCAACTCATAGTGACCCTGCACAGGGTTTCCGAGGCTGTAAATCTTTACATCCTGTGGAACAGCTGATAGTTTCATAAGGTGAGCAGCTTGATTCGTAACCACTATGCTACCAGAGCTTTGTTGTTGTTGTCAGGTGCCATCGAGTCGGAACCGACTCATAGCGATCCCATGCACAGCAGAACGAAACAATGCTCGATCCTGGGCCAACCTCACC
>NW_006408530.1:26989632-26994777 GCF_000296735.1 Chrysochloris asiatica
AACTCTTCTGGTCTTTGGTCTTTAGTGTTTAATTCATCAAATCTGTTCTTCAGATGATCTCTAAATTCAGGAGGGATAAATTCAAGATCATATTTTGATCAAACCAGAGCTTAGATACTAGAAAATACAGAAAATCACAGCTTACTGGGAGGAGAAACAACTACTGGACTCAGCATTAGGTTGTTTTTGTGTGTGTTAGTGCCATTGAGTTGATTCCAACTTATAGCAACACTGTATAGGTTTTCCAAGGAGCAGCTGGTAGGTTTGAACTGCCAGCCTTGCTGTTAGCATCCAGTGCTTATCCTACAGTGCCATACCAGGATCCCAGCATCAGGTTGTTGTTGTTGGTGGTGTTGTTATTAATTGCTGTGAAGTCAGTTCTGACTCATATTGGCTCTGTATAGGTTTTATGAGGAGACAATGATGGGTTAGAAGCCTTGTAGTTAGTAGTCCAGTGCTTATCTACAGTGCCACACTAGCATCAAATTAGGAATACTTGAATGGTAACTAATTAATTGTTAGACACGAAGCAAGGCATAGCTTGAGCAATAACTCTTAGAAGCCAATTTAGGGTTGAGGGTGGGCATGGGGAGCTGCACACTTTCCTGAGTTTTACCTGTATGCTAAGAGTCCTGGTGTGACACTGTAGGGTAAGTACTGTACTGCTAACCTCAAGGTCAATGGTTCAAACTTCCCAGCCACCCTTCAGGAATCCTATACAGTATTACTATGTGTTAGATTGTTCTCCATGGTGCTTAACAACAACTGACCTGGGAAGAGATAAATACCCAGCTCCAGCCCTTTCTAGCTCTTCTCAGGAAGGAAAGGAAGTACCCAATCCCGGCTCCATCTAGCCTTCATATCTCATCTGAGGAATGGGGTGGTGGTGGTGGGGGGAATGCTGAGAAGCACTTATGAAGGTGATACTCAGGTACACAGACTTATTAAAAATCTGAGACCTAATCATAGATACGATCATAGAAAGCTTCTCCTTCTCCTATTTTACCATCACATCTGTAGGGCACCTTTGTAATAGCAGGGGATTACAGCTGAAGAGAACTGCTAGACAAAGACCCGATCTGAGGAGTCTATAAGTAAATCTAAAGACAACAGGGAAGCTTGCAAACAAACACAAAAAATAGAATACCAAAGAAAACTTGAGTCTCTGGCACCTACATCTACAAACCAACAAACCATCAAGTCAAGCAATCCTGAAGGACACAGTAGAATTGCTCCTTCAGGTTTCTGAGACTGTAAATCTTCACACACAGCCTCGTCTTTTTCCCTAAGAGCATTTGGTGTTGATGCCCCCACCCCAACCTTGTGGTTAGCAGCTTAACCAACAGCGCCATCAAAGCTCCTTGCCTACAACCATAGAAAACAGTAAACACAACCTAACTCCTAGCCAAATAAACATAAAATCTCACATCAAAGGCCTGTTTACCTCAGTTACTTCTAACAAAAAATTGTTGAAAAGCAAAAAACAATCTGAAGAGACAAAGGAAACATTAGATATGGCAGAGATTTTATGATTATCAAAGGTTGAATTTAAAATAACTATAATTAAAACATTACAACATAAAGAATACAAAAGTCCTCACAACTGAACCTATAAGCAATACCATGATAAACAAAGAAAAGGTTGTAATTGTCAAGGATTTTATTTTACTTGTATCCACAGTTAACAAGAATAGAAACTGTAGCCAGGAAATCAAATGACACACTGTGTTGGGCAAATGACTTCTTAGGCATTGGCTACCTAAAATGAAGGGACAATAAAGTCACAAAGTGACTGGCTTACAAGTTTTCAAGAGGGAGTTTAGTTTAAGGGGGGGTGGGGTAGTCGAGTCCCCATTGAATAGTTTTCGTCTTGTCTAGTCTGTCTGGTGAAAAGAGATGGGGATGAGACTCTCATGATTCAATAGTGAGAAATTTCTGTCATGACTAATTGCAACGGCCACAACTTTAAAGGTAGAAATTTTGTACCAAAAATGAGGGCATAGTTAGTCTTACAGTCCAAAAACAGAGAACCCTAGAACCATCAAAGGAGAAGAGCACAAGCAGATTGTGGGACCCTATTCAGAGAAGCAGCAGCGACACCAGAGATGGAGGCAGAGATGAGAACCTGGAGAAAGCGAGAGTAGCTGAGGACTCCGGACTCATGGAAAGAGAGGAACTGGGTACTGGTGGCCAGGAGGCAGGCTTGCAGAATGTGCCCTTTGGCTGTTTAAATGATAATATATTCCTGAGTATTTCTGTGTACACCACCCTAATAAATAAGTAACTAAATAAAATGGAATGGAAGCAAAAGCAAACAAAAGATACTATAAACAGAATGGAAATTAAAACATATATAAATAAAATAATCAGACAGATATACTTGGTTTCAGTGCTGTTTAGATGATAGGTCACTTGGGAAACTTCTTGACTTCCTTTTTTTTGGGGTGGGGGGCACCTTTCTCTGAAGGATTTATAAAAATAATTTTGATTGCCCACAATGAATATGTCCTCCTAATGGCACAAGTGTATGTGAGTTCAACAGTCTTGGAAAGCAATTTAGTCTGTTGTTTCTTGTTTCTAATTTGACATTCTCTGGATTTAAACCGAGATGTCTGGGAGCGATCAGCCAATTCTATAACCTACTTTGCCACATTAGTCACACTTTTCTTATTTCTGTTTCCTCTTCATCCACATATCTATCCACACCTGCCCACTCGTAACAGCCTACATAGAGCTAATTTTCAGATTTTGGCAGAGTTGCATACACGCGGATCATAGGTTGAGACAATGTATAACTCGTGAGTACTGGGGGAATTAGCTAGAAACAATTATAAAACTTTTTGATTAAAAAAAGAGAGTGTTCTGAAAGGAAGTGAAATTTAGGAACTGTGGCATTGAACTTGTTAAAGCATGCTTCTTCCTTGTGGAGATCTGGTGACCCAAAGAGTGCTGATCTTAGGTCCTAGATCTTCAGTCTTTTCATTACACTTCACAGCTCCTGCTCTTTCTGTGGGCTGATCGCTCTATCAAAGCTTGCAAAATCTATAATCTTCAGTGTCCTTATACATCTAAAAGCTCAGCCTAGCATTTGTTGGAGAACTTGGAAGTCCAACCTCACATGTCAAGTGCAGACAGTGATACTTTTAGCCTACCAGTTTCTTTCGTTCTTGACTTGTATGTTCCCAAAGCCCTGGTGGGACTATGCCAAAAAGTAGATTATTTGTAAGTTTTGCCACAATGCCCTTTAGAGGATTGATTTATATGAGCATTTGTATGAGGGTTTCATTGGTTGTCATTATATTGTCAGCTTTTGGGTTAGAACTGACACAGAGCAGGTCTTCAATCAAAATGTACTGTTTAAATTTAACAGCCCTTTCCAAAATCTTATTAATATACTTTCTTTAATCATCAAAAGTATGAGCAAGTCTGAATGCATTTATTTCTTCAACAAATAGCCTACAGCTTTCTATTATGAGCATCTAGGGAACACATTTTGTAGTATGGACAAAAGAAATGAGGTTCCTGGTTTTATAAGTTAGTAGTGTTGTGTAGGAGACAGAAATTAAATAAATAATAATAAATACACACATAATGATAGGAGCCCTGGTGTGGTGCTGTAGAATAAGCACTGGACAGCAAAGTCAATTTTGAACCACAAAGTGGTGGTTCAAATCAACCATCTGCTCCTCGGGAACCCTATAAAGGGTCGCTATGAGTCGGAACTAACTCAGTGGCATACAACCACCACCACCACCACTTTGTTGTTAAGTGCCGTCAAGTCGATTCTGACCCATAGGGACCCTGTATAGGGTTTCCAAGGAGCAGCTGGTGAGCTTGAACCACTGTCCTTGCAGTTCAAATGACTTTACAGTCTGATGCATTAGCCCACAGCACCACACCACCACTAAGGTGCTATAAAAAGGGACACAATTGGAGTGCTTGCTTACAAGGCCAACTAAGCAATTAAGTTGTAAAATTCTGTTGGTTATAAAGAAGGTAGTGTTGGTTTAGTCAGAGAACTATGGATGTTATTGTGGTTGATAAGTACTGTGTAGTAGGTTCTAACTCAAAGCAACCCTGTATAGGGGTTCCAAGGAGACACTGATGAGTTTGAACCACTGACCTGGCGGTTCAAACCAACTTTGTGGTGGAGTGCTTATCATAAAATACCACACCAGGGGGTATACTAAATAGAGTTTGAAGGTAAAACTGTAAAAATTTGATGAAGAACTGGATGTGTGTTTAGGGGAATTAAAAGGATGAAAATATTAAGGTGGAATGTCGGATTTCTTGTTTGGAAAGCTGGTGTTATTTACTGAAAAGTGCTGTACTAAGGAACTAAACATTGAAAAAGGAAGAGGAATGTAAATCAATAGCTTTGTTTTTTTTATGTATTCGACATTTTTAAAACTTTTCTTAAATAGGGTTTTAACAAATGTTCCTAAGACTCTGAATCACAGGTGGAAAAACCCTCTAATAATTATTATTCACATTTCTTCTATTTAATACCATGAGAGAGTAGAAATAAGTTCTATAGAACTATCAAAGAAAATGTCAAAGTCACCAGAAACTCTTCTTGTTATCCTCATCCCCAGCTGAAGAGGATTCCAAGTATGTTGTTGTTGGTAGTGGTAAGTGCCATCGAGTCAGTTCCAATTCATAGCGACCCTGTATAGGGTTTATTAGGAGCAGCTGGTGGGCTTGAACTGCCAACCTTGTGTTTCACAGTATAGTGCTGATTCTACAGTGCCACACCAGAAGTATGTTGGCATATATTAAAAACTATTTTCAATTGAAAACAACAAAGCACAAGGCTTCCTGGGATATCAATATCATTTTATGAAATAAAAAAAGAAATATTTATTATAAGGATCAAGTAAATCTAATTCATTCAAGAAAATAATTGGAAAGATATTAGAAGAATTCTGTATACATATAGAAATAAATATAACTATAAGCAGAATTCAATATCAATTCTAATTTTTAAATGAGACAGTAACACATTCTCTATGTAATAACAGACACAACCTGTTCTGTAATGAAAAAATTGGTAAAACGTAAAGAGAATCCGCAGTACCTTAGAAGAACAATGGATCTATAACCAGTTTTCGCTTGCAGACATTCTTGTTTAATAATTGGACCACT
>NW_006408530.1:26994877-27000792 GCF_000296735.1 Chrysochloris asiatica
TTGTGGGTAAATACTGAGTAGAGGGATTGCTGGATCATAAGGTATTTCTATTTTCAACCTTCTGAGGAAACACCATATTGTTTTCCAGAGAGGTTGGACCATTTTTCAGTCCCACCATCAATTCTAATTTTTAAATGAGACAGTAACACATTCTCTATGTAATAACAGATACAACCTGTTCTGTAATGAAATAATTGGTAAAACATAAGGAGAATTCTCACTACCTCAGAAGAACAATTGATCTATAACCAGTTTTCACTTGCAGACATTCTTCTTTAATAATTGGGCCACTTTGTGTAAAAAAAAAAAAAAATAGAAGCTGAGGTCTGATCTACTTAACCCTGGAAAATCAATTTGATTCATAAAATACCTCAATAACTACCAGAAAGTAGCATAAGTGTTTAGTTCAACTTTGTGTGCATGTGATTCCTAATATTTGGACTGAAAAATGAAAACAAAAGTCACTGATGTATTTTATAAAGATGTGTCTGGATTACTTTGGCTGATTTCCCCCATTTTTTCATCTGTAATTTTTGTTTACTTATTAGGCATAGTTGGAAGTCCAGATAGTAGCAAATGTTTTTATCAGAGAATAAATATGCCTATACTGCTGTTCTGCCAGTATTTTCACATAGAAACATTTTCCTTACACTTTGTTTATAAGCCTTACTTATGCTTTAAAGGAAGATGGGTTTTAGGTAAAATATCTTGTTTGACTGCCAGTAGATTGAACATCCCTTACTACAAATAATAATAATAGCTAACATTTATTAAGATCTTTCTATATGTCAGGTATCATGCTAAGTGATTCAAATGCCCCTTCTTTTAGGTCCAAATATTCCTTATGAGGTAAGTACTGTTGTTATACCCAGAAGATGGAAAACACAATTTTAGAGAGATTAAGAAATTTAGCCAAGGTCATATAGTCATGAACTAGGGGAGTCAGGATTGGAACCCAATCAACCTAACTTTCCCTAGGCCCTCATCTATGTTACATTTTCCCTTAGCTGGCTTTATCTAGTTGTGCCTACCTCTGCCTTTTCAAAATCTTAGCATGGTGTACAAAAATTAGAACTAATTAGAGTGGACAGTAATTTATTTAGATCACATAAGAAAACATGTCTTTTATACAGTGAGTCCCTGAATTATGAACACTGATTTACAAACAGCTCCTACTTGCCCTATAGTGTTAGTGTAAATGTTTCCTCACTTTGAAATGATTGACTAAATCAACCCCTACTCACAACAAATTCATCATCATAATTGACTTCACTTGCTGCACGTACAGCTTTTAAGTCATTGAAATGACTTTAAGTCTTTTCTTGCAGTAACAACAACAACCACAAAAAACAATCAAGGCCATTGTGTAGATTCTGACTCATAGCAACCCTGTGTAGGATTTCTGAGGCTGCAAATCTTTACATGAGGAGAAAGTATCAGTTTTTCTCCCATGAAGTGAGTGGTGGGTTTGAACTGCTAACCTTGTGGTTAACAGTCCAGTGCCGCCAGATCTCCCTTAATAAGGTTAAATAAGAACTCATAGCCACCGATACTTGCTTAACCTACAAATTCAACTAAAAAAACACACAGGAATGGATCTCATAATCTACAGACTACCTATTGTTGTTATATGCCATTGAGTCAGTTCTGACTCATATAAGTATATAGGGTTTCTGAAAAGTGGCTGTGGGTTTGAACTGCCGACCTTGCAGTTCAAACCAACGTTGTGGTCCAGCATATTATCTTACAGAACCATAACATTTAAACAAACAAACAAAAAAAAAATCTGGTCTTTGGAGCTTCATTGTACAAGTTGCATGTGCATGTGTGTGTGCATTCTTCTTTTTTATTTTATGAAATACATAGAACTTAAGCAATTTAATCCATTCTTCATTCAATATGTTTAATCTCTAGAAATCCTAAGGAAGGTATAACAGTATAATAATAGTTCAATTTATTAACACAATTGCTACATCTTGGTTAATAATCTAGGGGAAGATATTTCAACATTATGTTAATTAAACTTTCTCAGCTGGCCATACCTTGGGAGGTGTTATGAATGGTGCTGAAGAGAAAAAGTCAATATGCAAAACTTAGGATATCAAGATTTAGTCAGGAAATTGCTGCACAGATGAGACAAGCTCATACATCCATAACAGAAGAATATAAATGGAAATAATGTGAATGAAAATAAATGCTAGAAACAGGCATACTGGAAAAATGATAATACTTCTTACCTGCGCATTTGAAAATTCTTTACAAATAGTAAATGGCTTTTTTTTTTTTTTCTAATGTAGGAAAATAAAGAGCCTGAGAGGCTGTCAGAGGAAGCCACTAATCATTGAAGCTGAAAAACACAATTCATTGTTAGTAGACTAGTTTGAACTACAAAGAACAACTATGTATATAATTTGATAGGACAAATGTAGGATAAATTCAAAAGCAGTATATCTACTACAATGACAAGTATTATGTAGTCTAAGCTTATAGCATCTTTTTGCCCCAGTCTTGAATCTCTACAACAAACTTTGTTTTCCTAAACTTTACTTAAAGGAATGTCATGATTTTAGCATCTACTAATGAATTATTTGTCTTTAATCAGCAACATTTACTGTACCAGGCACTTATGCCCTACAAGACATCATAGCTTTGTGACTGGATCTCTTTTCTCTTTCCCAAATTGTGGAGTCCTAATGTGGTGCTGTGGTATAAAGCACTGAACCACCAGGTTGGTTTGAACCATAAAGTTGGCAGTTCAAACTCACCAGCAACCTATACAAGGTCGCTATGAGTCAAAACTGACTAAACAGCATCTAACAACAACAATATTCCCAAATTGTAATACTACGAAGATGCATCATAAACTGGGTTCTAGGACTGGATGAATATGTGAGTTTGTTTAATCTGACTTAGTGCCCATTCATCACAAAACACCAAATGAGAATTAAAAAGACTAGCCATGTAGTAAATACTTGTGCTTCACTTCAAATGTCTACACATTTCAGTACTTGCAAAGGTTTATAATAGCAGGGCAAAATGATCCAGTAATGAACTGGCTTCTCTGCCCTTATGTTATGGAGTAAACATAATTCATGTTTCTATTTTTATTTCATTCTTAAGACTAATACAGATGGGTTTCTAGCCCTACTTTGTGCTAGCTCATCTTTCTCACTGCTCCCAGTGGGCAACACAGAAAATAGGCTTTCTTATTGCATGCTGAGCAGAGTCTTGGTGTGGTGCTGTAGACTTGCGTCAGACTGCAAAGTCATTTGAACTGCCAAAATCAGTGGTTCAAGCTCACCAGCTGCTCCTTGGAAACCCTATACAGGGTCACTATGGGTAGGAATCATCTCGTTGACTCTTACCAACAACATCTCTATAGAGCACTGGAAGGAGTGAGAGCTGAGGGACAGTAGCAGAAGCAATCATAATAACAGCTGTCATTTGTGAGCCATTTTCATCTACTGATTGATAATGAACTATGATCCCAGTGTATTATCAGTGCTTGCTCTTGTTGTTAAGTGCCGTCGAGTCGCTTCTATCCCATTGTGTGACCCTGTATGGAATTTCCAAGGAGCAGCTGGTGAGCTTGAACCACCGACCTTGAGTTCAAATCAATTTTGCAGTCCGACAGCGCCACTCCAGGATCAAAGAAAGGGGCCCTGGGAGCCTAGTGGAATATCAACTGGGCTGCTAACCATAAAGTCAGTAGTTTCAGTCTACCAGTCAGTCCACTAGAGAAAGATGAGTCTTTCTGTTTTCGTGAAGATTAACATCTTTGGAAACCCTATATGGAGTAGCTATGAGTGGGAGCCAACTCGATAACACTCACCCACCACCACCAGATGCAAAGAGGGAGTCCTGGTGTGGCCCTATAGGATAAGCACTGGATTGCTAACCACAAGGTTCATGGTTGAAACCCACCAACTCCTTCTTGGAACACAGAGAGGCTGTTAGAAAAAGCCACTAGTCACTGAAGCTGGAACACACAATTGTTAGTAGACAGTTTTGAAATACAGGGCCCCTATATGTCAGTCCCACTTGACAGCACTTAACAACAGCAAGATCCAAAAAGAGTTTGTGTAGCACAATGCTACTGCATGGTAAGCACTCTTATTGATGTTTGTTAAATAAAATATATAACTAGGAAAAATCTTCTCCTTGAGCTCAAACATAGTAGTTTGGAAAAGATTCACCAAAAAATCAAATCTGAGTGATTGACTTTTGCCGTTCCACCAAGTCACCTCAGCACTGAAGCAGTCATGCATTGTAACCTTCTCAGTGCATCTCCAGTGGTGGTTATGAATCGGAGTTGATTCTGATTCATAGCAACCATGCATAGGGTTTCCCAGTCTGTAAATCTTTACAGGAGTTGTGGCATGGCTTCAGTGGAACGGCTGGTAGTTTCGAACTGTTGACCGTGAGGTTAGCAGCCTGACTCGTAGCCACTGCGCTACCAGAGCTCCTTTCTCCACCAGTAGGGCTATACTTTTCTTACAGGCAGTGTTGTTGGTAAGTGCTGCCAAGTCAGTTTTGACTCATAATGACCCTGGATAGGGTTTCTGGTGAGTTTGAATTACCGACCTTGTGTTCAGCAGTCCAGTGCTTATCCTACAGAGCCAGGATAAGTAGGACTCCTTTCTTACAGGTAGAAACAACAACAATACAAGGAGTAAAACTATGACCGAATGCACATTTCATCATTGGTGTCACTGAAGGATTTTTGTCAAAAGGATGATATGATCAGATTTGCATTCATAAAATAGTCTTCTAAAGGCAGAGCTAAGTGGACCAGATTGGAACTGCTATTGTTATTCTTTCTATTTGTCATTTGCTTCCACATTCTCCTTTCCAGTCTCCTATTCTGTATGTTCTTTCTTTCTTGTAGAAGTTAGGGAAGAAAGGGAAAGGTATGTAACAGTAACAATGATTGGCTCAGCTCTGCCCTGGAGAGAGACATAAGGCAACATATGTACACGTACGTACGTGACCACACACACTCATTCACAATCAACCCGTTGGATAAGAGCAGTTTAGTAAAATTGAATCTGAAAGCAGTGCATTACTTGCTGTAGCCTCCATCACCTACAGCAAACTCTGAAGACATGTCTATGACTTGAGGAAACATATAGTCACTGTAAGTGTGAACTGAATTTGATATGGCATTATGTTTATTGATGAATACATTTTATATTGCTTAAAGTTATTCCTGATAAAAATATTAACAAACTTTGAAACAAGTGGTTTATGGACTATCCCAGGGTTTCAGGGAGTGTAAATGAAGTCTGTGATAGAGAATGCACCAGAAAGAAGGACCATTGAGGCCAAAAAGGTGAAGCCTTGGAAACTTCATGACTATCTGCTGGGACACTGAGGGTAGGTGAGTCTTGGGGCAAATGACCTGGGTTCTCTGCATTTCATGGGCTAGCTCTGAAAATGGGAATAATGATATTCAATGCAGAGTGGCATTATGAGAATTAACCTGAGTACCAATGGCCCAATGGGAGGTGGAAACTCAAAAACATTTTAGTTTCCCTTTTATGATATAAAACCTAAGGAAGAACCTTTTAGAGGCTTAATCTGAGGAAAGCACAAGGTTCAGTGGTTCAAGCTCAGCAGCTGCTCCTTGAAAACCCTATACAGGGTCGCTATGGGTCAGAACTGACTCGACAGCACTTCACAACAACAACAAACAGCTTGGAAAATCAGGCTACTAAGACAAAAAACAGACTACTAACATACTAAGACAAAAAACTACTACTAACATAACTACCAGGAGCTCTGGTAGCGTAGTGGTTACGAATCGGGCTGCGACCCTTAAGGTCAGCGGTTCGAAACTACCAGCTGCTCCGCGGGAGAAAGATGAGGCTTTCTACTCCCGTAAAGATTTACACCCTCGGAAACCCTGTACAGGG
>NW_006408530.1:27010372-27012215 GCF_000296735.1 Chrysochloris asiatica
TAGCTCTTGCTAAGACTTCCAGCACAATATTGAATAGGAGTGGTGACAAAGGGCATCCTTGTCTGGTTCCTGTTCGCAGAGGGAAGGCTTTCACTTTCTCTCCATTGAGAGTAATGTAAGCTGTTGGTTTTCTATATGTGCTCTAAATTATTGAGGAATTTCCCTTATTTCCTACTTTGTTGAGTGTTTTTTTTTTTTTTATCAGGAATGGATGTTGGATTTTGTCAAATGCTTTTCTGCATCAATCGATATGACCATTGGTTCTTTTCTTTTTTCTTATTTATATGGTGGAATACATTGATTATTTTTCTAATGTTGAAACATCCTTGCATCCCTGATATGAATCCTACTTGGTCATGATGTATTGTTTTTTTGATGTGCTGCTGGATTATGTTGGCTAGGATTTTGTTGAGAATTTTTGTATCTATGTTCATGAGGAATACTGATCTATAATTTTCTTTCTTAATGATGTATTTCCCTGGTTTTGGTATGCTTGCTTCATAAAATGTATTAGGATGTTTTCCATCCTCTTCTATATTCTGGATTAATTTGAAAAGAATTAATTGGTAGCAGCTTTTCCCTGAATGTTTGGTAGAATTCACCAATGAAGCCATCTAGACCTGAACTTTCTTTGGTTGGGAGTTTTTTGATGACCTGATCAATTTCTTATTTTGTTATGCATCTGTTCAGGTTATTTATTTAACTCTGTGTAAGTTTAAGTAGGTCATGTTTTTCAAAAAATGTATCCATCTCTTCTAAGTTTTCAGATTTGTTGGAGTACAACTTCTCATGGTATTCTGTTATTATCCTTTTGATTTCCTTTGGTTCTGTTGTGACATTGCCCATGTGGTTTCTAATGCGTGTTATTTGTGTCTTCTCCCTCTTTTCTTTTGTTAGGTTTTCTAATAGTTTGTCAATTTTATTAATCCTTTCAAAGAAGCAGCTTCTTGTCCTGTTGATGCTTTCTATAGTTTTCCTGTTTTCTATCTCATTTATATCTGCTCTGATCTTTATTATTTCTTTTCTTTTGGTGATTGTAGGTTTCCTCTGTTGATCTGTTTCTAATTGCTGGAGATGCTGTGTTAATGTGTTAATTTTAATTCTTTCTTCTTTTTGGATGTGCACATTTATCGCAATAAATTGTCCTCTCAGCACCGCTTTCATCGTGTCCCAAAGATTTTGGTATGCTGTGTTTTCATTCTCATTTTTTTCCAGGAACTTTCTGAGTTCACATTTAATTTCTTCTATTACCCAGTCTCTTTTCAGCAGTGTACTATTCAGTTTCCATGTATTCAACTTTATTTCTTTGGTTTTCTTATTGTTGATTTCTAGTTTTATGGCATTGTGTTCTGAAAAGATATTTTGTAATATTTTGATGTTTGTAAATTTATGGAGGCTTGCTTTGTGACTTAACACATGTTCAATTCTGGAGAATGTTCCATGTGCACTGGAAAAGAATATGTATTGTGCTGTTGTTGGGTCAAATGCTCTGTACTCATCTTTGAGATCAAGTTGGTTGATTGTATTGTTTAGTTCCTCTGTAACTTTGTAAGTGTCTCTCTGGTTGTTCTATCCCTTTTCGAAAGTGGTGTATTAAAATCTCCCACTATAATTGTAGATTTATCTATTTCTTTCTTCAGTTCTCTTTGCTTTATATATCTTGGTGCTCTTTCATTGGGAGTGTAGATATTTATTATGATTATGTCATCTTGCTCAATTGACACTTTAATTATGAGATTCTTTATGTCTTAAGCTGGTTTTTGCCTTAAAGTTTATTTTATCAGAGATTAGTATTGACACTCTTGCTTGTTTTTTATTGCAATTAGCTTTGTATATTTTTTCT
>NW_006408530.1:27012315-27021473 GCF_000296735.1 Chrysochloris asiatica
GCGGGAGAAAGATGAGGCTTTCTACTCCCGTAAAGATTTACACCCTCGGAAACCCTGTACAGGGTCGCTATGGGTCGGAACCGACTCAATGGCACATAACAACAACAACAAACATAACTACTAACATAAAGGCTTCACAGCTTTAGTTTCAAATTCATTGAAACTAAATTTCCGGTACAGGTTCAAGCCAAATATGCTGCTTTTTCTTCATCTACTAGATACTCTGCTAATTAAAGTTAGCCATCAATTCTGCATCCACCAGATGCTCCTTGGAAACCCTATACAGGGTGGCTATGAATCAGAACCGACTTGATGATACTTAACAGCAACAGTAATCTTTAATAAACTTATTTTTCTCCATTGTGCAATCTTGGAGCTAAACCCTTAGCCACTGTCAGTTGTTGCTTCTCAAGGCTTCCTTAAAGGTACTTGGGTTAAGGCCTTAAGCCTTGAGAAACACAGTGTAGTTGTTTGTTTTTGTTTGTGTTACCTTTCTTTGCTTTAATGCAAAAACCTTACAATAAATTCTTCTCAGTGTTGTTCTGGGAAAGAAAATATCTTGTCTTGGCTTGCTTGCCCTGATGACAAATGTAAAATCATGTGTTCTTCACCTTTTTATTTTGGTTCACTCAGAAAACAAATACTCAAGGACACAGGAGGCAGTAGATAATAGCTGAAAAGCACTCTGTAACACACTTGAATATAGTCTGCATAAGTCAGGCAGCTGGAGTGGGAGAGGCCTGGTGTTGCAGAAGCTAAGGAACATCAAAGGGAAATAAAAGGAAATTAATGTTTTGAACAACTACTAAATTCCAGGCAGTTTGTTTACTTTGTTTTGTTCTTATTGTTGTTGTTAAGTGCTGTTGAGTCGATTCCAACCCATAGCGACCCTGTGTAGGGTGATGAGCAGCTGGTGAGCTTGAACCACCAACCTTGCAGTTCAAATGACTTTGCAGTCTGGCACATTAACCCACAGTGCCACACCAGGACTCCTTTGTTCTTATAAGACCAGTCAAAATTCCTGGAGTCAAGCTTCAAGTCTTTGCCATTTATCAGCAAATCCTCTCTGCACCACCTTCTAAATAGGTCCAGAATAAACCACTATACAATAGTTCCACCTGTTGCCTTCCTGTAGGACTTCTTGATTGTTCTCACAGATAATTTTTTTTTTAATATTTAAAATAAAATCAATTGTTATTGAGTGAACTTCAATTTATGACCCATCCATGATTATCAAAGTAGGACTATGCTCCACTGGGTTGCTCTTTCAGAAATTGATCACCAGACTTTTTTTTCCAAAATGTCTCTGGGTAGACTCAAACTTGCACCTTTTGATTCGCAGCTAAGCATGTGTCCTGTTTCACTACCATAATATCTCCTAACTATTGGGATGACTCTTCTAAGATGCCCCCTGTAGTCTGTACTCAGCACTGTAGATCAAGTGATCCTGTTCAAGTAGTCAAATGGTGCCTCTGCCCTGTTCAAAATAGTTTCCATCTCCCTAACCAAGCAGAGGAGATCCTGGTCTATATGACTATCTGTGCTTATTGGGTGTGTATCAGTGCTGCCTACAGATTGCATTGTGAGCTGCTCTGCACCACTCCTTGATCTCATCTCCATCTTGTTTCCTGGTTCTTGGTTACACTCTTGACCACACATGCCTCTTTGTTGTTCTTTCCCACACTTCCCAGCTTATTTCTGTATCAGGATATTTGCACGTGTTTTGTTCTGGGTTTAGAGTTCTCCTTTTCCTTAATATCTTCATGGCTTGCTTTTTCACTTCTTGCAGGTGTATGCTGAAATATGACCTTATCAAAGTTTTCCTTCTTAAATGAAAAACATTTTCCAAGTTCCCAGTTATTCTGTCTTTGCTATCTAGTGCTGCTATAACAGAAATAACCACAAATGGATGTCTTTAACAACCAGAAATTTATACTTACACAGCTTAGAAGGCTAGAAGTGTATATTTAGAGTGCTGGCTGTCTGCTTCCATTAGTCTGCACATTTCATGAGCAGCCTCTAACAGTTGAGATTTTTTTTTTTTTTTTGAGAGAAATTAATGAACTTACCCACGGTGTAAGTGGAGCAGTTAGGATTCAAACCCTGGTCTGGTTGCCTCTGTACCTGTGCTCTCTGCTAAATCAGGCAGCTGCCTTTGAAATAAAAGTAGTCACATTCCAACCTTCCCTATTAAGGGTCTGAAATTTCAATAGAAGCAAAATACTCAAAGCATACTGTGCTTCCATATCTACCTGCTGCATCTAAATCCTGCAAATTTATAGGCATTATCTACTTGCTGACAAGGTTACTTAGCCTAGGGAAGTTTAAGCCTTTGTCAGCCTTTGGTTTGCCAGGAGTGAAAAGAAAAGTAAGAAAGCCAGACTGAACCTAGCCAAAGGATTCCATAATTTCCATAGCTTATATCACCTTCTTTACCTAGTAAGCATACTCTTTTTTATTAGCTTTTCTCAGTGCATGTCCTATCTTTCTCAATGTGATTTAAAAAGAAATAATCTACTGCTTCTTTTGAAATAAAATGATCCCCTTGCCTGCAGTCATATTATGCAGCTTTACCTGCAAATCATCCAGTACAACCTCTGTAGTTTTGCCAGGAGGGTCTTTATAAAAAGTGAATCTTATTAGTTTGCTCCATTTTAAAACATACTTAGCTCAGGGGCCAACCAATCCAAGATTGGCAGGTCAGATCACAGGCTTCTGGCTGCAGAGGCAAAAAACTGCTATAATATAAAATTATGTTCCCTTGACCTCGCATGCAAGATCCTTTCTAATTGAATTCTTGTGCAACTATCAGCCTTCTGCTCAGGCTTCTTCTCTTTGGCAACTTTTAATTTCAAAACGCAAAAGGACTTAATAATGCCCTGAATACACAATCTCCTTCACATTTATACATTTGTCTACTCCAAACCCGTTGTTGTCAAGTGGATTCAGATCCATGATGACTCCACATGTTACACAGGGTTTTCTTGCCTCTAATCATTAAGGAGCTCTGGTAGCATAGTGGTTACAAATCGGGCTGTGAACCGCATGGTCAGCAGTTCGAAACTACCAGCTGTTCCGCGGGAGAAAGATGAGGCATTCTGCTCCCGTAAAGATTATAGCCTCAAAAACCCTGTACAGGGTCGCTTTGGGTTGGAATCGACTCGACGACACTTAACAACAACAACAATAACAATCATTAAGGAAGTAAATTGCCAAGCCTGTCTTCCTTAGTTACGCTGGTTGGGTTTGAGCAAACCAATGCACCATTCACTATAAAATACTTCCTTTTCTGTCCAATGTTTGTCCATTGTACATTTCTGGTTATCAGTAATAGTTGACATTTATTTATATCCTAAATAGGGCTGCTAATCTCACAGTCAGCAGTTTGAAACTACCAGCTGTTCCACGGTAGAAAGACGCAGGCTTTCTGCTCCCATAAAGATTTACAGCCTTGGGAATCCTATGTAGGGTCGCTATGTGTCAGAACCAACTCCACGGCACATAACAGCAACAACAACAACTGTATGTCAGACTTTGTTCAAGGCACTTTTAAGTTGTTAGGTGCTATCAAGTCAATTCCTACTCATATTGACTCTGTACAACAGAACGAATTACTGCCCTCTGCTACATAATCCTCACAACGATTCCTGTTTGAGTCCATTGGTGCAGTTACTTTGTCAGTCCATCTCACTGAGGGCCTTCCTCTTTTTCGCACACCCTCTAATTTTCAAAGAAAGATGCCCTTCTTAGAGATTGGTCCCTCATGATGACATGGTCATCTTCCCTATCCTTGCTTATGTGGAACGTTCTGGCCATACTTCATCCAACAAAGATTTGTTCATTCTTCTGACAGTCCATGGTATCTTTACTATTCTTCACAACTCCATACTTTAAAATTATTCATTCTTCTTTGATCTTCCTTACTCATTGTGTAGCTTTCACACACACATGAGGCAATTGAAAACACCATGGCTTGGGTCAGGCGTACCTTCATCCTCAACATGACATCTTTGCTTTTTAACACTTTAAAGAGATTTTTTTTCAGCAGATTTGTACAATGCAATATGACATTTTATTTTCTGACCGTAGTCATGAAATGCTTCCATGCAGGTTGATTGTGGATCCAAATAAACGGAATTCCTTTAAAATGTCATTCTTTTCTCTGTTTATCATGATGTTTCTTATTTGTCCAATTGTGAAGATTTTTGTTTTCTTTCTTTTGAGATGTGACTCATATTAAAGACTGTAGTCTTCAATCTCATCAATAAGTTCTTCAAGTCCTCTTCACTTTGGTCAGCAATGCTGTGTCATCTATTAATGAGTCTTCATCCAATCCTGATGGCACATTCTTTTTCAGATTATTTGCTCAGCATAGAGATTGAATAAGTATGGTGAAAGTATACAACCCTAATGCACACATTTCCTGATTTCAAAACATGTAGTATCCCCCTGTTCTGTTTGAATAACTGCCTGTTGGTCTGCGCACAGTTTCCACATGAGCACAATTAAGTGCTTTGGAGTTTCTGTTCTTTGCAACATTACGCATAATTTGTTATGATCTTGTCTTGGGCTGGGTTCTTTATAGAAGCAAAACAAATGAAATATATATGTGTGTATGTATATATTCAAGGAGCTCTGGTATCATAGTGGTTACAGATTGGGCTGCTAACCTCAAGTTCAGCAGTTCGAAACTATCAGCTGTTCCACAGAAGAAAGATGAGGCTTTCTGCTCCTGTAAAGATTTACAGCCTTGGAAACCCTGTACAGGGTCACTATGAGTCGGAGCCAACTCCATGGCACACTACCACCACCATCATGTATATATATAGTCATACACACAGAGAGATTTCTCTCAAATATACATCTCACACAAAAGCTAGAAAGTTCCAAGTCCATGTGTCAGATATCTTGACCTCCAAAGAGCACTCTGACTGCACTTCTTCCAAAACAGAGCTATTGGTTCTTTTGGCAGCCCGTGGCACTCTCAATATTCTCCTCCAACACCATAACTCAAAAGTATAAGTATAGGTCATGTTCATCAAATTGTAGCAGATCACTCTTTTTCCCCTTTTCTTTCTCTTCTTGTCAAGTTCTGATCATCCAGCCACTGAAGCCAGGTCAAGTGGGTACTATCTGCAACTATGGGTGTTCTTGTATATCTCCTTTCACTTCCTATCAGCTGAACGCTTAACTCTTTGCTTTAGTCCTCTGTGGCCCTGTCCCGGTCTCTGGGCCCAGTAGTCTCCAGGTCTCGCCATACTGCTGGCCAACCATGTGTCAACTTGGGTTGACAAGAGTCTATCAAACATGGTCAGACTTAGCTCACAACTTCATTGCTGTATTTCCCCACTTCCCCTTATCAGTGACTAACATGGTCACCAACAAGGCCACATGCCTACTCATGTGTTCCCTTGAGTCTTAGTCTTGGAAGGGGGTTTGCCCTGAGGCAACCCGACCACTTGCCTTGATGGCTCCTAAACAAACAAATTGCTTGTTCTTGTAGTAGTCAATCAGACTGCCATTAATGTTTTTTATTTTTCCTGCTGGTCTTTCTTTCAAGAAGTATCTTCTGTTCTTTGAGCCACTCCAGGCTGGTCTGCTTGTCCTTTCAAGTGCAAATTTCCCACCTCAGAAGATTCAGGATTCCACCTATGGTCTTAGGCAATGCAAAGGCTTCACAGGAAGCCTTCTTCATTGGACACTCTGTAGTCCTATTTTAGGTATTCCTATCAGTTATAGGCTGAAAACGGATTTACAAGCTTTCTATGGTGATGTTTCTAGGTATTCCTTTCTCTCCTCCTCAAGTGTCTATTTTACAATAGTAGGAAGGAAGACCAAGATTCAAAAGACAGACAAAAATCTTAACATTATTTCCTCTGTTTTACCCATTCAAACCGTGCCTCAATCCCTTTTTCCAGAGGCCTGTTGTTCCAAGGTTGTGCATTCAACATTATTTACCTCTATCCCACATAAACCATGCTAACCTGCCTAACTGTTCTCCCATCCTCCTTGTTCTTCAATTCCCCTACCCCTTCTTGTGTATTGATCACCCCACCCCAGCACTCAAAACTATCCTACTATCCCGTGTCTATTCCCTATCCTGTGCTCCACCCTCCCCTTCCTGCCCTTACCCCACTCCACACACCCCGGTAACCAGCAAAGAATTTTTTGTTTCCCCTTTTAATGTGGGAACTTTTTCTTAATCTTTTACAATAATGGTACTATGTGTCGGGGACCTGCCTCGACAGGGAAGTTTGGTTCACGAAGTAGGGAGATCTGGCAGCGAAAGAGATAGAGAAAGAATATACACAAAGACTCAACGAGAGAAACGAAGAGACACCCTGAAACCAGAGTGGATGCAAAACTGGCAGACAGACCCTGGATTGCAGGCATCATGGCCCTGCAGGCAGTAATGCATGCAGGATTCAATCTGCATCTGTCTTTTATTTCAGGGAGGGATTTTACACAAAGGAAGAAGGGGATTATTAAGACAGGGTACAGAAATGAAATGTGATTAATCATTCAAAACAGGACACAATGATTTACAGGAACAAATTCTAAAATATACATCGCAAATTGTCTTAATAATCTAACATTATTAGTTTTCCAAAAATTCAAACAAACTGTTATAAATTACTTTTTTGGCTCAAATCCTAAAGCAGTGATTTGAGGTTTCTCAAGGCTAATTAACATACCTATAGCGTTTAATCTCTAATGGGTAAAGGTGAAAAGGATTTAAAAGGTCTGAAGAGAGTCAAGCTGTTTCAGCTACCTGGCTTAGGCTTTCAGGAGAAAGGAGGACATCTGGGTTATGGTTTACACCTGGGGACGATTTGAGGAGGTTGTCACTATTATTCCTTGAACAATACTCTGGAATTCGCAAATTTACTTTGAGTGAATTCCTTCGGCAGATTGTCTCCAGAGCCTCTTTGTGAAATCCCGGCAGACCTGCCTTTGGAACTTTTACGACCTTGGCTTTAGAAGAGGTTTTTGTTTTAATATTTGTCCATGGGTATCCAGGGCTCATGTATTAAGTTAATATCAAACATAACTGAATAATTTGATAAAGAACAGTTTGGACATGCTTGCCAGGTGGGCAGAGTTTGTTCCTCAGAGAGATTTGTTCCCAGGACCCTACACACTGCCAACACAGTGGAGACATTAAGAGAGGCACATAAGAAACCATTTTCTCAGAAGCTACAATTACTGGAGTTAGAAGCATAGAATCAATAATAAGGCCAAAGAAAATTATACAGAGGTAGCCCACCAGTGAGTTCGTAAAAGTCTATGAACCCTGGACATCAGAAGGACACTTCCTTGGCCCTCAGGGTCCATGGCTAGCAATCTTGAGTGGGGCCTTCGTGTTGGATTTTCGTCCATGACACAGGGCCTCAGCATCTCAGTGCTTGTGGTCCCCAACAACTATGCAGTATTTCTCCTTTTGTGACTGAGTAATTACACTCAGCATAATGTCCTCAAGGTTCATCCATGTTATGCGATGACTTGCAGCTTCCTTCTTGTTCTTCAAGGTAGCATAATATTCCATTGTGTGTATGTACCACAGTTTGTTTATCCATTCTTCAGTTGATGGGCACTTTGGCTGTCTCCATCTTTTTGCTATTGTAAATAGGGCTGCTAAGATCATTGGTGTGCATACACCTACTCATGTTATGGCTCGTATTTCTTGTGGGTAAATACCAAGTAGAAAAATTGCTGGATCATAAGGTATTTCTATTTCCTATCTTCTGAGGAAGCACCATACTGCTTTCCAGAGTGGTTGGACCGTTTTGCAGTCCCATAAATAATGCAGGAGTGTCCCAGTCTGTCCACATCCTTGCCAACACTTATTGTCCTCTACTTTTTTGATCTTTGCTGTTATTGCTGGTGTGAGATGATATCTCATTGTTGTTTTGATTTGCATTCTGCTGGAGAAAGATGAGGCGTTCTGCTCCCGTAAAGATTTACAGCCTCAGAAACCCTGTACAGAGTCACTATGAGTCGGAACCGAGTCCACGGTACTTAACAACAACAACAACAATGGCTAGTGATTGTGAACATTTCTTCATGTTTGTCGGCTGCCCGGATCTCCTCCTCGGTGAAGTGTCTGTTCATGTCCTGTGTCCATTTTTTAATTGGGTTATTTGTCTTTTTCTTGCAAAGGTGTTGTAGTTTCCTATATATTTTAGAATTTAATCCCTTCTCTGATATGTCGTTGCAAAATATTTTTTTCCCATTCTTTGGGCTGGGCTCCCTTTTTACTCTTTTGGTGAAGCCTTTTGATGCACATAAGTTTTTAATTTTTAATATGCCCCAATCATCTACTTTATCTACTTTTGTTTGTGTAATTTTCAAAATGGTTAGTAATCTTGTGTATGCCCTGTATTAGAGCCCTCACATATTTCCCTATTTTTTCATTGATGGCCTTTATCATTCTGGGATTCACATTCAGGTCATTAATCCATGCTGAATTGGTTTTTGTATAAAGCATGAGGTAAAGGTCTTGTTTCAATCTTTTGCATATCACTTTCCAGTTCTGCCAGCAGCATCTGTTGA
Source organism: Chrysochloris asiatica (assembly GCF_000296735.1). Taxonomy (NCBI): domain Eukaryota; kingdom Metazoa; phylum Chordata; class Mammalia; order Afrosoricida; family Chrysochloridae; genus Chrysochloris; species Chrysochloris asiatica. The sequence goes on from NW_006408530.1 coordinate 27,020,869, forward strand.
AGAGACTACCTCCTCCCCATGCAATATACTTAGGCAATTTGTCAGGAATCAGTTGGCTGTATGCAGATAGGTTAATTTCTGGATTCTTTATTCTGTTCCTTTGATCAATGTATCTTGCATTTTATCAGTACCGGGCTATTTTGACCACTGTAGGCATGTAGCAAATTTTCCAACTTTATTCTTCTTAAGCAGTGCTTTGCTTATCCTGGGTCTCTTTCATTTCCATAAAGTTTGTAATTGTTTTTTCCATCTTTTTGAAGAATGTTCTTGGAATCTGGATTGGGATTGCATTATATGGGTAAATTGCTTTTGGGTAGTATTGACATTTTCACAGTGTTAAGTCTTCCTATCTGGGAGCATGATATATTCCTCCATTTTTGTAAGTCTCTTTTGGTTTCTTGCAGTAGTGTTTGTAGTTTTCTTTGTATAGGTCCTTTGTTTCTCTTGTTACATTTATTCCTAGATACTTCATCCTTTGGGTGGCTATTGTAAATGGAATTGCTTTCCTAATGTCTTTTCAGCACTGTCGTTTTTGGTATAGAGGAATACAACTGATATTTGTATGTTGATCTTATACCCTGCCACTTTGCTGAATCTTCCAATGA
>NW_006408530.1:27023678-27079065 GCF_000296735.1 Chrysochloris asiatica
TATGGAATTATTAACCAGCATAACTGAATAATCAGATAAGGGACATTTTGCTATGTCTGCTAGGTGGCTAAAGTCTGATCCTCAGAGCCTATGGTTTGGATGGTCAGCAACGCTTGGGCCCACAGGGCCTTGAACTCCTGACCGGGTCTGTACGGTCTGCATCAGATTCCCCCTTATTTATTATTCTACCTTAAAACTTTTAATCTGATTTTTGTCTTTGTGTGTAAGGTGTTTCTCTGTAAGGCAGCATATTGAAGGGTCTTGATTTCTTATCCATTCTGTCATTCTCTGTCTCTTCCCTGGTACATTTAATCCATTGACATGCTATGTAATTATTGAGAGGTATGAATTAATTGCTGTCATTATGTTAAGTTTTTGTGGTGCTGTTCATTCCTTTGTTCTTCATGCCTTCTTGTGCTGAGTTCATGTTTTTTGTGCTATTTCTTGTAAGTTTCTTTTTAGTTTTAATTTTTCCTTTTTCTACTTATATCTTCCTTTTCATGGTAAGTTGTGAAGTATTAACTTTCTCGGGGTTATCCTATAGTCTATTAACTTTTCCTTACATTTAAGACAGTGTGTTGTATCCTGCAATCTACCTGACCTCTTCTCCACCTGGATTTCTGTTCCTATATTTTTCCCTTCTTTGACCTTGTTATTATTTTGATCTTTGATTGGCCTCACAGGTCCTCTGAATTTGTTGTTGTAATTTTCTTCTGTTCTGAACTCAACGATCTGTTGACTGGGACCTGGATGGTATTGCCACATCTGTCAATCCCTGGTTGTTGTCTGTTCTTGTTAGGTTTCCTTCCAAAGAACTCCCTTTAGGATGTTTTGGACTGCTGGATTGGCTTTGACAAAATCTTATCTTCTATTTATCCTGGGAGATTTTTATTGCACTATCTTATTTGATTGACCGTTTTGCTGGATAGACAATTCTTGGTTGGCAGTTTTTGTTTTTTTTTTTCTTTTAAGGTTTTATATATGTCTTCCCATTGCCTGCATGGTTTCTGCTCCGAAGTCAGAGCTTAATCTGATTTGCTTGCATTTGTAAGTAACACTTCTCTTTTCCCTGGCTGCTTTTAGGATTCTCTCCTTGTCTTTGATTTTGGAGAGCTTGATTATTATATGTCTTTGTGATTTTCTTTTGGGGTCTATCCTTCCTGTGGTTAATTCAGTTTCTTGAATGTTTATCTTCTCATCCTTCAAGATGTTAGGTAAGTTTTCTTCTCAAAGCTCCTCAAGTATCTCCTCTGGGGACCTCTGTGAGTCTTCTTGTTCCAGAATACCAATAATTCTTAAGTTATTCCTCTTCATGATGTCCAACATGAATCTTAAGACTCTTTTCAGGTTTTTTAAATCTTTTTTCTGCTTGCTCTTCTTTCTTAGCAGTATTGAGAGATTTGTCTTCCAGCTCACTGATTTCTAGCTTCCATCTCTTCAATTCTCTTCCTTTGCCCTTTCAGTGTATTGTCTATTTCTGATATTTTATTATTACTCATCTAGACCTCTTTTTGCAGGTTTTGAATTGTTTCTAATGCTATATCAATCTTGTTTGATTGTTCCTTTAGCACTTTCTTGACTTCTTCCTTATTTTCCTCCACCCCACTGTGGAGCATTTGAATTTGTCTCCATATCATTCTTCTGAATTCCATCTCAGGGAGATCCAAAGCCTGTTCTTATTCTAGTGGGAAGTCTATGTCTGCCTCCAGCTTATTTGTCTCGGTTACTCTTTTCTGTATTTGGACATGTGCTGAGGTCTTTTGTTGTTTTTTCTGGGACATTTTCAGTAGTGAGGTGGGTTTTCAATGATTAAATAAATGTATGTTGCTGTGTTATTAAGCTAACTGTGTATATCCTGGTGGATGTGATCTAGAGATAGGCTTCCCTTTTCATGTGTAATGTCTAGCAGCTGGTATTGGCTCCTGTCCAGATGGTGAGATAATATGGGGTATTATTATAGTTTGGCTATATGGCCACGATTGCTGTCTCTTCTTGTTAAGGCAAGGGGAGAAAGCTTCCACCCCCAAGGAAAAAAGTGAGACCAAAAAGACCAAAAACAGAAACAATATTAAACCAGACACAAGAAACACCGCTCAAAAATAAAAATAAAACCATAGCAAACTGACCAGTAGCCTTTGCTGCTCAGGTCAGTGTGTGTGCACAGTAGAAACCTCCAGTGGTGGGTGGGGATGTCTACTTGCTCAGGCCCCTCCTTTAGTCACCACCATGGAGGTATACCGATAGATATTGAGAAATGAATGGAAGGATTGTCCACTATTTTTATCTCTGAAGGTCAGTTAGGTATCTGTGTATGTGCAGCGTAATTCTCAAAATAGCTGTGTCATTGTATATAGTAGTTGGTGTTTGCTTTTGCCTTTTATATTGGGGTTTTACAAGGTGCACATATGGTTTTGCTGTATGGCCATACCTGCTTTTTCTTGCTAGGTAAGGCAGGAATAAAGGATCCTGCCCAGGTCAACTTTAGGGCTGGGCCCCAGCATCAGATATCATAAGAAGCAGCTAAAGGATCCGCCTGTGGTACCAATGGGCTCCCAGGAACCTCTTCCCTGTGCTGTGGGAAAATGGTGGGCACAACGCTGGACTCTTTTGGAGGTACACTCCCACACACCTGAAGGTGTCTGGGTTGGGCAATGAGGGTGCAACAGGGGAGAGGAGTAAAGAAAAGTGTAAAACCCATCACACCTCATTTTCCAGATGCCACCGTGCTTTTTAGCGCTGTATCACTGTATCAGCCTGGCTGTGGCCCTGCCCTTTTCTCTCAGCCCAGGCTGAGGGCCCGCAGGGAGTGTCCCAGTTGACTCAGAAATTACCTTATTTTCCTTTCCACAGTCAGATTTTTCCACCGATGGGCACGGGAAACTGACGCCTGGCACCTTATTCTACATCTAAAACTCTGGAGCTGCTCCAGGAAAGCACTTTCTCTGTTTTTTCTGTGCCTCTGCTAAGGAGCCTCTCCTACCTGTCTCTTCTTCTCCCATTACATTCTTTTGCAAGTTCAAATTTTATGTTAAACATAATTGTGAACAACCTTCCACAAACTATAAAGAGACATATTTCATTCTTTCCAAAGATGGGACAGTATTCCATTATATAATTCCACTTCAAGTTATGCAAGTTATCTACTATTGTCAAGGGCTGTCTTTAGACTATATTTTTAAATGAAGTACTACAGAAGGATAAAAAATGAAAAAGGTAACGTATAAGGGTGATAATCAGAGAATAGATAAGAGTGATAGTAAATATAATCAGTGTAACTGAACTGTACATGGGAACATTGCTGAAATGTTAATTGCTAAGTTTTTGTATGTTGTTGGTAAGTGATGTTGATTTGGTTCCAACTCATAGCAACCCTGTAGAGGGTTTCCAATGATGTACATCTTTGCAAGGACAGAAGGCCTCATCTTTCTCTCTCAGAGCAGCTGTTGGACTCAAATCAGCTACCACTATTAACTGCTCTAAAAGAGACCACATTAGAAGGTCCTGGATAGAGTGGGAGAAAATATGGAACAAAACTAAAAATCATAAAAAAAAAAAAAAAAAGTTTACTGTTCATACAGACCCTAGTGGAACCCTGAGTCTTTGGTTCTTGGTCATCGAAGGGCCACAGGTTCAGGTCTGGAACTGAACTCACCCCCGTGACTCAGTTTCAAGCCAAGCACTAAATAGGTACACTGGGGGAACATCAACATTAGTGAATAGTCAACTATTTGAGATCAAAAGGTAGTATTTACCTAAGGACAAAATTCAGAAGGATGAAGAAAGAAGGAGGAATGCAATGCATACACATACACACATATCTAATACACACATGTGTAAGAACTCACTACCATTGAGCTGATTACTACTCATAGTGACCTTTTATAGAGTTTCCAAGGCTGTAAATCTTTATGGGCGCAGAAAGCCTCATCTTTCTCCCAAGGAGTGACTAATGGGTTTGAACTATCAACCTTGTGGTTAGCAGTCAAGTGCTTATTCTACAGTGCCACCAGTATAAGTAATAAAAATTGATGAAATGTCAGTCTATCATCTACAACATATCCAATTCTTTTCTCCAGGAATACGTTTCTTTGTTCTAGTCCTTCTGTGGTTATCATTGCAACTTATATTTCCTTCTTATGTATGTGTGTGTTTTGTTTTTTGTTTCAACTTTCTAGTGCAGCTATTGATTTATTGCTATTATGAAAACTGCAATGAGGGTAAATCACAAAGTATTGCTTCTATTGCACTTCATATGAGGAAGTTGATAGAATTCTTCAATGTCTTCATCATTGGCTAGGGTGGTTGATGTGTAAATTTGAATAATAGTTATATTAACTGGTTTTCCTTACAGGCATATAAATATTTTCTTACCACAGACAAACACCATATTTCAAGACAGGTCTTGAAATCCTCTTTTTGACTACCAGTGAGACACTATTCCTTTTCATTTGGTCATTCCCCTCATAATAAGCCATATGTGTGTCTAATTCAAAATGACCAATAAGAGTTCATCTCAGTTCACTAATGCTTAAATATGGATCTTTATCCATTTCATTTTTGATGGCTCCAATTTTTTCTAGATTCATACTCTTTAGCTGTATCTTGATAACACTTTTTCTTTTTTCTCTGTAACATTTTTTTTTATTTGTAGAGGTTAATTTGACTCATTTAGAAATCTGCACGATCATGCCTATTAATTCTTTGTTTCCTGTTTATTTTTTGTGATTCCTACAGTATTTCTTTAAATTGTTCACTCATAGCTATTCTATAGTCTATATTGGGAAATTCTGATATCTGTAGCCCTTGAGGGTTTGGATCTGCTCCTTGTCATTTCTTTTGACTCTCACTCATGAAATTTGTCTTCTCTTGCCTTGGTGACCTTTGGTTGTTAGCTTTTCATCAATGAGGATACTTACGGTGTGTTTTTCTGACGATAGTATTGGCCTGAGTTAGGGAAATCTGCCACTCTAAGACCGTTATGGCATATAGCTGAACACAATGTTCTCAGATTTACTGGTCTACATTGTAGTTAGCCCAAGTTCAATATCTAATTTAATTTGCCACTTTAGGCATGTAACCCCAGACAACCCTGCCCTTCCTTTCTTCCTTTTGCTAATCACTCCCAATTCTGGACTGCCCATGTTTCAGATTTGTATTGTCATCAAAACATGCCTTTAGTAGATCTTTTCTACAAGAGGGTATAATAGAACAGGAGGCCCACTGCATTACTGACAATAATTACATTTATGCAATACTTTATCAAGGTAAGAGAAGCCATAAATGATATGTCACAGCTAAATTAAATCAGTAGATGATAAAAGAATTATGTTTGGTAAATTAGGGTAAACTGCAAGCTCCTTTTTATCTCTTGTGTATTAGCCCACTAACTCTTTTGTAAGCCTCTCAATTAATTTGTTTGGTCACAGTATTTGCAGAGATTTTCATTAAAAAGTGTAAGGAAAATGTGTTAATAAACCAATAGCTGCTTTACATTCAGTTTGCAAGTAATTTTACTGATTCTATTTCACATGTAAAATGCTTTCAACAATTTCCATTCTTCTCTGAATTAAAGGAATCGCAAATTTGATGCTGATGATCATCAGCAATCTGAAGAAGAAAAAGAGAATGTGTGTGTATGTTTGTATGTATATGTGAGTGTGTTAAAAACCAAATCAATTGCCATTAAGTCATGATAATTCAATTCAAGTGTCTGTGTATGTATCAGAATAGAACTGCACTCCACAAGCATAATGGCTGTAATCTTTGGAGAGTAAATCACCAGACCTTTCTTTGGAGGCACATTTGGGTGGGTTTGAATAGCAAAGTTTTCAATAGTATCCTAGTGCTACTCCTCTATTCTGTACACACATACACATACAAACATATTCCCTTAGATGTTGCTAGAATTAAGTCAGGTTCTTTCAGTGCATGGTTTAATGTCTTCAGGCACTGGACTGTGTTCTTGTGCTAGTATGCATAAATCTATTGAAACAAATTGGGTAATTTGGTGGGAGGATATAGTGAAGGCAAATTAATTCAAATTCAGTTAACAGCTATTTCGCAGACAGTGGACCTAGTCCATCAGTACCACACCCTTCATTTTCTGTCTCATGACATTAACAACAACAACAAAAAGTGCATAATATTTAATTTGTGGGGAAGCAAACACAGTCTAGTTCTTCCCTATGTGTTTCAAAGAAACCAACATTCGCTCCTTATACATCAGCTTCAGAAAACCTCCAGAGTTCTTTATAAAGTGCAGGGAATAAAGTTTTATATTCATATGAGAAGTATTGCTAGTAATTTCAAGGTAATTCCGGTAAATAAAATTATTATTACTGATATTCAGCATCAAGTAGAGCACATGATAGGCACTTAATATTTATTGAAGTAATAAAATGGATGAATGAAGGTTTTAAAATAGACAGCTTAATACAAACATATAGTGCTGAATTTGGTGGTAAGATTTTACATGCTTTTTGCTGGAAAGAAATAAAAGCAATCCTTGGAGATCAATGGAATATATACCATTCTATTCTGACACCAGCTACACATGCAAGATTTTTTTCCTCTGTCCCTAACCTGCTGAATCTTGGTCAGCCTTCATAAATTAAAGGCCACTGTCCTGCAGACTACAAGGCTGGCTAACACTTCAGAGGTTAGTCATAAGCTTGGGAGTCCATAAAACAGTCTCACCTCTGAACTGCTTACTGTACATTCAGGTTTTCCCACTACCCATTTAGGATGTCAGCCATAACCTGGGAGTCCCTCACTTTTGACCTACTGACTATAAATTCAGAGGTTCCTTCTTCCTCAGGATACCAACCATAAGCTCAGGGATCCCTAGTCCTTTTCACCTGCTCACTCCCATTGCTAGAATGGCTCACAAAATTCTTGGAAAATGCCACACTTATGATTCAGTTTTATTATAACAAAAAAAAATCGAATTAATTGTTGAGTCAGTTCCAACTCATGTTAACTTGATGTGTGCAGAGAACTGCACACCATAGAATGTTTAATGGCTATAACTTTTCAGGTTTGGCACTGAGGGTTAATGTGCGGGACTGCAAGATTGGTTTGAACTGCATGGGCAACAGTTCAAGCTCACCAGCAGCTCCTAGGAAACACTATACAGGGTCTCTATGAGTTGGAACTGACTCCACGGCACTTAACAACAACAACCTTTTAGAAACAGATCTCCAGGCCTTTCTTCTGAGGCTTCCCAGAGTGGGTTTTAACTACCACCGTTTGGTTACTAGTGGAGCACTTAGCTGTTTGATCCACTCAGAGAGCCTTTTATTATAGCAAACGGGATACAAATATAGAGGCACAGAAGGCAAAGTCTGAGTGGGTTCCGAATGCAGTTTCCGTACTCCTCAAAGGGACAGAATACCCTCTCATGTTCATCAATATCTTTCACCAACTAAGAAGCCCTTAGAGCTTTTGTAATCAGAACCTTTATTGGTTCTTCATAGGCATGACTGATTGAATTATACACTCTTCCCCTGAGGTCAGCTCATATATTCAGATATGTCTTAATTATCTGCTGCTCCTATAACAAAAATATCACAGGAGGATAGCTTTGACAAACAGAAATTTATTTTCTCACAGTTTGGGAGGCCAGAAGTCCGGAATCCAGAGCACCAAAGAAAAAGGTCCCTGTCTTCTTTCAGCTTATGCAGGCCCAGCATTCCTTGGAGAACTCCAAGAGTCTTAGCATCAATCTTTCCTTGGATCTAGGATCTTCACAGTGCAGGGACACCAGCTCCAAAGAACATAGTCCACACCTGGTTCTTCTTTCTTAGTGGTAGTAGGTCCCCCTTCTCTGCTCACTTCTCTCTCCTTTTATGGCTTGTAAAATAAACTGTGTTACAGGTCATAACCCTGGGAATCACCTTTATAACAGATCTGAATTGTGCCGGGATTAAGGGTGGTTTATCTCACCCCAGATAGTCTTATTGTTTTATTGAATCAGGTCACATCATGGGGATCATCATACAACTGCCAAAACATTATGGCCCAGCCATATTGACACATATTTTGGGATGATGCATATAGAATAAGGACTGGATAGCTAACTCTGCTAATTGCAAAGTTGGACAGTTCAAGCTCATCAGCCACTCTCGGAAACCTTGTACAGGGTTGCTATGATTTGTAACTGATCTGATGGCACACAACAAGAGCAACCACAATATAATCCATGACAAAGTAGGTCTTTCTGTCCTGACCATGGCCCACTCAAAAGTCACCTAATTAGCTTAACTCTAAGCTGTCCTTTGAAGGTCTCATCAAAAACGCCTCAACTCTAGAGAAATTCCAGGTTTTAGAGGTTATCTTGTAGGAACTCCAGACAAAGACCAAATTCTTTGGGAAGTTAATTTTTTTACTCCACACTTAAAAAAATTTTTTTAAATGCTCCTACCTGCCCCACAACATATAAACAGTGAAAAAAAGAAGGAAGGAAAGAAAATTAATTTTACTTTTTCTTGTGTAAATTCTGAGATCAGAAATAACCTTTTTCTTGTGTAAATTCTGAGATCAGCGCCCTGATATGGATATTCTATAGGATAAACACTGGACTGCTAACCACAAAGTCTGTGGTTCAAATCCACCAGTTGCTTGTTGGAAACCCTATACAGGGTCACTATACGTTGGAATCATCTGGACAGGACTTAACAACAACAGCATAGGGCAAATGAGTGATTTATTACATTGCAGCATATATTTAAGCTCCTGCAATCTGATAAACAAAAGATAGTGGAAAGATGGTCTTCCTTCTGTGTTTTATCTGGCCTGTTTTGTTCTAGTAAGTGCATTTTTTTTTTTTTAACATAATTTGAAAAGGTTCACTAAATAAGTATGTGCCAATAGAAATTATGTGCATAAGGTCGCTATGAGTCAGTACCGACTCCATGGCACCTAACAACAGCAAAATAGAAATGAAGCTTTATTTTATGAAGAAAGAAAAACCAGTATCTAGAGAATTGTTCAGTAATTCACACTGAAAACAGAAGTGTCCGATAAGAAACACATTGGATTTCCCTGATGGATGCATTGTGACCCTTTGTGAAACAAAAGGCTGCCGAGGGTCCTGTGTGCCTGCTGCTACTTGTGTCCCAGTCCTATCATCTGGGCCTGCAGCCTTGTCACAGAACACGGGTCACGATAACATTTCTCTTGGGCATCTGGGCAAATGAGACTTTACTTGTGCCAGTTCTCTAATTTAAAAACAATAAATAAAAATAAGCTTCTACAATTGACTCTAAGTGCAGTTAAAGCCAGCCTCTAAAATGGGTTTTATATTTCTTACGTTCTTTCTTACTCATTCCATTTTTCTCAATGAAATCAGTGAATACTGAGCACACTGGATAACCAAACACCGTATGGCAATACTGTGAGCAAACTTCCCTTGGCTTCTATTTTATTTCCTTTTGGAGACTTCTGAAATTGACACACCTCACCACCACCAAAAAAAAGCAAAATAAAAACACATCGGTTGAAATCTATGCTGCCTTATGTAGAATCCATTTGTACAGAATTGTTGTTAAGTATCATAGAGTTGGTTTTAACTCATATTCACAGACTAAAACAGTGCTAAACAGGATTTTTTGTAGCTGATTTTTCAGAAACCAATTACTAGGCCTTACTTCTGATGTGCCCCTGGATGAATTGGAACCATCAAAAGCTTATCATTTGCCTCACTCAAGGACTCCTCTGAGGATGGGAGGAGAGAAATAATCTATCTTGGGAAATAAAAGTGATTTCTTATGTCCAGGGCTCCTTATTTCATGGTTATGGGTTAGAAACACAGATGGGAAAGAGTTACTACAATGTAACTCCTGAAGCTTAATGATGAAATCAAGGGTGGTGGTGGTGGTTGTATGCCATCGGGTCGATTCTAACTCCCAGCCACTCTTGTGTAGAGTTTCTGAGATTATAAATCTTTATGGGAGCATTTCCCAGGGAATGACTGGTAGAGTCATATGACTGACCTTGTGGTTAGCAGCCCAGCTAAACACTAAGCTACCAGGGCTCCCAGGAATGAAGAGGGGTCAGACTAAATTCAGAAGAGTAGTAGTCAAGACACTAGTCTCATCGCAAAGTAGGAAATGTTACCTGGCAGTGTGGAAACAGGTTGAAGGACATTTCAACCCAGTTTTAAGACCTTTTTAAAATGTTGAAAAATAAAGATGTCAGTTTGAGGACTAAGGTGTGCCTGACCCAAGCCATGGTATTTTCTGTAACCTCATATGTATGCAAAAGTTGAACAGTGAATTAAGATGACTATAGAATCGATGCATTTGAGTTATGGTGTTGGAGGAGAATATTGAAAGTGCCATGGACTGCCAAAAGAACAAACAGATCTGTGTTGGAAGAAGCGCAGTCAGAGTGCTCCTTGGAAACTGGGACGGTCAGACTTTATCTCTTATACTTGGGAAATATTATCAGAAAGGATCAGTCACTGGAGAAGGATATCATGGTTGGTTAAGTGGAGGGTCAGAGAAAAAGAGAAAGACTTCCAATGAGATGGGTTGGCACAGTGCCAACGGCGATGGGCTCAGGCATAGCAATAATTGGGAGTTTGAACCAGGACCAGGCAGTGTTTTGTTCTGTTGTGCATAGGGTCATGAAGAGTCAGTACCAACTCAATAGCACCTAACAACAACAAACTCCATTTAATTCTGGTGTGGCACTGTAGGATAAGCACTGGACTGCTAACAACAAAGTCAGTAGTTCAAAGTCATCAGCTGATCCTCAGGAACCACTATACAGGGTCAATATGGATAGGAACCCAGTCGACAGCATTTAATCCAATACCAACAAATTCCATTTGGACTAAAGGGGTTGTTTCTCCACAATTGAACTCCCTAAGTCCTGGAAATTTGTGGTGGCTTGAGTGTTGCTGTGATGCTGGAAACTATGCCACTGGCATTTCAAATACCAGCAGACTCACTCATGTCCAAGTGTCTAAGAAAAGACTAGGAAGCAGGAATAGGAAGTCCACTTCGGAAGGATTTGCCCCTGAAAATGAGAAGCAGTGAAACACTGCCTGATATAGTATCAGAAGATGAGCTCCCTCAGATTGGAAGCCACCCAAAATATGACTGGAAAAGAACTGCCTCCTCAAAGACCGTAATGATGTGGATGGAGCAAAGTTTTTGAGATCTTCATTTGCTGATGGGGTCTTACCCAAGATGAAAAGAAAGAGCTATAAACATCATAAATAATCAGAACATGAAATGTACAAAGTATGAATCTAGGAAAGTTGGAAGTCTTCAAAAATGAAAATGAATGTCCAAGGATAGATATCCCAGGAAGAAGGAGAGGCAGATAACTTTTTACTGTTTAACCACTGAAAGTCTTATGAACAGCAGCCGAACACTCATAAAGAGTTGAGAGATGAAAATATTATGAATAGCACCAGAATATTTTCAGATGTAGTGCAAGAAGATGAGCTCCTCAGATTGGAAGGCATTCAAAAAGAGCTGCCATCTTAAAGTAGAACTGACCATGATGACACAATGGGCTAAAGCTTTCAGGACTTTCATTTGCTGATAGAGCGCAACTCAAAATGAGGAGATCCATTAATAACTGGAACATGGACTGTGTGAACCATAAATTTACAAGACAGGAAGCTGTCAAAAATGAAATGGAATGTGGAAAGATCAATATTGAAGGCACTAAAGAGCTGAAATGGACTATTACTGGCCATTTTGAATCTGACATTCATATGGTTTATTATGCCAAAAAGACAAACTCAAGAGGAATGGCGTCACATTCATTGCTAAGAAAAATATTTCAAGATCTATCTTGAAGTACTCTGCTGTCTGTGATAGGATAATATCCATACACTTACAAGGAAGACCAGTTAAAACCACTATTAGTCAGTTTTAGTAGTGGTGGTGGTTGTATGCCACCGAGTTGGTTCTGACTCATAGAAACTCTGTATCAGATTTCCAAGGCTGTAAATCTTTACAGGAACAGAAAGTCTCATTTTTCTCCTGCTGAGCAACTGGTAGATTCTACTTACTTATCTTGCTGTTAGCAGTCCAGCTCATAATCCACTCGCAGGGCTCCTGTATTGTAGGTACTCAATTCAGGCAGCTGGAAGAACACACTAGGCATGTTGAGGAGCTGGCTCATTTCTTTATTCAGCACACAGTGGTCAGTGTGTGTATGGGGATGGGGTGGAAGTTGGTCTCTTCTCTCTCTGCATATGCACAAAGTTCTGCATAACTTACATACTACTACAGGACAAAGAAGGCATCCTGCCAAATATGACTCAGGTTATATAGCAATATGACATCATCCCAACATGGTGGCGTTCATACAGCAATAACTCAGTGCCTTCCAGGTTGTGGTGGTAACACTGACTTCTTCTGGGGAGAAGGAGAGAGTCCCTGACAATCACTGGCTCCACCTTCTGCCCCAATAGCTCCTTATTCAAACTTTCATATACCAACACCTAAAACCAGTGATGATGACATTGAAAAATTGTACCCTTTTTTTCAGTGTGAAATTAATCAAACATGCAATCAAGATGTACTAGTAATTACTGGTTATTTGAATGTGAAGATTTTAAACAAAGAGGAAGGATCAGTAGTTGGAAAATATGGCCTTGGTGTTAGAAATGATGCTGGAGAACACATGACTGAATTTTGCAAAATCGATGACTTCTTTGCAAATACCATCTTTAAACAACATAAAAGATGACTATACACATGGATCTCACCAGATGGAATACACAGAAATCAAATTGACTGTATCTGTAGAAAGGGACAGTGGAAAAGCTCTGTGGTGGTAGGTGTGGTGATGTACCATCCAGTCAGTTCTGACTTACAGTGACCCTCTATGGCGTTTCTGAGGCGGTAAAGATTTACAGGAACAGAAACCTTCATCTTTTACCCACAGAGCTACTGGTGGATTCCTACTGCTAATCTTGCAGTTAGCACCCCAACGCATAACCGCCTCTGCTACCAGGGTTCCTTGGAAAAGCCCAGCATCATCAACCAAAACAAGACCACAGACAGACTGTGGAACAGTCTATGGAACAATCATCAATTGCTCATACTCTACCTCAGGCTGAAGCTGAAGAAAATTGAAACTAGTCCACAAGAGCCAAAATATGATCTTGAACATACCCCACTTGAATTTTGAGAGCTCAAGAACATGTTTGATGCATTAGACACTGACTGAAGACTAGAAATTTTCAAAGGGAAGGTCAAGAAGGCAAAATTAAGTATAATAATAAAACGTGCAAAGACCTAGAGTTAGAAAACCCAAAGAAAAGAACACACTCAACATTTCTCAAGCTAAAATAACTGAAGAAAAAATTCAAGCCTCAACTTGCTATATTGACTGGTAGCGTAGTGATTACGAATCGGGCTGCGAGCCGCAAGGTCAGCAGTTGGAAACTACCAGCCGCTCCGCGGGAGAAAGATGAGGCTTTCTACTCCCGTAAAGATTTACACCCTCGGAAACCCTGTACAGGGTCGCTATGGGTCGGAACCGACTCGACGGCACTTAACAACAACAACGGGTAAATGGAGTCCTGGTGTGTTGTAGGATAAACATTGGACAGCTTATCACAAGGTCGGCAGTTCAGACCTACCAGTGACTCCTTGGAAATCCTATACAAGGTCACTATGAATCAGAACCAACTAGACAGAACTTAACAACAACATGGGCAAGATATTGAATGATGCAGAAAGCATCAAAAGAAGATGGGAGGTATACACAGAGTTACTGTACTAAAAAGAAATAGTGAGTGTTCAACCATGTCAAGAGGTAACATATGATCAAGAACTAAGACTGCACTGAGGTATTGGTGAGAAAAACAAGGCTCCAGGATTTGATGGAAAGCCAATTAAAATCTTTCAAGAAACTTGTGTAGCATCGAAAACATTCACTCATCTTTGCCAAGAAATTTGGGAGACAGTTATCTGGTAAACCAATTGGAAGTGATCTATATTTGTGCCCATTCCAAAGAGAGGTGACCCAACAGAATGTGAACTCATCGAACAATATCATTAATATCCCATGCAATAAAATTTTGCTGGATAAAATTCAAAAATGGCTGCAATAATACATAACAAAGAACTGCCAGAAACTCAAGCCAGATTCAGAAGAGGACATGGAACTACGCATATCATTGCTGAGGTCAGACGGATCTTGGCTGAAAATAGAGGGTACCATAAAGATGTTTACTTTTGCTTTATTGACCTTGCAAAGTCATTCAATTATGTGGTTCATAGCAGAATATGTATAACACTGTAAAGAATGAAAATTCCGAAACACTTAATTGTTCTCATGCAGAACCTGTACCTAGAACAAGAGGTAATTGTTTACATAGAACAAGGTTTTATTGTGTGGTTTAAAGTCAGAAAAGGTGTGCACAAGGTTTTTATTATTTCACCATATTCACCCAATCTATATGCTCAGCAAATAATCTGAGAAATTGGATTATATGAAGAGAAACATGGCATCAGGATTGGAGGAAAGCTTTTTAACAGCCTTTGATAGGTAGATGATACAACTTTGCTTGCTGATAGCAAAGAGATCTTGAAGGACTTGCTGATGAAGACCAAAGTCTACCGCGTTCAGTATGAATTACAACTCTATGTAAAGAAAGCGAAAATACTGGCAACTGAACCAGCAAAAAAATCATCATGATAAATGGAGAAAAGATTAACATTATCAAGGATTTCATTTTACTTGGATTAACAATAAATGCTCATGGAAGCTGCAGTCAAGAAACAAATGAAGTATGGAATTGGGCATATCCACTGCAAATAATCATCTATCATTGATTTTCTTTCTATGGGCTGGGAAATAGTTGCAGCTTTTAAGACTCACAAGCTTTTAAGACACCAGTGACTACTCATCAAAGTAGAGTGTAGACCATTGTCTTTATGGACTGTGCTATGCCAGTTGACCTTCCTGTCTCTGAGCCCCTAACTAATTATTCTATACACAATCCTATAATAACAGTGATCTACGAGTAGATGGATGATTAGACACATAGGCTAAACAAGTGTAGGAGGAAGAATAGAAGTATACCCACAAACACATACAGTTTGACAGAAGATATTTGTATATGAGTATGGAGTCCTGGTGTGGCGCTGTGGGTTGATGCTCCAGACTACAAAGCCATTTGAACTGCAAGGTTGGCAGTTCAAGCTCACCAGCTGCTCCTCGGAAATCCTCTACAGGGTTGTTATGGGTCAGAACTGACTCGACAGCACTTAACAACAACAATTTGCCTTTGCTGTAAATGTATTCATGAACGTGTTGATGAAATATATAGGGGGCAAATTTATGAAAATTTGTTTTAAATTTTTGTTGAATTGGAGCACTTTATTTAATCACTTGCTCTTATAATTGTCTATAGACAGTCACTAAGGAATAGCTTTGTCAAGGAAGTCACTGGAGGATTTTATTACAGAATATTTACTAGAACAGTCTTTGGTCATTTTTTTCCAATAATATTTGTTGAGTATTAGTCATATAACAATATTTGTTAAATAGGCAAATATTGAATAATATTTTAATGTTAGTCATATAACATATTGCCTTAATCCCCATGGAGTTTATATTCACTCATAAATGGAATAAGAGCTGAGCCCACATATGTATACCTTAAGGGAGTTTGTGGTCAATGACACAAAGTAATCAGTACATGGTGGAAGAGTAAAGAAACTCCCAAGAACAAAGAGAGAAGGAAAATAGTTTTGCCGGTTGCTAGCCTAGGAAGATGCACTTACATAGTCACAATGGTGGAACTTTGTCAGGGACAAGCAGAACTCTACTCAAGGGCAGCTAAATGTCTGAGGTTGGAAGATAATATTATAGTGGATTGTATTATAGGATGTTTGGAGTAAAATGAACTGACAGAAGGTGATATGATATGTCCAGAAACTGGCAATGCCTATTAGCCAATTGCAATGAGCAGTTTGGACATTGTGGCAGAGGAATGTCCAATTTGGTTCTTTAAGCCAGTAATTTGCTCTGATTCCATATTATTCACTGAATATTCTGATTATAAATCGGCTTTTAGTGTAAGTATATCCATAGGAAGACAATGCTCTACTCATGTAACATGCATGTTTTCATCAATGTAAATTACAGCTGTCATATTATTAGTTTAATGGTATCTACAGTACACCCACACATATGCAAACACATCAGTTCCCATTAGTTTGGCCCACCTCAAACTCACTAAATACTTGTCCTTTTAGGCTAGAATAGCAGCCAAATTGTGTAGTCAAAGAGACAAACAGGAGATACATTTAAGTACTAGCTGGATTCTTCATGAAAACTTTACCCTTGATAAAAATGGTTTGTGACCCAAAGGAAAGTGGTGAATAATAATCACAATGGTCAAATCATGAGCCCAAGACAGAGGACTGACACCATAGGCAGACAATAGCTGGAATGCAGACTTCTGGTAGGAAAAAGCAAGAGATATGATGTGGGGAAGCTAATTTGGGCCATGGTGGAAAGTTGAACTGCTGAAATTGGGATTGAATCTTACAGAGTAGGAACAAAGGAGCAATTGAAAGATTTGGGTAAAATAATCTGTGCTGCAAGCATTATACTATGATTATAGTCACAAGGTAGATCCAATTGAGGGAGAGTAGGAACCAGGGAATAAGTGAATCAAGGCTGTTTTCATCAGTTAATAATCAGGGCCAAGATATAGGAACATCTTAGTGAGGGGAATTCTAATGGGAAGCTGTCAGTGTAGGGGTGGTAAATTATATTCACTTATAGTAAAGTATCTTATAGAATTACAAATGGAGTAAGAATGAAGGTTAATTTATAGGCCAAGTAATTTCAACATAGCTCTTGGTTGATACTTTCACTCCACTTGGGTCACAAGAGAAGTTACAAAGGCTGCTTCAGAATTGAGGTGAGAGAGAAAACATCATCTTCAACAATGCAGGGGTTTCCCGCTCTTCATCAGAGACGCTGGCCTCCACACTTAACTGCTTCTGTTGGCAGGAGAGGATCCAGGTGGCTGCTGGACCACCACATCTGAGCTCTCTCCAGTGACATCCAGAGTCATTCCTCTAGGGCCTAAATAACTTCATTATTGTTGTTAAGTTCCATTGAGGTTGTTCCAACTCATAGCCACACCGTACAGGGTTTCCAAAAAGCAGCTGGTAGGTTAGAACTGCTGACCTTATAATTAACGGTACAGTGCTTATCCTAAAGCACCACACTGGACTCCAAATAACTTCATAATTGATTGGAAATAGCTCTGCTGCCAATTCCTGCTGCTAGAAGACACATGTGTGCCAGGGGAATATTTGAAGTGCTTTTTTTTCTAACACTTTCTGTTTGGTAAGATGCCAGAGAACACAGCTTTTGCTGTCATAATTGGTCTAAATTTAAATGCTCACTTGTTTTTGTTTCAAATTGGTTTGTGTGTGCATGGACACAGCTTAGGTTTGTGGTCATAGACTATATTTTGTCAACATGTAGAGTGTGAATCAGAATATTTTGTTGTCTAAACCAGCCTTTGCTTTCAGCCTTGATTTCCTTATATTTTGAGTAATGTCCCAAAGCCTTGGAGTCAAGAAGAGGTTGGAATCCAACCACTTAATTGGAGGTTTTCCAATTCACAGTAGTTAACTTTTCTACAACTTGTAGCCTTAATTTAGAGCAACATTCGAAGGATAATAAGCACTACAGTGTTTAGCCTATTTCTAGATCACTACATAGAATATTTTGAGGAGCTCTGGTAGCGTAGTGGTTACGAATCGGGCTGTGAGCCGCAAGGTCAGCAGTTCAAAACTACCAGCTGTTCCACACAAAAAAGATGAGGCTTTCTGCTCCCATAAAGATTTACAGCCTCAGAAACCCTGTACAGGGTCTCTGTGAGTCGGAATTGACTCCACGACACATAACAACAACAACAACTGATAGCATAGCGGTTACGAGTTGGTCTGTTAATCTCAAGATCAGCAGTTCAAAACTACCAGCTGTTCCATGGGAGACAAATG
Organism: Chrysochloris asiatica; assembly: GCF_000296735.1. Lineage (NCBI taxonomy): Eukaryota > Metazoa > Chordata > Mammalia > Afrosoricida > Chrysochloridae > Chrysochloris > Chrysochloris asiatica. Next base: position 27,041,687 of record NW_006408530.1, read on the forward strand.
AGGCTTTCTGCTCCAGTAAAGATTTACAGCCTCGGAAATCCTATACATGGTTGCTTTGAGTTGGAACTGACTTCACGACACTTAACTATCACAATCAAACAGGTAAAATATTCAAAAATAAAAGAGATTTATTGTGGTTCTAGTGTTTTCAGTAAAATTATGGAAGAAAAAAAATGGCTAAATTTTATTAGTGATTTTCAGTCAAATTGCTTAATGGTCTGGTTTAATATTTTTCAGTGAATGTAGCATTAATTTGCATATTAAATTGCATTACATCTGTTTCTATTAATGGGACTATTTTTAGGTTTAGGCACTCAATACAATTGAAATATTCAAATCTTGATGTAAGAAACAGTGCTGGCAAGCAAATTGCTCACCCAGGAGTCATCAAAGGCAATTGTGGGTCCCCTCAGAGAAAATCCCCTTCCAAGACTAAGACTCAGTGGGAATACAGGAGCAGACATGTGCTCGGATTGGTGACCATGTGGGTCACCAGGAAAGGGAAAGTGAGGGGGAAACAGCAATGAAGCTGCGAGCTACGCCCTACAACGTTCAAAATACTCCTAGGAACCCAGGTGGAGACCTGGTTGGCCAGCAGTGTGGCAAGATCTGGGGACTCCTGGGCCCAGAGTCAGTAACACAGAGGACTAGAGTGGAGAGTGAAGTGTCCAGCTGATAAGAAGAGAGGGCATATGCATAAGAACACCCACACTTGCAGATAATACCCACGTGACCTGGCTTCAATGGCTGGATGAACAGAGCTCAACTAGAAGAAGAAAGAAGAGGAAAAAAAGAGTAATCTGATACAATTTGATGAACTTGACCTACACCTATGGATGAAGTAGCTCAAAAGAGGGAACAAACCTTTACAGCGAGGATCATTCCCACCCCCTTGCTACACAAGGTAGACAGGGATGGGCAACTTGGACATTGACTACCCAAAATGGAAGGGCTTCAAAGGCAAGAAGTAACTGGCTTACAAGCTTTCAAGAGGGAGCTAGATCCAGAGGGCACGGAGGAAGGTAGAATCTCCACTGAGTAATACCCAATCTGTTTGAGCAAGGCTGATGAAAGCAGATGGGGATAGGTCTCTTGTGGTACAATCGTGAATAGTTGTTATCAGGACTGACTGTGAGGGTTGGAAATGTAAAGGTAGGTGTTTTGTAACAAAAGGAGAGGAGTGATTGACTTTGCAGTCCAGGAGCAGAGGTCCCTGGGACCATCAAGGGAGAAGAGCGGAATCAGGACCCGAAACAGTGGCACTGGTGATGGAGGCAGACATGATGACATGGAGAGATGGAGCAGTTGGGGACTTTAGACCCAGAGAGGGAGAGGGGCTGTGTGCTGACGACCAGGGTGCAGGCTTGCAGGGTATACCCTTTGGTTGGTTGATGATGCATGGAGGGGATTGTAACCATGGCAAAGAAATGATATATGAAAGCACGAATGTAAAGCTAATGTTCTCCCATGTAAACTATCACATAATTCATAATAAAACATTAGAAAAAAAAAAAAGAAAGAAAGAAATAGTGCTAGGTTACTTGTACATTCAAATACTTTCTAAAACATCTCAATTCATCTGTGCTGATTCTTCTCCTGAGTTTAAGTTCATGACTTCGATGATAGTTGTCAAATATTTAATGGCTTTGAAGGCTGGGGGGCAGAGCTCTGTTTTTTCTTGTGTTCCAGATAGCCCTTCTTTGGTGTCCTGTTCCAGAAAAAGAATTAAGATGTGTGCATTAGGCTAAATGCAATTACGAAGGAGATGACTACAGCCACTCAGGAGACTCTGAGAGGGAAGACAACCCTGGCACATAGGGACAGCCAGATTTGTGACTACAATCACAAATTATACCAGTGAAGAAGAAACAGAGGAAGCATCTATAGTCATCAGCTTGAATGACCATGGAGTCTTTTGACAAGGTCAGACTTTAAAAGTGTAGACACAATTCGTACTTATTAAATGAGCTGATGACATGAGGTTCAGCAAGAATGGGATGATACTGGCTGACAGAATTCAAAAGGATCCCAGCAGGCTAGAATGATGGGACAGATCTACAAAGAAAAACTTTAAAAGGGATAATTTCAAGGTCTGGCTCTTGAATACAAAAAGACTATCACCACCACCAGAGGATAAAGAATATATAGCTAACAAGTATGGAAAAGCTTTAGCTCAAAATAAGTGAAGGCTGTGAATCATCAATTTCTGGTATAAACTTTCCAAATGTACATAAGATTCCAGAATGCATCTGTATGCAAATTCATACTGCATTAATAGATGATGGTATTTAATCAAAGAAAGATGAGCGTGTAAAGCATTGGAGGCACTATACACAGATGTTCAGAAAATGTTCTTTGGGGTCAGACAACCAGATTTCCAACTTCTGATCAAGTGCCTAGTGTAATAGAATTTCTTCTCCCACCCGTTCTAGTAATGACTCACAGAAACATCAGGTGTCTATTAGGCCTTTTATTTTGAGTTAAAACTATGAACGTTTGTCTATCACAAGTCTTTGATGTAGCATCACATCTTTTCCTTTGTAGTGGACCTGACTGTCAGTCAGGACACACAGAAGATTATTGATCAATTATTTATTTAGATTTATTGTAAATATTTGGAATATCACCCTTTCTGAATATGGATTCTCTGTTTGGGGCTCTTCATTTGCTCATTTAAATGAATTTCATCCTTAATGAATCATATAAGATTTCTAGCTTTAATTGTGTGTGGGTTTAGCTTATTTATTTTTACTTTTTATTGTGAATTGGGTGAAGGTTTGTTTATAGTGCAAATTTTCTGACTCAATAACTCATACATATTTTGTTTCATCTCATTGATTGCAATCCTCACAATGTAACATCACTTCCTCCCATTGTTTCCCTTAACTATTCCTCCTTCTTTCCTAATCCTTCCTGCCTTCTGAACTTTGTCCTTGGACAAATGCTGCCCATTTGTTCTCAAATGGTTGATTGATCTAAGGAGTGCATACCTCCCTAGTATTATTGTTCACCTTACAGACCTGTCTATTGTGTGACTGAGTCTTAGCTGGAGGTGAGTTCAACTCCTGGTCTGAAAGGTGACTAAGAGTCATAGTCTTTGGGGATCCACCAATCTCTATCCAATCAGTAAACCTAGTTTTTTGTTTTGTTTAAGATTTTGAGTTTTGTTCCATGGTTTTCTTCTTCTCTATCTAGCACCTTCTATGTGATCCCTTTCAGAGCAGTCAGTAGTGCCAGCCAGGCATCACCTAGTTTTTCTGGTCTCAGGGTCATGGGAGCTGAGGTTACCGTGATCTATTACACTCATCTTACTCCTTGGACTATCTGTTTCCATGTGTCTGTGAGATTTTCCTCACTCTCTTTTGTTTGGATGGGGAAAGACCAATAGCTGTACCTTAGATGGCCACTCACAAGCTTTTAACTCACTGTTCATCAAACCAGGTTGTGGCCATCTATTTTGGACTATGTTATACCAGTTGACATTGCTGTCTGCCAGACTTTGGCTCTAAGGGAGCCCCCAGAGTGGAAAGATGGGATTAATGGTGATGGAAAAATCATATCGATTATGGATAGGTTTGCACATAACATAACAATTGTTACTGTGTTTGAGCCTCTTGTTGCTGCCACTGTGTCAATTCACGTTTCTTTAGAATATATACAGATATGGGTCTCTTACAGTCAGTTGGCAAAGTGGCTGTCTGCCAGATTTCTTGGCATGAACAAGTTACTGCCTTTAGCACTGTTTTTAGTCTGTAGGAACATTTCCATTTGTATTCCATTATTTCCTGGAACCTTCTTTATCACCAATGCCTTAAGTGCATCTTAGACTTTTTCCTTCGGTACCACTGGTTCTTGATCATTTGTTACCTCTTGAAATGGTCGAACACTGACCAATTTTTTTTTTTGGTACAATGATTCTGAGTATTCTTTCCACCTTCTTCTGATGTTTCCTGAATTGTTCAACATTTTGCTCATAGAATCCTTCAATGTTGCAACCTGTGCTAGAATATATTCTTCAGTTCTTTCAGCTTAAGAAATGCTGAGTGCATTCTTCCCTTTGGATTTTCTAACTCAAGTTTGCACATTTGATTATAATGCTTGACTGTTTTCTGAAGCTGTCTCTTGAAATTTTCTCTTCAAGTCTTTTACTTCATCATTTCTGCAAGTTGCTTTACCTTTGCTATATTCAAGGGGAAGTTTTAGAGTCTCTTCTGACATCCATTTTGGTCTTTTCTTTCTTTTTTTTTGTCATTGTATGACCTTTTGCTTTCCTCATGTATGATGTTCTTGATAACATCCAATAAGTCATCTAGTTTTTAGTCACTAGTACCTAATGCATTAAATCTGTTCTTGATATAGTTTCTAAATTAAGGTGAAATATACTTAAGGTTGGAGTCCTGGTGTGGCTCTGTGAGTTAATGCACTGGACTGCAAAGTCAGTTTGAACCACAAGGTCAGCAGTTCAAGCTCAGCAGCCACTCTTTGGAAACCCTGTACAGGGTTTCTATGGATCAGAACCAACATTATGGCACTTAACAACAACATACTTAAGATCATATTTTGGCTTTCACAGGTTTGTTTTAATTTTCTTCAGCATAAACCTGAAATTGCATATGAGCAATTTATCGTCTTTTCCACAGTCATCTCCTGGCCTTGTTTTGACTGTTGATACTGAACTTTTCCATCATATCTTTCCACAGATGTGGTCAATTAGATTCTTGTATGTTCTGGGTAGTGATATCCACATATACAGGCACCATTTATGTTGTTGAAAAAAACACTTGCCATGAATAAGTTAATGGTCTTGCAAAATTCTATCATGTACTTTTTAACATCATTTCTATCATCAAAGCCATGTTTCCCAACTACTGATCTCTAGATTTCCAAATTTCTCATTACGATTACCAGTAATTATCAATGCATCTTGATTGCACATTTAACCAGTTTCAGACTGAAGAACTGGAAAGATTTCTTTAGTTACTTCATCATTGGCTTTAGTGGGTGGTACATTAATTTGAGTAATAATTATATTAACAGGTCTACCTTGTACATGTGTGAATATTATCCTATCACAGATCTTGAAATGTTCTTTTTTATGGTGAATACATTCATCTGATGATAAGGTACTTCTACTTTTGTTTTCTTAAAGAACCACCACCCTGTTCCCTCAATGGCTCTTCCATTTTTTTAATTCTTCCAAGTAATGGGTCAGATTTCCAATATCCCCACATCGATATTTGTTTCTTTCTATTTTTGTTTTAATCTTAGCAATATTGCTGGGTTTTTTTTTTTGTTTGTTTGTTAAGTGCCTTCAATTCAGTGTTGACTGATAGTGATCCTGTATAGGGATTCTGAGGAGCAGTCAATGGGTTTGAACCATTGACCTTTTGGTTAGCAATCCAGTGCTTATCCTACAGCAGCACACCAATACTCTTTATGAATCCTGCTGTTGTTATTGTTAAGTGCTGTCAAGTTGGTTCTGACCCATAGTGACCCTGTGAAGCATTTCTGAGAAGCAGCTGGTGAATTTGAACCACCGACCTTGCAGTTCAAACCAATTTTGCAGTCCAGCGAATTAACCCACAGGGACTACACACCAGGACTCCTAGTAGGAGTAAAATGGTTTACCATTGTGGTTTTGATTTGCATCTTTTTGATGGCTAATGAAGCTTGTCGGGGTCTGACCTCGACATAGTTGTGTTGTTCACGAGTGTTTGGTTCACGAGGAGGGGAGATCCAGCGGCGATAGGGATAGCGAAAGAATACACAGACAAACAGAAGAAGAGAGACAATGAGGCACCCCAAAGCCAGGGTGGATACATCACTGGTGGGCAGGCTTGGGACTACAGGCATCATGGCCTCTGCAGGCAGCAACTCACTGCCCTGCAATCTTTACTGCATGCCTTCCAACCCGTAATGCACTGCTATCTTTACTTCATGTCTTCCAACCAGTAATGCACCGCAATCTTTACTCCATGCCTTCCTACCAGTAATGCACACCTGGGGAGGCCAGGGGCTCTGCTTTATTCAAGGGAGGACCTTCACATCAAGCTGGGAGGGACCAAAACAGGATACAGCTAACATCAGTACTTTTCCAGACATTCAGGTAACTTTACATCATACTTCGCTGGTTCGAATCCCAGGCCAGCAACTTGGATTCTCAGGCCCAATTAACATATCTATAGCCCCTGAACTCAGTTGGGGGAAGGTGAGAGTTCTGCAGGAGACGCCCAGGTGAATGGGCTGCACCTGGAAAAGGGATTAGGGAGGATGGGTTCTTTGTCTATAGAACAAAGAACCGAGAAGTAGCTAAGATATTTTTAGTTAATCCTTTGGAGAAAGGTTTAACCTTGCAACCTTTAGTCTCTCGGCTTTAGGAAAATATCACATTTATCTGTGGATTTTCAAAGGCTCTGTGTATTAATTTAATATATATAACTGAATATTAAGATGAAAGCAATTTGCCATTAACTGCCAGTGGCCTCATTTGTTACACTCGGGCCTCGAACCTCTGACCAGTCTTACACAGTCCGCAACAGAAGCTGAACATCTTTTCATGTGTTGGTGGTCATTTGAAAATACCCTTAGTCTATTGTCTATTCGAGTCCATTGCCTATTTATGATTTCGTTATTTGTCTTTTTTATTTTTAAGGTGTTAAAAATTTATATCTATGCATGGTGCTGTCGAGTCAGTTCCAGCTGTTTCCAAGGAGCAGCTGGTGGGTTTGAACTGCCAATCTGTAGTTAACAGTCCAGTGATTATCCTGCCACACCAGGACTCCATAATCCATAGTAAGCAGGTATAAATTTAATAGCTATCTCTCACAAATAAGGTTCTGTGACTGAAATATGCCCTAACTCAGATGAACAGTTTTAGCTCATTTACAAGTTAGTAATGTATTTTCAACCTGTATGCTGAGCAAATCATCCAAGAAGAAAAATGTGGCGTAGTGGTTACGAATCAGGCTGCGAACCGCAAAGTAAGCAGTTCGGAACTACCAGCCACTCCGTGGGAGAAAGATGAGGCTTTCTGCTCCCGTAAAGATTTACAGCCTCGGAAACCCTGTACAGGGTCGCTATGAGTCGGAACCGACTCCACGGCACATAACAACAACAACAACCTGAGGTTAGCAGCCGATTCGTAACCGCAACGCTACCAGGGCTCCATATAACCTCTATAAACAGAGATAATTTTACTTATTTTCCTATATAGTACTTACTTCTTATTCCTTTTTCTTGTCATTGCTCTCCTAGGTCTTCCAAACAATATTGAGGAGAAGTTGTGAGAGCAGGTACTCTTGTTAAATTCCACACTTCAAGGGAAAAGCACTTTGTCTTTTTCCATAGCAGTTGGATTTTCATACATGTTCTGAATCATATTAAGGAATTTCTTTTCTATTCCAATTTTATTGAAGGTTTTCATCAAGAAAGGGTGTGGGATTTTATCAATTTTTTTTTCTGCATCCATAGAGATTATCATGCTTCTTTTTCTGTGTTCTAGTCATGTTAGATTATGTTGATTGATTTTCTAATGTGGAACTATTCCTGAATTCCTGGAATAAATCCCACTGGATCATGGTGTATGACTTGTAATATGCTAGTGAATTCTGTTTGCTACTATTTACAGTATTTCTGTCATTCCTTTTTTTTTTGGAAAATCCTAGGCCCATTTCTACTCTATAATAAACACAGAGTCATCATGAGTTCGAATATTCAATGACAACAGGGTTTTTGTTTTGTTTTGTTTTTGAAACTTTTTATTATGAATTGAGGAACATTTACAGAGCAGATTATCAGTATACTGTATTGCATCTCAATAATTGTAATCCCTTCCATGTAACAAAGTTAACATTTCTTCCCTGTAAATCTTATTTCCATTCCACCCTCCTTTCCAGCACTTCTCAACTTTGACCTTAGGTTACCATTAATCTTGAATGGTTGACCATCCCATGGTGAGCATATCTTACTCGTGTTGTTGTCCCACCATATACAAATTGAGCCACAACAGTGAGTTCTGTTGAAGACCTTAAGGATGGCCAAGGGTTGTAGTCTCAGATTCCTACAGTTTCTTTCTGAACAGTAAACCCAATATTTTTTATAATTTCTTGTTTCGTTTCATATTTTCTTCCACTCTATGCATGACCTTCTAATGTGATCCCTTTCAGAATAGTGGAGCTTTTCAGATTCCAGTCACTATTTACCAAAGTAGAATGTAATACATAGTCTTGTGAACTGTTATACCAATTGACCATGGCATCCCCTGAAATTACAGTCCTGAGTCCCTGGGCCCAGCAACCATTAGCCTCAAGGTATCTAAAGATGTCTAAGAAGTTTCCATGTCCTGGTGTGGTGTTGTATGCTAACCACAAGGTAAGCATTTCAAGCCCACCAGCTGCTCCTCAGCAACCCTGTGTAGGGTGGCTGTGAGTCAGAAATAACTCGATTACACTTGACAACAATGTTGTTGTTAAGTGCCTTCGAGTTGGTTCCAACCCTTAGCAACATAGGGTTTCCGAGGCTGTAAATCTTTACGGGAACAGAAAGCCTCATCTTTCTCCCGCGGAGCGGCTGGTAGTTCCGAAGTGCTGACCTTGCAGTTCGCAGCCCGATTCGTAACCACTACGCTACCAGAGCTCCTTTTGACAACAATAAGTTTTCATAATTTTGCCCCCTGTATATTCCACCACTGAGTCCTGGTGTGGCACTGCAGAATAATCCACTGGACCTCAAGGTCAGTTTGAACTTCAAGGTCAGTGGTTCAAACCCACCAACCACTCCTCAGGAACCCTATACAGGGTTGATATGAATCAGAACCAACTTGATGCACTTAACAATAGTAACAACATATTCCACCACATTCATACATGTGTTTACAGCAAAGGCAAATATAAATATACATTGTCAAACCTTTATATATCTGTGTGTATATTCCCATTCTCCCTGCCTTACCTGTTCAGCCTGCATATCTGTCCATGTATGTACCCATAGGACACTTGTTGCAGGGTTGTGTATACAGCACAACCTTTAACCCTTGCATTCTTCTCTGTTTCTTCACCTGTCTTCACCAGTCTCCTACCAACCTTCCTCTTCTTATATAGTGTCTTCCCATCACCCAAGTTAACTGTATCTATCCTCACTTAACAACAACAACCCTTAGTCCTGGTGTGGCGCTACAAGGTAATGAGCTGGACCGCAAGGTCAGTTTAAACCACAGTGATTCAAACCCACCAGTCACTTCTCAGAAACACTATACCGGGTCACTATGGGTCAGAACTGACTCAAAGGCAGTTAACAACAACAATAACCATTCCTCTCCCTCCCATCCATAGTAACCATCAAAGAAAGTTTCTTTTAGCACAAAAACCTTTTCTTGAGTTTTTACAATAGTGCTCTCATACAATATTTGTCCTTTTGTGATTAACTGATTTCACTCAGCATGATGCCCTCCAGTTTCATCTATGTTATGTTTTCGTAGATTCATTGTTATTCTTCAGTATTCCGTGTGTGTGTATGTACCAAAGTTTGCGTATCCTTTTTTCCATTGATGGACAACTAGTCTATCTTCATCTTTTTGTTATTGTGAGTAGTGCTGCAATGAACATGGGTGTGCTTATATTTATTCATGTCACAACTCCTACTTCTTGAGGACATGCACCAAATAGAGGAATTGCTGGGTTATATGGTATTGCTATTTTCAATTGTTTGAGGAAACGCCATACCATTTTCTGTAGCGATTACACAATGCAGGAAGGGTCCCAGCTTCTCCACACCCTCACCAGCATTTGTTGTTTTCTGTTTGCCAGTATTTTGTTGTCGATTCTTTCATTTAGATCCATAAGAGATATTGACTTGTAGTTTTCTTTTCATGCTATTTCTTTTTCTGGTTTGGGTATCAGGGTTATGTTTGCATTATGGAGTGAGTTACAGAGCATTACTCCTTCTCTACATTTTGGATGAGTTGAAAACAGTATTGTTGTTAAGTTTTCTCTAAATGTTTGATCAAATTCCTCAGTGAAGTCATCTATCTGGTCCAGGACTTTTTTTGTTGTTGGGATGGTTTTGACCACTGACAATTCCTTCAGTTCCTGTGAGTCTGTTGAGACTGTATTTCCTCTTGAGTCAATTGGGTAGGTTGTGTGTTTCTAAGAATTTGTTGATTTCACCTAGGTTATCCAGTTTGTTGTCATGTAATTGCTCATATATTCTGTCATAATTCTCTTTATTTCTACTGAATAACATAATTCCCTGTCTTTCATTTTATATATTTGTATTTTATTTGTTTGTATCTTTATTTGAAAAGGGTTATCAATTTTTTCTTTTTTTTTTTTTTTTTTCAAAGAGCCAACTCCTGGTTATATTGAATATTGATTTTCTGGGTTTTTAAATTTAATTTTATATCTCTTCTGGTCTTTATTATTTCCTTTCTCCTGTAGGTTTTAGGCTTAGTTTGGTCTTCTTCTAATTCCTGGAGTTGTCAAGTTAGGATGTTAATTAGAGTTGTGTTTTTTGTTTTTTGTTTTTTTTCTTTTTATCCCTGTGAATACTGCCTTCACCACATCCCAGATGTTTTATTATGTTATGCTTTCAGTCACATTTGACTCTAAGAAATTTCTGATAGCTCTTGATTTCTTCTTTAACCCATCGCTAGTGTCATATAACTTCCTTGTTTGTGGAGGAGGAGACTTCAAAATGTTCATGGAAAAATTCCATTATGTCTCTATTCCATTTTTCCACTAATTTTTTGAAGTCCCCTCAGAATAGTCTAGGTTTGTTTTTTTTTGTTTTTTTTTCTGGAGGTTATTGATTTCCAGCTTCACTCATTTGCATGCTTTCTCATAATAGCTGTATTTTCATGCTGTTGTTGTTGAATGCTGCCAAGTCATTTCCAATTCATAGTCACTCTGCGTAGGGTTTCCAAGGCTATAATTTTTTATGGGGACAAAAACCCTCATCTTTCTCCCCCAGCGTTGCCGGCGGGCCCAAATACAGACCTTGTGGTTCGCAATCCAGGGTTTACACAGAGCTACCATACTCCCAGTATCACTATGCTAATTAAACAAATCCAAACCAGCTGCCATTGAGTCAGCTCTAACTGATAACAACTTCATGTGTGTCAGAATAGAACCATGTTCCATAGGGTTTTCAGTGACTGATTTTTCAACAGTAGATTGCCACGCCTTTCTTCCAAGATGCCTCTGGGAGGGCTCATACTTACAACTCTTTTGTTATTAAATAAGCTGTTGACCATTAAAAGTATATAAAGAATCACTGCCATATTTGTTTCTTTTTATTAGCCCTTTCTCCCATACCTTGGAACTAAAGTAGAGTCCTTGAGACTGCTTTTAAAAGCAGAAAAGTATCACTGGACACTTTTCTTTGTTAAAACTTGGTATGGTTAGAACCTGTGCTAAATTTTAGTTACATTCCACTCAGACATCTACTGGGGTTACTGGATAATGACACCCGGGATCATATTTTGGTTTACTCAAGTGGCAGGAAATAGTTCACTATGGCACCTCTGTCTTTATAAGGCACTGGGGACCTATTATTTTAATCCTTGTACAGTCTGATTTATCCCTTCAAACATCTGTCAGCTGTGCTTTATCTTGAAACTGGTAGTGCTGCTGCTACTCATGTTTCAATAGCAGCTGGGAGATGTTCATTAGTTTGACTCTCAGAGGGTGTGTATGGCTGTAATATTTTCTTTTACTAATGGGCTCTGAAGCATTAAATATTATGCACCCCATACCTACAGGAAATCTTGATTATGTTTTTTTTTCTTCCCAACTTTGAGACGAGGAGCATTAGCTTTTACTTAATTAGCTAAAATGATAACAGTATGGTCCTTGGTCCTGTAGATAAAACAGAAAAAAGGACTTTAAATTCTTCAGCTAAATATTTGTGATTTAACATAGGAGAGAGAATCTGGCTTCTTTTGTTCTAACAGGTACTAATAAGACCTATTTTTCTTAAATGAACTCCAAATTAATCTGTCAACAGAACATTCCTTGATTTAGTTCTCATTAAGTAAAATGTATATATTTGCCTCTTTTTATACTAGGAATAGACGAAGCTGCATGATACCGCTCTGTTTTGGACTGTGTTCAAGCTCTTACATGCCACTCAAATCTTTAATGATCTTTTACTTCTTTTAGAATTTAGAGACTTACTTCTTATATAGAGACAAAAGCAGCAACGTTTTACACTGTTTTTGTAGTGTTAAGTATTCGCTGCTAAAAAAGTTAGTCTGCTCTGGTCTCATTTGTTACTGTTTTAAATTTCAAATATTATTTTTATTTTTCTCTAAGTTAATTTATTCAGCTGTGGTTTTTTTTGTTGTTGTTATTGTAGTTGTTTTAAGTTTTTATTGTGAATTATGTAATGGTTTACATGGAAGACCATTAGCTTTACATTCATCCTATAGTATTTCATTTCATTGCAATGATTACAGTCCCCTCCATGCATCATCAGACAACCAAAGGATACACCCAGAAAGCCTGCCCTAGCTGTTTTTTTGTGGTGAGAATGAGGGGTTGGAAGACAGCTCAAGAAAAAATTTTAATCACCACAGTTGCTCCTGGTAGTGAGTGTTATATGTATGAGACTTGGGCTAGCTAAATAATTTTATTTAAGCTAAGTCTTGAGTCTTGGCTATATTACAAGAAACAGCCTCTGGGGAGTGATAGACTGAGTTGGGAGAGGGGCTCAGTAGTCAAATTCACTACACATTCAGAAGATCCAGGTTCAGTTGCTGGCCAGTGCACCTCATGTGCACCACCACTCATCTGTCTGTGTTGGCTTGCATGCTGCAATGATGCTGAACAAGTTCAAGGAGCTTCCAAATTAGAATGAACTAGAAAGAAATGCATGGCATTCTACTTTGAAAAATCAACTAATGAGTAGCCTGTAGATAACACAACAGTTTAATCCTGTTGTTCATGGGGTTGCCATGAGTCAGGGACTGACTAGAGGACAGCTAATAACAATAGTAATGATGTGTAGAATTCTTTCGACATTCCTCTGCACTTGCCCTGCCTAAGCCAGATTAGCAATGCTCTCCACCTCCCTTCCCAATGGACAAACCAACTAAGGCCCTGCATACTAGGAAAACAGGCTTTGCTCATGCATGTGTGTGGCATTCAGCTACCATTTTTTAAAACGTGAAATATCATTTAGTGAATTTCCAAAATTCCAGAAGGTAGATTGTATAGGTAGAGCAGAACCCTCAGATGAGGGAGGTGAGTCTCTGTAGGACATAAGCAATGCTGCTTTACAGTTTGTACTATGAGCTCTCAGAAGGAAGAATTGTGTCTTATTCATCTCTGTCTCTCTATGAAATATTGAAAAATGGTGTCACATGATGGAAAAGGCTCAGAGTATGAGTTAGACAAGAGGCCCTGGGTGGTGAAATTGGTTAACAGACTTGGTTGCTAATTGAAAGGTTGAAAGGTTGAATCCACCCAAATGTACCTCTGAGGAAAGGTCTGGAGGTCTATTTCTGAAAAAGTAGGCATTGAAAACCGGACGGAGCCCAGTTCTACTCTGGCACACATGAAGGTGCCATACATTTGGGTTAAGAGCACACTGGACAATAACTGGTTTTATGAGTTTGGCCGACAGTTTGGAAACCCAGATCACCCAAGCCTCAGTTTCCTCATCTGCACAATACAGAAAATACTCACCTGACCCAAAGACCCAAATCACCCAGCACAGAGTTGACATGCAGTGACTGGTCCTTCTTTTTCATCTCCTTTCCTACCAAGCCTTGTTCACATAGGTGCCCAGAAAATTTTGCCGCTCCTCCCTAGGATACGTTTTTCTTCCTCGTTCCTTCTTTTTATTCCTATTCTTGTTTCAAAATGCCTTCGGTTTTCCTAAGTTTGAATTTTCTAATTCTTTTCTTAACTATTAATGTTTTAAATGTAATCATCTTCCCAATCCTACCAACAGGTCTTCTTAGACAAGCTGTTGTCACTGCAGGCTACAGTGATGGTTCACGTCCATCATAAAACAAGGGATAATCCACATGCATACATCCTATTCCTACTCACTTGGGCCAGCAGATTGCAAATCATTTGGAATTATATTAGCTAGCTCTTGCAGATAAAATCCTCCCAATTTGACATCGGGACTATTACCTAATATACTTCCTTTTTGTCTGCTTTTGCTTTCCTCCAGCCCCCACCCCAGAGGGTATTACCATGAGTAGTTTTACAATGGAGTCTATTTACCATATTTACAATTCCTCCAGTCTGCCTTGTTGCTTTTCTTAAAACAAGTTCTCTACATCTCTTTGAAACTACCTTCATTCCACTGCCACAATGACTCTGGCTTGAGGCTCCAGGGGATGAGAACAGATGTGAAATTCTCCTGCAGTTAGAAGATATCAGAGCCACAGTGGTTCAACCACCGATATGAACCAACAGATAATTACAGTTTAAAATTAGTATTTTAATGAACCAATCTTAGCAAATGTAAAGTGAAATCTCCCAGGCATTCAAGAAATAAGCAGGAGGGAAGACATTAACTAAGAAGTCCAACAGAAGGATGGTCAGCAGGTGCTGGTCTGATATGGAGTTGAACATTGGGGTTTTTATGTGCTGGGGCTAGGGGATAGGATGCCCGTATTTAAAGGTGAACAGGAATGCCTAAGAAACCATGTCAATTTTTGATCAATCATACATCTGCTGCTTTAAGCCAACAACTTCAAATTAAATTTCATTTCAAAATATGGAGAAATAAATTCCTCCCCCATTTAAACTCAATGTCAGAACTCCTTTCCTCCCTCTCAGAAATTAATGGTATCATTAAATATTGATGTGGTCTGGCCCAGCAGTAATTGTTAACAATATCATAAACTGTTTCAGCAAAATAGAAATTTTAGAAGCCAGTTGTTGGTAGGTGAAAAATTGTTGGGTTGTTAAGAACTTTTTATTATTTTTGTTTTAGTGTTTATACCGTTAAATATGTATTTACTAAAGGCTTGGTTATTGTACATTTTATTCAATTAAAGGAAAAGCTGTGGATAATTTAAAAATGGCTAGAATGCTGAATTAAAATAGACTATTAGATACATCCCTTTAGGGATAATAAAAGGAGCTTGGCTATGTTTCTTTTCCAGAGCTCACTTGCTTGGGGAACTTGGATTACTTACTTAAACTCTCTGTGCCCTGATCTCTCATCTCCAAAATGAGGTTATTACCATTTGCCTCTGCAAGGCTTACTGGGAAATAAGGAAGAGAATTTTGCAATGTCTTCAAGCTGCAGAGGCCAGCAAAAGCATACGGTGGATACATCTCCTTGTACCAAATGGGATAATACTGAATGGGATGCTGCTGTTGTTGTTGTTGTTAAAAGCTCTTGAGTCAGTTCCGACTCATAGCGACCCTACATAGGGTTTCTGAGGAACAGCTGTGCATTTGAACTGTCGACTTTATGGTTCATAGTCCAGTGCTGATTCCTACAGCACCACACCAGGGTTGTTGTTGTTAAGTGCCATAGAGTCTGACCTGGCAGTTCAGTGTATTATCCTGCAACACCACACCAGGACTCCTAACAAGTCATGACCCTATATTGGGACTCCTGCTGTAGCACTGTAGGATAATACATTGAACCAAAAAATTTATTTGAACTGCAAGGTTGGTGGTTCACATTCACCAGTCCCTCCTTAGAAACCCTATATAGGGTCACTATGATTCTGAACCAACTCAACAACATTTAATGACAACAAATTGGGTTTCCAAGGCTGCAAATCTTACAAAAACAAACTGACACTTAACAATAACAATCACTGTTAGCACACAAGCCTTTATATATATGTCTTAATATATTTTGGCTTCCTAGGGAGTTTTGAGTTAATGGTTGCTGTGAACATATTTTGGCACCCAGTAGGAGACTAGCTAGGATCAGTAGGGAACCTACTCATTCAGAGATCTGATGCGGTCTTACCCCAGCAGATAGCCATTGTCCCCACCCCACCCTCCTTTACTAGCATTTATCCCTCCCAGAGCCTTACCATAACAAGATCTGCCCTAACTCCCACTCCTCTGTTGGTAAGCTCCCATAACTTACTTACATCTTTAGATTTGCTCTTATTCCTGCCCTTGAAGTAGACCAGGTCCATTCTCCAAGACCCTGGATAGTACTCTACTCCCTGCCTCTGAGGAGATTCCGATTCCTAGTGCCCCTATAGGACACAGTATAACTAACTGCTCAATAGGGTTTCTGAGGCTGTGCAGCTTACAAGACTCAGAGCAGCCCATAGATTTAAGTGACTGACCTTTCCTGATGGAAGCTCAATGGCTAACCAACTGAACCGCCAGAGTTTCTTAAATACGGTTTAACGTATGGTGTGGCGCTGTGGGCTAATGCATCAGACTGCAAAGTCGTTTGAACTGCAAGGTCAGTGGTTCAAGCTCACCAACTGCTCCTTGGAAACCCGATACAGGATCGCAACGGGTTGGAATCATCAACTCAACGGCACTTCACAACAACAACAAAACAAATAGCAAAACACGTTGAAATTGAGTCTAGTCAAGTGTACAGAGTAGGATGGTGCTCCAAAGAGTTATCAGTGGCTGACTTTTTGACATTTCTTCCAAGGCACCTGTTGTTATTAGGTGCAGTCACACAGTTGAGTCGGTGGTTCCACCTTGTAGAACCCACAGTCCAGTACTTACCCTGCAATATTACACCACAACTTGAAGGCACCTGTTGTTGTTTTTAAGTGCTATAAAGTCTGTTCTGGCTCATAGCAACCCAGTCTAGGGTTTCTGAGGAGTGACTGGTGGTTTTGCACTGTTCACCTTCAGCAACTTTGTGGAGGGCTCAAAACTTCTGCTTTTTAGTTAGCTGCCAAGCTAATGTGACTGGACAATGAGCAACTGAACTAAAGTTTGTACTGGTTAGGTTCTAACTTATCAGGGCGAAGCTTCTAGATAATGCACAAAGCTGAGGGGAATGCCTTTCACCTTCTCCTTCCATCTTTTATTAAGGGTGAATTCTCCTAATAAATTATTCCCAAGGTATCAACTAGTAACCTAGGTTTATAGTTTCTTTATTTTCCCGATTTTCATAGCTCCACATTGGAGCCAGTCATGATTGAATAAAAGGAAAATCTTCCACAGTTGTTATCTCCCAGAGCCATAGAGCAGAATTTTTATTATAGTACACACTTTTACACATTCGGCCTACAAAGTATTAAGATTCATGTGTTATGGGCAACTGCAAAATGTGTTGGCATTCAGTCCAATTCTCTTTTATTACATACTTGACACTTTTGTTACATATTTTTAATTTGCAAGGCTGCTTTTGATATGTCCATATCTGTGTATATACATACACATTTTAAACTTTTTTTCATATATGTTCGTTATAACATTTATTGACCATCATGTCCTCGGTATTATGATTAGCATCAAATATGCAAATCTAAATGTGTTAAATAGTTAATTGCTTACTGTCTATCGTAGTGGTTACGAATCCGGCTGCAAACCTCAGGGTCAGCAGTTTGGAACTACCAGCTGTTCCACGGGAGAAAAATGAGACTTTCTGCTCCCATAAAGATTTATAGCGTCAGAAGCCCTGTACAGGGTCTCTATGTGTCGGAACTGACTCCACGGCACATAACCAACAACAACATCCATTAAATGAAGCACTTTGATTCCCAAAATTCGTTACTGTACTCAATTTTGCCATAAAATAGAAGACTAAATGAGGTTTCCTAACATGTTTATCTAAGTTTGGGCATATTTTAGTCACAGAATCTTATTTGGGAGAGATATTTATTAAATATATACCTGCTTACTATTGATTATTATTATTATTATTATTGATTGGAAGAGATCCATATTTGTGCCCATTCCAAAGAGAGGTGACCCAACAGAATGCGGAAACCATCGGACAATCTCTTTGATATCCCATGCAAGTAATGTTTTATGAAAGGTAATACAGAAATGGCTGCAAGCATACCTTAACTGAGAACTTGCAGAGGTTCAAGCTGGATTCAGAAGAGGCTGTGGAATGAGGGATATCATTGCTGATGTCCGATGGATCTTGGCTGAAAGCAGAGAATATCAGAAAGATGATTACTTGTGCTTTATTGACTACGCAAAGGCTTTCAATTGTGTGGGTCATGACAAGCTATGGACAACATTGAGAAGTATGAGTATTCCTGAACACTTAATTGTGCTCATGAGGAATCTGTACCTGGACTAAGAGGCAGTTATTCAAACAGAACATGCGAACAATAAATGGCTTAAAATTAAGAAAGGTGTGCAACAAGGTTGTATTCTTTCACCATACGTATTTAGCCTGTATGCTGAGCAAATAATCCAAGAAACTGGATTCTATGAAGAAAAACGTGGCATCAGGATTGGAGGAAGACTCATTAACAACCTGTGATATGTAGATGATACAACCTTGCTTGCTGAAAGTGAAGAGGACTTAAAACATTTACTAATGAAGATCAAAGAGCACAGCCTTCGATATGGATTACATCTCAATGTCAAGAAAACAAAAATCCTCACCACTGGACCAATAAACAACATTCTTATCAACAGAGAAAAGATTGAAGTTGTCAAGGACTTCATTTTGCTTGGATAAACTATCAACACTCACGGAAGCAGCAGTCAAGAAATCAGACAATGTATTGCATTAGGCAAATCTGTTGCACAAGACCTTTTTAAAGTGTTGAAGAGCAAAGATGTCAGCTTGAGGACAAAGGTGTGTCTGACCCAAGCCATGGTATTTTCAATAACCTCATATGGATGTGGAAACTGGACAATGAATAAGGAAAACCGTAGAAGAATTGATGCTTTTGCGTTATGGTGTTGGAGGAGAATATTGAAAGTGCCATGGACTGGCAAAAGAACCAATAGATCCGTTTTGGAAGAAGTGCAGCCAGAGTGCTCCTTAGAGGCCAAGATGGCCAAACTTTGTCTCTCATACTTCAAACATATTGTCAGGAGGGACCAGTCACTAGAGAAGGATATCATGTTTAGTAAGGTGAAGGGTCAGAGAAAAAGAGGAAGACTCCCAACGAGATGGATTGGCCAAGTGTCAGCATCGATGGACTCAAGCGTGGCAACATAGTGAGGTTGTCCCAGTATCGGGCAGTGTTTCATTCTGCTGTGCATAAAGGTCGCTATGAGTCAGTACTGACTCAATGGCACCTATCAACAACAATAACTATTGATTATAAGGAGTTCTGATCACACAGTGGTTATGAGTCGACTGCTAATCATGCGTTCAGCAGTTAGAAACTACCCAGCAGTTCAGCAGGAGAAAGATGAGACTTTCTGCTCCCATGAAGATTTACAGCCTTGTAAACCCTTTCATGGTCACTATGAGTCAGCGCCAACTCCATCGCACCTAACCACCACCACCACTATTATGGATTATAAGGAGTTGTGGTTGCTTAGTGGGTTATGAGTTGGGCTGCTAACCACAGGGTCAGCAGTTTGAGTCTACCAGCTGCTCCGAAGAAGAAAGAGGAGGCATTCTGCTCCCATAAAGATTTATAGCCTAGGAAACCCTATACAGGGTCACTGTGAGTGGGAACCCACACTATAGCACACCACCATCATCACTATGGATTATGGAGTCCTGGTGTGACACTGGACTTAACAACAACTATGGATTTTTTTCAAAATATATTATTAAGTGTCATTTAGTTGGTTCCAGCTTATAGTGACCCCGGATAAGGTTTTCGAGGAACAGCTGATGGGTTTGAACCACCACCAACGTTTTAGTTAGCAGTCTAGTGTTGAGCCTACAGTGCAAATGCATATATTGTATATTTAGAATCTCACGTTTACTGTTATGTAAAATGCTATCGTTAACATAAATTGATATATACATCATTTCTTTAAATTTTTTCATGTACTTTTGGAAGGTCGTTGTTGTTACTTAGTGCCGTAGAGTTGGTTCAACATGTAGCCACCCCAAGGAGTAGCTGGTGAGCTTGATCCACCTTCCTTGCAGTCTAGTGTATTAACCCACAATACTATATTGGAATACCTCCCAAAAAGTGAGTCTCCAAATATACAATATATAGTATACATATAGGAGTCCTGGTGTGGCACTGTAGGATACTGTACCGGACCTCAAGGTAGGTTTAAACCACAAGGTTGGCAGTTCAAACCTCATCAACCACTTCTTGGAAACCATATGCAGGATCAAGATGAGTTGGAATCAACTCCACAGCATATAACAACAACAGTTTATGTAACAGAATTAAAGTATTTTAAGAATACTGTTCCAAGAATTTTAGCAAATATGTATATGAAGGGGCTTCATAAAGTTCATGGCAAATTTTCACTATCTTTTAATTCCATTTATCCATGAATTTAAAAAAGCTTTTTATTATAAATTGCTTCAAGGTTTTCATGAGCTCTTTTAAGCTTCCTCACACATGTGTAGTCACCAAGTTATACAGGTAGTCCCTAGATTATGAACAAGTTCCATTCCTAAATCAGTTTCCTTTTTTTTTTTTTTTTTTTTGTCTTTAAGTCAGAGCAGTTATGTACAATTCATATTTAGTGTTAGTTAAATGATTGTCTTACAGTGTTGTTGTTCTTATTGTTAGGTGCCATTGAGTTGGTTTTGACTCATAGTAACCCTGTGCACAGCAGAATGAAACACTGGCAGTTTCAGCACCATCCTCACAACTGCTGTTGCCGTTGAGCCCATCGCTGCTGCCACCGTTCCAACTCATCTTGTTGGGAGTCTTCCTCTGTTGTACTGACCCTCCATTTTGCCAAGCATAATGTCCTTCTCCAGGGACTGGTCCTTCCTGATAATATGTCAGGTCAGAAGTATGAGACATGAAGAGTCACCATTCTGGCTTCTAAGGAGCATTTTGACTGTACTTCTTCCAACACAGATTTGTTGTTCTTCTAACAGTTTATACTTTCAATATTCTTCTCCAACACAAAAACTCAAATGCATCCGTTCTTTTAGTCTTACTTATTCATTGTCCAACTTTCATACGCATATGGTGGAGGTGGTGATGTGCCATCAAGTCACTTTCAATTCATAACAACCCTGGTACAGGGTTTCTGAGGCTGAAAAACTAAATGGGAGCAGATAGCCTCATCTGTCTCCCATGGAGTGACTAGTAGATATTAACTCTGAGTTTGGGGTTAAGCCCACTTCATAACACTACCCTACCAGAGCTCCTATACATATGAACCTATTGAAAATGCCATGGCGTCAGCCACACATTAGTCCATAAACTGACATTTTTGCTCTTGGACACTTTAAAGAGGTCCTTTGCCACAGATATACCCAATGCAGTAGGTCATTTGATTTCTGACTGCTACTTCTATGAGAGTTGATCGTAGATGCAGGAAAAATGAAGTCTTTGACAACTTCGATCTCTTCTCTATTTATCATGATGTTATTTATTCATCCAGTTGTGAGGATTTTTGTTTTCTTAGCATTGAGGCACAATCCATACTGAAGGCTGTGGTCTTTGATGTTCATCAGTTAAGTATTTAAGTCCTCTTTACTTTCAGCAATCTTCTGTTTAATCAGGTTGTTAAAAAGTCTTCCTCCAATCCTGATACCATGATCTTCATCATTAAATCCAGATTCTCGAATTATTTGCTCAATATACAGATTAAATAACTATGGTGAAAGAACACAGCCCTGGGGCATACCTTTCCTGATTTTAAAGCATTCAGTATCCCAGTTCTGTTTAAATAACTGCCTTTTGGTCTATGTACATATTCCTCATAAGCACAATTAAGTGTTCTGCAGTACCCATTCTTCCCAATATTATCTATAGCTTGTCGTATTCCACATGGCCAAAGCCCTCACATAGTCAACAAAGCACAAGCAAACAGCTTTCTGATATTCTCTGCTTTCAGCCAAGGTCTATCTGATGTCAGCAATAATATCCTTAGCTCCATGTTGATATTTATATGTAATAATATAATGTAAATACTATGTAAAAAAATTCCTTGTTGTTTTTAAGTACCATCAAGTCAGTTCCAACCGATAGTGACCCTGTATAGGGTTTCCAAGGAGTGGTTGGTGAACTTGAACTGCTGACCTTGCATTTCAAACTGACATTGCAGTCCAGCACATTAACCCACAGTGCCACACCAGAATTTACACTCGCTTTTAATCTCTGAGGGATTGCGTTGATCACTTAATTGATATTTAGGATCCATTTTCACAAAAAAATATTTTCAATACATGTGGAACCTAGAGATATAGAAGGTTGATGGTAGTAGGTTTTACATGCTTGTGGTTGGTGGGTTGATTTTACAACTGTGGGTTATACATAAGTCAAACATTCATATCCCAGGGAGGGCCTGTATGGAAATTATTACCCCAAAAAGTCCCTTGGCAATCAACACCATGCCCCATTTTGTGACCCTAGATAATTACTAATCTGCCTATAGATACATTTTGTATGTTCTAGAATTTAATATAAATAGAACTATACTGTGTATACTCTTGTGTCTGGAATTATTGAAATTCAAGTGTGCTTCTGCAAGCTATCAATAGTCTATTATTTTTTATTGCTAAGTAGTATTTAATTACATAAAACTATCTTGTTATTTTCTCTATGGATAATGTTTTAATCTATTAGTTTTACTGCTAATATTTTCATTTTAGTTATCCTTTATGTTTCATTTGATTATGATCCCATTTGATTATCCATTATATAATTATACCTTTTTGATTTTTATAATATTTAGACATTTGGATGGTTTTCAATTTAGGGCTATTATAAGTAAAGCTATTAAATATTTATTTATGTTAACATCTTTATTAGACATATATATTCATTTCACTTGAGTAAGTAAAACTGCTGGATATACATGTTAATGTTTAACTTTATAAGAAACCAACAAAAACTATTTCCAGAGTTGTGTTTTATATTTTACATTTCCGTTAGCAATGTTAACAAGAGTTTTCATTGCTACATGTGATGCTTTTGGTAATAGATTTGTCATTAGTAGATATTTCGTGGTACTTCATTTTTGGTAATTTTCATTGTCTTAACTAATGATGTAGAATGTTTTATAATAAGCATATTGGTGATTTGTAGATCTTCTTTGGTGAAATGTATTGTAACTTAGATAACCTTTTGTGGTATAAATTACCATGACTATATTTTTCCAGTCAATGGCCTGTCTTTTTAAACAATTTTGTTGTAGTTGTTAAGAGCCATCGACTTGGTGCCATCTCATAGCCACCCTGTATGGGGTTTCCAAGGAGCAGTTTGGTGGGTTTGAACCACTGACATTGTGTGTGTGGTTATTAGTCTAGTGCTTGTCCTACAGAACCACACCAAGACTCCAAAGAATATAATATTCTGTTGTTGTTAAGCGCTGTCATGTCGATTCTGACTCATAGCAACTCTGTAGAGGGTTTCTAAGAAATGACTGGTAAGTTTGAACTGCTGACCTTGTGGTTCAAACTGACCTTGTGGTCCAGTGCTTTATCCCACAGCACCACACCAGCACTCATGTTAATTCTAATAAAGTACAACTTTATCGAATTTTTCTTTTCTACTTACTGCTTTTGTATCCTACTTAAGAAATCTCTGCTTATCTTAAAGATTGCTTTCTGTTTTTTTCTTCTAGAAATCTTATAATTTTAACTTTCATGTTTAAATTTAGAGTTAATCATTGCATCTGGTATAAAAGATTATCCAGATGTTTCAGGACCAAACATTCAAATGACTACCCTTATAATTATTTTGTCGCTTTTGTCAAAATTAACTTAACCCTAGATACACAGATTTACTTCTGGGATATCTATTCTGTTCCATTGATCCTAATACCTTTCCACAAGCCAATGTTTTTGTGCATCATTTTTGCCTTGGAATAATCCCTATCATGAGAGACTGAGATTAAGGATATCACCGTTTTTACGACTATTGATTGATGTGCTTTAATTTTTATAGAAAGATTGCATCCATTTATTCATTTATTTTTTTAGGAACTTTCCCAGCCTTCAACACTGAATGTTTTACCTGTGTGTATGAGAAGACGACTTTATTTTTAGAAAATAGTGTGTCATTTCGTTTAAATTGACATTTTTCTGTTTACCATCATAATTCATTGGTTACTTGTATCTCTTTTGTGAAACGAGTGTTTATCCTTGGTGTGTAATTCCATTTTACTTTTCACCTCTTAATGTTTTTTGAAGTCTCATTATATGATTAGAATATAAATCTGTTTTTTATAACATTTGTTTCAAATAGTTTATCAGTGTATTATTTATATTTTACTCCATTTATCAAGTTTCTAATATCAAGACATGTTTGATATTTCTTTTTTGTTTCCAAATGGCCTTCAAATTCACTTTTTCATGTTTTATAAAAATCTTGTTATGATTTTTAAATATAAATACATGAACTATATACAATTATTTGGGCAAAGGTGATATTTTAACACTATCAATTCTTTCCAGTCATAGTATATCTTCATTGAGTGTTGTTGTTAAGTGCCATCGACTCAGTCCTTACTTATAGTGACCCTGTATAGGGTTTCCAAGGAACAGCTGGTGGGTTTGAACCACCAACCTTGTGGTTAGTAGTCCAGTGCTTACCCTACAGCATCATACTAAGAGTCCTATAAAGGAGCAGTTATTGTTAAGTGCCATCAAGTCGGTTTTGACTCATAGAGACCTGGTGTAGGGTTCCTGAGGCTTTAAATCTTGGAAGGAACCAAAAGCCTTTTCTCTCTCCCTGGGAGCAGCTGGTGGACTCAACCTCCGACCTTGCAGTTTGCAGTTCAGTACTTACCATACTGTAAATTTTCTCAGATAAGCTCCAAGCATTTCTACATAGTATAAGCTTTACACTATTACTTATGAGTAGCCTCTTTTTCAAATTGTATTTCAACACTGTTAATATTAAATTATAGATAACTATTTTGTTTTTGATAACTTGGGGAGTGCAGCGGCTCCATGCAATAAACCCTGGACTGTGAACCTCAGAATCTCTAGTTGAGTCGGCTAGCCACTCCATGGTAGAAAGATAAGGCTTCTGCTCCTAAAAAGATTGTAAAAGCCTTGGAAATGCTACACAGCTGATATGTTTAAGAGAATGAGTGATCAGCATTTATAGTCTTCAGCCCTCTTACAACTGACTATGGTGGCCAGGACAAAAGACTGTTTCAGTCATGTTGAGATATAAGCATGAGAAGCAGAACATTCTAGGGACAAACCAAGAAGACTGAGCAAGCTAGTCATCTAAACACCACGTAAGACCTTAAAGATGCAAAACTAAAACGAAACTCATAGCCGTCCTACCTAGAGTTTCTGGAACTGTAAATCTTTATTGGAAGTAGATGACCTCATCTTTATTCCATTAAAGAGTAAATCTAGGTGTTAAGTCTTATTAATACATTAATTCTCTGTATGACACTTCTTTTAAAAAGAGAATCTACGTGATATGAAACTATTATTTACATGCAGTTAACAGTGGAGCCTGTTAGAGTCAGAACTTGGTGAGACCTCCGTGGTTTTCAAGGTCTCTCGATCTCTATTAGTGAGAAAATATTTGACTTTTCGTTCTTTGACAAGTGTCCATTTTACACACACTGGCTTTCACAGATTTTACTCTATAAGAATACAAAAGAAACAATTGTATTTGAAAAAAAAATTTTTTTTTCTTGAGGTTCTTATAACCGAGTTAATGATGTTTCTGCTATTTCTGCTCTACTATTTACATGAGCCCTTTTACATTTTGCAATTTTCTAAATATTCTGATGCCAGAACATGATCTGATTTGATACAGGTCACTCTGGCTACTGTGTAGTGTCATTGGCAGATGCCTAGGAAAGAGATCGCTTTGATAGTGCAGGAGGCAGAGGAAGGAGAGAGAGTGAGAAAACAGATTTCAAAGGTATTTGGGGAGAAACCAAACCAAAAAATGCACTGCCATCAAGTCAATTCCAACTTATAGCTATGGGTTTTCCATGGTTATAAATCTTTACAGGAGAAGAAAGCAGCTGATAAGCATGAACTGCCAAATTTGTAGTTAGCAGTATGGTGCCTATTCTACAGTATGATGAATAGATGTGGGAAGATGAAAACAAGGGAGGGAGGTCAAAATAATTCAGGTTATCGGGTTGAAGAACTGGGTAGATGGAGATGCACTTTTCTGATGTGGGAAGACTTGGTGGCAAAGGGAAGAGAATATGATTGTAAGGGGAAAATCTGAAAGGGAATTAGTGCAAGTGACTTTATCAGTCACAGGAGGGCTGAACATTGATGAGGGTAAACTTCAAGACTGCTTCTCCACCTCCGGATAGCTTTGCTTTCTGTCCACTTCCTACCTTGGTCATCACCTCAAACTATGTCCTGCCTGTTCAGCCCTATCCACCATAATGTATGGTCATACTGTTCAAGGAGCATGTTACTCATATAGTTTGTACATCATAATTATACAAAAGTGAACTGACTTTAATTTACAGGTTGATGAGGTCTTGTTTATTCTATGCATAAAGACCCAGTGAATTGCATGCTTCTCCCTCCCCACTAGTTAATAAATGCTCTGGCTTATTGAATCCGTTGGTAAATATTCCTACAAAGGCCAAATACATTGCAGTGAGAAATGAAGCATTTACCTATGTAGTTTAAATCAAGAATACCTTTAGTCCAAAATAACCAGAGAGTTGTGGTTGTTGCTAGTACTGTCAAATTGTTTCCAACTCATAGCAACCCTACATAGAGTTTCCAAGGAGCAACTGGTGGGTTTGAACCATCAGTCTTGTGGTTCAAACTGACCTTGCAGTCCAGTGCATTATCCTGCAGCTTACAGTGAAGGCTAAATTATCTCCCTATGATAGTTGTTAATTATCTGAGTAACATCTTCTTTAGTTCTTCACTTTGACAGAGAAACCCTTGGAAAAAATGTATTCCCTTCTTGGCAATTCCATGGATGTTGTGCTAATTCTTCTCTGAACACCAGAGTGCTCATCTTACAATAAGCTTTCTCATCCTTTTCATGTGTAGTGAGCTTTTCTGAATCCACCATCCAGAAGGGCTCATGCTTGCAGTCTCCAAATGCCAGGTGTTCAGAACCGTACCAGGAATTAGTTGTAAAATTGCATTTTGTTCCCTACTCAAGTGTAACTCTCCTCTCCAGAAACTTACAAACAGCATGGTTACTTAAATCTCATGAATTTGAGCCCCAACAAGTTTGAAATATTATGCAGTCATTTGAGTACAGACTTGAAATTATTTTTGCATTATATAAATCAAGGGGATAAAGGCTTTGGTAGACATTAATATTGAAGTGGTATTGCGGCTTTGTGGGGAAGAACAGACTCTTTCAGCAGTAAATGTTTACTGATTCTATGTACTTTGTGCCCAGCATTGTGCTAGGCTTCAGGAGTACAACAAAGAATAAGAAAATGTTGTAGTTTTCAGGGGGCTCACTCTGATGAAAGAAGACAAACAAGTCCAGGTGATATTATAGGAGTATACAGTAGGAACTCAAAAAGTTGGGAGTAACCAGGTCCATTAGATTGTTGAGAGACATTTTATGAATACTGCCAGAAGCTGTTTTGAGGCTGATGTAACAGTCAAAATCATCTGTAATATCTGATTTTACATTTCATGTTTGTTATAAGACCCTTAATTCTCCCATGTATTACCCATTGCTATCAAGTCACCCCCAACTCATGACCATTCCATGTGTGTAGACGTAACGTAAAACTGTACTTCATAGAGTTTTCAAAAGTAGATCGCCAAAACTTAGACATTGGCTACCTAAAATGGAGGGGGGGGGGGTGGGGGAGGGGCGCTACAAAGGCGTGAAATAACTGGCTTACAAGTTTTCAAGAGGGAACTTAGTTTCAGAGGGTGCGGGGAAAAGTACAATCTCCACTGAGTGGTTTTCAACCTATCTAAACAGGGCTGGTGAAAGGAGATGGGAATAAGACTCTTGTGGTTCAACAGTGAATAATTATTATCAGGACTGATTGCAAGTGTTGCAAATGTAAAGGTAGACATTTTGTAACAAAAGGAGGGGGGTGGTTGATCTTGCAGTCCAGGAGCCAAAGACCCTGGGACCATCAAGGGAGAAGAGTGGAGTGTGGGACCCACACAGAGAAGCAGAGACGCCAGAGACGGAGGCAGAGAAGGTGACGTGGACAGATGGAGCAGCTGGGGACTCTGGACTCAAGGAGGGAAAGGGGCTATGTGCTGGGGGCTGGGGTCAGGCTTATAGGGTATGCCCTTTGGTTGTTTGAATGATTACGTATTCCTGAGTGCTTCAGTGTACATCAAAAAACAAAAAACCAGAGGGAATGGAAGCAAATGTTGTTGAATTATGATGAGGGAGGGGATTACACTCATTGCAATTATATGAAATATGATAGGATGAGTGTAAAGCTGATGTTCTTCCATGTAAACTATCACTTAATTCACAATAAAAATTAAAAAAAAAAAAAAAAAAAAGGAGACGGCCAGGCCATTTTTCTAAGCTGCCTCAGGGTGGACTCCTCGATCTGCCAACCTTTGGGTTAATAGCCAAGCATGTTTACCTTGGCATCACCCAGGAATTCCTTTTCATTCAGTAAGCATCTAATAATATTTGTTATACATTTGAATTCACAAATAAGTGCATTAGTAAATAGCATTTGTATCTCTTGTATATAGTGAGACTCTGCAAAAGCTTACTGTAGAGAGCTAAAGGTTTCCACAGTTCTTGGAAATAGGGAGCTATTTAAGTCCTTTAAATACGGATTCTCACAACCAGATTTGAATTTTAGAAAAATCATTGGGTCAGATGCCAGATGGATGTGGCTTAATATGAAATGTTTGCAATACTGTCTTTGCCTCCCCCTGTGGTCCTGAGACATCTCCAAACACGGGATAACACTGTTTGGCCTTTCCCAGGACTTTGGAGCCAGATGTGAGAGAGGGTCATAGGTGGGAGAGAAGGGAATAAAGGCCATATAGAGATTACCAGAGAGACAACAGTGACTTTGATTTTAATCTCATTTACAAATAATTACAGATGCCAGGAAAGAAGCCACAACCAATCCTAGCCAAGTATCAAATCACTGAAAAAGAGTTCCCAATGTGTATCTTGAGCTGTGCCAATGCCAACAAAGTAAACAAGTTCATGAGGTTGTGCAAGCTGAACGTCAGCCTGGTAGAGATTTACAAGGAAGTGTTACAGTCAGTTGAGTTATAACAAACAGCTCATAAACCCCCTCACCCTGTTTCCAAAACTCTGCCCCCATTTTATTGACTATTATACACCAAAGGGGAATAGAATTTCAGTTTATGTTTTATATAGTGTGAAACTAATGCTGTGGTTCCACAGAAGTAAAACTGCCCATTTTCATGGTTCAACTGAAGTGAAACTGTTAGATATATAGATCTTAAAATCCTGATAGAGTCTGGGCTACAGGTAGAGAAGGTCCATGGACAGTGCAGGTGATTTGCAATTGGCCTGGCAGTGTAGTGGATCACAAGCTGGACTGCTAACCACAAGGTCAGCAATTAGAATCTACCAGTCACTCTATAGGAGAAAGATGAGGCTTTCTGCTCCCATAAAGATTTACAGCCTCAGAAATCTTTTACAGGGTCACTCTGAGTTGGAACTGATTCAGTGGCACACAACCACCACCAATCACCTAAAGGTTGGCACTTTGAGCCTACTCTGTGGTACCATGGAAGAAAAGTTTAAAAATCTGCTTCGTATATGTGACATCCAGAAAAACCCTATGGAGCACAAGTCTACTCTGTTAACAGAATTGACTCAATAACAATGGATTTAGTTTGTTTTTTTTTCCTTTTAAAGGAAGCAAACCAGGAGGAAAATCTACCTGTAGGTGATGAATAAAATCATGAGAATAATTATCCCTTGAAAGTAATAGAACTTGCTGTTTTTAAAATAATACTGTATAAGCTAATCCTTTCAAAAATTACTATCAACCTTCAAATATTAGGAAACAATGTTTTTATTTACATTCATTTTTTTTGCTATCAAACTACCATTATTTATTTGGCTCCATCCCCTCAACGCCAAAGTCCTCATCTCCATCTCCATTATTGTTGTCCTACTGGGCTACTTTATCAACAACATTTTAGTTAGCATTTAAGACACTTCTTAAAGTTGTCTAAGTAAAGTCTAAAGAAATAAAAACTTGTGAAAAGTTCATGATGTTACACATTGCAAATCAGATTATTTTTTTTATTTTTATTGGACACTTATAGTGCAGCAGATGCTGACATCAGTTCTTGAGAGATGCAGGAGTTGACAAGACAAAGAGTTAAAATAGTAACAAGCAATATGGCAAAAGATCTATATATTTGCAGTTTACTCTGGTAGTGAAATGGAAAGACACATGACCTCAAATCTGGGCTTGTTGTTACATCACTATCAAGTATTCCTATATTATGTCCTGTGAGAATACAAGAAAGTAAGAGGCATAACTGAGTTGTTAATATAAGATATTTGCATGTGAACATAATTATTAAAATCAAATGCTACTTGTGTACATCCCCCACCAATACCAAAAAAGAAAAGAAAACAGAGGGAATAGAAGCAAATACTGTTGAATGATGACACACAGAGGGAATTGTAATCATTGCAATGAAACCATGAGGGTAACCAATGTTCTCCCATGTAAACTATCACTCAATTCACAATAAAGACTTAAAAGAAAAAAAACAATAATAAATGCTAGCATATATTAATTAATGGTAACTGAAGTCTGAGATATCACATGGGTTTGGTGGTGAAATACACAACCACCCACATATATTTCTCTCCCCCAACCTTTGACTCCTCTCTCCTCAATCTCTCTTCCTCCCCACCTCATTGTACACTGTTGTTATTAAGTGCCCTGGATTCGATTCTGACACATAGCGGTCCTGTATAAGATTTACAAGGCTATATATCTTTGAGGGAGCAGAGAGCCTCATCTTTCTCTTGTGATGTGTCTGGTGGGCTCAAACCACTGACTTTGTGGTTTGAAGTACAGTGATTATCTTACAGAGTCACCACAATCATTGCATAGATGCACATGGAGATAGAAGACTCTGGCATTTTCACTCATTGTTTGACTGCCCTTTCTGTTCTAACAACTTTTCTGCCAACTTTTAGTGGTCAAGACACAGACTCATGTTGTCCCTCCAAGGCCATCAGATGTATTTATCTGTTCCTGTCATGCAAAACGTTTCCCTCTTTCAAAACTTACATGAGATTTCCAAAGATACATGGGTGAAAGTAAATGGTGCCTCTCACCAGGCTGTGTCATCAATTTCTTAACAACAAATAAGTTGCTTCTACCTATTAGATTGTCTAAAAGAATACCTGCTTAACTTTGAGACACTTGCATTAAATGAAACTACAATTGGACCTTCCTTCACCATCCATCTTAGTCATCTAATGCTGCTATTATGAATAATAGAAATACCATAAGTGGACAATGGCCTTAGCAATCAGATGTTTATTCTCTCACAGTTTAGGAAACTGGAAGTCCAAATTCTCCAGCTCTAGGAGAAGGTGTTCTCAGAGTCGGCTCTGAGAAAAGGTCCTTGTCTCCTTTCAGCCTCTGTAGGCCCAGTATTCCTTGGAAATTTCTATACATCTTGGCATCAATCTTCCCGTGGATCTAGGGGCTTCACAATGCAGGGACCCCAGGTCCAAAAGACACCCTGCTCTTCTATGGTTGTAGTAGGTCCCTCTGAGGTCAGCACACTTCTCTCTACTTTTACATCTCAAAAGAGATTGACTCAAGTTACAGCCTCATCCTGTAGATTACATCTGACTTCATTAACATCATGAAAGTGAGGACTTATGACACATTAGGATAATTACATCAGATCACAGCTGATCACATCAGATGACATCCTGTAGGTATTAACTACATCTTAACTGTGGAAACCACAGAGAATTCTGGCCAAGCCAAGTTGACACAAAACCTTAACTTTCACACCCTCTAACAGCACCTTACAACAAGGCATTTTAACATTTGCTTCCAGCCTTTCCATAATTTGTTAAGGAGCCCTTCTTCTGTTGCTTTTTAACACAGAATGAAATCTTACTTTTTTCACAATGTTCTTCTTAAATGTTTACAGAGACATAAGATATGTGCATGCACATATGTGCTTATAGACATATATCTCTCTGTGTGTACTGATTCTTTGCAGACTTACATCACTGATTTTTTAGATTACTGACATCAAGATAAAATAAGAATTACCATATTTAACCTTAGCAATAAAACTTCTGCCAAAGATTGCAATCTAACTTTTTAGCTTTTACTGCTTGGATTTCTGTCTTCACATTTATGCTTCCTGTTAATTCCTGCATCAATTTAGAATAATGTAAAGGGTAGCTATTAAAAGATATTTGGAAGGTAAAATGAATTTTCCCATCAGCAGAAAGGATGTCCACAGTTTACCTCTCTTTTCCTAAGTAATCATTTGTTTTTCAACTTGCAAAATGAATGTTGCCACATTATGCCACAAAATATTAATAGGTACAATTAATATAATGATATATGTTTGATTCTTCCATCCCTTTGTGTCATTCTTCTTTTAATCTTCTGTGACAATTCTGTAATAAAGCACCAGAAGCAGGACTTCAGTGTAAACCATACCACTAATCATCAATAATAGCATTGCATGTTGTCCAGCAGATACCAGTTTCTGTATTGTCTACAGGGATAATATTCTGTAAAATTTCTACCCAGAGGAAATGCTTTCCAAAATTCATTTACAAACGAAAATATTTAATGGAATGAGTTCAAACATGAGAGGGCTTTATTTTGCTAAGCATATTGTCATTTTTGTTTTAACAGTAGGATATGGGAAAGAATTATTAAAGCAATTCACTTGAACAAGGGGACTTCAAAAAGTTCATGGAAAAAATGAAATTAAAAGATAAGGAATTTGTTCAATAATTATTTTGAAGCTTCCTAGTATAAGCAACATATATTCATTGGACTCTAATGGGAGTCCTGGTATGATGTTGTAAGATAAGCACTGGATTGATAACAATAAGTTCACAGTACAAATTTACCAGCTGCTCCTAGGAAACCCTATACAGGGTCACTATGGGTGGGAATCAACTCAACAGCACTTAACAACATGAACATCCATAATTATATTGAATGCCAATGGATTAAATGAACCAGTGAAGAGACAGAGAATGGCAGAATGGATAAGAAAACAAGACCTTTCAATATGCTGCCTGCAAGAAACACACCTTACACACAAAGACAAAAACACACTAAAAGTTAAAGGATGAAAAATATATATAACAAGCTAACTGTGACAATAAACAAACAGGAGTGGCAATACTAATCTCTGATAAAGTAAACTTTAAGGCTAATATCATCATAAGAGATAAAGAAGGACACTATCTCATGATCAAAGGATCAATTGAGCAAGACAACATAACCATATTAAATATCTACGCTCCCAATGAAAGAGCACCAAGATATACAAAGCAAACCTTACTAGAATTGAAGAAATAGACAAATCTATAATGATAGTGGGAGATTTTAATGCGCCACTTTCAAAAAGGGACAGAACAACCAGAAAGAAACTCAACAAAGTTACAGAGGAATTAAACAACACAATCAACCAACTTGACCTCATAGATGTTTACAGAGGATTCAATCCAACAACAGCACAATATACATTCTTCTCTAGTGCGCATGGGACATTCTCCAGAATTGACCATGTGTTAGGTCCATAAATTTTCAAACATCAAAATACTATAAAGCATCTTTTCAGACCACAACGCTATAAAACTAGAAATCAACAATAAGAAGACCAAGGAAATAAAGTCAAATACATGGAAACCAAATAATAGCTTGCTGAAATGCAATCAAGAAGAAATTAAACGTGAATTCACAAAGTTCCTAGAAACAAATGAGAATGAAAACACAACATACCAAATCTTTGGGATATGGCGAAATCAGTGCTGAGAGGACAATTGACTGCCATAAATTCGCACATCCAAAAAGAAGAAAGAACCAAAATGAACACATTAACACAGCATCTCCAACAATTAGAAATAGACCAACATAGGGAACCTGCAGTCACCAAAAGAAAAGAAATAAAGATAAGAGCAGAAATAAATGAGATGGAAAACAGAAAAACTATAGAAAGATTCAACAGGACAAGAAGTTGGTTCTTTGAAAGGATTAATTAAAATGACAAACCATTGGCAAAACTAACAAAAGAAAAGAGGGAGAAGACACAAATAACTCACATTAGAAACCCATGGGCAATGTCACAACAGAACCAAATGAAATCAAAAGGATAATAACAAAATACTATAAAGAGTTGTTCTCCAACAAATTCGAAAACTTAGAAGAGATGGTTACATTTTTAGAAAAACATGACATACCTAAACGTACACAGAGTGAAGTAGAAAATTTGAATAGACCCATAACAAAAGAAGAAATTGACCAGGACATCAAAAAACTCTCAACCAAAATAACTCCAGGCCCAGATGGCTTCACGGATGAGTTCTACCAAACATTCAGGGAAGAGCTGTCACCAATTCTACTCAAATTATTCCAGAATATGGAAAAGGATGAAAAACTTCTTAATACTTTTTATGAAGCTAGCATAATCCTCATACCAAAACCAGGGAAGGACATCACTAAGAAAGAAAATTATAGACCAATATCCCTCATGAACATACATGCAAAAATTCTCAACAAAATCATAGCCAACAGAATCCAGCAGCACATCAAAAAAATAATACATCATGACCAAGTGGGTTTCAGAAAAGAGATGCAAGGATGGTTCAACATTAGATAAACAATATATGTAATCCAACCATATAAATAAGAAAAAGGAAAAGAATCACATGATCATATCAATTGATGCAGAAAAGGCATTTGACAAAATCCAACATCCCTTCCTGATAAAAACACTCAACAAAGTAGGAATTGAAGGGAAATTCCCCAAAATTATCAAGAGCATATATAAAAAACCAACAGCCTACATCACTCTCAAAAGAAACTGAAAGCCTTCCCTCTGCAAACGGGGATCAGTCAATGCCCTTTGTCACCACTCCTATTCAATATTGTTTTGGAAGTGTTAGCCAGAGCTATACGTCAAGATAGAGAAATTAAAGGCATCCAAATTGGCAAAGAGGAAATAAAACTCACTCTATTTGCAGATGATATGATCCTATACACAGAAAACCCAAAAGACTCAGTAAAACAACAACAACAACAAAAAAAAACTACTAGACATCATTGGAAGATTCAGCAAAGTGGCAGGGTATAAAATCAACATACAAAAATCAGTTGGATTCCTCTATAATAACAATGACAGCACTGAAAAGGACATTAGGCAAGCAATACCATTTACAATAGCCTCCCAAAGGATGAAATATTTAGGAATAAATGTAATCAGAGAAACAAAGAACCTATACAAAGAAAATTACAAAACACTACTACAACAAACCAAAAGAGATTTACACAAGTGGAAAAGCATACCAGGTTCCTGGATAGGAAGACTCAATATCGTGAAAATGTCAGTACTGCTCAAAGCAATTTATACAAATAATGCAATCCCAATCCAGATTCCAACAACATTCTTCAAAGAGATGGAAAAAACAATTATAAACTTTATATGGAAAGGAAAGAGACCCGGATAAGCAAAACACTGCTTAAGGAGAACAAGTTTGGAGGCCTTTCACTCCCAATTTCAAAATGTACTACATGGCTACAATAGTCAATACAGCCTGGTCCTGGTACAATGAAAGATACATTGCTCAATGTAACAATTGAGAATCCAGAAATTAACCCATCCACATACAGCCAACTGATTTTCCACAAAGTGCCTAAGTATATTGCGTGGGGAGGAGATAGTCTCTTTAACAGATGGTGCTGGCAGAACTGGAAAGCAATATGCAAAAGATTGAAACAAGACTTTTACTTCATGGTTACTACAAAAACCAATTCAGCATGGATTAAAGGCCTAAATGTGAATCCCAAAATTATGAAAGTCATCAATGAAAAATAGGGACAAATATTAGGGCTCTAATTCAGGAGCTCTGGTAGCGTAGTGGTTACGAATCGGGCTGCGAACCTTAAGGTCAGCGGTTCGAAACTACCAGCCGCTCCGCGGGAGAAAGATGAGGCTTTCTACTCCCGTAAAGTTTTACACCCTCGGAAACCCTGTACAGGGTCACTATGGGTCGGACCCGACTCGATGGCACTTAACAACAACAACAACAATTCAGGTTATACACAGGCTACCAAATATTTTGAAAAGTACACAAACAAAAGTAAACAAATAGATGATTGGAACATACTAAAAATTTAAAACTTATGTGCATCAAAATACTTCACCAGAAGAGTAAAAAGGGAACTCACAGAATGGGAAAAAGTCTTTTGCAATGACACATCAGATAAGGGACTCATTTTTAAAATATATAGGAAACTACAACACCGCTACAAGAAAAGGACAAATAATCCAATTAAAAAATGGGCACAGGACATGAACAGACACTTCACCAAGGAGGAGATCCGGGCAGCCAACAAACATATGAAGAAGTGTTCATGATCACTAGCCATCAGAGAGATGCAAATCAAAACAAAAATGAGATATCATCTCACACCAGCAATAACAGCAAAGAGCAAAAAAGAAGACAATAAATGCTGGCGGGGATACAGAGAGACTGGGACCCTCCTACATTGTTGGTGGAAAAACGGTCCAACCACTCTGGAAAACAGTATGGTGTTTCCTCAGAAGGTTGGAAATAGAAATACCTTATGATCCAGCAATTTCTCTACTTGGTATATACCCACAAGAAATACGAGCCATAACACGAGTAGATATATGCACACCAATGTCCATAGCAGCATTATTTACAGTAGCAAAAAGATGGAGTCAGCCTAAATGCCCATCAATTGAAGAATGGATAAACAAACTGTGGTACATACACACAATGGAATACTCTACTATCTTAAAGAACAACAAGGAAGCTGCAAGCCACCGCATGACATGGCTGAACCTTGAGGACAGTTTGTTGAGTGAAATTAGTCAGTCACAAAAGGAGAAATACTGTATAGGACCATTATTATAAAAGACTAAGAAAAAGAACCAACCCAAAAAGGGGGAAAAAAAACAACTATGTATATAAAATTGCTGATCATTAGGATGTATGGGATGAGAGGAGGGGAGGGAGGGGAAGATATAGCACAGAGTAGGGAATAGACACAGGAAAGCTTGGGTGCTGTGCTCAGGGGACGGGCAATACACAAGAAGGGGGAGAAAAATGGAAGAACAAGGCTGATGAGAGAACAGTTAGGCAGGTTCGCATGGGCTAAGAGGGAGAGTTAAATGATGATATGTACAACCTTGGAACAACAGGGCTTTGGAATACAGGGATTGAGGCATGGTTTGAA
>NW_006408530.1:27079237-27102925 GCF_000296735.1 Chrysochloris asiatica
AGAAAGATGAGGCTTTCTACTCCCGTAAAGATTTACACCCTCGGAAACCCTATACAGGGTCGCTATGGGTCGGAACCGACTCGACAGCACTTAACAACACAACCATTGTGAAATAGACACTTGAGGGGGAGGAATAGCCACAAACATCACAATAGAAAGCGTGTAAATCCATTTTTAGCCTATAACTGATTGGAATAACTTAAAGGGGACTAGAAATTGCCCAGTGAAAGAGACCTATTGTGGAGCTTTTGCATTGCATAAGACCATAGGTGGAAACCAGAATCCCATCCAGATTTGTCTAAGGTGGAAATTTTCCACTGGAAAGGATGAGTAGACCAGCCTGGAGCTACTAGAAGAACGGAAGATATTTTGTGAGGCTAGACCATCAGGAAAAATCAGAAACAATAATGGCAGTCTGATTGATTTCTACAAGACCAAATACGCTGTTCGCCCGGGAGCCATCAATGCAAATGATCGGGTTCCCTCAGCAAACTCCCTTCCAAGACTAAGACTCAAGGGGAATACATAAGCAGGCATGTGGTCTGGCTGGTGACCACGTTGGTAACTGATAAGGGAAAGAGGGGGGAAAACAGCAAGGAAGTTGTGAGCTAAGTCCGACCACATTCAATAATAGACTCCTGGGAACCTGGGTGGAAACCTGGATGGCCAGCAGTATGGCAAGATCCTGGGACTCCTGGGCCCAGAGGCAGTGACATGGCCACAGAAGATTAGAGTGGAGAATGAAGTGTCCAGCTGATATGAAGTGAGGGGAGATGTACAAGAACACCCATACTTGTAGATAGTACCCACCTGACCTGGTTTCAATGGCTGTATATTCAGAACTCAACTAGAAGAAGAAAGAAGAGGGAAGAAAACAAAAAGTAACCTGCTACAATTTGATAAACTTTACCTATACGTATGGATGTAGTAGCTCTAAAAAGTGAACAAATCTTTACAGCAAGGATCACTCCCAGCCCCTCAGTACACAGGGTTGACAGGGATGGGCAACTTAGACATTGGCTACCCAAAATGGTGGAGGGTGGTGCTATAAAGGCATGAAGTGACTGGCTTACAAGCTTTCAAGAGGGAGCCTAGTTCCACATGGGGTGGGTGAAGGTAGAACCTCCACTGAATGATTTCCAATTTGTTGGGACCAGGCTGGTGAAAGGAAATGTGTATAAGACTTGTGGTACTTTAGTGAATAATTGCCATCTGGACTGACTGTGAGGGTAGGAAATGTAGAAGTAGATGTTTTTTGACAAAACGAGGGGAGTGATTGATTTTGCAGCCCAGAGCAAAGGTCCCTGGGAATATCAGGTGAGAAGAGTGGAGATCGTGACCCTACTCAGAGAGGCAGTGACGCCAGGGATGGAGACAGAGACAATGATGTGGACAGATGGAGTGGCTGGGGACACTGGACTCAGGGAGGGAGAGGGGCTGTGTGCTAACAGCTTTGGGGGCAGGCCTGTGGGGTGTATTGTTTGGTTATTTGATGATACATGGAGGGGATTGTAATCATTGCAATGAAGTGAAATACGACAATAGGTATGAATGTAAAACTCATGTTCTCCCATGTAAACCCACATAATTCACAATAAAAACTTTTTTTAAAAAATTGCACAGATCTGTTTCATTTATCCCTTGTAGCATATATCATTCCTGCTATCAAGGAAAAAGCCAACACTCTCAGCTTGTTACAAATCTACACGTTTGGAGCATTCCATCCTTTCAGGTTGACACTAGAAAGTCATCATTTCTTTTCTTTGACAGATTTTTGATGTACTGGAAAATAGTTAAAAGTGTGCCCCTGTGTCTTTATTATAGGAAATGATGTTCACATTTTCTTTTATGTATGCTATATACATATGTTATAGGAGCTCTGGTAGTGTAGTGGTTACAAATCAGGCTGCGGACAGCAAGGTCAGCAGTTCGAAACTACCAGCTGTTCCGCGGGAGAAAAATGAGGCATTCTGCTCCCGTAAAGATTAACAGCCTCAGAAACCCTGTGCAGGGTCGCTATGAGTCGGAACTGACTCCACGGCACATAACAACAACAATACATATGTTATAGCAACTCTGTTTCAGAGATATCATCAGGAGGGACCAGTCCCTGGAGAATGACATCGTGCTTGGTAAAGCAGAGGGCCAGCGAAAAAGAGGAAGACCCCCAACAAGATGGATTGGCACAGTGGCAGCAGCAATGGGTTCAAGTATAACAACAATTGTGAGGATGGTGCAGAACTGGACAGTGTTTCAGTCTGTTGTGCACAGGGTCACTATAAGTCAGAGCCAACTCAATGGCACCTAAGAACAAGTGTTTCACAGTGAGTCAGTATAGACTATTTTATATTCAATGTAAACACAGAAAGATGAAGGCATTGTCTTGAGTTATACATGTCTGTTTGATTTTATAGGAGGCCTGGTGGTACTGTAGGATAAGCACTGGACTGCTAACCCAGATGGTCAGCAATTCAAACCCTCCGGCCACTCACTCTGAGAGAAAATGATGAGACTTTCTGCTTCTATAAAGAATTTACAACCTCAGAAAACCTTATACGGGGTCACTACTAGTGAGAGTCTACGTCTTAGCAGTATGATATGGATATGGAAAACAATTAAGGTTGTTTTGTTTTGCCTTCTCTATTTATTTAGTTCATTTTTAATTTTTTGTTATATATTAGGTAAAGTTATAGAACGCAAATCAGTTTTCCATGCACAATTCATACACATTTTGTTTCATGCCATTGATTTTAATTTACCTTTCCTTTATAGCTTTCATCAGTCCCTGTGAAAATCATGGATATTAACCATATTTGTTGTCTACTAGCATATTACACATTGGGCTGCTAACTGAAAGGTCAGCAGTTCAAATCCACCAGCGGCTTTATTGGAGAAAGATGACGCTTTCTCCTCCTGTAAAGATTTAAAACCTCAGAAATGTTATAAGGGATCACTGTAAGTCAGAACTGACTCGACAGCATATCGTCACCACCAAGCATAAAAACTGACCGTATTTTTTCAGAATTTTCTTATTTATACAGAATACATTTAGTTCAACCAGCACAAATGCATTCATGTTAGGTGCTGCTGAGTCAGCTAGTCCCTTCTGCTAGCAGGTTCGAAGTATGAGAGACAAAGTCTCCCCATCGTGACTTCTAGGGAGCATTCTGGTTATACCTCTTTCAAGACAGATTTCTTTGTTCTTCTGTCAGGCTCTGGTAAAGACTTAATATGTGTTAAATAAACTTGTCAAATAGAACTGTTAACCACTGGCCTAGAGGTATATTTTTAAATAAGAAAAATATACTACTTGTTAGGATTGCTATAAAGCCATGGTGTGGTGCGGTAGGATAAGCAGTGGACTGATAACCACAAGGCCAATGGTTCAAGCTCACCAACATTTCCTCAGAAATGCTAAAAAGGGTCACTAAGAGTTGGAACCACCACTGGTCTGTCCGTTTATCTTACTGTGGTGACTTGTGTGTAGCTATCATGCTATGCCCCCAGTATTTTAAATACCAGCAGGGTCACTGGTGTGGCATTGTAGAATAAGGTCAGTTTGAACCACAAGGTCAGCAATTCAAAACCACCAGTTGTTCCTCGGAAACTTTATACAGGATCACTATGAGTCTGAATGACTCAATGACACTTAACAACAAAGGGGTCACCCATGGTCCAAGGTTTCAGTTTAGCTTCCAGACTAAGACTAGGAAGGAGGAGAGATGGCCTACTTCTGAATGTTTAGGCACTAAAGCCTATGAATAACAGTGGAGCACTGTCAGATAGAACTAGAATATTGAATATTGAAACATGAATAGTACCAGAATATTGTCAAATACAGTGCCAGAAGATGAGACCCTCAGGTTGAAAAGCACGTTCAAAATACAATTGGGAAGAGCTGCCTCCTCAAAGTAGAGTTAACTGTTATGATGGGAATATAGTAAAGCTTTCAGGGCCTTCATTTGCTGAGGGGGCACAATTAAAAATGAGGAGGAACAACTGTTGACTCATAGTGGCCCTATATAGGGTTTTCAAGGAGCAGCTAGTGGATTTGAAACCGCCAATCTTTAGTATTGTCCATTTTGAATTTAATAATCATACGTTTACTATGCCTAGATATGACAAATTGAAGAGGAATGGTGTCGCATTCATAATCAAGAAGTACATTTCAAGGTCTATCTTGGAAGTATAATGCTATCTGTGATAGGATAATATCCATGCGCCTGCAAAAAAGACCAGTTAATGCCACAGTTATTCAAATTTATGCACCAACCACTAATACCAGTGATGATTAAATTGAAGGATTCTACCAACTTCTTCAGCCTGAAATTGATCAAACATGCAATCAAGATGTTTTGATAATTACTGGTGATTGAAATGCAAAGGTTAAAAACAAAGAGAAAATATCACTAGTTGGAAAATATGGCCTTGGTGATACAAACAGTGCTGATGATCGCATGATAGAATTTTGTAAGATCAGTGGCATCTTTATTGCAAATACTTTTATTGAAACAATATAAAAGATGACTATACACATGGGCCTCACCAAATGGAGTACACAGAAATCAAATTGACTACATCTGTGGGAAGAGATGGTGGAAAAGCTCCATATCATTGGCCCACACTAAACCAGGAGCAGACTGTGGAACAGACCACCAATTGCTCATATACTGAAGCTGAAGAAAACTAAAACAAGTCCAGGAGAACCAAGGTATTATCTTGATATTTCCACCTGAATTTGGAGATCATCTGAAGAACAGATTTGATGCATTAGACACTAAAGACCGAAGACCAGAAGAGTTGTGGGATGACATCAAGAATATTATCCAGGAAGAAAGCAAAAGGTCATTAAGAAAACAGGAAAAGAGGAAAGGTCGCTATGAGTTGAAACCTACTCGATGGCACTGGCAACAACAGCAACAACTACTTAAAATATTCATAAAACAACTCTGTTATTGAGATGTTAATGATAAAAATGGTTTCAATTTATAAGGAATATAAAAAATAAAATAACCATATTAGTAATAATGATCACCAAAGCATATTTGCAGTATTACAGTTTCCAGAATCATTTAGAAAAAAATCTATGATTTCCTAAACATTTCCAAGGATATATTTTTGATAATACAGTGATGTTGCAAAGGGTTTTGGGTGGTGCAAATGTCTTGTGTTCAGTTACTAACCTAAGGGCTGTCAGCTTGAACACACAAGTGGTACTGTGACAAAAAGGCTTGGTGATCTCTTCCTGTAAAACAGGCATAGGAAACGTCCAGTCCACGAGCCCTATACAGCCCTTGAAATCATTTGGTCTGGGCCTGCCAAGGCAATTGCAGTTCCAGCCATCACATTGTTGTTGTTGTTGTTGTTAGGTGCCATCGAATCAGTACCGACTCATTGCGACCTTATGCACAGCAGAACGAAACACTGCCTGATCCTAGACCAACCTCACTACTGTTGTGTTGCC
Organism: Chrysochloris asiatica; assembly: GCF_000296735.1. NCBI lineage: Eukaryota > Metazoa > Chordata > Mammalia > Afrosoricida > Chrysochloridae > Chrysochloris > Chrysochloris asiatica. The sequence goes on from NW_006408530.1 coordinate 27,084,702, forward strand.
TCGCTGGAGTCCACTGATGCTGCCACTTGGCCAATCCATCTAGTTGGGAGTCTTCCTCTTTCTCTCTGACATTCCACCTTACCAAACATGATATCCTTCTCCAGTGACTGGTCCCTCCTGAAAATATGTTCAAAGTATGAGAAACGAAGTTTGGTCACCTTGGCCTCCAGGGAGCACTTCGGCTGCACTTCTTCCAAAATGGATTTATTGGTTCTTTTGGCAGCCCATGGCACTTTCAGTATTCTCCTCCAACACCATAACTCAAAAGCATCAATTCTTCTACAGTCTTCCTTATTCACTGTCCATCTTTTGCATGCATATGAGGTTATTGAAAATACCATGGCTTGGATCAGGCACATATTAGTCCTCAAGCTGACATCTTTGCTCTTCAACACTTTAAAAAGGTCTTGTGCAGCAGATTTGCCTAATGCAATACGTTGTTTGATTTGTTGACTGCTGCTTCCGTGAGTGTTGATAGTTGATCCAAGAAGAATGAAGTCCTTGACAACTTTAATCTTTTCTCCATTGATAAGAATGTTGTTTATCAGTCCGGTGGTGAGGATTTTTGTTTTCTTTACATTGCGATGCAATCTATACCGAAGGCTGTGCTCTTTGATCTTCATCAGTAAATGTTTTAAGTCCTCTTCACTTTCAGCAAGCAAAGTTGTATCATTGGCATATCACAGGTTGTTAATGAGTCTTTCTCCAACCCTTATGCCACGTTTTTCTTCATATAACCCAGCTTCTTGGATTATTTGCTCAGCATACAGGTTGAATAAGTATGGTGAAAGAATACAACCTTGTTGCACACCTTTTTTAATTTTAAACCATTCAGTGTTCCCAAGTTCTGTTCGAACAACTGCTTCTTGGTCCAGGTACAGATTTCTCATGAGCACAATTAAGTGTGCTCATAAGGAATACTCATAATTCACAATGTTGTCCATTGCTTGTCATGATCCATACAATTGAAAACCTTTGCATAGTCAATAAAGCACAGGTAAACATCTTTCTGATATTCTCTGCTTTCAGCCAAGATCCATCGGACATCAGCAATAATACCCCTCGTTCCATGACCTCTTCTGAATCCAGCTTGAACCTCTGGAAGTTCTCTGTCAATGTATGATTGTAGCTGTTTCTGTATTACCTTTAGCAAAACTTTACTGTCATGGGATATCAAAGAGATTGTCCAATGATTTCCGCATTCCATTGGTTCACCTCTCTTTGGAATGGGCACAAATATGGATCTCTTCCAATCAGTTGGCCAGATGGCTGTCTTCCAAATTTCTTGGCAAAGAAATTTGTCCTGCCTCACTTTCTTGAAAGATTTCAATTTTTATTCCATCAATTCCTGGTGCCTTGTTCTTTGCCAATTCCTTCAATGTACCTTGGACTTCCTCCTTCATTATCATTGGCTCTTGATCATATGCTAGGGGTGAGTTAATTAAATATTTGACCAAATATAGTAGGCTAATTTTTAAGTTGATAATTTTGTATGCATTTAAGTTGATAATTTTGTATGTTATAAATTTTGGCAGGAAAAAGGTTCCCCACCCCTGCAAGCACACAGCCAATGAATAATTCTATTCATTATAATACCTAAGGTCAGCATGAGTCAGAATTGACTTGATGGCACAGGATTTTGTTATTGTAACTTCTAAAAAATGCGTATTCTAAAACAAGTGCCACTGAATTAAATGTAAATTTTAACATCAAATCTACAAGTCTTGTGAGAATTTGATACTAAACCTTAAAAAATCTCCACCTAAATCAGATGACCAAGGTCAATATCAACAGTGAGAACTCACGTTGAAAAGATGTACCCTTGATGTGATGAAAATGCCACTTTACCTCTGTGTTCTTCCTCCAAAAAACCCATTCATGAGAAAAACCCCAGACAAACCCAAATTGAAGGGCATTCTATAAAATGCCTAGCTAATATCTGATGTGTCACTATAGGATAAGCACTGGACTGCAAGATCAGTTTTAACCTCAAGATTGACAGCTTAAACTCACCAGTTACTCCTCAAAAACCTTATACAGAGTCGCAATGAGTCAGAACTGATTAGACAGCACTTAAAAACAACAATAAAACTCCTCAAATATATTCAATGTCATCAAAACAAGAAGTATGAGAAACAGCTCCAGCCAAAAAAATGCCTAAGGATTTGTCACAACTATTGTATTGTGTTCTGGTGTGATACTATAAGATAAGTATTGGATTGCTAACTGCAAGGTCAGCAGTTCAAACAAGGTCCCTGTGAGTCAGAACTGACTCAATGGCACTTAACAATAACAACAATATATTGTGGGGTCCTCCATGGCATCATTGAACAACAAAGGATCTTACAGATATATTAAGGAAATCTGAGTAAACTCTGGACTTTTGCTGTTGTTGTTATTAAGTGATATTGAGTCAGTTCTGGCTCATATCAAGCATTTGTACAACAGAACAAAACACTGGCTGGTCCTGTGCCATCCTTAAAATCACTACTATCTTTGAACCCATTGTTGCAGCCACTGTATCAGCCCATCATGTTGTGCAGCTTACTCTTTTTCGCTGATGATCTACACTAACCAGCATATGTCTTTCTCCAGGGACTGGTCCTTCCCGATAACATGACAAAAATTAGTGAGATAAAATCTCACCATTCTCACTTCTGAAAAGCATTCTGTCTGCACATCTTCCAAAACAAATGTGTTCACTCTTCTGGCAGACCATGATATATATTCAATATTCTTCACCTGCACCCTCATTCAGATACAGCAATACCTCTTCTGTGCTCCTTATTTGTTGTGCAGCTTTTGCAGGTATATAAACCAACTGAAAATATCAAGACTTGGGTCAGGTGCACCTTACTCCTCCAAGTTATATGTTTGCTCTTTAACACTTTCAAGAGGTCTTTTGTAACAGATTTATCCATTGCAATATGTCACTTGATTTCTTGACTACTGCTTCTAGGGACGTTGATTGTGGACCTAAGTAAAATTAAATACTAAGTAAAATCAAATCCTAAAGACAATGACATATGTTTCTCCTGATGTTGCTTATTGGTTTGGTCCAGTTATGAGGGTTTTGTTTTCTTTATGTTGAGGTACAATTCAGAGTAGAAATGCCTTTCTTCTAAGAGACCTCTGAGTGGATCTCAACTGCCAACCTTTCAGTTACTTGCCAAGTGCTTAGCCATTTGCACACCCAGAGAAACTATGGACTTCAGTTAATAATAGTGCACCATTAGTTGTGGAAAGTGCAATGAAAGATGTTAACAACAGAGGAACTAGGTACCTGTGAGCTCCTTGTGCTTTCTATCTGTACATCTTTTCTATAAACTAAAATTATTCTGAAATGAAATGTTTATTCAAAACACATAACAGATACACTTGAAAAAAGGATCTTCTGATAAAATGTTTGCAGAGGAAGGTGCTTTTTAGTTTATAAATTATTTCCATAATTTGTGACAATTCTCACATCTGCTGCTATAAAATTCATTACATCTTCTCTGCCTTTTGGGAAAAGATGCATTTAATTATCAGTGAAATTCAACTTCAGCTTGTTATGATGAATGATTTGAACCTGTCATCTTTTTCTCCCTGAAAACAAAGAACTGAAATGAAGCACAATTTTGTTCCTTTACTCCTTTCCTACCACCTGCTTCACTTAATTGATGAAGGTTTGAGCTTTTATTAATCTTTTTGAGCTGCTCTGTAAGATGCAGAAAAAGCTAATATGATACCATTGTAACTAGCTAATGTGTGTGCTTTGTGAAATTGATACGCCCTGCCAAGACATAAATTACTTAAGCTTTGATAAATGTGTTGAAATCAAAGAATGTTCAAACAGATAAAGCACAGAGATTCTTCTTTTTTCCCCTTTTTAAAACTCCATTCCGTGCTTCTGTTCAATGTTTTCAAATTATTACTATAATATGATGAGATAAAAGATAGCAATGATACTGAAATTAGCATAAAGAGCATCAGAAAATACCAAAGTAACTAGGAGGATGCAGCCACATGTTTTGGGAGATAACATCTAACTATCTAGCCTCGGACAGAGTGGTTTGCCAACAGTCTGACCCCAGCATGTTGTGTCACAGAAATTGTTCAGGAATGAGGGAGCCTGCCAGACACTGTACTTTCAGCTCCCTTTGCTGACTCATTTGGTAGGTGGGGATCAAAGATCCACAAACACATTTCATTGGCAAAGAGAGCTCACCTCTACCTGTGATCTGTATATGACTCATATGCCAGTGAAACTGGAAGCATGAGGAAACATTTGATGGATGTTCTGGGGTAGAGAAAGTTGGTTTCTACTTGGTCATTAATTTACCACATGGCACCAAACAAGTTGCTTGATTAACTATTAATCTGTTTCCTTGAGAGGCCTGAGAGTTGATATAACCCATTGGGGACACTTCTTCAGTAGGAGGATGGGACTATCAGCTAGACCTCAAAAGAGCCACCCATTATTGACTGCTTTTTGGCATGGATTAGGCTCAGTAATTTCTTTTATTTAGTTCTTGAGACCAACTGACAAAGGATATATAGATGAGAAAACTCAGGCTCAAGCCATCATATAAGGAGGTCACCAGGTACCAAATCCTATGCTCTTTCACCTGTCCGTATGAAGAGTCTGAGAAGGAGTGGAAGACAGTCCCCAGCCAACCCTTGTCAAGTCTTCTGAGGTTTTGCAGGGTTTAGATCATATGACCTCTATGTAGACCACAGACCTGGAATCTGAGTGCCCTGCTCAGCGGTGATGCAGTATAAGGAATATAGCAAGGGGAGGGCTAAACAGTTCACACAGCAGAGAAGGAAGTTAGGAGATAAGTGACAGTCAGCCAATTTTTTAAAACCTAAAAAAAATATTTACCCTTTTAGGGCTACTATTTTATCATTAGAGTCTTGGTGTGGTGCTGTAGGATAAAGATAGGACTGCCAACCCTAAGGTCAGCGGTCCAAACTCATCAACTGCCCCTCAGAAACCCTGTACAGCATCACAATGAGTTGGAAACCAACCCAACAGCACTTAAGAACAGCAACAAGCTTATATCACTATCTGTTATCTTTCTCAGAACTTGGCTTAGATTTGGAAATCAATTTGTGAAAATTGCCCATGCATTAAAAAGTACTAAATGAATGAATACACAAGTTTTCTCAATTGGCTAATTGCTGTCATAGTAGTTAAAAAATGTGATGGTCTAGGGAAAAAAAATTATTTATTAAAGGTTGAGGGGTTTAAATTTACCTAGTGACTCTGCAGAAGAAAGATCTGTCAAACTACTTCTATAAAAATCATAACCAAGGAAAGTATTGATCAATTCTGCTGTAATACAAGGGATCATCATGAGTTGCAGGCCAACTCAACTAGAGCTAACAACAACAAATCTACATCTACTTTTTAATCTAAGGAACCACCCCTGGGTATTTTCATTGGCAGAAAGAGAAATTACAGATCTGTGCTATTAGTTAATTTTTTGTAATTTTTTGTACAGACCAATCTTTAAGATTTGTAAAGGTTTGGACTGAAAGAATAGAGTTAGAGCAAGTTTTGAAAAATCAAATACCATTTTAAATTATCCTATGGAGGATCTTTTCTGAAGAATTAAAGTGACTTTATGAAGCAAATATAATCACTTCCAATTTATCAGTTTGATTTGATCAAGTTTTTTGCACTCATTTTTCTAAAGATTAGTCATGTATGCGTGGGTCAAGTTCTGCCACCGCATCAATTACTACAAAGAAAATCTTCAGATTATTTTTTAAAGTCTCAGTAAATGGCCATTTAAATTATTATTTTTTATTGCTGCTGTTATTATTGTTGTAGCCCTGGTGTGGTGCCATAGGATAAGCACTTGACCTCTTGGTCAGTTTGAACTGTAAAGTCAGCAGTTCAAACTCACCAGCCGCTCCTCAGAAACCCTATCGAGCTGCTATGAATTGGAACTAATTCAACAGCACTTAAAAACAATATTATTATTATTAAGTAGTCTGAGACCTATAACAATAAAAGTCATAAAGATGAAAGATGAATCGCATAAAGTGTTGGGGTACATCCTGTACTCTAAAGTGTGCCAATATCAGTTAATATACTTGATACTTGATCTCATAATGCTTGTTGCATCATGAATCATGGACTCAATGTTTATAGGTTTTCAACAACAGAAATTAAGGAAAAATCAAAACTAAGTATTACATCAAGGAAAAAGAACCAGGCTGAAAAAAAATCAGGAAAATGTATAACTTAAAACAAAAAACTTAAGAAAACAAAGAGCATGCTGGAGTGTTTTCATATTTGTGGGTGAAAAAAAAGTTGTTTTTTAAAACTTTTTGTTGTAAATTTTGTGAAGGTTTACGGACAAGATGAGTTTTATGTCTATACATATCAGACACTTTGCTTCATCTCAATGATTACACTCCCCTCCATGCAACAACAGTTGTCTCACTTCCTTCCTGTGGTTGTTGTTTGTTGTTAAGTGCCTTGAGTAGGTTCCTACCCATAATGACCCTGCATAGGGTTTTCGAGGAACAGCTGGCGAGCTTGAACCACCAACCTTGTGGTTCAAACCGACTTTGCAGTCCAGTGCATTAACCCACAGTGCCACAGCAGGGCTTCCATGTACAAATATCCTCTTTCAAACTCTTAAATATTTGCAGGATATGTAAGTATATGAAGACCTGGTGTGGCACTGTAGGATCAACACTAGACTGTTAAACACAAGGTTGATGGTTCAAACCCAGAAGCCATTTCTTGGAAACCCTATATAGGATCGCTAAGTAAGAATCGGGCTGCGAACCTTAAGGTCAGTGGTTCGAAACTACCAGCTGTTCCGCGGGAGAAAGATCAGGCTTTCTACTCCCATAAAGATTTACACCCTCGGAAACCCTGTACAGGGTCTCTATGGGTCGGACACGACTCAACGGCTCTTAACAACAACAACAACAAGTAAGAACTGACTCAACAGCACTTTATCAAAACAACATATGAATATATATCCTACTCTTCTTCTCATTCACATTTTCTGTGTGTGTACATGTATCTACACACAGAACACTGTTGTTCCAAGGTTGTGCATATATCACTATTTATCTCTATCCTCTGGAGCCCTTGCATACCTCCCTGTGTCTTCACCTATCTTCATCATTCTTCTGACAACCTCCCTCTTCTTGCATATTGCCCTCCTCATCACCTGAGTTAAGATGTGTTACTTTCTTTTCCCTTCTACCCTGGTAACCATCAAAGAATTTTCTTTTAGTAAGAAAACCTTGAGTTTTTACAATGTTTTCATGCAGTATTTGTCCTTTTGTTATTGACTTATTTCACTCAGCATAATGTTCTCCAGGTTCATCCATGTTATGAGGTGTTTTGCAGATTCATCGTTATTCTTCAAAGTTGTATAGCATTCTATTTTGTGTATGTGCCAAAGTTTTTTTATCCACCCTTTCATTGATAGGCAATAAGGCTGTCTCTGTCTTTTTGCTATTGTGAATAGTGTTGTGATGAACATCAGTGTGCATATATCTACTGGTGTTCTAGCTTGTATTTCTTGTGGACATGTACCAAGTAGAGGGATTACTGGAAGTACGATAGCCCTATTTCCAACTTTCTGAGGAAGCACCATTTTCCACAGTGATTGACCCATGTTACAGTCCCTCCAGCAATGTAGGAGGGTCACAGTCTCTCCAAACCCTGCAAGCATTTGTTGCTTTCTAATTTGGGGAACTTTGCTATTAATGCTGGTATGAAATGATATTTCATTGTCGTTTTGATTTGTATCCCTTTAATTGCTAATGACCATGAACATTTCTTCATATGCTTGTTGTCTGCCTAAATGTCTCCTTTCATGAAGTATCTGCCCATGTCCTGTGTCCACTTTTCAATTGTGCCCATCTTTTTCTTGTAGAGGTGGTGTCGTCCTCTTTACATTTTAGAGATTAGTCCTTTGTCTGGTATGTCATCACAAAAAAGTTTTCCCAGTCTGTTGGCTCCCTTTTTACCCTTTTGGTGAAATCTTCTCATGCACATAAATGTCTAATATTTAGGAGGTCCCGGTCATCTACTTTGTCTTCTGCTATTTGTGTGTTTTTAGTAATGTTTGATAGTGTACGGAAACACTATACTGGGTTGCTATGGGTCAGAATCGACTCGATGGCACTTAACAACAACAACAACAGTAATAAAAAGTTTTTGAATGGAAAATGGATCCTAGGTCTGCTTATAAAGTATTAATCTATAGCACAGTGTATAAATGCAAGAATTGAATTTTTTGTGAAAGTAAGTTAAAAAGGAACAAGACAAAGAATACATACCTTTGCTGAAAGAGAAAGGGAGGAAGGTGGAAGTGAAAGAAGAAATTAGGAAATTGTACCAAGCCAAAATGACAAGAAGAGACCAAATATAAAGTTTCTCGGTAATGGCAGATGTACCTGTCAGAATTTACCACACAAGGCAGTTCTCAAGAAATACTGGAAACAGAAACAAAATAATGTAATAATCATTATAATGGGCAACAAAAATGATAATCATGGAAAAGAAAGAATGGCTTCTTGCCTTCATCTTGCAAGGAGTCTATTACTTGTCTGTGTGTGCTTGGCTCTCTTGCTGAAGAAGCCAAGATATTTTCAATTGAGCCAGATAACATCAGTTCTCAGGAGGCTCAGATCCTGGAGACATCTAAAGAAACCAGACTTCATGGACTGTTTGCCCTTTGATTTAAATGAGGTTTGGGCTCATCATAATTAGACTGTTTGAAATCTGAAAGCTCCAATTATATTGTAAGGCATTGGCACGGTAGCTCTGTAGGATAAGCACTGGACTGTGAACCATAAGATAGGCAGTTCCAGTCCACCAGCCACTCCATGGGAGAAAGATGAGGCTTTCTGCTCCTGCAAAGATTTACAGGGTCGCTTTTGAGTCCTGGTGTGGCGCTGTGGGTTAATGCGCTGAACTGCAAAATCATTTGAACTGCAAGGTCGGTGGTTCAAGCTCACCAGCTTCTCCTTGGACACCCTATCCAGGGTTGCTATGGGTCAGAACCGACTCAACGACGCTTCACAACAACAACATGAGTCAGAAGCAAATCAACAGCACTTGTCGACAACAACTAGTTATAGCGTCAGAAATATCCAGAATAATTTCAGCCAGAAATCCTATTAAGCCAGTAATAGCCTTTCTTTTCCTGGTGAATATCCCAGCCCTATAACACCAAGAGAGGGAAAGAATAATCAGCTCAGGCAATGTAAGCTTCTAAAAGAAGCAATATGGACCTAGGTCCCCCAAAAAAGCAAAACTGTGAGTCATATCAATAAGCCCTTTTGCCAAACATCAGTAATTTAAGTGAAGAGAAAAGAATTCCAAGAAAAGAGAAATGAGGAATAAATGACTTTAGGAAATAAATCAAATGGACAAATAAGAGTAAAGCATAGATGTACCTGAGTCGTTGGATTCTCACTCTGAAATGAACAGATCAAAACACTTTTTTTAGAAAGCTTAAACTTCTAAATTTTCATGAACACATAAAAGGTACCTCACACAATTAAAACCTACTGTATATTTAAAAGTGCAATATTTGTAACCTAGGCTCGGCATTGTTTTCTGGTTGTTGTTGTCAGATTTGATTTGTATAATAATCTGAAACAGATTTTACCAGGTACTTTGCCAAGTTGCAAAGGGCTGGGGAAGCAGTACATAAATTCATCATCATCTTTCCTCATCCTTTCATCAAGCTGACAGTGTTCTATGGAGTCATTACAACAGTGTTTTTTGCTGTTAGAGATAAGAGAGGCTCTCTGTGTTTCCACTAGAAACTATAATGCCCTCGACTTTATAACTCATCCATAAATATTCACCCAGACAACACTTTCATGTACAAGAATGAGTCAGAAAGGATTGCTACAGAATCATAGAAACCTTTTTTAAACAAAAGCATCAGAACATGAAGCTATTGTTTCTCAACATACCCTTCATCTAGGCATATGTACTTCTGAAACCAGTGTACATCTCTCTACTCCTTCCCCCCAAGAACTCTGTGCTCTTGAATTTACATCACATCAAAACATCAATTTTGATATCCTCAAGGGACTCAAATCATGTTCTGAAAGGGCAAGATCAAAGCTGTAGGGTGAATGGGATAAGGTTTCCCAGTGAAATTCTCCTAAGACAGCCCTTGCCACCCTTGCAGAAGGAGCAAGTACATTGTCATGATGGGAAAAAATTCCTTGGCAAAACTTTCCTGGCAACACAATGCCGTTTTCTGTTTTCTTAAAACGTCTTCCTAATAAACACCATGATTGCCCTCTGTACTTTGAGAGAAACCATCAAGATTATTATCCCTTTGGAAAGTCTCATAACCTGAGCTGACCTCTCTGCCTTGAGATTAACTGACCCAGAAGATCCCCCTTGAAAACCACTGTTTCGATTGGACTTTTATGTTTTTAATGCACCCTAATGAGACTAATGGAGTCCTTGGTGTGGTGCTGTGGGCTAATGCATCAGACTGCAAAGTTGTTTGAACTGCAAGGTCGGTGGTTCAAGCTCACCAGCTGCTCCTTGGAAACCTTATACAAGGTCGCTATGGGTCAGAATTGACTCAACAGCACTTAACAACAGCAATGAAACTAAGGAGTCCTGATGTGGCACTGTGGGTTAATGCACTGGACAGCAAAGTCAACCACAAGGTCAGTCGTTCAAGCTCACCAGCCACTCCTTGGAAACCCTAAACAGGGTCACTGTGGGTTGGAATGAACCCGATGGCACTTAACAACAACAACAATGAGACTAAAACGTCTTGGTGTGGTGCTGTAGGATAAAGTAATGGACCAAACAAGTTTGGTTTGAACCACAGGTTGACGGTTCAAACTCACCAGCCATTCCTCAAAAACCCTATACACAGTAACTATGAGTTGGAAGCGATTTGACGGCCCTTAAGAACAAACAACAATGAGACTAAGACAAGTGCAGTACGAAAAGCACTTGTCAGCAGTCATCCACTTATCACAGAGACGTTTAAACACCAGTTGTGTGGAAGAAACCTGTGCACGCATGAATGGGAGTGCTGGTAGCAAAACTTTTTGACTTACCCTCAAACATAATGATTCTATCTCTTAAATTTTATATTTATTTAACTAAATGATTTTTTAAGATCATGTGGACTTTTACAGTCTAAAGAGAATTTAAAAGTCAAATGCAAATAAGTACAGTATTTCTGTGTCCATAATTTGAACAAAAATCTGCAGGATTCATAAGACCTATCACATAATTCCTTTTATTATATATAATCTAGTAATTCAAAAGGAGTTCTGGTAGCATATTGGTTACGAATTGGGCTGCTAACTTCAAGGTCAGCAGTTGGAAACTACCAGCGGTTCCTCAGGAGAAAGATGAGGCTTTCTGCTCCAGTAAAGATTTACAGCCTCAGAAACCCTGTGTAGGGTCACTATGAGTCGGAACTGACTCCACGGTACTTAACAACAACAACATTAATTCAAGAGTCCTGGTGTGGGACGTAGGATAAGCACTGGACTGCAAGATCGTTTGAGCTGCAAGGTCAGCAGTTCAAACCTACCAGCCATTCATTAGAAACTCTATAGCAACCCTGTATAGTTTCTGAAGATGAGAGCGGCTGATGGGTTTTAACACAGCGACCTTGCAGTTCAAACCAAACTTGCGGTCCAGTGCTTATCCTACAACACCACACCAGGACTCCTTAGTATTTGTAAATATATTATCATTATCTTCTAGTCAAATCGTTTTTAGCTTCTTGGTAGAAACTCTCAACATTCTGAAATGACTGTTGTTTACAGGGGAAAGAGGGAAGGCACTCACAAATTTAATGATTCTAACAAATGAATGGGAAAAAAAATCTTCCTTTTCCCAATCTGGAAAAATAAAAATGTAAGGATTTGGAAACTGATTAAAATCACATCAACCCATTAAAATGAAGTGCTCTCTTCTTAATCTCATTGTTTTAGTTTGTGTACTCACTGATCCACAATGCTTAAAATAACCCTCAACTCATCACACTGTGGAGCCCAGCTGTGTGTGTGAAATGCTGTTTAACAAGAATCTACGTAATGTTGGAATTATCTCCCTTGTGCTTTGACCCACTATGTGTGCACACAAAGCCTAACTTAACATTAATTTCTCTTTTTTTTTTCTTTTCAAACAGCTCTTTTGTGACAGTAAAAACGTGGTGCAAGCCACAGCTGGGCTGGATTGGGAAGACAAAGATGCCCCTGGAACATTAGTTGGAAACGTGGTTCACTCAAGGGTCATCAATCCACTACGCCTGTTTGTGAAACAGTCTCCAGTGCCAAAATCCGGTCAACTGACCTATGCAGACAGTATGGACAACTTCTGGGACTGGTTGGCCAATATCACAGAAGTTCAGGAGCCATTGGCAAGAACTAAACGGAGACCAATAGTAAAAACTGGAAAATTTAAGAAAATGTTTGGATGGGGTGACTTTCACTCCAACATTAAAACTGTCAAACTCAACCTCCTCATCACGGGGAAAATTGTCGACCATGGAAATGGAACCTTTAGTGTCTATTTCCGACATAATTCAACAGGCCTGGGCAATGTTTCTGTAAGCTTGGTTCCCCCTTCTAAAGTGGTGGAATTTGAAGTTTCCCCTCAGTCTACCTTGGAGACCAAGGAATCCAAATCTTTCAACTGTCGTATTGAATATGAAAAAACAGATCGGGCAAAGAAGACCGCCCTGTGCAACTTTGACCCTTCGAAGATCTGCTACCAGGAACAAACTCAGAGCCATGTCTCTTGGTTGTGCTCCAAGCCCTTCAAGGTTATTTGCATTTACATTGCCTTTTACAGTGTTGATTATAAACTTGTGCAGAAGGTCTGTCCTGACTACAATTACCACAGTGAGACTCCATACTTGTCTTCTGGCTGACTCTTTACTCAATGATGGAAATAAGGTACATATGTATATAATTAGAATGCCCAGCTCTTCAGGGCAAAGGGTCCCTTTTGCTTCTGGCAGTGAACCTTAGCTCCCCATCAAGTTTTCCAATTTGAAAACCAGAAACATTTAAGTGTGAAATGTGTTTGTTTCCGATCATGAGTACATTAATCTAAATCATCAAACTGCTTCTTAAAACCATCACTTTCATGTAAGATGGCTACATTCTCAAAATAGTGTTGTTTTTTCTCTAAAAGAAGCATTAATGGTAGCAACGTGTGACAAGAAGGAACCAAATTATGCATGTGATAAACATTGCTCTTGAAACGAGCCTGCCTTTGAAATGTGTTTTGGAAGGTTACTTTAAAAATAGCAAACTAAAAAAGCAACTGAAAAAATTGTATTTGATAGATGAATCGTGTTTCTGACATTGAATTCTTCTTTGATTGCTGTCTTTTTCTCTACATCTGTGCCGTTATTGATATGAGAGATGAAAGGCTAAAACTTGTTTCAGAACTCATGTGTGAAGTTACAGTGGAACTAAATGCATTATTATTTGAGGTAGAGTTGAGTGGACTGTTATTTAAGCATTTAGTCCTGTCCTTAGGTTTCTCATCTGAGTCATAATATTGGCATAGCAACAACAGTGGAATAGGTGTCTTGTATTGCGAAAGCAAAACTGGATATATTGTAAATCAGTTCAATGATAATAAAGATCATGATCACACTGTTTTTAGGCTCTATTGCCAAATTCAATGCTGTGAGATTATATAAACTTTTTTAAAGTACACTATTATCCGTATTCACTCTGGAATTTATCATTTCCTTCTACTTATATGATCTTGTGATCTTTTTATATTTGTGCTGAGCAACTCTGAAATCTAGGAAAAGCGATTATATCTTAGGTTAAAATGGGAAAGAATTGGAAGTATTAGTAGACTCTAGAATTATGGATTCATTGCTTCTAGCCTTCCACGCTAAGTTTTTCTTAAAGCCTGTTATCACCTAGTTGATTCTGACTCGAGTCGCAAAACAGAATTGTCTTCCCATAGGGTTCTCAATGGCTGAATTTTCATCCAAGGCCTGTCTGAGTGAATTCTAACCCCCAAACTTTGGTTACCTCATTAATGGTTTGCAATTCCCATTTCCTTAGCTTTAGTTAATTATTTAAGTAAAGGATCAAACTTGATATGGAAATGAAGAGTTTACTAATAATTAAGTGCTGATAACTAAGATACATAGACTCCTGGTGTGGCGCTGTAAGATAAGCACTGGACTGCTAACCACAAGTTTGGCAGTTCAAACCCACCAGCTTTTCCTTGGAAACCCTATGCAGAGTCTATATAAGTTGGATCTGACTCAATGGCACATAACAACCATAATTAAAGTGCAGTACTTAAACAGGCTTTTGAGGTTACTTCCAAATAATGCGTTACTTTTCAAGCTGCAACCACTGGTCATCAGGAGCTCTGGTAGCGTAGTGGTTACGAATCGGGCTGCGAACCTTAAGGTCAGTGGTTCGAAACTACCAGCCTCTCCGCGGGAGAAAGATGAGGCGTTCTACTCCTGTAAGGATTTACATCCTCGGAAACCCTGTACAGGGTCGCTATGGGTCGGAACCGACTCGAAGGCACTTAACAACAACAACAACACTTAAACAGGCTTTTGAGGTTACTTCCAAATAATGCGTTACTTTTCAAGCTGCGACCACTGTCATCTCTGAGGTGTGATGTTGTTAAGTGCTATTGGGTCAGTTCTGATTGGTAGTGACCCTGTTTAGGGTTTCGAGAAGTAACTGGTAAGTTTGAACTGCCAACCTTGCAGTCCAGTGCTTATCTTGCAGTTTCCACACCAGGACTCCGAGGTGTAGTGCACAGTAATCCTATATCACAGCACTGGATGATCATCTCATTAACAGAAAAAGGTGCTGGTTGACCAGGAAAATGGCTTCTAGAACTTGGAATACTCATAGAATAGTTACTCTTTTTATAATAGATGTTCACTTGTTCCCCTCTTCTTTGTAAAATATCAAATTAAAATAAGGCATTAAATCTAGTACTAAAGACAAGTCCCAACCACTAGAAATGATCTTACTACATTATTCCAAAAGCTCCATTTTATCTTTTGTATATCCACTTTTTTCCTTTTACTGATTGTATCTGCACAGTGTTCAATTTTGTCTTTTTGTATAAACTGTATTAGGTTTAGTGTGTGGTAGTGAGACTTGAAGTTTTTGCTCTGATCACATCAGGAGCATTTGTAATTTTGTGATTGGTGAGTAATATTTTGAGACACCTTTTTATTTTCATCTAGAATCAAAATTAAAATACTATTTATTATACGGTATGTGGGAACTATATATGTGTATATACTTAGAATTTCCTGTGTACAGAGAAAGTATGTGTACACATTTCTATGTAAATAAAAGGAATTTGCTAAATCAGTCACATGACATTAGGGTGGTTATTTCTTAAAGAATTTGTTCTCCTTATTTCCTTTTAAGTGTATATGTGTGTGTGTGAATGTAAGCAAAAAAATACTGCTACTAGGGTTCCAGTTCATACATGTACAGGTGTATCACAAACAGAACATGTTTAAACATGTCTCTGTGGGTAATCAGTGGGTAGCTGCAGATAAATTCTCATTTGTATACTTCTCTTGATCTCCTTAGGGTACTTCAAATATAAAGAACACTTTTTGTGCCATGAAAAAAAATAATTTCAGATCAGAGCTAATATCAATTTATTAACAAAACTCAAGTGGATATCTTCCCAAATCATTGAAGCTTTGCACCGAGTTTATGTGCATGCCACCGAGTTATGTGCAACATAAAACAACAGCATTTTAAGGAAGATCATAAAGACCTTAAAGACAAATTTAAGGCAGAGACGTCAGCTCAAAAGGTTATCTCAAAAGGGGTCATCTTGATAGACTTTATCAAAGGACACACCGTGTGATCATGGGGGCTAGTTATGAAATAGTTTTTAAGGAAACTAAAACTGCATTGGTAAGGAAAAGACCAGAAAACTTGCACCAAGGAATTTTTATCCCCCCGTGACTGTACTCATTCTTCAAGTATAGCAAAGATTGTCATATGAGAATTTCTTATATGGGAAACCTTTTCCCATCCACCCTACAGCTGTGATCTTGCTCCATCAGATTTCTATTTGTTCCCCAAACTCAAAGAATCCTTAAAATGAACATAACTTGAGTCTCTTGAGAATACCAAAACTTCTATTTTGACATAGTGTTTAAATCAAAGAGCACAGAATTCTTTGGGGAAGGGTTAGAGAGATGGAAAGAAGACATATACATCTAAATGGAAGATATGTTGAGAAACATAGCTTCAAATTTTGATATTTTTGTTTGAATAAAGGTTTCTGTGATTTCATAGCAAGATTTTTTTACTTGGCTTTGTGTGTGTGCTGGTGTGTGTTTGTGTGTTAGTATATGGCTAGGTGCCATAGAGTCAGTTTCAATTCACAGCGTCCCAGTGTCCATCTGAACAAAACACTGCCCTGGGCCATCCCCACAATTGTCATGTTTGAGTCCATTGTTGCAGCCAGTGTGTCAGTCCACCTCATTGAGGGTCTCCCCACCTTTAGCTGACCCTCTGTTGTTGTTAAGTGCTGTTGAGTCAGTTCTGACTCATAGTGACCCTATATAGCATTGCCAAGGAGTGGCTGGTACGTTGAAACTGCTGACTTTACGATTCAAACTGACCTTGCAGTCCAGTGCTTATCCTACAGCACCACACCAGGACTCCTCACTGACCCCCTATTATGCATGATACCAACAAAGCAAACCAGTTGTCATTGAGTCCATTCCAAATCATGACAACCTCATGTGTATGAGCGTAAGACTGCACTATGAAGGACTGGCCATGGCTGACTTTCAGAAGTAGATAACCAAACCTTTATTCTAAGATACTTTAGGTGGATTCAAACCACCCACCTTTCAAATAGTAGCTGAGCATGTCACAGTTTGTGATAACCAGAGAGCAAGCAATATGTATCTGTACAGTCATGCAGCACTTAACATCTACAAGATGTTCTGTGAAATAGGACATTATGTGATTTGGACATTGTGCATACATCATATACTCTGATCCTACTTTCTCTCTAAGCATCTTGAACAAGCTTGGTGCCTTAGCAAAGATCCTCAATATGCTATTTCTCATTACCTCTCCCATTTTTGTTAGCCTTGTAGCTTTCAGTAGAGCTTGTCTCTTAACAATGTGGAGACATTTTTCTTTGTTTTTGAAGATTGTCATGATTGTCAAGTGGAACATAACTAAATCATGAGCAATAGCATTCACTGATTTTCTACCTCTGTGTTAATAACCTACTTTTCACTTCCAAATCTATACTTTTTCTTTGCCTTTTGTTGCTGCTATCACTGGTACTGGTTCTGCTGCATTGGGGAGCCATGATGTATTTCATGGTAATATTTTCAAAAGAAAATTCAACAGAGAGATAATGCTACAACACTCAAGAGACAGGCAATACATGACACTGGATACTGCTGCCTACGAAGCAAAGCATGCACTGTTGCATGGTAATCTTCTAGAAAGAAAGCACAGTACAGTGTACACACAAGCCAGCCACATAGGAATTTATTACGACTATCAAGACATCTGCATTATAGGTTATATGTCTACTGTGCCATCAAATGCCTTGCAGTGCAAATACTTTATATACATTCAAGACACGTGAGACATGTATGTGAGGAAAACTGTTCCATTCACTACATCCTATTCTCCGATTGGGATTTCTAAACTCTATTATAAACTTAAGGGGCCATGAAGATACATGCAGTCAGACTTTGTCTAAATGAGTGTATGTAGCAAGTGTGCTATGTAACATCCATTTGGGCAATGTCTTTGTGGCGTTGTAGGTTCAGCACTGGACCACTAACCATAAGGTTATCAGTTCAAAAGCACCAGCTGCTGCTCAGAAACCCTATACAGGGTTTCTATGAGTTAGAACCAACTCCACAGCACTTAAAAATTTAACAACACACATATATATATTTACATACATATTTATCACATGTATGCACACACATATATAGATATAGATATAGATTGTTGTTGTTGTCAGGTGCCATCGAGTGGGAACCGACTCATAGCGACCCCATGCATAGCAGAACGAAACAATGTCCGATCCTGGGCCAACCTCACTACCACCGCCACACTTGATGCCATCAATGATGTCACCTGGCTGATCCATCTCATTGGGGGTCTTCCTCTTTTTCTCTAACCCTCCACCTTACCCAGCATGACATCCTTCTCCAGCAACTGTTCTATCC
>NW_006408530.1:27105275-27151019 GCF_000296735.1 Chrysochloris asiatica
CAGATTCAAATGGCCAATACCAGTCCATTTCAGCTCACTAATGCCTAAGATATCGATGTTGATGCGTTCCATTTCATTTTTGACAACTTCCAATTGTCCCAGATTCATACTTCATACATACGTGTTCCAGTTTTCAATGGATGTTTACAGTTGTTTCTCTTCATTTTGATTTGTGGCCCATTAGCAAATGCAGGTTCTGTGAGTTGTTTACTTGGAGGAGGCATTTTTCCCCCATTCGCATTCTGAGTGCCTTCCCACCTTCCGGTCCTGTATCTGACAGTGTTTCTCTGCCATTGATTGAGTTTTCAGTGACTAGCGATTCGGAAGTAGTTTGTCACTCTTTCTTCCTAGTCTGTCTTTTTTGGAAGCTCATCTGAAACCTGTCCACCATGGGTGACCCTGCTGGTTATTTAAAATACCGGTGGCATAGCTCTCAGAATCACAGCAATTCAAACCACCATAGCATGACAGGCAGATGAGTGACTGTTGCATGGTTGCTGTTAAATAGGAATCTCCTTGTGCTAGGGCCCTTAAGCCCTGCTCAAAGGCAAGATTTCCATCCTCGGATGTCAATCAAGAGGCGGAAGCACAGCAGGGGCGTATGGGTTGTAGTGAGACGCTTTGGGCTGTGCTTGTGGGTCTCTAAGTTGGTGGACCCCTCCTCAAAGCCAGGATCCAATGGTTAGGCTAGGACGGCCCTCTCGCGTAGGGGTAAGTAGGACAGCCTGGCCGGACCCTGCAGTCTCTTCCCGCTAGGCAGCGTCTCCCCATCGACCTGGTCTCCAGACACCTCTCACCCCACAGCTCCGTGGTCTGGGTTTCATTTAACTCTTCCACCAGGTCTGCGCAGTTCTCACACATCGTTTAACCGCCGCCCTCCATAAATATATGGCAGGACTATGTATGTATATATATATATATATATATATATATATATATAAAACACCAGCTGAGTACTACGATTTTCTATATGTGCATACTAAACAGAGCAGTTTGGCTATAGAGATCATAAAGTAGAATAATGAGAAAATTCATATAAAACACTTGGCATATTGCCTGACAGCTAGTAAGAATTCCATAAATGTAAGTTGCCATTACTATTATTACTGTTACAATATGAAATTACATTTAAAACTGTCTGATGTTCCAAAATTGAATGAGAAAACTATCCCATGTAAGAAAGAAAGAAAAAAAAACAGTAAGTTGATTTATACAATTCTTAGATTTTAGTAGGATTTCTAGGACTTTTTTAAAAAGATTCCCATAGGCATATTTTTTAATTGGAGTAGAACATATGCTACATTCATTTCAAAGTCATAATTTTATTTCAAAGTCGATATAATTACCAGTAATGATACTTGGCACAATATAAATCAGATTCATTTAAACATGCAAATGCACACATTTCTACAAAACCATCTCTGCCTTTCAGGAAAAGGACATTCATGCAAGCTAATTTTGCACCCAATCAAAAGTTAAAGGAACAACAGACCTCTGAGAATCATATTTAAACTAGTAGGCATATTGATAACCAATTTTAAAAAGGGAAATCAACCCAATATAAATAGTTTAAAAAGTAATATTTCTGAGGGAGTATAACTTATATTTCTTTTTAGTTCATCCCCTTATTTGACAGACAAGTAAAACTGAGATCCTGTGCCCAGTAGCAAGTGGCAATCCCAATCTGAATGCAGGTCTTTTATTGTTGTTAAATGCCATGTAGTCAGTTCTGACTCATTGCAACCCTGTATATGATTTCCAAGGAGCAGTTAGTTGATTTGAACCACCAAACTTGTGATTAGCAGTCCAATGTACCACAGCAGTTCTTGTTGTTGTTGTTGTTTAGTGCCATTGAGTAGGTTCCAATTCAGAGCCACCCTGTATCGGGTATCCAAAAAGCGAATGGTGAGCTTGAACCACCGACCTTTCAGTTCAAACTGGCTTTGTAGTCCAGGGCAGTAACACACAGTACCACACCAGAACTCCAGATCTAGTCCCCATTAAAAAAGTTTAATTGAAACAGGTAATCAAGCCAAACTAAAATAATTGTCACATTGTATTTATCATGGCAGATTTCCTTGAAAAAGAATTAAACTTAGGATACCAGATAAGTTAATATATATATATTAAGTTTTTATTGTGAGGTTTACATGGGAGAACATCAGCTTTACACTAATACTATCTTATTTCGTTTAATTGCAATGACTACAATCCCCTCCATGCATCATCAAATAACCAAAGAGTATACCACAAAGGCCTCCACCCACCGGCTGCCAGCACATAGCCCTTCTCTATCCCTGAGTCCAGTGTCCCCAGGCGCTCCATCTGTCCATGTCATCTTCTCTGTCTCCATCCCTGGCATCACTGCCTCTCTGGATAGGGTCCCACTCTCTGTTCTTCTTACTTGATGGTCCCAGGGACCCTTTGCTCGAATTGAATATAATATCCATTGGATGCTAGCACCTAGATCCACAAAAACTTAAACGCTGAAAACAATTTTAGAAACCACCTTGAATACATTTTATTCAAACAGTGATGAGGTGTAACACTTTGTTTATTGTTCTTCCTGCCTTGATAAATCCATTCTGTCTCTTTTTTAGTTTTCCAAATAATTACTGCTCCATATTTGTTGGAAACTGGCATCTGTCCATGAAAATACATCCTTCCCTTTTTCCCATTTGTATGTGGTTGGCTGGATAGATTGCATGTTCGTGCCTGTCATGCAGCAAGGTGTGGCCATACTGCTAAGCCACAGTTAACGAAATGTGAGAAGAAGGTGTCATTGTTACCTAACCCAAATTGAAGCCCATTGCTGTCAAATCAAATCCAATCCTTATAACAACCCTATAAGGCAGAGTAGAACTGCTCCATAGGGTTTCTAAGACTATAATCTTTACAGCAGCAGACAGCCTCATCTTTTCCCTGAGGAGCAGCTGGTGGATATGAACTACAGCTCTTTTGGCTGTGAACCTTAACCACTATACCACCAAGGTTGCTGCTGTAATACAAATACCACAAGTAGGTAGCTTTAACAAATAAACTTGTTTTCTCACAGACTCTTCATTAGTTAAGGAACATAAAAGTCCCAATCAGGGCCTTGACTGTGTAGATTCCTTCCTTTAGTTCCTTGCTTCCCTGGTTTATAGAAGATCTTACATGGTGTCTGTCTTCCTTCTTGTGTATATATTTCGAATCTTATCATTTTCTTAGTTAGAACTGATTCTATTAGAACACACTTTATCCCAATAAAGGAGCCTGGTGGTACTGTGGGATAACGTTGGACTTCTAACCACACAGTCGGCAGTTCAAACCCACCAGCCCACCAGCCACTCTGCAGTCAGATTTACAATCCAGAAACCCTAGGAAGCAATTCTGTTCTGTCTATACGGTCTCTATGAGTCAGAATCAACTTAATGGCAGTGAGTTTGATTGTTTTTTTTTAAATTCCAATGTGGAGTCCTGGTGTGGAGATGTAGGATAAGCACTGGACTTCTAACCACAATGTCAGTGGTTCAAGTCCACCAGCTGCTCGTCAGAAACCCTACGCAGGGTCACCATGCATCAGAACTGACTCAACAGCACTGACAACCACAACATGATCTAATTAACATAAGAAAGAAACCCCTATTTCCAAATAGGATTGTGCCTACAGGTGCAGGGGTTAGGAATTCAATACATATTTTGAAGGGATGCAGTGTAATCCACAACAGAAGATTATGTGTTCACTTCCATGATGGGACTCATGTTTCTCCATGCTCTTATCCCTTTGGCTGCCTCCAATAAATGCACTGAGGGACCTGGGAAGCCTCACATCAAAGGAAGCAAAGCATCTGGTCAATGAAGTGCTTATCTGACTGTATGGAAGAGAATCACTCAGTTGGACAGTTAAATAAGAAATAATATGAGTGCATTTTTCCTTAAGATAACAGAATTTTTAGAGTGTATTTGTTAACACAGGTCAACCTGGTCTAAATAATACAAACACTTTCATTAAATCTTCTCTAGCTACAGTCTTCAGCCCACTCTGATCTCAACCTATTTGAATTGTCTATAGTTCTTATGATCTACGCTAGACACATGTACAATTTTTAATTTACTTTACTACTTATAATTTCTCATGCACTTGTGTTTTATTACAAACTAAATTCTAAATCCTAAGGGAAGGGAATTTTATGTTTTATACTTCCTTTGGATATCTTTAAAAGCCCAGATAAACCTTTTCAAGTATTTTAAATAATCAATACCTGATGTCAAATTGAATTTTAATAAAAATAACAAAAAACTCAATTACTTAAAATGTATTTGTTTTATAAATGATCGATATAAAGTAAGATTTAAGGGGTAGAGAATTATTAAAAGAAGATAAAACAAAAACTCAAGAGTTATATTAACTTTACTTCACGTACTAACGCAGGGAAGAAAAGTTTGTGCTGTTGTTTTAGTTAAGTGTTGTCAAGTCGGTTCCAACTCTTATTAATTCTGTGTAGGGTTTCTGAGGAGCAGCTGGTGGATTTGAACTGCTGACCTTCTGGTTTACAGTCCAGTGCAGATTCTACAGCACTGAACTATCTGTTCTGTATTGTTTTGTTGGTATTACACTCACATAGGTTCAAATGCAAAAAGTGCAGTACAGTAAAACCTGTGAGAACCAAAATTCAGCACACTGCCTTGTTTTACCACCTTTGACAGTGTGCAGTCTTACCACTTTTTATGGCTTCTTTTAGTGTAGAATATCTGAGGTTTCCTTCTCAGTTCCCACCTTACATAGCTTCCTGCTTTCACAGGTGTGCTATACATAGTATGAGGCCTCCCTCTCATTCCTGTACCTTAGCCTCTCTGGTTCCCTCTTCAAGAGCAAATCATAGTATCAGTTTCTTGTATAACTCAACAGTGATACATTAATACATTAATTATCACATCAATTCATATATTAATACATTAATAAAATTAAAATGTTTAAGGGAGCACATTAATACATTAATTATTACATTCATAAATTAATTCATTTGTAAAATCAAAAGTGTTTAAGGGAGCACTCGTGGCGTTCTAGGATAAGCACCAGACTGCTAACCACAAGCTGGCAGTTTGAATCAACCAGTAGCTCCTCAGGACAAAGATGAAAAATTCTGCTCCCCTAAAAAATTACAGCCTTGAAAATCCTATGTTGCTGTTGTTGTTGTTGTTAAGTGTTATCAAATCAAGTCAGTTCCAACTCATAGCAACCCTATATAGGGTTTCCGAGGAGCAGCTGGTGGGTTTGAACTACACCATCACACCAAAAGTCTTGAAAACTCTACACAGGGTCGCTATGAGTCAGAACTGACTCGACGGCACATAACAACAATGAAGTATTTGAAATAATTAACAATATCTTATTCTCAGTTTTCTAGGATGTTCTATTTTGCATGTATTCTGGTTAGCTGAAGCACTGTAATATATTCATTTCTCATTGCTTTGTTTTTTGATTGAATGACCTTGTTTTTGTATGGTAGACACCATTGAGTCAACTCTGAATCATAGCAATGCTATGCACAACAGAATGAAACACTGCCCAGACCTGCAACATCCTCACAATCCTTCTGGTCCAGCTCATTGTTGCAGCCACTGTGTCAAATCATTTCATTAGGGATGTTTCTCTTTTCCGATGACCCTATATTTTAACAGGCATGATGTCCTTTTCCAGGAACCGGTCCCTCCTGGTAACATGTCCAAAGTCCCACCATCATCACTTCTAATCACCTTTGTTGTTGTTGTTAAGTGCCGTTGAGTCAGTTCCAACCCATAGCAACCCTTTATAGGGTTTCCAAGGAATGGTTGGTGTGTTTGGACCTCAACCTTGCTGTTCAAACCAACCTTGCAGTCCAGTGCTTACCCTACAGTGCCACATTTAAATATTATAAAAAGGAATTGTCATTTTAAAAAAAAATCAAAGCTATAATTCAATCATTAATAAATCGCATATATTTGTTCTTGTGTTGCAGGAGAAAGATGAGACTTCCTGCTTCCTTACAGATTTACAGCCTTAGAAACCCTATGTTGTTATTCAGTCCCATTAGAGCCAGTACTGACTCATGGTAACCCTATGCATAACAGAACAAAATATACTGCCTGGTCCTGGGCAAGCCTCACAATCGTTGCTATATTTCAGTCCATTGATGCTGCAATTGTGCCAATGAATCTAGCTGGGAGTCTTCCTCTTTTTCGCTGACCCTTTACTTTACCAAACATGATATCCTTCTCCAGTGACTGGTCCCTCTTGACAATATGTCTAAAGATGAAGTTTGGCTATCCTGACTTACAAGGAGCGCTCTGGCTGTACTTCTTCCAACACAGATCTATTTGTTCCATTAGCAGTCCATGGTACTTTCAATATTCTCCTCCAACACCATAACTCAAATGTATCAATTCTTCTATGGTCTTCTTTATTCACAGCACAACTTTCACATGCATAAGGGGTTATTAAAAATACCATGGCTTGGGTCAGGTGCACCTTAGTCCTCAAACTGACAACTTTGATCTTCAACACTTTAAAGAGATCTTATGCAACAGACTTACTCAATGCAATATCTCATCTGATTTCTTCACTGCTGTTTCTATGAGTGTTGATGGTAGATATAAGCAAAATTAAGTCTTTGACAACTTCAATCTTTTCTCCATTTATACGGATGTTATTTATTGGACCAGTGGTGAGGATTTTTGTTTTCTTTACATTGAGTTGCAACCCAAAGGCTGTGGTCTTGGATCTTCATCAGTATTTCAAGTACTCTTCACTTTCAGCAAGCAAGGTTGTATCATCTGCATATTACAGGTTGTTAATGAGTCTTCCTCCAACCCTGATGCCATGTTTTTCTTCATATAATCCAGCTTCTTAGATTATTTTTTCAGCATACAGACTGAATAAGTATGGTCAAATAATACAACCCTGGCGCACACCTCACCTAATTTTAAACCAGTTGGTGTTCCCTTATTCTGTTTGAGCACCTGCCTGTTTGTCTATGCATACATTCCTCATGAGCACAACTAAATGTTCATACTTCTCAATGCTGTCCATAGCTTGTCATGATCCACACAATAAAAAGCCTTTGCATAGTCAATACAGCACATGTAAACATCTTTTTAGTATTCTCTGCTTTCAGCCAAGATGTATCTGATGTCAGCAATGATATAGCTCGTTCCATGTCCTCTTCTGAAAATGGCTTGAACCTCTAAACATTCTCTGTCCATGTATGGTTGCAGTCATTCATGCATTGTCTATAGTAAAACTTTACACACATGGGACATCAATGATATTGTCCAATGATTTATGCATTCTTTTGGATCACCTCTCTTTGGAATGGGTACAAATATGCATCTCAGTTGACCAGGTAGTTGTCTTCCAAATTTCTTGGCACAGGTGAATGAATGCCTCCAGTGCTGAATCACTTTGTTGAAAGATTTCAATTTGTATTCCATCAATTCCTGGTGCCTTGTTCTTTGCCAATGACTTCAATGCACCTTGGACTTCTTCCTTCAAGATCATTGGCTCTTGATCCTATACTACCTCTTGAAATGGTTGAACACCGACCATTTCTTATATATACCACTAACCTTACTAACGAACCATCTTCAACCATAACTTTCTAAAATATGTTATATTTATTTGTGGAACGAGATGGTTCGTTACTACGGTTAGTGGTAAAACTTGGTAGAGATGGTGGTGGTTGGTGGTTATGGGTTATGTGCCGTGGAGTCGGTTCCGACTCATAGCTATCTAGTACAGGGTTTCCGAGGCTGTAAATCTTTATGGGAGCAGAAAGCCTCATCTTTCTCCCATGGAACAGCTGGTAGTTTCGAATTGCTGACCTTATGGTTTGCAGCCTGATTCATAACCACTATGCTCCAGAGCTCCAGTAGAGATGGTAAACACTCTCTATATATCTATCTTCCTCTTTTGGTGGGAATCCTGGGTTATATGCCATTAAAATACCACTAGCCTTACTAAATAGGAGTCCTAGTGTGGCACTCTGGGTTAGTGTGGCAGACTGCAAAGCCGTTTGAACTGCAAGGTTGGTGGTTCAAGCTCACCAGCTGCTCCTCAGAAACCCTATACAGGGTCGCTATGGGTTGGAACCAACTCGATGGCACTTAACAACAACAACCTTACTAACTAACCATCTTCAATCATCTCTTTCCACAATATGTTATATGTATTTAGGGTGGGAGAGTGGGAGATACTCATTTTTAAATATATATGTGTATTTTGAAATAAATATATATAACCACTAGCGGCCATCTACATATATATCTGTTTCAAAATACATACATGTTTTGTAAGTTTAGTTAGGTAATATATATATAGTTAGTTAGTTAATATGTATACATATTATGTATATCTATTTAAAAATCATCACTTCTTCTTCCTAGTCTTTGTCTGAAGCTCATCTGAAACCTGTCCACCATGGGTAATCCTGCTGGTATTTAAAATACTGGTAGCATAGCTTCCAGAATCACAACAACTCACATGCCACCACAGTATGGCAAACTGGCAGACGATAGTAAGGAAAACCATAGAAGAATTAATGCTTTTGAGTTATGGTGTTGGAGGACAATATTGAACGTGCCATGGGCTGCCAAAAGAACAAACAGATCTGTTTTGGAAGAAGTGCAGCCAGAGTGCTCCTTGGAGGCCAAGATGGCCAAACTTCGTCTCTCATACTTCAGACATATTGTCAGGAGGGATCAGTTACTGGAGAAGGATATCATGTTTGGTAAGGTGGAGGGTCAGAGACTAAGAGGAAGACCCCCAGTGAGATGGATTGGCAAAGTGGCAGCATCAATGGGCCCAAGCGTAGCAACAATAATGAGATTGGCCCAGGATCCAGCAGTGTTTCATTCTGCTGTGTATAAGATCACTATGTATGAGTCGGTACTGACTTGATGGCACCTAACAACAACAACAACTTTTGATGTGTTCTGCATCATTCAGTATTTTGCCCACAAAATCCTTCAGTACCACAAGTTGAGGCTTACATTTTTTTTTTTTTCAGTTCCCTGAGCTTGAGAAATGCTGAGCATCTTCTTACCTTTTCATTTTCTAACTCCAGGTATTTGCACATTTTGTTATAATATTTGACTTTGTTTTCTCAAGCTGACATTTGAAAATGTCTGTTCAGCCATTGTACTGCTTCACTTCTTCCATTTGTTTTAGCATGTCTACACTGGAGAGCAAGTTTGAAAGACTCTTATGATATCCATTTTTGTCTTTTCCTTTATTCTTGTCTTCTTAATGACATTTTGCTTTCTTCCTGTATGATGTTCTTGATGTCATCCCACAACTCTTCTGGTCTTTGATCTTTAGTGTCTAATGCAGCAAATCTGTTCATCAGATGATCTCTAAATTTTGGTGAGATATATTCAAGGTCCTATTTTGGTTCTTGTGGATGAATTTTCTTCAGTTTCAACCTAAATTTGCATATGAGAAATTGATGGTCTGTTTCAGAGTCTGAACCTGGCCTTGTTTTGGCTGATTATATGGAGCTTTTCTACTGTCTCTTTCCACAGATGTAGTCCATTTGATTTCTGTGTATTCTATATGAAGTTTCATATGTATAGTCATCTTTTATGTTGTTTAAAAAGGTATTCGCAATGAAGATTTCATGGATCTTGCAACATCATATGATCTTCAACATTGTTTCTATCACGAAGGCCATGTTTTCCAACTACTAATCCATCCTCTTTGCTTCCAACCTTGGCATTCCAATCACCAATAATTATCAATATAGCTTGATTGCATGTTTGATCAATTTCAGACTAAAGAAGTTGGTAAAATTCTTCAATTTTATCATCACTGGCTTTGGTGATTGGTGCATAAATTTTAATAATAGTGCTATTAATTGGTTTTTCTTGTAGGTGTATGGATCCTATCCTATCACAGACAGCGTTGTACTTCATGACTATTTTGTTCTTTTTGATGATGAAGGCAATGACATTCCTCTTTAATTTGTTATTCCTGGCATAGTAAACCATGTGACCGTCAGAGTCAAAATAGCCAATACCAATCCATCTCAGCTCACTAATGCCTCAGATATCAGTATTTATTAGTCCCATTTTATTTTTTACAATTTCCAATTTACCTAGATTCATACTTCATAAATTCCATGTTCTGATTATTAATGGATGTTTACAGCTGTTTCTCCTCATTTTGAGTTGTGCCCCATCAGCAGATGAATGTCCTAAGAGCTTAAATCCACTCCAGTCATCACTGTCAACTCTAGTTTCAGGAGGCAGCTATTCCCCACTCATAGTTTGAGTGTCTTCCAACCTAAGGGGCTATTCTTCAAGTACTAAATCTGACAATATTCTGGTGCTCTTCATATTGTTCCAAAATGCAATATTCTGGTGCTGACAGTTTTCCATTGCTGTTCATAAGGTTTTCAGTGACTAAGCATTCAGAAGTACTCTGTCTCTCTTCCTTACTAGTCTCTCTTCATCTGGAAGCTCATCTGAAACCTGTCCATCATGGTGACCATGCTGATATTTAAAACACCCATGGCACAACTTCCAGAATCATAGCAACTCACAAGCCACCACTGTACGACAAACTGACAGACAAGTGGTAGACCCTATACAGGGTTATTGTGAGTCAGAATCTACTCCACAGCACACCACTATTCTTATGTTATCCTTCCCATCTCCAAATACATGGATATGTATTATGTGTATAATTTTTACATCTTGTTTTTGTTGAGGGCTGTCAAGTCAGTTACAACTCATAATGACACTGTATGGTGTTTCTGGGGCTTTTTGTTTTGTTTTGTTTTTCTTTTAATCTTTGCAGAGTCAGAAAGTGTCATCTTTCTCCTGCAAAGCGGCTGGTGGGCTCAAACTGCCGATCTTGTGATTCACAGTCCTGTGCTTATCCTATGGATCCATACTGCCCCCAGTTTTCATATAGCTATTAAGTGCAGCTATATAAATTAAGTCCTGGTGTGGCACTGTGGGTTAATGCACTAAACTACACAGTCGGTTTGAAATTCAAGGTCAGTAGTTCAAGCTTACCAGCCATTCCTTGGGAGCCCTATACAGGATTGCTATGGGCTGGAACCATCTCAACGGCACTTAACAACATCAACAACTACAATTAAATGCTTGACTGATAAGTGAAATGTTGTAGGTTCAAACCCACCATTTACTCTGCAGGATAAAGTTGCAGCAGTGTGCTTGTATATAGATTTATAACCCTATGGGGATCTGTTGTTGTTGTTGTTGTTGTTATTGTTAAGTGCCGTCGAGTCGGTTCCAACCCATAGCTACCATGTATAGCATTTCTGACATTTTAAATCTTCGAGGAATCAGAAAACCCCATCTTTCTTCTGTGGAGTGACTGGCAGTCTCAAACTGAGGACCTTGTGGTTCATAATCCAGTGTTTATTGTAAGCCACCATGCTCCATAAGATATATATGTTGTTGTTGTTTTTGTTAAGTGCAATTGAGTCGGTTCCAACCCATGGCAACTCTGTATAGGGTTTCTGAAAAGCGACTTGCTCTGAGTCAAATTTGACTAGACAACAACAGATTGGTTTGGAGTAATAAATACATAATTATGCCTAAATTAAGAAATATTTTGTCATATATAAAACTTTTGACTAAAATAAAAATACACTAAGAACAAAGTCTTCAAACATATGAAGGAATGCAAGGGTTAAAGAAGATAGAGGTAAATACTGTTATATACCAACTCTGCGACAATAGTGTTGTATGAGCAGATACTTGGACTGATACACAGGATGAATGAGTATGGGAGGCAAAGCGGGAGTATAGCCACAAATATATAAGAGTTTGACAGAAATTTGTACATGGGTGTTTACTTTTGCTGAAAACACATTTATATATGTGTTGAAAACTTATTCTTCTTATTGTTAAGTGCCGTCAATTCGATTCCAACCCATAGCAACCCTGTATAAGGTTTCCAAGGAGCGACTGGTGAGCTTGAACCACCAACCTTGGGATTCAGTTGACTTTGCAGTCTTATTAGATCTTACCAAAAATTTTGCTGAGTCTGGGGGCTCAGAACCATACTCTCAGGGAACATCATTGTCAACTGATATAATATAGCCCCCAAAGACAACGTTCTACATCCTACTTTGGTGAGTAGTGACTCGGATCTTAAAAGCTCATGAGCAGCCATCTAAGGTGCAACTATTGGTTTCTATGTGCCGAGGAAAGAATAGTGATGAAAACTGAAATTACTCAGTTTAATGGACTAATGGAACACATGAACATCAGTCTCCATATCTCAGATACCAGAAGAAGTAGATGGTGCTCAGCTACCACTACCAATAGCTCTTAATGGGATCACATTAGAAGCTCCTTGATAGAGTGGAAGAAAAAATGTGGAACAAAACTCAAAATTAAAATAGAAGACCAGGTTTAATGGTCAGAAAAACACTGGAGAAACCCAAGACCACAGCCATCAACCACCCTTCAGATCTGGAATGGAGTTCATCCTCATGGTCCAATTTTCAACCAAGTTGTAGACAGGTATATAGGGAACAACAACACTAGTGAGGTGTGCTCACCATGGAATGGCAAACCATTGAAGATCAAAAGTACAACATTTACCTCAGGACAAAGTTCAGAGGGATTGAGAAGGAGGGTGGAAGATAACACCAATCTGGATAGTTGTATTTCTACTTTGTCAATTATACAATATAGAAAATAATTTTATATTTCTCAAGGAATCATGGGAGGAAGTGGGATAACTGTTGTTACCTGGAGTGTATTGTAATCTTTGAGATGAAACAAACTGCATGATTTGTTGAATGTAATACTGATGATCTGCTCTGTAAATCTTCATCAGTTTCAATAAAAAGTTTCACAAAAACAATGTCTTTTAGAATGAGAAGACATGGGGACTTGAGTCACAACAGACTCATAGTCCTCATATTAAACCAAAAAACCAAACCAATTGTCGAGTCCACCCCATGATCATCAGAGTTGAACTGTTCTCCATACCATTTACAGTGGCTGTGATCTTTTGGAAGTAAATCCCCAGGCCTTTCTTCCATGGTATCTCTGGGTAGAATAGAGCTGCTAACTTTTCAGTTACATGAGCAAAAAACAAATAATTTTCTTTTTTTTTTTTAACTACTGAAACAATGGGTTGTTTATTGCCATGATAAAATCTAAATACAATGAGACATCTAGAGACTAGTAATAGCCAGAAGCCATAGTGCCCTTAAGGCGTTATCACATGAAATAGCATTCTGAATGTTAGTGAGTGCTGCAGTAGTGAATAAAGAGCTACCTAGCCTCATGGGAGCTGTGGTCCAGAAGAAAGCAGCTACTGCTTAAAGGAAAACAGATAAGAAAAGACATATTCAAATGTCTGTCCTTCTCCTGCTCCCATATCTCATATAAAGTCCAACTAGAATCCAACTACGATACCAAAGAGAAAGAGGTCACAAGGCTTAGCGCCCCCATCATAGAACAACAGAGCAGCAGCCACTGGGTACTAGTCAAAAAGCAGAGAATGAAGTATTCCCTGGATGGTGCACACAGTTAAGCTATCAACTACTAGTAGGAAAGGTGGGCATTTCAAACTCACCCAGATGTACCTCAGAAGACAAGACCAGTGATCCACTTCTGAAAGATCACAGCCTATGGCGCATAGTTCTAATTACATGGTATAAAATAAATGCAAAAAGTAAATGAAAGTCCAGTGTCCTCAAATAATAAAAAGGCAGAGAATAGATGGGAGATGGGAGAAGAAGGGAAAATGTAGAATCACAAGAACAATAGCCCAAATTTGTGTATGTTACTTGCAACCAAGAGTTCTCCTAAATTAAAAAATAAATTTGGCTTATACAAATAATTAATGAGAGAAACAGAATGATTTACTAATTGAGATAAATCTCTCAATAAATAAGAACATAGAGACCATATGTTCCCAGTAAGCTGCAAGCTTCTTTAATGGTAAAGCAAAAAATTTGATGGGAATAGGAATCATATGTTATTAAACAGATTTCATAATGTTTATCATTTTTTTCACATACTTTGAATGTTGTAATAAGGATAATGATGATGATAATAGATTTGATTTTCTTCTAGCTCTAATTTGGATATTTGTATATCTACTTTCCCAACTATATAATATAGAAGAAAACTTTACATTTTTCTAAGATTTTAGATAAAGAAAAACAGAGTGTTATTTTGCAAAAGACAATCCTGAGTGTTGGATCCTACAAGTGATTTATTCTGCTACGTCATAGAGAAATAAATGTCCTTTCCAACCGACTGAGACTCTTTTCATTTGTCAACTATTGATCCCCTCCCACCACCTCTCTTCTTAGCACCATGATTCTTCCAGAGGTTAAACCAATGAAGCCCAGTCCCATTTATTTCTTCCTACTTTATGCTGCAGTATCACCATCTATAACTTCAAAGCAGCCAGCCACTCATCTTCAGTTAGTTGCAAAGTAGCTTTTAGAGGCTGCTTGGGCATTTCCTTTCAAGACCCATTAATACAAATTAAATCTTGAAAGATTCTATAGAATGCAGATACTTTTATTAATTTCACTTAAATTACCTTTTATGTGTATCTATCCCTTCTGAGAGCTTTTGGTCTCCATTCTCAGAGGAGAGCAAAAGGAAGAGTCAAAGTCAAAATCAGCATGTCGTGTGTTAAATAGGAGGTAGGTCCATTACATAGGAATGGGTCAAGTTGAAGGTCAAAGAAAAATCTAAAACCCTGACAATGTCATGCTCTAAGGTACATTCTTTCTAAGACAGGCCACCAAAACATTTTCCTCTGACAATCTTGACAAACATTTTCCTGACAAACACAAACCTTCCTTTGTTTGCTGAGGGTGGTCAAAGTTCTACCCGCAGTTACATGTCAGGAAGAATCTACGTCACAGGTTTTATTCTTTGGGGAGGCAGGAAAAATGACTTAGCACAAGCCAACGTTTAGTTAAAGATGGAGTTCTGCCTACATCAGTAGAGTCTTCTACCTCATTGTCTTCTGCCTCAGTTATGCCAAGTGCCTCAGTTTTCAATGCCCCAACACAAATGAAAGAATGAAAAATTCCTTCTTGGTTCTTTTCTAGTTTATGAAACACCAATAGTAAGTCTTCTGCCCCCAGTGGCGCTTGGCCAATGTTATTACAGGTAACCATAGATCAGTTTATCTAGTCATTTATTATTGTCCATGAAAGTATTTAAGGTAGCTTTCAGGAAGAATTTTATTATTATTATTATTATTATTACTATTATTTTAGTACTATAAATCAAGAATGGTAAATTGAGTTTTATGCTACATGTAAACTTTATTGTTTGGTAGTGAAATCCCAGAAGATTGTGTTGAGGATTTTAACCAACTGAGGATTTTATTTTTAACCTACTTGACGGCTCCCTAGGAATGAGGAACACAATAAAATCTAAAGGTTGGCAGTTCAAACCCAAGAGCCATTCTGCAGGCAAAAGATAAGGATATCTATTTACAAAACAATGTACAGACAGCCCCAGAAACCCTAAGGAACAGTTCTATTCTGTCATATAGGGTTGTTATGACTATGTTGTTGTTGTTGTTGTTGTTGTTGTTGTTATGTTCCGACTCATAGCGACCCTGTACAGGGTTTCCGAGGCTGTAATTCTTTACGGGAGCAGAAAGCCTCATCTTACTCCCGCGGAACAGCTGGTAGTTTTAAACTGCTGACCTTAAGGTTCACAGCCCGATTCGTAACCACTACGATACCAGAGCTCCTTTAGGCCTTGGTTACTCTTCAGATCTGGAACTAAACTCACTCTGTGGCTCAATTTTCAACCAAGTAGTAGATAAGCATATAAGGGGGACTACACTAGTGACGTATGCACACTGTAGAATGGTTAGCCATTCGAGATCAAAAGAGCAGCATTTACCTAAGGACAAAATTCAAGGGGTGGGAAAAGGAGAAATGGAACCAAGAAACCCAAGGAAGAATGAGGACAAGTGATGTTACACTGAGGGTATTGCAAACAAGATTAAAGGAAGTGTATAATCTGTTCTGTAAACCTTCATTCAAGTCACAATTTAAAAAAATTTTTTTAACTGTCCCTTTCAAAATGATTTTTTAAAAGCTTGTCTTATATATTAGACAGGATGCAGAAAACAAAGTTAGGAAGGATTTTGTTTTTTATATAATAAAGGGACTATCTACAGCTTTTCCACAGGGTAAAGGTACTACCAACTTGGGTTGAGACAACCTAAGAATAGCACCGGTAAGTTCTAACTATCCTGAGTCTGAAGGAAACCATTATCAGAGCCAGTGAGCTGGGACTATGGAGAAAGAACAGTCCAACAAGAGCTGCAGCCATGATAGATGTACACTACTAGAACCAGAGCCTGGTAGGAAACAAAGGAAGAACTACTCTAACCTTTCTCTCTTCTCACCTTCCCATCTCTTGGCTGTGGCATCAGGGAGGTATGGGGAGTGCAGACTACACCAGGTGACATTGTCAGAGATGGTAATACCAAAATGACTATACGTTTTCTGTGTAGTGTTTCAGCTAAAATTTGTAACTTTTAATAAAAATATTCTTGTAGCTAGTCATAACAGCAAAAACATTTTTCATAAGCCCAGCTTACATGTTTGAATGTACCTACAGAGCTAAAATCCCTGTGCTAATTTGCCTTTTGAATCTTCTAATGCATTCATGACAGAGCTATCATCATTACCCAACTAGAATTCAAGTCACGTGTTTTCATCTGCATGCACTACAAGCACACACTGTTGTGTTCATTGCTGCTGGTATTTTTATAGCTGCTGATTTTGTCAAATTTTCTGGAGCTTTAGCAATAATACTGTTTTAAATAGTATTTGTGAACCTTTATCAATAACTTTTTTTGAGAAACAGTAATAATTAAAAGAAAAGAGAAAAAGTAAAAAAGGGTTTCTGCTCACTTATTAATGTTAGACTCCACTGTAGAGTTTACAAAACAATTTTATTGTTAGTATTCACATAATCTAAGGAGCTCTGGTAGCATAGTGGTTACGAATCGGGCTGCTAATTTCATGGTCAGCAGTTCGAAACTACCAGCTGTTCTGCAGGAGAAAGATGAGGTTTTCTACTCCTGTACAGGGTCGCTATGAGTCAGAACCAACTCCACAGCACATAATAACAACAACAAATTCATATAATCTAATAAATATTACACTTAAGCAATTTACAACTACATTTATCACATATTATTCTATAATTAAAATTGATAATAAACATTACTTGAGAGCCATGGTGGCACAGTGTTTAAGTGCTCACTGCTAACCCAAAGGTCAGTGGTTCAAACCTACCAGCTGCTCTGCAGGAGAAAGTTGTGGTAGTCTTTCTGTAAACATTTACAGCCTTGGAAATCCGATGGGGCAATTCTACTCTGTTCTTTAGGGTTGTTATGAGTCAGAATCAACTCTACTACAAATATATATATATATGTTGTTGTTGTTGTTATGTGCCATGGAGTTGGTACCAACTCAAAGCAACCCTGTATAAGGTTTCTGAGGCTGTAAATCTTTATGGGAGCAGAAAGCCTCATCTTTCTCCTGCGGAGCGGCTGGTGGTTTCGAACTGCTGACCTTGTGGTTCGCAGCCCGATTCGTAACCACTATGCCACCAGATATATATATACTTACATATCTTTTTAATGGATTCTGTGTGATCTAACATAAGAGGAGATCAATGAAAGAGGGTCACACCATGAGTTACTGTATTGGGTGACCTTAAACTTAGTGACACCCCTGTTTCTTGGTGTCTTCCACTGGCCAACCAGACCATAAGTCAAAGAGCAATAGAGACTGCTTGACACAGTACAAAGGAGAGCTTCTCTGTAAGACACAAAACAGGGCAAAGAAGGGAAAAGGATGGGTTGGTTTGAGGGCGGTAGTAGCCAATAAAGGAAAACCAACACCAGGGGAAAATAGTCTTCCTTGCAGTGTGTTATTCAGTATGAAGGACCATTAGTGGGATCCTCAAAAAGAATGAACAGTCAGCCTGGATTTGTAGATATGTGAAAAATCAGCCCAACAGGCCTCAACAGGAGTCTGATTTTCTAAAACATTACCCAGTTGGACTATGGCTTTTCTAATCATCTCACTCGGCCTCATTTGAGAAAGAACTACCAAATTCAGATTCTCCTCACAGTCCTGGTGTGGCGCTGTAGAATAAGCACTAGACCACAAGGTTTGTTTGACCTGCAGGGTCGGTCGTTCAAATTCACCAGCCTCTCCTTGGAAACGCTATTCAATACAGGGTCACTGTGAGTCGGAACCAACTCGACAGCACTTAATGACAATAAGAAGTCACCTTTCAGTTGCTCAGTAGTAACATGTAGTTGGTGGCTATAGGACTGGACAGTGGAGACATAGATTATTCTGTCAGGTAGCACTGAGTTGGAGAATTACATATGGAGAAACAATTGAAGGCAAGTTAGTAAGAGAGGCTAAATGTATATACTACATTTAGGTTAAATTTTTTATGTTGCTGTGTCAAGCAGGATATGTTTGTTTATAAAGTAAAACTAGGAAGTCCAAGTCAAATGTGCATTTAGACAACAAATGGAATTTATTAGCTCATGTATTGATGGAGTCTAGAATAGCCTGAGTTTTCACTAGGTTTCTTCTCTTTTCTTTTTTAAATAATATTTTATTGTGTTTCAGTGGAAGTGTACACAGTAAGAAGTCCTGGTGTGGCACTGTGGGTTATTGCACTGGACTGTAAAGTCATTTTGAACTGCTAGGTCAGAAGTTCGAGTTCACCAGCTGTTCCTCGGAAACCCTATACAGGGTTGCTATGGATTGGAACCAACTTGACGGCACTTAACAACAACAACAATATACAGTAAAACAGGTTCTCATTCAAAAAATTTTATGCATATTGTTCAATAATATTGATTATATTCTTCATGCTGTATCAACATGTTCTTCATTTCCTTTCTAGTTATTGTGTTCCTTGACTAGTTCTTATAATTGATATAGTTTCTCTCAGTTTTTGTTTTTGCTTTAACTTTTCAGCTACAAATTCTTCGTAAGAAAATCAAGCAACAAGATACTGGGACCATAGTTTAATAAAAATAAGTTAGAAAAACCAGTTTAAAGTTATTTTCAGTATTCTGTTCCAATAAAAGTAAAGATACCAACCAGTCACAGGAATCTGCTAAATAGGCAAAGCAGGACAGTTTGAATTTAAAAATAAGTAATTATAATCCCTGAAGTAAAATAGCAATCTCTGAGCCATTGCTGACATAAATATATTAGCAAATAAGTAGAGAAGAAGAGAACACCAATTAATAAATCTAAAAGAAATGATAGAGTTAGGAAATCACTATTTGATGTCACCTGGTTCAACCATTGTAGTAAACAGAGACAGCAGACAGATAGGATTCTTCTTCCCTCTTCCCTGCTAAGATGTGGCTCCAGTCACTTCATTCACTTCATGCCTTTTATTTATCATTTTGCAGGTTTTCTTGTTAGTATCAGCTATTTTCTTACCATCTATAGTCATTTTTCAGTCCCTGAATTGGACCTCCTCCCATTTGGTTAAGTGGGATCTGTCACTTAAGCTAGATTACCTTCTTCCCTCAGCTTCATTGCCACATCCATAATGTGTCTGAACTGCCTTATCTTTTCTTACCCAACCCACCTTGCTGACACACACACCCCAAATCTAGAGCCCTCAAAGGAGAACAAAAACAAATTAACTTCTACTTAATGGTACAGGGACAGTGGATGTAGTCATTTTCCTTTCTGTTTCTTTCAATAGTCCATCATGTCCTCCCCATTTAATCAGGAATAAGTCTTTGTCATATATTTGTAGAACTAACTATTGTTCAGTACTCTTCCAGTCCCCTTCATAGATGAAATAATACAAAAGTCACACAATACCCAATCCTTTCACATAGACTGTATTATGTAGCTACTCTGGTAGCGTAGTGGTTACGAATCGGGCTGCGAACCTTAAGGTCAGCAGTTCGAAACTACCAGCCGCTCCGCGGGAGAAAGATGAGGCTTTCTACTCTCGTAAAGATTTAAACCCTTGGAAACCCTGTACAGGGTCGCTATGGGTCGGAACCGACTCGATGGCACTTCACAACAACAACAAAAGATGTAAGGTGAATATAGAGGGACAAACAGATTATCCAACACAGTTAATTTCCCTCTCTTCAGCTTTCATTTCTTTGATTCCCTTTCATATCCTTCACTTCAAGAATTATTATTTTGTATATTAGCTAGGTGAAGAAACGGTAGCCAAGTTGTCCAAAAATCTAGATTTTTGTTAAATGTTCTGCCAACAGTTTAACCGTTAAGTCATAGTTGTTTCACTGGGAATTTAAAAAAAAATTTTAAACGGGGCCTGAAACCTTATACAGGCTCGCTATGAGTTGGAACTGACTCGATGGGATGGCACTTAGCAACAACAACAAAATCAGCCTCTTACAACCTTTTTGTATCTGAGTCCATATTTGAGTCTATGGTTTGAGTTTAAAATAGTGGACATAAATCTTAAAGTTCATATCTTTTGAGACCACTAAGTGGTCTCATGAAGTATTTTAGCTTTACATACCAATACACAGATAATTTCAAAATTTATATTTCTAGCCTCAACTTCCCCTTTCTTTCACCATGATCTTGCCGTGTCCAATTGCCTACTTGGTATCTTTCCTTGGTTGTCTAGTAGATATCACAAACTTAACATCTTCTAGAAGAGAATTCTTCATTTCTGTTCTCTGCTGCTACTCTGATATTCCTCATCTCAATAAGTTGTAAAATCATTTACATACTTGTTCAGACCAAAAACAAAACTTTTCATTGAACCCCTGCTTTTTTTCACTCACAATTTAACAGTGAATTCTACTGCCTTTTTCATTAAAACTATACCCAAAATTTGGTCCCTTTTTACCACTTCACCACAGCTTCACCATAGCATTTCTTGTGCCCCTTGTTTATAGACTACAAAGAGGTTTGAAGTCACTTTTATAAAATGTAAGGTCAAGCAAATCAGTGTTTTTTTTTTAATCTTTCAATATATCTCAATAAATTTAGAAACTGATGCAAAATCATTATTATCACCTAAAGGCTTTACCAGACCTACTTGTTCAGCTTTCGAATTCCATCTTTTATTCACTCAGCAACAGTCATTTCAACATTCTGTAAATTCTTTATATAACAGTAAGTCAGAACACATTGCTACAAAATTATCAAAAGCTTTATTAAACAAAAACATGAAAATGTGAAGTCATTGTTTCTTAATATACCTTTCATTTCGTTTTATACATTTCTGAAGGCAGTGTTTCCATTTCTCTACATCTTTCCCCACAATT
The DNA here is from genome assembly GCF_000296735.1 of Chrysochloris asiatica. Classification (NCBI taxonomy): domain Eukaryota; kingdom Metazoa; phylum Chordata; class Mammalia; order Afrosoricida; family Chrysochloridae; genus Chrysochloris; species Chrysochloris asiatica. The sequence continues at coordinate 27,126,601 of NW_006408530.1, forward strand.
TCTGTGCTTTTTGATTTATAGCACATTGATTTACATCACATCAAAACAGCAACTTTGGCCTAAAACATGTTCCTTTGAAATGTTCTTTAAGTTTGGGAGACAAAAAGAATTCTGAAGGGACATGTTCAAGACTGTAGGGTAGATATGGTAAAAGGTTTCCCAACAAACTTCTCAATTGCTACCTTCGAAGAATGAGCATTGTTGTGATGGAAATTTTTTTCTTGGTATAAATTTTCTGACCTGTTTCTCATCAATGGAGTTTTCAATTTTCTTAAAATTTCTTCCTAATAAGCCTCTGTGGACATCCTGTGTTCTTCAAGAAAATCTATAAACATTCCCTCTTTAGATCTCAGCATCTAAGTGACCATCTAAGGTGCAACTATTGATCTCTTCCTGTCCACAGGAAAGAAGAGAAATGAAAACTGAAGAGACATGGAAAGAAATAGTCCAATGGTCTAATGAACCATGTGAGCATCAGTCTCCACAACTGTGATACATACAGTAAATTTACTTGATATGGCTCTTCTATCATTATTCCTCATGTTGTTGTTGTTGTTAAGTGTCATGTAGTCAGTTCTGACTCATAGCAACCCTGTATATGGTTTCTGAGGAATGACTGGTGGGTGTGAACCACCAACCTTCTGGCTAACAATCCAGTACTTATCCTACAGCACCATACCTGGACTCGTTAGTCCTCATAACTCCAACCAAGTGATTGGGTGAAACCATGCAAATAGTGTGATGGGACCCAAACATGGAATTGGTCTCTCTATGTGCAGAAGAAAGAAGAGTTATGAAAATTTGAAGATGCTTGGAATCAAGTAGTCCAGTGGAACAATGAAGCATGTGAACATCAGTCATCTGAGAAGAAGTAGATGGTGCCTAGCTGCCGCCACTATCAACTGCTCTGAAAAGGATTGCATCAGAAGTTCCCAGATAGAGTGAAACAAAACTCAAAATTATATATATATGGAGCTATGGTAGCGTAGTGGTGACAAATTGGGCAGCGAGCCACAAGGTCAGCAGTTTGAAACTACCGGCTGTTCCATGGGAGAAAGATGAGGCTTTCTGCTCCCATAAAGATTTACAGCCTCAGAAACCCTGCACAGGGTCGCTATGAGTTGGAACCGACTCCAGGGCACACTACAACAACAACACACACACACACATTAGTCAGAAAGACTGAAGGAAACTGAGGCTGTGGCCCTTGACCACACTTCAGGTCTGGAATGGAAGTCACCTTCTTGTTTTAATTTTCAGTCAAGCCCTAGATAGTTATTTAAGAGGGACAACAACACTAGTAAAGTATGTTCACCATGAAATGATCAAGCACTGAAGATCAAAAGGGAAACACTTACCCAAGGACAAGGTTGAGGAGGGATGGGAAGGAGGGTGGGATGTAAAAAAGAACCACAAGGAGGAAGTGAGACAACTGTTGTTACATGGGAGATACTGCAGTCATTAAATTGAAACAAAGCGTATAATTTGTTAAATGTAAAACTGGTTTTAGAAAAAAGAAAAAGAACCATGAGCATTGCTCAGAAAAGCTATGCCAGCAGCATGGAGAAACAGAGCAGGGAGCTTCCCAGACCACACTGAGTGAGGCTGAGTGCCTCCAGACAGCACACTGGCTTGCAGCATTGGGTGCCGTTTGAGCACTTATTAACAGTGCTTAAGGAACTTGTACACTTGCTCAAGCAAGGCAACAACCAAGGGGCCACAAAGCTGAGAAAGAGGCATGCCTACAGTATGGTATTCTTGTTAAAACAACAACAACAATGAGGTGTTCCTGACCAGAGAGCTGCTGAGTTCTGAGTTGTTTCTAAGCCTGAATTGTGCTTTGGTAGCTTTCCTAAGAGACCTCACAATCATGAGTATTGTCTGAGTTCTGTGTGGCCATTGCAACAGATTATGGAACCCAGCAGAGAAGTAAAATGCCATGGAAAGGATGGTTAGTGTCAGAATAGGATAAAGAAAATTAGAGGATAGAGGCATGTCTGGCCTTGTATAATCAGAGGAGGTCAGGCAAGACCTCCATGCCATCTTTTGCAACGATCCTGTGACCAGAGTAACTAGATGGTGCTCAGCTACCACTGCTAACTGCTCTAAAAAGGATCACACTAAAAGGTTTGGATTGTGAGGGTTGGAAATGCAAAGGTAGATGTTTTGTAACAAAGAAGGGAGTGATTAATTCTCCAGGCTAGGAGTGGAGGTCTCTAGGACCATCAATGGAGAAGACCCGAGAGTGGGACCCTACCCAGAGAAACAGAACCAGAGATGCCTGAGATAGAGACAGAGATGACGACGTGGAGTGATGAAGCAGCTGGGGACTTTGGACCCAGAAAGGTAAAGGGACTGTGGGCTGAAAAATGGGGGTGGGGGAGGGGGAAGTATAGGGAGTGGGTTTCTAGGATATACCCTTTGGTTGGTTGATGATGCATGGAGGGGATTGGAACCATGGCAATGAGATGATATACGATGGAATGAATGTAAAACTAAGGTTCTCCCATGTAAACTATCATATAATTCACAATAAAACATTTTTTTTTAAAAAAAGGTTTGGAGTTGGAGGAAAATGTGTAACAAAATTCCAAATCATAAAAATGATCAGACTTACTGGTCAAATAAATACTGGTGGAACTTCCAAGACTATGGCCCTTAGTCACCTTCAGGTCTAGAAATGAACTCACTCCCGTGGCTCAATTTTCAGCCAAACAGTAGATATGTCTAAGGGAAACAATATTACTAGTGAGGTACACACACCTTAAAATGCACCCAAAGACAAAGTGTACAAAGGTTAGGGAAGAAGTAATGGAAGCTAAAAAACACAGGAGACAAATGGAATAAGTGGTATTACATTGTTGGAATTGCAATCAATTACTTAAAACAATATGTATATAAACTAGTGAATTGAAAACTGATCTGTTCTGTAAATCTTCACCCAATTCACAATGAAATTTAAAAAAATTAATAAATAATCTAAAAAGAAAAGATTTCCCATTTGGAATCCTGCCCCCACTAAATTGGCATAACCTTGAGTGGCATGTCCTCCTTGAATTTAATTGGCCCAGCAGATTCCATCACAAGTCTATGTTTTGATTAGATCTTCCTTTTGAAGGCACTAGAGAGCTCTGGTAGCGTAGTGGTTACGAATCGGGCTGCGAACCTTAAGGTCAGCGGTTCGAAACTACCAGCCGCTCCGCGGGAGAAAGATGAGGCTTTCTACTCCCGTAAAGATTTACACCCTCGGAAACCCTGTACAGGGTCGCTATGGGTCGGAACCGACTCGACGGCACTTAACAACAACAACAACAGAGACTAAGACACGTGAATTGTTGATAGAATTTGCCTGCAGCCATCCACTAATCACAGACATCCATCCTCTGAACACAGAGACATATTTAAATATGTTTTGCTTGGAATGAACCCATGCATACATGAACTAGAACCCTGGTAGCAATACTTGTTGATTTACCTTCATATATACAGGTAAGATTGGTTACAAAGTTGAGATTCATTTCTAATTGAATGCACCATTCATTACGTTACATAACCCAGTCTTTCTTGCAGCTACTGATCGAATGTAATTGAATTCTGGCCAGTGGGATAAGAATATAAACAATGAATTTTGTTTCCAAACCTAATCCATAAAAATGTGTCACATGGTTCATTTTCTTCACCTGCCAATGGGATGGTGACAATCTGGCCAAGAACTTGGAGAGCATCAGAGCCACCATATATATGGACAGACCCTGGATCTCTGAAGTAATAAGTAGAAGTACATGCAACACATCCACTACCAGCACCACCACTAAACTCTTGCATGAACAAATCAGCTTCTTTTGTATTGATGCCAGTGGGTATTTCTGTTAAAGCAGTTGTTGTTGCTGTTGTTGTTGTTGTTAAGTGCTGTCAAGTCAGTTCTGACTCACAGCAACCCTATACAGGGTTTCCAAGGAGTGGCTGGTGAGCTTAAACCACCAACTTTGCAGTTCAAATTGAACTTGTGGTCCAGTGCTTATTCTACAATGCCACACCAGTACTCCTTAAAGCAGTTTTTGTTGTTAAGTGCCATCGAGTCAGTTCTGATTCATAGCAACCCTGTATAGGGTTTGCAAGGAGCAGCTGGTGGGTTTGAACTGCTGACCTTGTGGTTCACAATCCGGTGCTAGGCCAAGCTCCTTCTCTTCTTATTCACTTCATCTGCATGTAGCCTTCTCTCTGTTATTCATGTGGCTACTAAATATCAACTCCACCAAGAGGCCTTTTCTGTTAACTCATCCAAAAGAACCTAGCCCCACCTTCCCTTCCCTTCTCTTACACTATTTTTCTTCAAAGTGTTTATCATCATCTAATGGTATGTTATGTTTTAAATTAATATTTGCTAATTGCCTATATCTCCCACTAGAATATAAGATTCATGAAGGCTGGGGAAGAAAGAGTCCCCACTAAATAGTTTACATCTTCTCTAGATGGATTGGTAAAAAGAGATGGGGATAAGAGTCTTATAATTCAACAGTGAGTAATAGTTATCATGACTAACTGCAACTGTCACAATTGTAAAGGTAGAAGTTTTGTAACAAAAATGGGGAAGTAGTTAATTTTACAGTCCAGAAATAAAGGATGCTAAGACCATCAAGGGAGAAGAGCACAAGCGGAATATGGGACCTTATCCAGAGAAGCAGTGTCACCAGAGATGGAGGCAGAGATGGGGACATGGAGAGATGGAGCAGCTGAGGACTCTAGGTTCATGGGAAGAGAGGGACTGAGAGCTGGTGGCCAGGAGGCAGGCTTGCAGAATGCCCTTTGGTGGTGTCAATTATTATAGATGTCTGAGTGTTTAAAAAAAAAAAAAAAAAAAGAGCTAAAGTGAATTGAGAGAAATACTGTTATCTGATGGCACATGGAGGGGATTACAATCATTGTAATGAAACAAGGTGTGTGATTTGTTGAATGTAAAACTGATGATGGTGGTGGTGGTTATGTGCCATGGAGTCGGTTCAGACTCTTAGTGACCTTGTGCAGGATTTCTGAGTCTGTAATTCTTTACAGGAGCAGAAAGCCTCATCTTTCTCCCGAGAAACAGCTGGTAGTTTTGAACAGCTGACCTTGTGGTTTGCAGCCCGATTCATAACCACTACACTACCAGAGCTCCTTAAAACTGATGCTATGCCCTGTAAACTTTCACTCAATTCACAAAAAAAAACTTAAAAAAAAAAGATTCATGATGGCAGTGTTGGCTCTTTCCTTTTACTCATTGTGTATCTAGTTCTAGACCAGTGCCTAGTAACTAGTAGGAGCTCTATTACTAGTTAAGTTAATTAACTAATTTTAGCTGTTCTTTAGCAGCCTGGTCCAGTCTCAGCTGCCACTTTTATCACAAATCCAATTTTCTCTCTGCGGCCTCATTTTCAGATGGATAGCAGCGCCTGTCTCATCACTCTCCATCAATTAAGGGTTCACTTCCCTTATCTTAACAGCTTCAAATGAGCCAGCACACCTCCTGAAAGGTGATATATTATCATGGCTTTAAAAGCTGAAAGAAGTGAAAAAAACAAAAGAGAACTCCAACAATGAGGCTCTAAGTTAGTCATGGAGTCTGACTAGGAGAGGCTAAAACCTGAGACTGACCGTCATGGAGGTGCTTCCCAAAGCTTACTTTCAAGCAGGACTTTCCAGGCTACCAGAATTTTCAGTCTTCCATTCTCTAGCCCATTGGTAGGTTTTTGGGCTTGGTGCCTTTGGAAAGACACTTTGTATGGTTAGGAGTCACACAGCCTTAGTTCAAAGCCAGAATTTAACACCATCAGGTTGTACCATCAAAGCAGGTCCATACTTATATAGCACTATTTACTGAGTACCTTCTATATGCAGAACAAGCTCAGTGCTAGTAAAACTGCCACAAAAGCAGAGACATATAGGATGCTACCTCAGGGAGCTTATATTCTTGCAAGGTCCAAGGTTCAAACTCACCAGCTCTTCCTTGGAAACCCTACCTATTCAGGGTCCCTATGAGATGGAACTAACTCAACTGCATTTAACAACAGTTAAATATTTGACCAAGTATAACAGGCTAATTTTACAGTTAATAATTTTATATGACCCATAAATGATGTTATAAATTTTGGCAGAAAAACGGTTCCCCACCCTTCTGTATAGGATTTCCAAGAAGCAGTGGGCGGGTTTGAACTGTCAACTTTGCAGTTAGCAGTCCAGTGCTTATCCTACAGCACCACACCATGACTCCAGATTAAGCACTGAAGCAAACAAGCAGGAATAGTGAAAGATACTTGCCAAATGAAGATCACCAAGAACCGATGAGAAGAAGCTGAAAAGTACAAAAGGCTTCTCCCAGAGCCAATAGTGAGAGCCTTCCCATAGTTCCAGCACCCTAAATTCGAACTTGGTGTCACCTAAACTGTAAGAAAATAAATACATGCTTGAAAAAAAACACCCACTTGTTTGTTTGTTTTTTGTTTTTAAAGCAACACTAGATAATTTAGACAAATGGAGAAGAATCCCATGACTCTGAATTGTCCTGTGTGAAATTCCTTCTTTATTTGTCTTCCCCTAATTAGAAATCCTCACGGCTACCCTAGGGATAACAAAGAGCAAATCAGCTACTGCCAATTGTGTATATGCCTGATGTACTAGTAATTTTGTACACATTATCCCTAATCTTTATATAACTCATGGTGTAGGTGTTATATTAAAAAAATTACATTAAAAAGTTATATAAAAAATATATATGTAATTTTTTTTTCTATTTTTACAAACCTCATCTCTCCTCTCCACACCAAATTCTACAAATCAAGTGTATTTTCCTCATTGTATTCTTAGATAAGAAAATATTGTTGTTGTTAAGTGCCATCAAATTGGTTCCAATTCATAGCCTGGCTTCCTTGGAAGTCTGAGTGTCAGCCAAAGGAAGAAACCATTAAACGTATAAAGAAATAGCATCATGAGTGAAGTTCAAGTTCAAATTCTACCTTATGATTGCACTTAAATGATTAAAAATTATTTATAAAGATAGCAATACCTACTATAAACTTATTTGCTCATTCAACAAATGTTTTTTAAGTCCCTATTATGTAACAAAGTATTGGTAGAGTAATGAGTTATGAGTTGGACTGCAAGGTCAGCAGTTTAAATCCACCAGGCTTTCCGCTTCATAAAGATTTAGTCTCAGAAACCCTATACAGGGTTGCTATGAGTAGGAACCAACTTGATTATGTGACCAAGCATCATTATGTGACAAAGGACTTGATGGCATAGCAGGTTAAGCCTTGGGCAAGGTCATCAATTGGAATCCACCAGCCAGTCCACAGGAGAAAGATGAAGCTGTCTCCTCCCGTAAAGGTCTTGGAAACTCTTAAGAACAGTTCTACTCCTTGCAATAGGGTCAGTATGAGTTGGAATGCAGTCAATAACAGTATGTGGGTGTGATGTGGTATCATGTAACAAGATCTGTTTTAGTCACAGTTGAGCCAAATCCTAAAGTGCTAGAAAGAGGCATGGGAGTACTGGAGTAGGGGTGGAGGGTGTTGCAATTTTAAATAGGGTGCTCAGGAAAGGCTCACTCAGAGGTAGATGAGCAAAGGGGTCCTGTGGCTCTCTGAGACGAAGAGCATTTCAGGCTCAATGAACAGCGAAGTACACATCCTGTTAAAAGAATCTCCGTAGTGGTTTCCCAACCTAGTTGCACTTTCACCAGCAATGAGTTATGTATTGGTTGTCAGACTTTACTGAACACATCCCTGGTCTCTTCTTCCTTGATTGGCTCATGTGAAGGGGTGTCCAGGAATCTGCATATAGGAACAAAATCAAACTAGTTGATTCTGACTCATGGAGACACTGTCAGAGTGGAATTTCATAGAGATTTTAAGCAATGACATTTCAGTGACTGTAATCTTTCAGAAGTACATTGTTAGACCTGTGTTTCAAATGCCTTGAGGTGGATTTGAACCATCAGGCTTTCAGTTAATAGTCCAATGCTTAACTAATTGTGTCACTCAGACACCAAATAAGAATTCAGATGATTCTAAGGCAAGTGGTACAGGAACTGTGCATTGGGAAACATTTTTTATCACAATAGAAATCAGGATCACGTTTGCCAGAGGGAGCCATTTGGCATACAGGCACAAAAAAGTTAAAAGGCAATACAGATGTTCAAAGAAGAGCTTGTCAAAAGTTGACATGAATTTAAAAAACCAAGAACCATTAGAGTGTGCCAGGAATTTTAGTGGCTTTCTGACTTCCAATCTACCCAGTTTATTTAAAACAACAACATTGCTCATTTCTACAAACAGGAAGTGCTGAATGAATTCATAAAATTTCCAACATTTTCAGAAAAAATAATATTCAGTCTTTTCAGAGTTTCCATTTTCCAAGTGACTTCAAAGCACTTTTAATGTGGAGGGCAACAACTTGATTTTTTTTTTTTTTTTAAATAGTGCACAGCTAATTACCAAACTTACCCATACTGCAAGCATTTAATGCCTACATAAAACATTGCACCATAATGAAGATAATTGAAAGTATGACTTTCATCAATATTTAATTAGCATTTGGTGCTAGCTCATTATTTTGGTACAATTAATTTGACATCTTGCTATATGTCTTGAACAGATTTCAATCCAGAGGGCTGTTTTATTGGCAAGACATGTGTAACATCACACATGCCCCTGCCCAGAGGAAACAATATGAAGAATGGGGGAGATGATTGACAATTTAATCTAGTTCTGAATCGCAAAGGCTAATATATTAAATCCAAATAAGCACGTTTATTTAGCAAGGCAAATCCAGTACTAATGAAAAGCCTAGCCTTGCTCAAAAGGGTGAGGAATAGAGAGCTTCACTGTTTTAGCACAGCTTTGTGGGGGGTCAGTTATTTCCCTGTTAACAGGAAATAGTCAGAATAAGAGGAACATTGTCTCTCACTTGCTCTCAAGTTTAACAGCTCATACACCTGTGTTGTTGTTTTTAAGTGCCATCAAGTCAGTTACAAGCCATGTTGTTGTTGTTGTTGTTGTTAGGTGCCTTTGAGTTGGTACCAACTCATAGCAACTCTGTGCACAACAGAACGAAACACTGCCTGATCCTGGGCCAACCTCACTATTGTTGCCACGCTTGAGTCCATCAATGCTGCCACCTGGCCAATCCATCTCGTTAGGGGTCTTCCTCTTTTTCTCTGGCCCTCCACCCTACCAAACATGATATCCTTCTCTAGTGACTGGTCCCTCCTCACAATATGTCCAAAATATGAGAGATGAAGTTTGGCCATGCTGGCCTCCAAGGAGCACTCTGGCTGCACTTCTTCCAAAACAGATCTTATTGGTTCTTTTGGCAACCCATGGCACTTTCAATATTCTCCTCCAACACCACAATTCAAATGCGTCAATTCTTCTAGGGTCTTCCTTAGTCACTGTCCAGCTTTCACATGCATATTGTTGTTGTTGTTGTTAAGTGCCATCGAGTCGGTTCCGACCCATAGCGACCCTGTACAGGGTTTCCGAGGGTGTAAATCTTTACGGGAGTAGAAAGCCTCATCTTTCTCCCGCGGAGCGGCTGGTAGTTTCAAACCGCTGACCTTAAGGTTCGCAGCCCAATTCGTAACCACTACGCTACCAGAGCCAAGGCTTGGGTCAGGTGAACCTCAGTCCTCAAGCTGACATCTTTGTTCTTCAACACTTTAAAAAGGTCTTGTGCAGCAGATTTGCCTAATGCAATACATCATTTTGTTTCTTGACTGCTGTTTCCTCTCTCTCTCTCTATATATATATATAGATATATTGTTGTTGTTGTTGTTGTCAAGTCGATTCCGACCCATAGTGACCCTGTATAGGGTTTCCAAAGAGCAGCTGGTGAGCTTGAACCGCCGACCTTGCAGTGCAAACGGCTTTGCAATCTGGTGCATTAACCCACAATGCCACACCAGGACTCCTATATATATGTGTGTGTGTGTGTGTGTGTGTGTATTTTGTTGTTGTTGTTAAGTATCGTGGAGTCAATTCCGACTCATAGTGACCCTGCCCAGGGGTGCAAATCTTTACGGGAACAGAAAGCCTCATCTTTCTCCTTCGGAACAGCTGGTAGTTTTGAACTGCCAACCTTGAGGTTAGCAGACTGATTTGTAACCACTATGCTACCAGAGCTCCTGATATATATATATATCATTGTTGTTAGGTGCTGTTGAGTCAGTTCCAACTGATAGCAACCCTACAACAGAACAAAACACTCCAGGTCCTGTGCCATCCTCACAATTGTTGTTACACTTGATCCCATGGCTACTGCCACTGTACACTGACCCTCCAGTTTCCCAAGCATGATGTACCTATCCAGGGACTGGTTTCTCCTGGTAATGTGTCTGAAGTATGAGTGATAAAGTCTTATCATCCTAGCTTCTAAGGTGCACTCTGACTCTACTTCTTTCAACACAGACTTGTTTGTTCTTCTGAAAGTCCATGGCACTTTCAATATTCTCATTCAACCCCACAACTCAAAAACATCAACTCTTCTATAATCTTCCTGATTCATTGTCCAACTTTCGCATGCATATGAGGCTACTGAAAATACCATGGCTCAGGTCAGACTCACCTTAGTCCTTCAAATGACTTCTTTGCTCTTGAATACTTTAAAGAGGTCTTATAAAACAGATTTGCCTAACGCAATACATTATTTGATCACTAGGCTGTTGCTTGCATGAGTGCTAATTGTGCATCCAAGAAAAATGAAGTCTTTGACAACTTCAATCTTTTCTCCATTTTTCATGATATTATTTAGTGGCCCAGTGGTGAGGATTTATATTTACTTTACATTGAGGTGCAACCCATACTGAGTGCTGTGGTCTTTGATCTTCATTGGTATATATTTAAGTCTCTGTGCTTCCAGATGATGACAGACTAGGGAGAAGGAATGGTGGACTACTTCTGAATGTTTAGCCACTGAAAACTTTATGAAAAACAGAGAAACATTGTCAGATGCACACACATACACACACACATATATATTGGTTGTTGTTAACCACTGCTGAGTCAGTTCCTACCCACAGCAAGAGTGCATATGGTCTCTGAGGAGCAGCTTGTGGGCTTGAACTGCCAATCCTGCAGCTCACAGTCCAGTGTTTATCCTACAGCACCACACCAAGACTCATATGACTGCAAACCAGAAGGTCAGCAGTTCAAACCCACCAACCACTTCTCAGAAATCCTGTACAGGGTTGCAATGAGTCAGAACAGACTTGACAGCACTTAGCAACAACAATAGATATGTATTCATATATAGATATCTATAAAGTGTGTCAAAAAGTATCTGTATTCCAGTTATATTAAAATGCCTGTCCACGTCCACAGCTGATGACAACATTGAGTGTGCATGTGAAATGATTCTGTCAAATAGACGAATGACAATGGATTATGTGACAAATCATTTGCAAATCAGCCATGGCTCTGCCTATGAAATTATCCACAACAGACTTGGGTTTCAAAAAGTTTGGTGAGATGAGTACCGGAACAACTCACAGAAGAGTATAGACAGAAGCATTTGGATATCTGCTAACAAAATATGACCTATATTTGAAGGAAGTTAAAAGTTTCTTTAAAAAAAAATTGTTACTGATGATGAGACATGGATTCATCACTACAAGCCAGAGACTAAACGACAGAGTATGGAATAGAAACATCCTCAATCACTGACCAAGAAAAAGTTCAAAAGTCAACCATCAACTGGAAAATTGATGCTTACAGTTTTCTAGAACTCTCAAGGGCCAGTATTGGAACACTATCAGGAAAAAGGTTCAACAATCATCAGTGCTCATTACAGTGAGATGCTCATTGAAGAGATGAAGCGTAAACATTGGATTAAATGAAGAGGACTGCTATCCAAGTGCACTGTGATACTGCATGACAATGCATGCCTGAATAACTCTGCTCACACAGTTGATACTGCAAAAACTTCTTTTTGAGGTGTTAAAACATCCACCCTATAGTCCTGGTCTTGTTCCATAGGACTTCCACCTATTTGGTCTCCTGATAGCAGCCCTTCGAGAATGAGGATTCACCTCTGATGAAGAAGTGAAGACGGTGCATTCATGGCTCAGCCTAAAACATTTTTAAATAAAGGAATACTAAAGCTTGTTGTCAGATGGACAAGTATATTGAAAAGTAATGAGGTTATGTCAAAAAAAGTATGTATTTATATTTTCTAAAAGTTGATTAAAATAAATTCTGCAGCCAGAGTGTGGATAATTCTTTATTTCATGTGTATATATACATATACATAGCGTTCTGCTGAAGCATTGCAGGATAAGTCATGAACTGCTAATTGCAGTGCAATTGTGGGTCATAATCCACTCGACAGCACTTAACAATTACAATAACATATGTCATAGTGACCCTATGTAGGGTCCCCAAGGAGTGGCTGATGAGTTTGAAGTGGCAACCTTGCAGTTCAAACTGATCTTTTGGTCCAGTGCATTAGCCTGCAGCACCACATCAGGATTTCATATATATCATAGTTAAAAAAAAAAAAAGTATTGTTACTAGGGTTCCAGTTCAATACATACGTGGGATTATTCCAAACAAAACATGTTTCAGCATGTCTCTGCAATCAGTGGATGGCTGTAGATAAATTGTCTCAGTAATACAGCTGTATTTTTTAAAAAAAATAGAAGATCCAATCAAAACAGTTACTTCTGAGGGGGATTTTTATCAGTCCATTAAATTCAAGGCAGAGAGGTCAGCTCAGAAGATTACGGTGAGTGTTTGTGGGGGATCACAAAGGGGCAGTCATAATAGATTTTCTTGAAGAACATAGGACAATCACAAGGACTTATTAGGAGAAGATTTTAAAAATTGAAAACTACATTGATGAGGAAAAGACCAGGAAAGTTGCTTTGAGGAAATTTTTTCCAACACAACTAGTCATTGTTCAAGGGTAGAAAGGCTTGTCCTACAATAATTTTGTTAGAAAGCCTTACTTCATCAACCCTACAACCCTGATCTTCCCCCTTCAGACCTCTTTGTCTCAAAACTCAAAGCACATTTCAAAGGAACATGATTTGAGTTCCTCAAGAATACCAACATTTGCACTTTGCTATGGTGCAAATTGAATAGTGCAGAATTCTTTGGGGATGAACTAGAGAAATAGAAACATTACCTTCAGAAGTATATACAATTAGATCTAGCGTATGCTGGGAAATAATGGCTTCACACTGTTTATATTTTTGTTTAATCAACGTTTCTGTGATTTTGTAGCAATATTTTTTTACTTGCTCTAATATAACTCAGTTTATATAAAATAAGGCCCTTCCAACCAGTGAACCTAAACTATCTATAATGAAAGGACAGTTTTTTGTTTTATTTTATATTTTTCTCTAATTTCCAATAGTTGGGAATTGATATTTCCTTAAAATAATAATAAAAATTAATCACATAAGGAAAATAAAGTTATACAAAATAAAAACCCAATTTTTCATTATTAGATCAATAGACATAAAATTATTCATTAAAATTGTTCTAACAGTTTCTAAACTTTTATTCTATGTTTTGCATGTCCTTGTCGGCAGTGACGGGTTGAAGGACTAGATATAGAATCTAAGAAGGACCAATCAAAGTCCATCTATAGAAAAACTATAGAAAGAATCAACAGGACAAAGATGAAGACGTGCTGGAATGCAAGTCTCTCCCTTAATCTTCACAGTGATCTGGAAGAACCAACTAAGTCTTCCAAAAATCAGACTTATGATATATGGCTTGAAATAGTTTGCATGGCCAGGAAAAAAGTGAGATGAGTGCAACACTCACTTGAGCACAATATTTAAGGTTGTATTAAAAAAAATCAGAAATAAAGATAAATAGCACCAAGAGTGAAGCATTCAGCTGATATGAAGTAAGAAGAGATGACCAAACTGCAGATAGTACCCATTTGACCTAGCCTCTATGGCTTGCTAATCAGAACTCGGCTATAGGAAGATAAAAAAAAAAAAAAAATTTTTTTTGATAAAGGAAACAAGTGTAAATTGCTACTATTTGATTAATTGACCTATATTTATGGATGTAGTAGCTCAAAATACCAACTGAGCAAAAGTCTTCATATCAGGTATCAATCCTATCCCCTCTGTATACAGGATTGAAAGGGACAGGCAACTTAGATATTGGCTACCGAACATGAGGGGGCAATAAAGGCATGAAGTGACTGGCTTACAGGTTTTCAAGAATGAACTTAGTTTCATAGTGTACCGGGGAAGGTACAGTCCCCACTAAATAGTTTGTATCTTGTCTAGACTGGTCTGGTGAAAAGAGATGGGGATAAGATTCTTATGATTAAATAGTGAGTCATTGTTACCATGACTAATTGTGACTATTACAACTGTAATGGTAGAAGTTTTATAACAAAAATGGGGGAGTAGGTGATCTTAAAGTCAAGGAACAGAAGACCCTAGGACCATCAAGGGAGAAGAGCATGGGAGTGGAATGTGGGACCCTATCCAGAGGCAGGGACAACAGAGATGAAGGCAGAAATGAGGACATGGAGAAAGAGAGCAGCTGAAGACTCTAGACTCATGGAAGAGAAAGACTGAGTGCTGATAGACCAAGGCAGGCTTGCAGAATGTGCCCTTTGATTGTTTAAAGTATTGTATATTCCTGAGTGCTTTTGTGTATATTCCTCCAAAAAACAACAACAATAGGGGGGAAAAAAACAAACAAAAAAAATCCACAGGGAATAGAAGTAAATACTGTTGAAGAGTCAAGAACAGAACAAAACTATAAGAACAAACTCAGAGAATCTGGGAGGTGGGTCTATAATCAAAACAATTACAATGTAAAAGAAGGTCAACATGTAGGAACAGAGATATAGATGGTGAGAAGGTCAGGTAGATTACAGTATAAAATAGACTGCAGTAAATGGAGGGAAACGTTAATGGAATATAAGGTAACCTCAAAGAAAATTAACACTTCACAGCATACCACGAAAATCCAAGAAATACATGGAAACGTTAAAACTATGAGAAAACTCACAAGAAAGAAGACAAAAAGCATGAAGTCAGCAAAGGAAGACACACAGAATAAAGAAAGCAACAACACCATAAAATATATATATATATATACTGGCAGGCACTGTAGTGGTTACGAATCAGGCTGCAAACCACAAGGTCAGCAGTTCGAAACTACCAGCCACTCTGTGGGATAAAGATGAGGCTTTCTGATCCCATAAAAATTTACAGCCTTGGAAACCCTGTACAGGGTCGCTATGGGTCAGAACCGACTCGACGGCACTTAACAACAACAACATCGAGAATTACACTGAATGTAAACAGATTAAATTCACCAGTTAAGAGACAGAGGGTGGCAGAATGGATAAGAAAACAAGATCCTTCAATAAGCTGTCTGCAAGAGACACATCTTACACACAGAGACAAAAACAAATTAAAAGTCAAAGGATGGAAAAAATATATACCGAGCTAATTGCAATAAAAAATGAACAGGAGTGGCAGTACTATTCTCTGATAAAATAAACTTTAAGGCAAAAACAGCATAATAGATAAAGATGGATATTATCTCATGGATAAAGGGACAATTGAACAACATGACACAACTATAATAAATATCTATGCTCCCAATGAAAGAGCTCCAAAATATATAAAAGAAACTCTAATAGATTTGAAGAAAGAAATAGATGAATCTACAATAATTGTGGGCAATTTTAATACACCGCTTTCAAAATTGGATAGAACAAATGGAAATTAACTTGACAAAGAAACAGAAGAATTAAACAACACAATCAGCCAACTGGACCTCATAGATATGTACAGAACATTCAACCCAATAACAGCAAAATACACATTCTTTTCCAGTGCACATGGAACATTCTCCAGAATAGGTCATGTGTTAGGCCAAAAAACAAACCTCCATAAATTTACAAAAATCAAAATACTACAAAGCATCTTCTCGACCACAATGCTAATTAGAATTAGAATTCAACAATAGGAAGACCAAGGAAATAAAATCAAATACATGGAAACTGAAAAACACCCTGCTGAAAAGTAACTGAGTAGTAGAAGAAATTAAACGTGAACTCACAAAATTCCTAGAAACAAATGAGAATGAAAAAACAACATACTAAACTCTTTGGGACATGGTGAAAGCAGTGCTGAGAGGACAATTTATTGCAATAAGTGCACACATCCAAAAAGAGAAAGAACCAAAATCAACACAATAACACAGCATCTACAATAATTTGTTGTACTACAACAAATAGAAGAGTTGGATACATTTTTAGAAAAACATGACCTAATCATATGCATCAAAAGACATCACCAGAAGAGTAAAAAGGGAACCCACAGAATGGGAAAAAATCTTTTGCAATGACACATCAGACAAGGGACTTATTTTTAAAATATATAGGAAACTACAATACCTCTACAAGAAAAAGACAAATAACCCAATTAAAAAATGGGTGCAGGACATGAACAGATACTTCACTAAGGAGGAGATCCAGGCAGCCAACACACATATGAAGAAATGTTCATGATCACTAGCCATTAAATATATGCAAATTAAAACAACAATGAGATATCATCTCACACCAGCAACAACAGCAAAGATCAAAAAAGTAGAAGACAATAAATGCTGGCGGGGATGTGGAGAGACTGGGACGCTCCTGCATTGCTGGTGGGACTGCAAAAGGGTCCAACCTCTCTGGAAAGCAATATAGCGCTTCCTCAGAAGGTTGGAAATAGAAATACCTATGATCCAGCAATTCCTTTACTTGGTATTTACCCACAAGAAATACAAGCCATAACACGAGTAGATATAAGCACACAAATGTTCATAGTGGCACTATATACAATAGCAAAAAGATGGAGACAGCCTAAGTGCCCATCAGCTGAAGAATGGATAAACAAACTGTGGTGCATGCACACAATGGAATATTATGCTACCTTGAAGAATAACAAGGAAGCTTCAAGTCACCGCATAACATGGATGAACCTTGGGGACATGATGCTGAGTGAAATTAGTCAGTCACAAAAGGAGAAATACTGCATAGGACCACTATTGTAAAAGACTAAGAAAAAGAACCCATACTAAAGGGTGGGGAGATGGTTACCGGGATGTGGGGGTGGAGTAAGGGGAGGGAGGGGAAGGTGGAACTCAGGGTAGGGAATAGACACAAGATAGTTTGGATGCTAGGGAGGGAGACAATACACCAGAAGTGGGAGGGGAATGGAAGAACAAGGCAAATGGGAAAACAATTAGGCAGGTTTGCATGGGCTAAGTCAGACAGAGGTAAATAACGATGTATGCACAACCTTGGAACAACAGAGTTCTGGGATACAGAGATCAAGCCATGGTTGGAATGTGCAAAAGGGGGGAATAATATTAAGATGCTTGGCTGTCTTTTGAATCTTGACTTTCCTGGCATACCATTATAAAATAGACACTTGAGGGGGAGAGAAAAGAATAACCAGAAATATCACCATAATAAGCTTGTTAGTCCATCTTCTGCCTATAACTGATTGGAATACTTAAAATGGGGCTACAACGTCCCCAGTGAAGAAGGCTTCCTGTGGAGCCTGTGCATTATATAAGACCATAGGTGGAATCCTGAACCTCACCCAGAATCTTCTGAGGTGGGAAATTTCCACTTGAAGGGACAAGCAGACCAGCTGGAGCAGCTGAAGAACAGAAGATACTTCTTGAAAGAAAAACCAACAGGAAAAATCCAAAACAATAATGGCAGTCTGACAGATTACTACAAGAACAGCAAGTTGCTTGCCCTGGAGACATCAAGGCAAGTGGTTGGTTCCTCTCAGGGCAAAACCCCTTCTAAGACTAAAACTCAATGGGAATACAGAAATAGACATGCACTCTGATTGGTGACCATGTTCGTCACCGATAAGGGGCTGTTGTTGTTGTTACATGCCGTTGAGTCGGTTCCGACCCATAGCGACCCTGTACAGGGTTTCCGAGGGTATAAATCCTTACGGGAGTAGAAAGCCTCATCTTTCTCCCGCGGAGCAGCTGGTAGTTTCGAACCGCTGACCTTTAGGTTCGCAGCCCGATTCATAACCAGCAGTGAGGGGAAAACAGCAATGAAGCTGCAAGCTAAGCCCTACAAGGCTCCAGGAATTGAAGGAGTACCATTGAACTGTTTCAACAAATGGATGCAGCCTTAGAGGTGCATATTAATAGGTTTTAATACCTATTCCAAAGGAAGGTGATCTAACACAATGTAGAAACTATTGAACAATATCATTAATGTCAGATACAGTTATTATTTGTTGTTGTTGTTGTTATGTGCCTTGGAGGTGGTTGCAACTCATAGCGACCCTCTATTTGGATGAACATAATTTAAAAATGGTTTCACGGCAGGACAATAACCAGAAATTCATGTTGGATGCAGAAGAGGACATAGAAAAAGGGATATCATTGCTGACATCACATGGATCTTGACTGAAGGCAGAGAATACCAGAAAACTCTTTACATGTGTTTTATTGACTATGCCAAGGCATTCAATTTTGTAGATCATAACAAATTATGGATAACATAGGAAAGCATGGGAATTCCAGGATATCTAATTATGCTCATGCATAACCAGTATATGAGCCCTGACTCAGTCATTCGAACAGAACAAAGGGATACTGCATGCTTTAAAATCAGGAAAGGTGTGCATCGGATTTGTATCCTTTCACTATACTTAATCAAGCTGTATAGTGAGCAATAATCCAAGAAGTTGGACAATATAAAGAAGAATGTGGCATCAAAATAAGAGGAAGATTCTTTAACAACCTAACAAAATGCAAATGATATAAACTTGCTTGTTGAAAGTGAAGATGACTTGAAGCACCTATTGATGATGATTAAACACAACAGTCTTCAGTATGGATTACATCTCAACATAAAGAAAACAAAAATCCTCACAACTGAGCCAATAAGCAACATCACAATAAACAGATAAAAGTTTGAAGTTGTCAAGGATTTCATTTTATTTGATTCACAATTAATATCCATGGAGGCTGTAGTCAAGAAACTAAATGACATGTTGCATTAGACAACTTTGTAACAAAAGATCTATTTAAAGTGTTTAAAAGCTAAGTTGTCAGTTTGAAAACTAAGGTGTGCCTGACCTAAGCCATGGTATTCTCAATCACCTCATATGCATGTGAAAACTGCACAATGAATAAGAAACAGCAAAGAGCTTTGATGCCTTTGAATTACAGTGTTGGTGAAGAATATTTTATATATCATGAGTTCTCAGAAGAATGAATAAATCTAACTTGGAGGAAAGTACAGTCAAAATACTGCTTAGAAGTGAGGATGATGAGACTTCATTTCATGTACTTGGCACATGTTATCTGGAGGGATTCTGAAGAAAGATATCGTTTGTGGTAAACTAGAGGCTCAGTGAAAAAGAGAAAATAAATTAGTAAGTGTCAGCCCATTGTTGTAGCCAGTTTGTCAATCCATCTCATTCTCAGTGAAATGGACTGACAAAGTGGCTACAACAATGGGCTGAAACGTAATAATTTACTGTGAGAATGGGGAAGGACCAGGCAGTGTTTCATTCTGTTGTACATATTTCGTTCTGTTGTACATGGGGTCATTATAAATTGGGACATACTCATGTGCATCTAAGAGAAACAAAACTATGCAAGAATGGTTCAGCATTACAAAAACAATCAACATAATCCACCACATAAATAAATCAAAGGAAAATTATGACACAATCCTATCAATTGATGCATAAAAGACATTTAACAAAATTTAACACCCATTCTTTATCACCATTCCTATTTAATATTGTATTGAAAATTCTAGCAAAAGCAATAAAGCAAGAAAGGAAAATAGACAGCTAAATTGACAAAGAAGTGATATGATTCTACATATACAAAATCCTAGAGATTTAGTAAGAAAATCACTGGAACTAATAAAAGTAATCAATAATGTGACAGAGTACAAGATCAATATACAAAAATCAGTCAAATTGCTTTAAATTAACAATGAGACCTGTTAACAGAAAATCAGGAAAATAATACCATTTACTATAATCACTCAAAAGATAAAGTACTTAGGAATAAATTTAACCAGAGAAAAGAAGTCAAAAGAAACACACATATGAAGATTATACCATGCTAATGGATAGAAACCTTAATGTTGTGAAATTAATCAGTGCTACCAAAGATATCAACAGATTTAATGCAGTGCCAATCTAGTTCCTATCATCATTCTTTAAAGAGATGGAAAAACAAACCACCAAATTTATATGGAAAGGAGTAGACCCTTGCAAAGTAAAGCATTTCTAAAGAAAAAAACAAACAAGGAGACCTCACACTCCCTTTCTCAAGACCTCAGTACAGCCAGAGTCATCAAAATAGCTTACTGTACAATGTCAGATGCAGCAAACAATGGAACAGAATTGAGACACTGAAGTATGTCCCTCCACTGATGGGCAGCTCATCTTTGAGAAAGTGTTGTTGTTAAGTGCCATTGAGTAAGTTCCAACTCATAGCAACCCTGTATAGGATTTCCAAGGAGCAGCTGATGGGTTTGAACTGCCAACCCTGTGGTTCAAAATCCAGTGTTTATCCTATATCAGCACACTAGGAGTCCTGACAAAGTGTTGAAACCCATTAAATGAGGAAGAGGTCGTTTCATCAACAAATGATACTGTCAAAACTGGAAATCTATTTGCAAAAAATAAAATAGGATCCATTTTTTCACCATATACAAAAACTAACTCAAGATGGACTAAAGACTTGAATGTAAAACCTGAAATTATAAAGGTTATCAAATAAACTTAGTAATAAACTTAGGAGCCCTAATACATGGCCTAAATATATTGTCAAACATGACTAAAAACTCACAAACAGCAGAAAACAAACTAGATGACTAGTTAGTCCTAGACAACTGGGACCTCCTAAAAATCAAACACTTATATGTAAAAGACTTCACCAGAAGAGTAAAAAGAATCTACAGTTTGGGAATTTTTTTTTTGCTACCACACATCAAAGGGCTAATCCCTAAAATCTACAGAAAACTTTAACATCTCAACAACAAAAACACAAAGAATCCAACTTCAAAATGGGCAGAGGATATGAACAAAAACAGGTCTCCAAAGAAGACTTTCAGGCAGCTGACAAACATGAAGAAATATTCATGACCATTAACCACTAGAGAAATGTAAATCAAAACAACAAAGAGATATCATGTCACCCAAGCATTAACAGTACAGTTCAGAAAACAGAAAACAACTAATATTGGCGAGGGGGTAGAGAGACTGAAACCCTCATACACTGTTCGTGGGATTGTAAAGTTATGCAACCACTGTGGAAAACACGGTGTTTCCTTAAATAGTTGGAAATAAAAATATCATATAATCCAGGAATCCCACTTTTTAAGTATATATCCTAAATAACTAACACCAATGATACAAACAGATCTATGTACACCCATGTTCACAGAATTATTCACAATAACAAAAAGATGGAATTAATCTAAGTGCCCAGCAGCAAATAGATGGATAAACAACTATGGCACATACATTCAATGGAACACTATGTAATGTTAAAGAATAATGATGAATCTTCGAAGCAGCTCCATATATGGTTGAACTTAGAAGACACTATACTGAGTGAAATTAGCAGCTTAAAAGAGGACAAATACTGTATGAGAACACTACTGTAAAAAGTCAAGAAAAAGGTGCACACAGAGAAAAACACATTCTTTGAAAGTTACTATGGATAGGAGGGTAAATCACTCACTAGCATATTGTTGTTGTTGTTAAGTGCTGTCGAGTAGGTTCCAACTCGTGTTGTTGTTGTTGTTAAGTGCCGTCAAGTAGATACTGACCCATAGCGACCCTGTATAGGGTTTCCAAGGAGCAGCTGGTGAGCTTGAATCATCGACCTTGCAATTCAAACAACTTTGCAGTCTGGTGCATTAGCTCACAGTGCCACCCTAGGGCTCCCCTTTATACGGTTTCCAAGGAGCAGATAGTGAATTTGAACTGCCTGCCTGGCAGTTCAAACCAATATTGCAGCTGAGTGTTTATCCTACAGCCCCACACCAGGACTAGCAGATAGCCGTGCATTAACTTGGGGAAGGGAAAACAATATGCATAAGGGAGAGATCCCACAGAGTGATCAAGGCAAAGGAAGACACTGGGAGGAACACAAAGTTAAAGATCACAAATGTAAATGCTATTACATGCACAATCCTGCAATAACAGTAATAACAATAGTTCAAATAATATAATAATCTAAGAATGGATACAAAAATAGAACAAAAGCTCAAAAGGTGTGGGAAAGTGAATGAGACTCCTGTCATGAATATAAATAGGTTTGACAAAGGATATTCTACTGGTATATTTATATGTGCTGCAAATATATCTAAAGAATATAGTAGAGCATACATGAGGTAAACATAAAAATTTCTTTGCCATAAACAAACACTTTGAAGGAGTAAGTCACTGGGCTTGGGATCTCAGGACCATAGTCTTGAAAAACACAAAGGTTAATTCATGTAACATAGTTCATAAATCAAGAGTCTACATTTTACGTTGGTGGTAGCTACCAAGGTCTTAAAAGGTTATGAGCGACCATCTAAGATGCAAATATTGCATCACTCCCTCCCCCCCCCCACCAGAGTGAAGAAGAAACAGAGAAATTAAAGACATAAGTTAGGACATTTTGTTAACTCCAAGTAAGTGAACATATACTGTGATCTGGTGGGAGGAGGAGAAGATTCATTCGAGTGTGTGGTTTTAGGCCTCTGTATTTCTAACCTAATATTTCGAAAGGCATTGTGATTCCTGTCCATTAGACTGCAAGGTTTATGTAGGCAATCTTAGAAACAATGTCAACAAGACCGAATTGGCACAGGCTTTTGGATATTATGATCCACTCAAAATGGTGTGGTTTGCTAGAAATCCTCCTGACTTTGCTTTTGTTGAACGTGAAGATCCTGGCATTGCTGATGCTGTTCTAGAGCTAGATGAACACTGTGTGGCTGCTGTGTAAGAGTCAAATGGTGAAAAAATAAGTCCGAATCATGGTCCACCTTCCTCTTGGGATAATTATC
The DNA here is from genome assembly GCF_000296735.1 of Chrysochloris asiatica. Classification (NCBI taxonomy): domain Eukaryota; kingdom Metazoa; phylum Chordata; class Mammalia; order Afrosoricida; family Chrysochloridae; genus Chrysochloris; species Chrysochloris asiatica. The sequence goes on from NW_006408530.1 coordinate 27,149,680, forward strand.
ATAGAAGTCCTGCACCTCGCCACAGATCTCCAAGAAGGAGAAGGTTCTCTGGCAGCTGAAGCAGGTCCCTTTCTAGAGACAAGAAATGAGAGATCACTGTCTCAGGAGAGAAATCACAAGCCATCTCGATCTTCTGCTGGGTCTCGTAGCCTATCTAGGTCAAATGGAAGGAAATGGAAGACTGTTTGCAAGAAGACTAGCGGCATACAAAAATAAAAACAAAAAACTTGATATGACAAGAGTATGTACACAAAATTCAAGTTTTGTTTGAGACTTCGTAAGCATGGTACATTTTTAAGATGTTTAACTTTTCAAATTTGTTTATTGTCTCTTGTAATAGTGACACGTTGTTTTTGTTAAGTGCCATCGAGTCACTTCCAACTCAGAGCAACCTGGATAAGGTTTCCAAGGAGCTCTTAGTGAGCTTGAATTTCTGACCTTGTGATTCAAACTGACCTTGCAGTCCAGTGCATTAACCCAGAGTGCCACACCAGGACTCCACCAGTGACACATATGAAGATGCAATCCTCTATGGTTTGAAATGGCTTATATAAGGCATATAATAACAAGAATTTATTACTTTACAATGTCCCCTTAAGCAAAATTGAATTTGCTTTGACCTTTTAGTCTTGCATAGACTGATAATAACCCTCTAAATCTTGCCCCCCACCACCACAAAACAGACATAAGGTAAAACAGTCCAAAGGGCTAATAATGAACCTTATGAACCCCAGTCTTCAAGACCCTGAGACCAGAAAAACTAAATGGTACCCAGTTGGTACTGTTGGTCACTCTGATAGGGACCACAATAGGAATTTCTGGACAGAATGAGACAAAAATGTGGATCTAAACTTAAAATCATAAAAAAAAAAAAAAAAGCCCTAGGCTTAGTTGTGTGGTTGAGATTAATGGAATCTCTAAGTCTATGGCCATTAAGTCCTGTAACTGAACTCACGCCCATGACTCAACTTTCAGCCAAAAAATATTCAGGCTGATAGGGTGAAAAATAGCACCAAGGAGATATACAGTCATTAGAACAATCAACCATGGCAGCATTCACCAAGGGACAAAGCTCAGAAGGCAGGAGGGATAAGAAAAGACAAAGGGAAATGGTAAACAGAAAGGAAATGGAAAGAGTGTGGTAATATTGTATAGGTTACAATTAATGTAAGGAAACAAAATGTATATGAATCACTGAACTGGAAAACAAATTTTCTCTGCAAATATTCACCCAATCACAATTTTTAAAAAAATCAAAATTAATGTAAGATGTTCATAATGAACAAAATGCCAAAAAATTAAATAAATATAGGACATGGCAATGCCTTATTGAATCATAA
>NW_006408530.1:27151144-27187903 GCF_000296735.1 Chrysochloris asiatica
ACTCGAAGGCACTTAACAACAACAACAACTGGAGCTTCAGGTAAAAGGAGTGTGTGACCCCATCATATACACATTTTAGTATGTTTTTAAGGGTTATTTAGTTGCCAGAACTTGAAAGTAGTTAAAATAATGTTGAAAAATTGAGAAGTAGGTTTATTAAAACTCACATTATTTTAAGTATATATGTTTCAATTATAGCCAAACCAGAATGTATTATAATTTTACTTTAATGGAAGAAAAGTCATCAATAATATTTTCTAAATCTACTTCTAGAGGGAAAAAAAAGCATTAAAAGAATATAAAACAGATATTTATGCCTAGGGACACATTTTCATTTGCCTCAGACACCAACATAGGTCAGCATGACACTGGTTCATACACAGGAAAGTGAAACAAAGAGAAGTAGGAAAGGGAGTGAGAAGCAGAGGCAGAAACAGAAAGTGATACAGAAAGACTAATATTCTTTTGCATGTGTGTAGCTGGTTGTAGCAGAAGCCAAGCCTGTACTTGGACTTCTCAGTCTGCTTCTCTGTCACTCTCTTCTGCTGCCATTGCTCTTTCAAACAGGAAACTTCTGCTCTACTTGTGGCTCTTCTTTTCTTTCTCCTTTTTTTCAGAGGAGGTAGGAATATGAGTTGGGTTTGGGTTAGGAGTATAGTTAGGTCTAGTAGAGTCCTGGTGTAGCACTGTGGGCTAATGCTCTGGACTGCAAAGTTGTTTGAACTGCAAGGCTGGTGGTTCAAGTTCACCAGCTGCTCCTTGGAAACCCTATATAGAGTCACTATGGATCAGAAACAACTCAACAGCACTTTAACAACAAGGCTAGAGCTAGAGTTTCTTGTATTGTTAAGATTATGGCTAGGCCTAGGATTAGAGTGATTTAGGGGTAGAGGTTGGCTAGAGCTAGGAGTAGAGCTTGGTTTAGTTTTAGGGTTAATGTTAGGCTTGCTGTTGTTGTCATGGAGTCAGTTCCAACCCATAGCTTCATCTTACTGGTTGTTCTTTGTAAGTAACTTTTCATTTTTCCTGAGCTGTTCTCAGGATTTTTTTGTTGTCTTTTATTTTGGAGAGTTTGACTATATGTCTCAGTGAGTTCCTTTATTAGGGTTTACCCTATTTAGGGTTCATTCAAATTTTTGAATGCTCATCTTCTCATCTGTCAAGAAGTTAGGAAAGTTATCTTCCAATAGCTCTTGTACGTTCTTTTCTGTGCTATTCTTCATTTCTTCCTGTTCTAGAATCTCTATCACCCATAGGTTATTTTTCTTCATGGTGTTCCACATGAAGCCTAAACTTTAGGCTTTCTTGGGATTTTTTTTTTCTGATTATTCTTCTAGCTTTAGTATTGAGATATTTATCTTTAAGATCACTAATTTGGGTTTCCATTGATTCAGATTGATCCCTTTGCCCTTTCAATGTATTGTCTATTTGTGAAATCTTTGTATTACTCTTCAGTAATTCTATTTGTAGGTTTTGTATTATCTCCAGTCCTTTTATCTTTTGTTTGTTCCTATAGTGTTTTCCTGAAATCTTTCTTGTTGTCCTCAACCTTCCTCTTAATCATTTGGAGATACCTAAATATCATTCTCTTGAATTCTTTTTCAGGTAGTTCCAATGCCTTTTCCCCACAAAAGTTTTTTAGCTATACCTCTTGGTTACTTGTGTGAGTCACTCTGTCTTGTTTCTCCATAGGAACAGAAATTGTCTGTAGTTTCTGAGACGTTGTGATATTGTTGTATTTGCATTAAATTGATGTTTGTATGTTGATGTATTTTTAGGTACTCACCAACTGCTTCTTGGTGGGTATTAGCAGATGGAAGGATGTGCACCTTTCTCTATTCACCATTGGTAAAACTCAGTTTAGGATAGGTTTGGCTGATGTTTGTGGTGGTCATTGATCAGGTGTATAACAGCTAATATTGGCTTTTTCCCAGTTCGTAGAGCTGTAGATGGTGTGCTTATGGCTGGGCTACATGGGCACAGTTACTGTCCCACGTCAGATGAGTCAAGAAAAGAAAAATCAACAAAGAGAGAAGGAAAATAAACAAAGAAACAACAGCAAACAAAGAACATAGTAAGGGAAAAGAAATCAGGCAACAGCTAGGGAGAAATACAAAAACAAAACATAGAAAGCTTAGGAAGGGGAGAAAAAAACAGAAGAGAAAGTAAAAGAGCTAAGCACAATTAGGGAGAGGGATAAGTAAAAGGGAAAGAAGTCAGAGAGTAGTAAAGGAAAACCAAGAGAAAAAAAGAAAGAAGCTGCAGTAGTTAGAAAAGAGAAGCAGAAGAAAGAAGAGAAATTGAAAGTGGAGATTGAAAGGATAAAGAGCAAGGTTAGGTAAAGAGAGGAAGAAAGGGGAGAAAGAACAAACAACAAAAACATAAAAGGGAAAAGCCAGAGCATATGCCAGAGAGGAGAAAATTCTGGGGTCTGCTACCAACCAAGGACCTAATGTAGTGGGTGGGCAAGGGATGAGACAGTGCTACTCCTGCCCTAAGCAGAGTTCCTATAGGGCCATGTGTTGCCTGTTCTGGGCAATCAATCTGGAAGATTGCACTAACCCTAAAGCAGCTGGGATATCAGGATATTTCTGTCACAGAGGGTAGCTAAGTGTGACACTACTCTGGGGCTGGCCAGAACCAGTTCTGTAGGTCTGGATCAGGTTACATTTGATTCCAGGTGCTGCTATCTCCCAACTCACTTTGATACAGAGGCTGTGACCCCTGGAGAGCAGGAGTACACAGATGGCTGATGTTTGTGCCTCTGAGTAATGTGCTGTATAAGAAAAAAAAAAAAAAATGTGCCTTTCTGTCCACCAACAAGCAGGATGCCTCTGCACCACTGACCATCCTCTGCCTTCAAAGTTACCTGTGAAAGTTCAAGATGGCCATTTAGGGCTGGCCAGGACTGGCTTTGCAGGTTTAGAGCAGGACTCACCTAAATCCAGTGCTGGGTTAGTACAGATAGCTCCCCACTCAATTTGATGAGGTCCACAACTGTGCCGCTTACCTCCATGTTGTGCCGACCATCAGGAGAGTGGGAGCTTCACTGAGAGTGTACATGGGTAGCTGCACCTTGGGTACCCAAGGGAGTATGGGAAACAAGAAATTAATTTCACCTTTATCTCCAGGAGTCTTCAGTATGTTTCTGCAATACCAAAATGCTATCTTTTCTCAGAAGTCACTCACAAAGTTTAGGTCTGCTAGCAGAGGTCACCAGTCTGTCTCCTTTTGTTTGGCTGTGTCTGTTCAGCTTTCTCGCCTTGTAACCAATCCACTTCAATCCACATCTCTATCTTTTCATCTGAATTTCAGGGTTTCAAGACTATCATCTGCATCTGTTTCATTTGGTTTTCCTTATCTTTGTTGTAGAGAGTCTGTATAGCTAGTCAGTCATCTTGTCATCTGTTCCAATTCATTTCTATTTCATTGTGTAATCCATTTCTGATATCTTACTATTTATCTTCTGGATTTCTATTTGCTGGTTTTGTATGGTTTCTAATTTTTTATTGTGTCAGTTGTGAAACAGGAGGGAAGTTAATCCTTTATGTATGAAAGAAACAATACTAGAAGAGGCAAGGGTGGCCTGTGGTGCAGTGAATTATGGCTCTTCTATCGACCCCTGGTCTGGTGCTGTAGGATCAGCACTGGACTGTGAACCACAAGGTCAGCAATTCAAACTTACCAGCTGCTCCTCGGAAACTTTGTGTATGGTCAGTGTGAATCAGAACCAACTAGACAACACTTAACAATAACAGCCATAATCTTTGTAACTCCCATTGAATGATTGGATGGGACCATACAAATATGGTGTATGGTACTCTAACATGGGGATTAGCTGGTTTTGCCATTCTGCTGAGTTTCAAATGAGCCATGTCAGAAGCAGGAACATCCCAGGACCATCAAGAAAGCCACAAATGAAGCACAAGATTTTTGCTCAGAAATGCAATGGCAGCAGAGGCAACAGCAGAGCAAGACAGAGTAAAGGGTTTCCTACCCATGGCTTGAGTGAAGCTGAGTACCTTCAGGCAGGAGGCTGGTTTGCAGTGTGGCTGCCTTTTGGGCATTCACCCACAGTCTCAAAGAAGCTTTGTAACTGATGCTCAAGCAAGGCAGAGGCCTAGGGTCCATGTGGCTGAGAGTCCAAGAATAAGAGAGACTTGTCTGCAATATAGCTGGGAAGAGGTGCTCCTGACCTGAGAACTGCTGTGTTCTGAGTTGTTTCTGATCCTGAATTGTGCCTTGTTCACCTTACTAATAAACTCCAGCATCATGAATATTGACTGTGAGTTCTATGTGGTCATTGCAATGGATTTTCAAACTTAGCAGAGAAGTTGGATGTTGTGGGAGAGATGTCAGATGTCAGAATATGGTAAACAAAGAAGGTTGGAGGGTAGGGGCATGTTTGACCTCCACCTGCTAAGAACTGGACTTGGGCTGATAATGGAGTTTGAGTCACTTTCCTTGTATAGTCAGAGGAGGTCAGATATGGATGACCCTCACACCATTTTTTGTTTTTTGGGTTTTTTTTTTGCATGTTAGATTTAAAACTAAAAAGTAGAAAGGAACAAAGAGGAAATTATAAGACATAAAAGACATATGGATGACTGAGGAGTGGCAACAAGAAAATATTTATGAAAGAACAAATCATCCTTCCTGAGGATTTAGAAACCAATTCTGGCAAATGCATGAACATTAGTAGGGTGTGGTGATGTAAGACAAGCACTGCACTGTTGTTTACAAAGTCAGTGGTTCAGACCCACCAGCTGCTCCTTGGAAATCCTACACAGGGCCACTATGAGTTGGAACCAACTGGATGACACTTTACAACAACAACACACTATAACTTCTTAAGTAGGACAGGCTTTTTTTAGCTACTACTGTTCCTTTGCTACTTTTAAGATAGAATTAAATAAAAGTTACGATAGGCTGATGGCTAGAATCATGCTTACTTGCAAAATGGCTAGAGCTCTACTTCCATATTTATTGCCACATTCAAGAGGTGAAATGCTTTTCTGTTTCTTTAATGATTTTCAACTTTAAGGTAAAATCAAGTATTCACAAGGGAGAAAAAAAAATCCATAGTTTTCAAAACTGACAGAAAATGTGTAAGGCTTAGTAAAAATCATGCCAAGTACCATGGTGTGGCAACATGTTTAAGGAAATTGGATAGGTCTTCTTAAACTAGCATATGTTAAGTTTAGTTGAATGAAATTTGATGGTTCATTGGAAGGGTGTGGGGAGGGAAAACAATTCAATTTATGATCCCAAAGTTTGTGATGACATACCATAAAGCATTAAGGACTGGTAACTTTCCGAGCTTTAAATGAGGTTCTGAGAAACATATTCATCCCACAATTTTACCAAGGAGGTCCAAAGGTCCCATGGACACCCTAAACCAGCCAGAAACCCTGAAAAATCCTCACATCTCTTCTCTGCTAACAAGTGCTCTCCACTGGCACAAAGCTAACAAAAGAATTCCTCTTTACTGTCAAGAAGAAAAGTCAGGCTAGGTAAAGTGCTAGTAGTTTTACAATACTAACAAAGGGTACGAAGGAGGAATTTTAACTTAAAATCAGATTAGCAGGGAAGTCACCATGATGGAGGAGGCCTAGGTCAGAAAGAGGGTATGGGCTTCACTGTATTCACACTCAGCTATTGTTTCCAACAAAACAAATGGCTGGGGCAAAGTCACCAAGAAAGAAAAGCCTGCTGCAAAGTTATAGATTGTAAAGACTGCAGGAAGACATTTTGACCTCCTGGATACTGGGCAATGAATAGCAGATGTCACCATATGTGGACTTGAGATCTACTTGTTTTTGTTTTGTTTACATTTCTATCCATAGCTCACTATTCTCCAGAACACACACCCTGTCGTTTGCCAATTTGTCCCCCTGCAGTCTTTTTGTTGGTCCCTACTCTGCAGGCATCAAAATTCTGGGAACCAAGAATTTTTCAAGGTGTTTTAATATATATAGATTTACAAGTCCTATATAAGAGGATATCAAAATGTAGAATTAGCTGTAGAGAGCATTGGTATTGCTTCTGACCTACATTTATATAAGCTGATGGCTGTTAAGTCAATTTCAACTCATGGAAACCTGTGTGTCAAAGTTGAGCTGTGCTCCAGGGGGTTTCCAATGACAGATTTGTTAGGAAACAGATTGCCGCATCTTTCTTCTGAGGTGCCAAACTTTTTATTGGAAGCTGAGTGCTTAATCATTTGTACCATTCAGGGACTCTTAGATCTATTTATCTATCTATTTATATCTACTAATTTTTTAAAATGTGTATCAATTTTGCTGAGAATACTGCATAGTTGTTTTCTAACATTGTGCATTTTCAACATGCACTAAAATTTTATCAACCGGTTTGAGGGATTATGAAAGATGTTGACATTCAAGGAGTCTTTCTCTAGCCAAAAAGCTGGGGATATCTCCCTTAAGTGATTTACGATTGTCATAATGTAGCAAAAGTATTTCTTAGAACAATGATTCTTAATCTTGACTCCACTCTATAGCTATCAGTGATAGCATGGATCTACCCACCTAAAAAAATGGAGTCCGTTTAGTCATTGTTGTTGTTGTTGTTGTTGTTATGTGCCGTGGAGTCTGTTCCGACTCATAGCGACCCTGTACAGGGTTCCCGAGGCTGTAAATCTTTACGGGAGCAGAAAGCCTCATCTTTCTCCCGTGGAACAGATGGTAGTTTCGAACTGCTGACCTTGAGGTTCGCAGCCCGATTCGTAACCACTAAGCTTTAGTCATTCGGTCTTGATAAATGAAGACCCTGCAGTTGGGTAAATTAGTTTCAAAATTAGCCGAGATGGCTTCATGGTCCTAGAAGGAGAACAGGATGTGCTAAAACCCAACCAGATAGTTTATCTCAGGAACTAAGCAACTTGGATCCTAAAAGGTACAATGTTTGAGAAGGATTATTGCCTGCTTGTTTCATTTTTCCTAAAAGTAGAATGTTTGAAGAAGTTTATTGCTTGATTGTTTCTTTTTCCAAAAATTACTATCTTGGTGTTAAAATAGATTAAGTGTGCATCCAAATGTAACTTACCCTGTATAATGTGCCCACTCTTCATAATGGACAGGACGGTCTTGAGATGCTAATCTCTCCGTTCTCCAAACTGCCTTCTTTCTGTTAATAAAGCTTGGTTTGGATCTCTCCCCATCTCTGTGATTGACTACAGTGACAGGCGGCAAGCCCTAGTTTCAGTTTGGCAACATCAGAGGAGCATTTTAATACTCCAACAGCCACATTACACCCCAGACCAATTAATCAGAATCTCTGGGCTAGATTCCAAGCATCAGTATTTTTTAAACACATATGTGAGGGGCTTCGAAAAGTTTGTGGAGATTGAAATCAGTGAGATGAAGCAAATCGTATATGAACAGTTGCATGGAAAACTGATTTGCTCTATAAACCTTCACCCAGTCCACAATAAAACTTTTTAAAAGTATATTCCTAGGAAAATTCCATTATCTTTAATTAAATTTATCCATAAGCCTTTTTAAGCTTCCTCAAATTTCAATTTTATTATTTTTTTGAAAAATGAATAGATATATATGGTAAAGATTTCAAAGCAAAGTAAGAATTGTATTAGAGCTTAAATTCTAAAGCTCTTGGTTGGTGGAAAGCTAAGGTTTACAGTGAGGTCCTAGCTCCATTTTGAATCTTGATATAAATTCATATTTTACTTGAACTCTGACTATTAATGTAAAATGTGCTCCTTTTTCTTCCTGACAGTGTGTTTGAAAGTAGATTACTTCTGGGGCAGTCCAGGAAGGGACAGTCTTACCCTCAGGGAACTTACCTGAGCATGTCTGTCCTTAATGGTTTGCAGACAATAGCCACATGTCATCTAAAAATTGGTGTACTGGTGGCTATGGCTAATGGCCCCATGATCATGGGTCATACCCAGACCACCATGTAGCAAGGTAGTTAAAGCCCCAGGACCAATTCTGTATACAGAACCCAATCATCCAATCATGATCTTTCCCCCACTTTTGTAGTCCTACTTTAGATAGTGATGAACTGATCTGTCACCAATCTTGATTTTATGAATATTTCCTTTAGTTCCATGACTAGGGGTCTAATTATATAGACACCATCTTGGCCTCATTGTTAAGGTTTCTCTCATCCAGATGACTGTCTCTGTTTTATTTTTGTCCTATTTAAGTTTGAATAAAGGAATCTCTATACATTATGTTTGAATTTGCGTTCTTTTCCCCTCCAAATAGGATGTATGAGTACAATGAAAAGTAAGTCCCTCTCTCACTGTTGTGGCATTCATTGCTATGACCATAGATTTACCTCATCTCAGACATCTTATCTTTCCCAGACACTACCACTATTACCATTTTCTTTGGAACCATGCAAGGATATTTTAAAGATTGCAAAGTATGAGTATTCTGAAACACTTAATTGTGTTCAGGACCAAGAGACAGTTGTTCCAACACAACAAGGGATCACATAATGGTTTAAAATTAGGAAAGTTGTGCTCCAGCATTGTATTCTTTCCCCATACTTATTCAATCTGTATGCTGAGCAAATAAACTGAGAAGCTGGATTGCATGAAGGAAAATGTAGTATCAGGACTGGAAGAAGACTCATTAACAACCTGTGATATGCAAATTATACAACTTTGCTTGCTGAGAGCAAAGAGGACTTAAAATACTACGTGCAGATTGATGATTGTTTGAAAGCACCTCTAAAGCAGGTAATGTATCCTGAGCCTGATAAAGGAAAAGGAGCAAAAAAAAAAATCACAAGAATGCGAAATTAGATAAAACCATAGAAATGGAATAAGTGGAAATAAGTTTAAGGAAACTTGTGACAACAAATTTGATATTTTTAAGTGAACACTACTCAAGAAATAGATAACCACATAGAAAGTTTGATAGCCAAAAAGGAAATTAGATGATTATAATTTTATAACTGCTGTAACTTTTCCTTAAACTTTTTAATTGAAATATATAAGGAAAAGTGCTTAAATCATAAACAGTTCAATGCAGTGCCACAAAGTGAATACATTCCTATGGCCACCCTTCCTAAGAAATACATGATTTCTAACTTTTAACTGTTACATGTAAACTAGTTCAGACAATGGGGGGGAAATGGAAAGCTGCTGAACTGTTTTTAAAAGCTGATGTAAGATTAGTATTCCAACCTTGAAAAGTGCTAAAATGAATAAGTTGATAGCCATGGTACAGCAAGATCCCATAAAGTATCTACTGTTTCAAAATCTTAAAGGTTGTTTTTAAATGTCTATAGATTTGGTAATAGTATTAATGTCAATTTTCTTATTTTGATAATTATACTGTGATTACATAAGTATTCCTTTCCTTTAGAAAAGGCACATTAAAGCAGTTAGAATTTAAGGACAAGGCAATTTGCAAATGTTTTAGGGAATTTTAAACTACATATACACACAGAGAAGAAGTAATGAAAATAAAGTGTTAACATTTGGAAAATTTAAATGAAGGGTACACAGGAATTCTGTGTATTATTTTGCTAATTTTCTGTAATTTCAAAATTATTTCAAATTAAACTATTTTTTAAGCAGAAAAAAACATTGTATCAATATATGCTGAAAAGGCATTTGATGAAATTTTGCAGCTTTAAGTGCAATGTGATGAAATTCAAGCTTTAAATAAAACAAGAAAAAGAAACTATTTGAATATGATAGTCCATAAAAAATCGATAGCAAACATCATTTTTAATTGTAAACATTGAAGTCATTTATATTAAAGTATGAAATAAGATGAGATACCTGTTGACACCTTTAACGTTGCTGTAAAGATTCAGGTGAAAGCAATTAGGCAAGAAAACAAATTAATAGAAGTATTGGAAAATAATATATTATCTTGTTTCCCAGATACTTTACTGATAGCTAGAAAATCCAAGAGTCTATAGTAAACATACACACACATACAAAAAAACCCCACAAATATATTAGCATTAATAAAGAAATGTGGTAAAAGACTAAATATAATAAAAGATAAATGTACAAAAATAAATAAATACTTGCTGATGAAGATCAAAAACCACAGCCTTCAGTATGGGTTGAATCTCTATGTAAAGAGAACAAAAATCCTCACCACTGGACCAATAAGCAACATCCATATAAATGGAGAAAAGATTGAAGTTGTCAAAGATTTCATTTTGTTTGGATCAACAATCAACACTCATGGAAGCAGCAGTCAAGAAATCAAATGACATATTGCATTAGGCAAATCTGCTACACAAGCTCTCTTTCAAATGTTGAAGAGCAAAGATGTCAGTATGGAGACTAAACTGTGCCTATCACAAACCATGGTATTTCAATAACCTCATCTGCATGTGAAAGTTCGACAGTGAATAAGGAAGACTGTAGAAGAATTGATGAATTTGAGTTATGGTGTTGGAGGAGAACACTGAAAATACCATGGACTGCCAAAAGAACAAATAGATCTGTGTTGGAAGAAGTACAGGCAGAGTGCTCCTGGGAACCCAAGATGACCAGACTTGATCTCTCATAGTTTGGGCATGCTGTCAGTTACTCTGGAAGGATATCATGTTTGGAAAAGTGGAGGATCAGAGAAAAAGAGGGAGACCCCCAACAAGAAGGATATGCACAGTGGTGAAAACAATGGGTTCAGGCATAGCAATGATTGTGAGGTTGGCCCAGGACCAGGCAGTGTTTTGTTCTGCTGTGCTATGAGTTGGTACCAACTTGATGTCACCTAACAACAGCAATAGAAGCATGAAAGTTGATAATTTTATTGTTATAATGTGAATTATTACCAAGTATCCTCAGCAAGCATATGACATCCTATACTGCTCATATGTAGAATAAAACTGAGCACATTAGTCCACAAAGAAATGAGTTGATAACCTATAGAAGATCAGGTGCTTTTAAATTTTGCATAAATATGCCTGTATAATATATTCATTAATTTTGCCATCTGTTAGCAGTTAATGGCAGACAAGCAATTGTAAACACCATAGGTTAAACAACACTTTGGAATATAAACTTTAGTTATTGAAAAATCATCGATTAACTCAATTCTTATGCAAATGACTGCCACTGTTCAAATTTAACCTTGGAGTAGTTTGAGAGCCACTGCCTTAAAGGACTCAGAGCAGTGTTTAGGTTGAGAAAACAGAATGGGGTAGAATAAAGGATTGATGTGTCCTGGCTCCATGCCTTTAAATACCCAGACCCTGAAAGAAGAGAGTTCCACAAGTTGATCAAAATTAATTAGAATTTGCTCTGGGGTCCATGTCTTTATCTTTCACTTTTCTAGCTGTCTCTGGGTTTCCCCACTACATAGCCCACTGTACTTTATTTCCCTTGAGGACAGGTATAGTGCACCTTCTGATAGGAATCAGAAGGCCTTCAACTGACCAAGTTTGGTGGGCTTTGAACTGTAAGTTGGGTTATGTTTTCTTGGAAATGCTGGGATAGGTGAGAGGATTGAGACATGGTGGCAGTGTGTAAAAAGCTTGGTAATTCTGCCCCATTTCATATTGAACAGTTCATCTTTTATCTGGATGGGAGTTTTGAATAGCATTGTGTTTGAAGAAAGGATTTTCTTGCTCAAAATTTGGTTGAAATCCACTAGACAGATAATTCCTAAGATTTCCTCCTCCAGCACAAAAATTATTTAATTCAGGAAGTTCACATGGGGGCATAACCACATGCATCTATAGGTATAGTTTTGGATTTTTCCACATAGGTATTTGTAGGTGCTGCATGTATATTCATATATATAGTAGAGCACATGGGGAAATAATTATGGGAAACATTTTCATTTTTAAATTAAACACCTTGCAGGACTAGACTACCAGGCTTACAGGGTAAGCACCATAGTTTTTTGTTTTTTGTTTTATGTTTTAAAATGTGTTCATTAAAGAGTGTTTGTAGGAAGGCAACACCTTTGATTTGTTATTTTAAAAAAAGTTTCTCCATGCTGTATAATAAAGGGTAATGTAAGGGGCTACAGAGTTACAAGCGTCTTTCTACTGGAATTCTTTGATAGTATAGCACAGTGCAGTCATCTCTGCATTGTTATAATAAATAAAAAAAGTCTCTTCTATGCTTCTCTTAAAAAAGCGATGAATAACAACAGAAGATGGCATGAAAAAGCCATTTTTTCACTTTCATTCTGTAGTATTGGAGCCAGTATTTTTGCCATCACAGGCTACAATTTTCACTTTATCCACTTTAATAAGCTCTGTCACCTCTCTGAATTCAACATCATTCAAAACAAAAATCTACACATTATTGCAGAATCTGTATGTATTTAGAGAGCCCCTGAAATTGACTCTGTTCCTGACCCTCTGAGCCAATGCTGAATTTATAACCTTATCAAACTGAAGGAGAACTTGAAGGGCAAGTTGGGGAGTGATCTGTTGAGACTGTATGAGCTCATCTAGGCTCTTCTGAAGACAGTTTCCCAAAGTGGGATTTCTGTATAATTGATAGGCCATGGCTTAGGTGCAAGAAATTGTTTTTCTTATTCAGGCTTGCATTGATATCCTGTAGGAAAGGCGCTTCCCACCGCCAAGCGGACAGAAGCCCAAAAGGAGGAGCCTCGTAAGCACCATAGTTTTAAGGACATGTAGGTTAATGGGCATAACACAGTTCAAAAAGACAATATTCTTCATTTTAGTTTGGTGATTAGTATCTAGGATTTCAAAAGCTTGCATGTGGCCATCTAAGGTACAACTATTGATCTTGTCCCATCTGGAACAAAGAAGAAGGAGGAACACCAAATATTCAAGGAAATTAATAATCAGTCCAAAGAATGAATGAACCCTTTGAACCACAGCCTCCTCTAACATGAGACCAGAAAAACTAGATGGTGCTCAGCTATCACAATCTACCACTCTGACCAGGAACACAATGGGAGATCATAGTTACAGTGAATGAAAAATGTAGAACAAAATTCAAGTTCATAAAAATAAAAAGGCCAAACTTGCTGGTCTGATAGAGACCAGAAGACTATTATCCTAAAACAATCTTTTAACTTGAAACATTTAGAGGCCAACTTTCAGCCAAATAATATAAATAATAACACCTGTGATGAATATGCTTCTTAGAATAATGAACTATATGAGATCAAGAGGACAACACTTGCCCAAAAGCTAACAGAAGAAGGCAAGGAGGGATGGGGAAATTGGATAGATGAAAACAGAGAACCCAAGATAGAAATGGCAAGAGTACTGACACATTGCAAGAATTGCAACCAATGTCACAGAACAATTTGTTTAAGAGTTATTGAATGGAAAACTAATTTGCTGTGTAAACTTCTCCCTAAAGTATAATAAAATGTTAAAAATAAAAAAGTTTTTTAAAAAATCATTAAAGGAGCAAAGAAGAGAGAAGGGAATCAAAGACAATTAGTCCAAAGGGCTTATTTTGTTGTTGTTGTCAGGTGCCATAAAGTCGAAACCGACTCATAGAGACCCCATGCACAGCAGAACGAAATAATGTCCAATCCTGGGCCAACCTCACCACCGCTACCACACTTGACGCCATCAATGATGCCACCTGGCTGATCCATCTCTTTGGGGGTCTTCCTCTTTTTCTCTTACCCTCCATCTTACCTAGCATGACATCCTTCTCCAGCGACTGTTCTCTCCTGACAACATGCAAATCTCAGCTCCTATGATCCTGAGAGCAGAAGAAAAAGATGGTGCCCAGCTGCCAATGCTGATCACCTTGAAAGGGATCAAAATAGAATGTCCTGGATAAAGTGAGAGGAAAATGTGGGACAAGATGCAAAAAAAAATTTTTAAGCCAAGATTACTGGCATGATAGAGACTGTTGGAACCCCCAAGAGTATTGCCCTTCATACCTGGAACTGAATTCAACCCTGTAAGCTCAACTTTCACTTAAACAATAGACCGATTATAAGATGAACAGTAACACCAGGGAGGTACAAACTCCTTAGAACAATCAACCAGGCAAGATAAAAAAGGAAGTATTTACTCAGGAAAAGATGAAAGAATGGAAATAGTAAGCACAAATATGAAATAAGAAGAATGCTGTTATCTTGTGGGAATTGCAAACAATGTCACAAAATAAAATGTGTATGAATTGTTGAATGGAAAACCAATTTGCTCTGAAAACTTTCACTCAAATCACAATGAAAGCTTTTTAAGGAAAATATTTAAAATTAAATATAAATCTATCTTAACAACAAACAAGAAAAATTGTATGATTCAATACTTTCTAGATTTATAAGCTAAGAAACTAATATTTCAGACATTTGAACTTGAAAATGAACTCCTCTGGGGAAGCACCCAACTAAAGTATTATAGTAATGCTCTCACGTGGGCACTCTTATTGTACATAGGTATTAATTACCTTTCATTATTTCCTAAGGAAATCAGGAATTCTCTTTTCTGTTTAGATTTGTATAATGGCAAACTGGGTTTATCACACGTATGAGTGGCCCCCAAAGGCTTATCTCTTCCAATGGAAATCCAGTGAAAATCAAAATGTGGAAAACGTTTTAGCTCCTCCACCCCCCAACTTCACAAACAAGTCAAGGAGACAGTACCACTTTTCTGATAGTTCTCACTTCACTTCATTTAAAGATAACAGATGAGAGAGACACTATCCTAATAGGAATCAGACCTCTGAAGGATTAATTCTCTTTCCCAGGAACCAACTCTCTCCTTGTCTGGGGAGTTCTCCTGCATGGCTGATAATGCTGACTTAGGGTTCAGGGCAGTGGCAGTAGTCACCCCAATAACATTTCTAATTCTCCAGGACCTGCTGTTAGTTACTGTTCAGTAGATTCCAATTTATGGCAATCCCGTATGTGCAGAGTGGAACTGCTCCATTGGGTTTTCAAGGCTGTGACCTTTCAGAAGCAGATGGCTAGGTTTACCAGGCCTGTCTTCTAAGGCACCTCTGAATGAGTTCAAACCACTAACCTTTGAGCTAGTAATTGAATACTTTAGCCATTTTGTCACCCAAGGATTCCTCTTCAGGGACTATGATTTAGTAAAATGTAGATTCTTGAAAGGGATGGGCACTTGGTTTAGTATTTAGAACAACTGTGTTCTTGACTAGACTGCATCATGTAAGTTTCTCGAGTCTCAGATCTCTCATGTCAGAGATGGTCCTGTTGTACAAAGTGTGTTTCCCTTATGCCAGGACATAGAAGAGACTGGATCCATGTGTATATCAGTTTCAAATGATTATATATTCCATCAGAACCAAGTCAATGGCACTTAACAACAACATCATACATATATATAGACTCCTGGTGTGGTGTTATATGATCAGTACTGGACTGCGAACCACAAGGTTGGCAGTTCAAAATCACCAGCTATTCCCTGGAAATCCTATATACAGGGTTGCTATGGGTTGGAACCAACTCAATGGCACTTAACAATAGCACAACAACAATACACATCTGGGGTCCTGGCATAGCACTATAGGATAAGCGCTGGACTGCTAACCACAAAGTAGGGTGTCCATTGCTGCTGCCAGGGTGTTAATCCATCTCTATGGGGATCTTCCTTTTTTTTTGCTGAGCCTCCACTTTACCAAGTATGATGTCCTTCTCCAGGGGCTGGTCCAAAGTATGAGAGTTGAAGTCTTGCCATCCTGGCTTCTTTGTTCTTATGAAAGTCCATGGTACTTTTAATATTCTTCTCTAACACCATTACTCATATGCATCTATTCTCCAACAGTTATCCTTATTCACTGTCCAATTTCCACATGCATATGAGGTTATTGAAAATACCAAGGCTTTGGCTAAGCACACCTTGGTCCTCAAACTGACATCTTTGCTCTTCAACACTTTGAAGAGTTCTTATGCAGCAGATTTGCCTAATATAATACATCGTTTGATTTCTTAACTGCTGCTTTCATGAGTGCTGATAGTAGTTCCAAGAAAAATGAAGTATTTGACAACTTCAATCTTTTCTCCATTGATAAGAATGTTGTTTACTGGTCCAATGATGCAGATTTTTGTTTTCTTTACATTGAGATGCAATCCATACCGAAGGCTGTGGTCTTCGATCTCCATCAGTATTTTAAATCATCTTTGCTTTCAGCAAACAAGGTTGTTGTATCATCTGCATACTACAGCAAATTAGGTTCTCATTTAACAATCTCTACACATATTGTTTAGTGACATTGGTTACATATTCCACATTGCATCTACATTCTCTTATTTCTCTGCTTGTTTCCATTATTCTTACTTTCCTGCTCTCCTAACCTTCTCATCTTTGATTTAGGCTAAATGTTGACCATGTGGTCTCAAGTAGATGATTGGTTTTGTTTCTTTATTTGTAAAATGAGCCAGCCTGTTGTTCATTTGAAAGATGATATTAAACTTTCTGTTCAAAGTTTAAAGTGAATCTCAGGATACACTTTAGCAACCCCATGCAAAATAGAATGAAACACTGTCCAGTCTTGCACCATTCTCACAATTGTTGTTATGTTTGAGCCTACCATTGCTGCCACTGTGTCAACCCATCTCATTGGGATCTTCCTCTTTTCCCCTGACCTTTACACATTTACCAAGCATGATGTCCTTCTCCAGGGACTGAGCCCTCCTGATAACATGTCCAAAGTGTGAAAGATAAAGTCTTGCCAACCTCACTTCTAAGGAGCATTCTGATTGTACTTTTTCCAAGATTGATTTGTTTATTCTTCTGGAAATCCACCATACTTTCAATATCCCTCACCAGTATCATAATTCAAATGCATCGATTCTTCTACAGTCTTCATTATTCACTGTTCAACTTTCACATGCATATGAGGTGATTGAAAATACCATGGTATACATTAGTCCTCAAAGTGACATATTTACTCTTGAACACTTTTAAGAGGTATTTTGCAACAGATTTTTCTAATGCAATAGAAAATTTGATTTCTTGACTGCTGCTTCCATTAACAATGATTGTGGATCCAACCAAAATGAAGTCTTTGACAACTTCAATCTCTTCTCTATTATTTGTACAAATGTGCAGAGTTTCATTTTCTTTAGTCTGATTTGCAATCCGTTTTGAAGGATGTAGTCTTTGATCTTCATCAGTAATTATTTCATGTCCTCTTCACTTCCAGTAAGCAAGGTTGTATCTGTCATCTGTATATCGAAGGTTGTTAATGAGTCTTCCTTCAAACCTATTCCTTCATTCTTCTTCATATTATCCAACTTCTCTGATCATCTGCTCAACATACAGATTGAATAAGTATGGTGAAATGATACAACCCTGACACATCTTTCTTAATGTTAAACCATTAAATACTCCCTTATTCTGTTCAAACTGCCTCTTGGTCTATGTACAGGTTCCTCATGAGCACAATCAATTGTTCTATAGTACCCGTTCTTCACAATACTATCCAGAATTTGTTATAATCCACACAGTCAAATGCCTTTAATAGTCAATAAAGCACAAATAAACATCTTTCTGTTGTTCTCTGCCTTCAGCCAAGATCCATTTTTTATGTCAGCAATGATATCCCTAATGAAACATCCTCTTCTGAATCTAGCTTAAAGTTTTGGAAGCTCTCTATCGATGTATTGCTGCAATTGTTTTTAAAATTATCTTCAGCAAAATTTTACCTGCATGCGATATTAAGGATTTTCATATTTCTTTGCCACCATTCTTTGGATGGACACAAATATGGATCTCTTTCAATCAATTGGCCAGGTAGCTCCCTTTGAAATTTCTTGGCATAGATAAGTCAGTACCTCCAGCAGTGCATCAGTTTGCTGAAACATTTCCATTTGTATTTAGCCAATTTTGGGAGCCTTCACTGAAACTTGGACTTCTTCCTTCAATACCATCAGGTTTTTTTTTTTTTTGTTTTTTTTTATCATTTGGTACCTCTTGAAACAATTGAACATTGACCACTTCTTTTGGTAACTCTGTTTATAATTTCCATCTTCTTTTGATGCTTCCTGTGCCATTTAACATTTTGCCCACAGAATCCTTCAGTATTGATTTTTGAGGCTTCAATTTTTTTTAGTTGTTTCAGCTTGAGAAATGCTGAGTGTGTTCTTCTCTTTCAGTTTTCTAATTCTAAGCCTTTGCACATTTCATTATAATACTTTACTTCGCCTTCTCAAGCTGCCCTTTGAAATCGTCTGCTCTGCTCTTTTACTCTCTCATTTCTTCTAGTCACTCTAGCTTCTGTGCATTCTAAAGCAAGTTTCGGAGTCTCTTCTGGCATCCATTTTGGTCTTTTCTTTCTTTCCTATCTTTTTAATGACCTTTTTCTCTCTTCACGTATGATGTTCTTGATGTCATTTCACAATGCTTCTGGTCTTCCATTATTTTAAACTATTCAGTATCCCCTTGAACTGTTTGAATGACAATATGTGGAAGGATCTTGTGTCTTTTTAAAATTGCCACAAGGGTGCATAATAGTGTGGGCTAGTGACCACCTTCCTTCCTTTGATGAAGAGAATTTCCATCCTAATCTTACCCAAATATGAGTGCCGGGGCCCTTTTATTTCACACTAAGAAAGACATCAATTTAAAATGGTTCAATCACTTTTAAAATTGGTATGGTGCTGCCTCAGAAAATTGGGAATAGAATTACCATATGACCCAGCATTCCCTCTACTTTTTATATATCCACAAGAAGTAAGAGCCAGGGCACAAGTCGATATATGCATACCACCGTTCATGGTGGCATCATTCACAATAGTGAAAAGATGGAGACAGCCTAAATGCCCATCAATTGAGGAATAAATAAATAAACTTCAGCATATACACACACTATATACTATGCAACATTGAAAAACAATGACGAATCTGAGAAGCACATGGATAAAACTGGAGGAAATTATGTGTAGAATAAACAAGAGTGATGAGAATTGAAAATGCTTAGAATCAATTAGTCCAATGTACTAAAGGAGCATGTGAACATCAATCTCCACTACTTTAAGACCAGAAGAACTAGATGGTGCTCAGCTACCACTACCAAAGACTCTGATAGGGCTCACATTAGAAGGTCCCAGATAGAGTGGGAGAAAAAATGGAACAAAACTCAAAATTAAAAAGAAAATAAAAAGATAGGGTTTATTGGAAAGAGACTAAAGGGAGCTGAGACTACAGCCCTTGACTACCCTTCAGGTCTGGGAAACAGCCTACCCTGGCGGCCCAATTCCTAGTCAAGGGGTAGATAGGGTTATGGGGTGGGGGTGGGTATAACAACATTAATGAGGTATGCTTGCTATAGAAAGGTCAATCATTCAAAATCAAAAGGACATCATTTTAATAAAGACAAAGTTGAGAAGGGATGGGAGGTGGGTGGAATGGAAACAGGAAGGACAACGAGAAAGCAGCGTAACTGTTGTTACATGGAAAGGGCTGCCATAATTGAGATGAAACAAAGTTATGATTTGTTGAAAGTAAAGCCTTCACTCAATTCACAATAAAAAAATTAAAAAGGAAAGAAAGCAATTAATTAACCTCTCTGTCTCTAACATATTCTTTCATTCTAAAGATGCAAAAAGAACTCTGAATTGTTACTAAGTCCCTCATGAAACATTCTCCGGCCCTAACCTTCTTTGCTAGCCTCAGTGATCCTTAAGTCATTTTGTTCTGTTCAAAGTGAGTGCCAATAAACACTCCACAAAGAAATATAGCTAAAAATGTTCTCCTTTGAGCAACATTTCAAACAACAAAATAAAATTATACACGCATGGCTCTTGATCTTGAAATAACAAGATTTTCTTATTGTTTCCTTCTCCTTTTATTCTAAATCAGTTTCTTCTTTTTCTTGGTTCTCCTACCTCAAATTCAATAATTTGGCACAAAGTACCTGACTGTTTTTTTTTTTTTTTATGTCCATAAGGTGTCAAGCCAAGCTATAAATCTTGTATCATAGGGCTGAGCTTCTAGAATAGAAACAGCTCAAATAAAATATTTAAGTTATGTACCAGATAGCTGAATCATTTTACCAATGTTCATATTTGACATTTTCTACCTATTTTAGCCAATGTTTTTTATTTTTGCTTCCAAGTATTTCTGTGCTTTTTTACAGAGTTAGGTCTGGTAAAGCATGCAGGGAAGAAGAATGGAAATCTTGCTTGAGGATCAGAAAGTTTGGACTCTAGACCCAATTCACTGTCTTCTTATGATTTTCCCTTGATCATGTCAATTAAACTTTTTATTTCCAATTTCCTCATATTTAAAAGTAGTATCATTACAAAAATGTAAAGATATGATGGATGTAATACAACCTGGGTGCCATTGAATAAATTCCAACTCACTGTGACCCATGTGGTTCAGAGTAGAACTGTATTCCATAGTACTGTTAATGGCTAATTTTTAAGAAGTGTCTGTATTTCTTCTCCACTTCCATTTTTCATTGGTCAGAGATTTGCCTTGTAGGTTTGTATTAGCATGTCCACACTTCCAGGTGGGTCTATTGGAATAGTCCTGAGCATCTCACAACTCAACAACAAGGAAGCCTCTAGTCTGAGACCACTCATTGCTAGTTGTGTCTGTATAAAGTCAGGCAGCTTCAGTAGCAGCTAGCAACAATCAAAAGGCAAGAAACCCCAGTGGGGGAACAAGGAAATTCAGAAACTGGGGAAGGAATGGCCTGCAGGTCTGATTGCCTCCATAAATTATTGTCTCCTTCACCATGAGACCAGAAGACATGGATGCTGCCCAGCTACCATTACTGACTGTTTTGATGAAGGACCCATAGATGGATCCTGATCAAAAAGAGGAAAAATGTGGAGTACAACTTCAAATTCTCATTGAAACGATTGGTTTATTGAGGCAGATGAACCTCTAAATCTACTCCTGGGAATAATTTTTAAACCTTAAACTGAAACTGCCCCATAAGTCATTTTAAAACTTAACAGTTTAGATCAATTAATAAAAGATGCTTGCCTTGATCATAGAGCTCTTTTCAGAATTATCTATATGAAGTTTCTGGGGCCTGCCACCACAGCTGCTTCAACAAAAACTCAGGCATATGTCTATGAAACTACGGATGATGCAAATATGTCACTTGAAGATACGGAGTACCCTAATACTGAGATACAAACATATCAAATACTAACTCTGGAAGAATGGCAAGAAAAGTGGGTGAATCACTAGATTGTGTTTCATCAAGAAGAAGAACATCAGTTATTAAAGAAGCATTTGAATATTTTTTCTTAGTGGTAACAATGGACTCAGGGTATTTTTCCCTCTTTGTGACAAAACAGTTTAGATGAGATTATTTGCAGACTTGGGACAGAGTGTTTTTTGTGTGGAAATCAGAAGTTGAGTTACGGGAATTTTTTACAGAGTAGGATCTCTCTTACTCAGAAGAACCAATCACTGAAATCCCTGGAGCCAAAACATTTAAGAGTTTTTCAGGGAACATTTCATTGCACTCTTGAAGAACATTTCATTTGATCTTCCGAGAGCAGATATTGGTCAATTTGACTAGAATTTTGGTAAAGGTCCATTCTTGTTTTTAAGCACTGTTGAGTTGGTTCCAACTCATAGCAACTCTGTATAGGGTTTCTGGGGAGCAGATGGTGAGTTTGAACCACTGACTTTGTGGTCAAACTGACCTTGCTGTCCAATGCTTAGCCTACAGAGCCACACCGGGACTTGAAATCACTATCAATCCACGTAATCAACAACATTGTGCTGACATGATGTAATCCTTAACAAGAAAAGGAGTCCTGTTGTGGCACTGTACTGGACTGGTACACTGGCAGTGTATTGGACTGGTAACTGCAAGGTCAGCAGTTCAAATGTACCAGACGCTCTCAGAAACACGAAACAAGGTTGCTTTGTGTCAAAATCTACTCAACAGCAGGCAATAAGAAGAAGAAGAAGAAAAGGTTTTACTACCTACCTCCTAGCTGTTTTGTCTTATGGTCCAACTAAACATTCAGGTCCACCATTGTATGGCCCACATTTTGAAATCAAAAGGTTGTTTGTTATAGTGTGCAATATGCATTTTCTTGAGAGCTTTGTTATTTTTGAACTGATGTGGAAATTGGGGGATTGACTACATTTTTGGAAAGATATCTAGTAAAAGAAAAGTAAATGTGACATAAAATCGAATAACACAACATATTTTGGAGCAATAGAAAATTATGCTAAATTATGAAAATATGATTAATAATTATTTTAATTCTTTAAAGATCATGCCACAGATCTTTGCTCAAAAGTGCATTTTATTTTTAAAATAATTGTTGTTGTTGTTAAGTACCGTCGAGTCGGGTCCGACCCATAGCGACCCTGTACAGGGTTTCCGAGGGTGTAAATCTTTACGGGAGTAGAAACATACTAAAATGTATCACATACTAAAATGTTAAAGTGGCTACCTGTTGAGAGGAGAATCTAACTTAGGTAAAGCAAACTATAGCTAGATATTTTACAGATTCTGTAAAGCATCTGTAAAAATCTATATGCATATCTATACTTAGCAATTCTAAGGAATGTTTACAGTCAGCATGTATTACTTGTATTATTAACAAAAAAAAGAGGAATACAAAGCATCCTGCAGCTTAAAGTAGTATTACCTTGTCTTCCTTAAATGTATATGGATATAATCTTATCACATACAACATTGTACTTCAAGAGAGCTCTTGAAATGCTTTTTGACAATGAATGTAATGCTATTCCTCTTCAGTTTGTTGTTCCTGGAATACTGAACCATATGATTACTCAATTCAAAATAACCAATACCAGTCTGTTTCAGCTCACTAATGCCTAAGATATGAATCTTTTTGTGTTCCATTTTATTTTTGACAATTTTCAATCTTCCTAAATACATGTTTCATACATTTCATGTTCTGGTTGTC
Organism: Chrysochloris asiatica; assembly: GCF_000296735.1. NCBI lineage: Eukaryota > Metazoa > Chordata > Mammalia > Afrosoricida > Chrysochloridae > Chrysochloris > Chrysochloris asiatica. The sequence goes on from NW_006408530.1 coordinate 27,173,944, forward strand.
GATGGATGTTTACAGCACTTTCTTCTCATTCTGAGTCATGCTTTATTGTCAAATTGTTGTTGTTTAGTGCCGTCGAGTTGGTCCCGACTCATAGCTATCATGTATAAGCGTTCCTCTGAACAGCCTGTGGGTTTGAACTGCTGACCTTGTGCTTAGCAATCCAGTGCTGATTCTACAGCGCCACACCAGGAGTCCATCATCAAATTATGGTCCCCAAATCTTTGCTCCATCCACATAATTCAAGTCAAGTCAATTTTGAGGATACAGCTTTTCCTCATTCATTTCGGACTCTCCTTTCTAGTCTGGAAGCACAGCTGAAATCTGTGTACCATGAGTGACCTTGCTAATATTTAAAATACCAGTAACTTAGCTTCCAGCATCAAGGCAACACACAAAACACCACATTATAACAAACTGACAGTGTTAGTTTTTAGACTTAAAATCAACGTAATTGGAATAAAGAGTGCCACAACCAAATTTCAAATTAGCTCAGTTGTTAAAATTTATTACTTTTTTTTTTTTTACCATCGTGCATTCTTCACACTCCCAAAGGAAAGAGAATGAAAGACAGAAGGTATAGCAATACAACCAGATGAAATCTTCTGAAATCTTTCTGTTTTTATTGTATCCACACAGGGTTGGTCAGAATCGGCTACTTTATGCTGCAGTAACAAATAATCTCAAAATCTCGGTAGCTTAATGTAACAAAGCATTCTCTGTTTTTCACATACATTCTGCTGTGAGTACAGAGATCTCTTAAAAGGCACTTTCCTCCAATTCAGCAAGGCAAGCTGTGCATCTAACAGGATACCAAGTCAGGCCATATGGTAGCTCAGCTACACCTTAGCTTAGAAACACATGGGTTCTCAGCCATATTCCATTAGCCAGATTAATCACATAACCCTAACTGGGAGGATGTCGGAGAATGCATGAAAGTTACTGGAATGATATCTGCATACTGCTGTCTCTTCCACACTGGTCACTAATGTTATGAAGACAAGGACACAAAATCAGGAAGTGTTTGTGGTTCCATGCTGTCCCAGTCACCAAGATAGGGAATCCTGGGACATTCTTATACAATTTTATACAACAGAGAGAATTAGTTGGAAAAACATCTGAAGGCTTATCTCACTTTCTCTAGATTCTGCCCATATTCTCCTCAAGAGCCAAGCATTATAACAATCTCTTCTTGTAGTTGTAATTTCTAAATACAGCTAGCTCAAAATATTAATGTTTCCCCCAAACTCTTCGATTTCATGAAGAGTTCTGGAAAAACATAAACAAAAATACATTTGCAAACAAACAGGAGACTTGTGTGATGACACCAAGAAGATCATACACAAAGAAAGCAAAAGGTTGTTAAAAAGAAAGAAAAGTCCAACTTGGATATCAGAAGAAACTTTTAATCTTACTCTTGAATGTACGAAAGTTAAAGGAACTGGAAGAAATGAGAAAGTAAAAATGCTGCTTCAAACATTTTGTGAAATGGTTACAAATATAAGCAACATTTATTTTATATTACACTTTGCTCAAATTTACAGGAGAGCTTGGAAGTCCTTATTGAATATTCACCTTGGAAAACACAAAGGAGCTTGGCATCTGCCCAGCTTTCCATAGACTTTGTTGTGACAGGAAGAGGTATTTCAAATTACAAAAAACCTTCTGAAGGGCCCTTTTCCTTTGGCTGATGGAAGATAAAGAAACTGATTGTATATGTGCTTGTGTGTGTTCCAGAACGTGGATAATTAACATCACATCCTTCTTTTGTCAAGTTCTCCAACAGCAATGGCTCCTACTGCATACCTCTGCAAAAGGAAGGTGTGACAACCTGCTTTCATAAATATAGCCTTGAAAATCCTATGGAGCAGTTCTACTCCATTCTGTCGAGTTATGAGTCAGAGTCAATTCCACAGTAATGATTTTGTGGGGGGTGGGGAGGCTGGAAGGAGAAAGGAAGGTTGGAGAAAGGAGAAAGTGGAGAAGAGGAAGTATAATCATTCCTAAGAAAACCTATAAAAAAGTAGCTGTCAAGTCAACTTCAATTCATGAGCGCCCCCTAAATGTCTGAGACTATGCTCCACAGGGTTTTCAATGGCTGAGTTTTTTTTTTAAGTTAAATCACCAGGTTTTTCTTCCAAGGTATCTTTATGTGGCTAAAATCTCCAATCTATCAGTTAGAAGCTGAACGATTTAACAATTTGTATCATCCATGGATGCCCTCCTAATGATTCTGACCCCAAATCTTTAATAATTATTTTTCTCCATTCTTTGGCACTCTTGGAGGTTTGTAATAATTTCATTCACTCACCAAATATTAAGGACCAGTGTTAGTCCCTGGAGAATGCAGTAAGTAAACAATAGTTGGTGAAATGAGCACAGTGATAAGCAAATATATGCTAGCATAGTAGAGTACTGGTGTGGCACTGCAGGATAAAGCACTGAACCATAAGGTGAGTTTCAATCAAAAGGTCAGTGGTTCAAACTCATTAGCCTGCTCCTTGGAAACCCTATACAGTTTGCTATGTGTCAGAAATGGTGTACAATGGCATGTAACAACAGTATAGACCTATGCTTGTTTGTTCTCAGAGCTGTTTCCTGTTTTTCTCCAGCTCTGCTTGTGTGAAGTTCAGCCAATAAGAGGTAAATTACAGAAGACTACAGGGTCAAAGTAGGGGAAAAGTCATGAGGTATTCCTGCCCACCTCTCATCACTGCAGCTCCTCTGGATAGCCTCAGCACTGAGTCTAGCTCCTATTATGTGGCTTTGTCTTCAAGATCACAGCATCATCCCTAGCTTTTGTGCTCTGATAACAGTATCCTTTCTCTTTGTCTCTCAGAGTCAAGAATAGAAGTAACTTTCTCTGAAGGTGGTATGGCGCCATCAGAGGTCTTATTACTTCACTAAGGTAGAGGAGACATAAGGCCAACATCAGCCCAAGACTGATTCTTGTGAGACAGAGGTCACACACACTTCCTCTCTCCAACCTTTTTACCAATTCTGACACTAGCTGTCCCTGCCACAGCACTCTCTACTCCTCTACTGGATTTGAAATTCACTGCAATGGCAACACAGAATTCATAGCCTATGCTCAGAGTTAGAGGGTTTATTAAGGAGTAACAGGTTACAGTACCCCTGGTGTGGCACCATAGGATCAGTACTGGACTTCAAACCAAAAGGTCAGTCTTTCAAATCTGCCAGCTGCTCAGTTGGAAGACAACTATCTAGCCAAGTGATTGGAAGAGATCCGTATTTGTACCCATTCCAAAGAGAGGTGACCCAACAGAATGTGGAAATCAGTGGAAAATCTCTTTGCTATCCCATGTGAGTAAAGTTTTACTAAAAGTAATACAGAAACAGCTACAATCATACATTGGCAGAGAACTTCTAGGGGTTCAAGCTGGATTCAGAAGAGACTGCAGAATGAGGGATATCATTGCTGGTGTTCAATGGATCTTGGCTGAAATCTGGGTTATAGGAAGAAAAATGTGGCATCAGGACTTGAGGAAGACTCATTAACAACCTGTGATATGCAGATGATACAACCTTGCTTGCTGAAAGTGAAGAGGACTTAAAATATTTACTGATGAAGATCAAAGAGCACAGCTATGGATTGCATCTGGATGTAAAGAAAACAAAAGTCCTCACCACTGGACCAATAAACAACATTCTTATCAACGGAGAAAAGATTGAAGTTGTCAAGGACTTCATTCTTCTTGAATCAACTATCAACACTCATAGAAGCAGCAGTCAGGAAATCAAACTACATATTGCATTAGACAAATCTGTTGCACAAGACCTTTTTAAAGTGTTGAAGAGTAAAGATGTCAGCTTGAGGACTAAGGTGTGCCTGACCCAAGCCATGGTATTTTCAATAACCTCATATGCATGTGAAAACTGGACAGTGAATAAGGAAGACCATAGAAGAATTGATGCTTTTGAGTTATGGTGATGGAGAAGAATATTGAAAGTGCCATGGGCTGCCAAAAGAACCAACAGATCTATGTTGGAAGAAGTGCAGCCAGAGTGCTCCTTGGAGGCCAGGATGGCCAAATTTCGTCTCTCATACTTAGGACATATTGTCAGGAGGGAACAGTCACTGGAGAAGGATATCATGTTTGGTAAGGTGGAGGGTCGGAGGAAAAGAGGAATAGCCCCAACGAGATGGATTGGCCAGGTGGAGGTATTGGTGGACTCAAGCGTGGCAACAGTATTGAGGTTGGCCCAGGATCGGGCAGTGTTTTGGTCTGCTGTGCATAGGGTCGCTATGAGTAGGTACCAACTCAATGGCACCTAACAACAACAACAACAGCTGCTCCTCAGAAACCCTATACAGGGCTGCTATTGGTTGGAATCGACTGGATGACACTTAACAATAACAACAACACGTTACAATTCAGGATTAGGATCAACTTGGAAGTAACAGGAACAACTCAGGATACAGTTCTTCAGTCAGGATAGCACCTTGGTCTACTGCCACCTGGCCCTAATCAGGCCTTGATCTATTTCATCCTGTGGGCGATTCACAGCAATCTCACGCCAGTCTTCTGGATCTTGCTGCTCATGCTGTTGACACTCTTGCTACCCCATTTCTTGTGGTCTTCAGTGTTATAGTCCTTTCTCTCTCATTCTCTGTTTCTCTCCTAAAACTCTGTCTGAACAATTAGCTATTTTGACCCCATAAGTGTCAGAGAACTCTTCTCCATAGGGTTTCCAATAGCTGAATTTTTAGACTTAAAACACCAGATCTTTCTTATCAATTTATCCATATAATGTTAAGGCTACCTGACTCCCAGTAAGACCACGAACTAACCAATCCCCCACTACAAGGGCTCCATGTACCTTATTTGCATTGGTAAAACTGTCCAATCCTCTCTGTGAGCCACAAACACCTTATTTGAATAGTCCCATCCAACCATTGTGAGAATTATAAGACCATATATAACTTGTTGTAAATACCATTGAGTTGTCTCTGACTCATAGCAACCCTATATAGGGCTTTTGAGGCTGTAAATCTTTGTGGGAGCAGACAGCCTCATCCGTCTCCCATAGGGTAACTGGTAGGCTCAAATCGCTGACCTTGTGGTTTAATTTCTCATATCCAACTCAATGGCACTTGACAACAACATCGGATGAGGAGAAGATGGATTATAAATTCAGTTTTGGTCACACTGAATTTAAAGTGCCGTGGTGTGGCTAAGCATTGGACTGCTAACTACAAGGTCAGCAGTTCAAACCCACCAGCCACTCTTCAAAAACACTATACAGGGCCTCTATGAGTTGAAACTGACTAGAAAGCATGGAACAACAACAACAAATCTAATCACACTTGTATCTAGTACAGAGAGGGAACCACTGCTCACCTGTCAGTTTGTTGTACTTACTGACTTGCAAGTTGCTGGTGGAAGTGATGCCACTGGTATTAAATACCAGTAGGGTCACCCATGGTAGACAGGTGTTAACTGAGCTTCCAGATTAAGACAGACTAGGAAGAAGGAGAGACAGACTACATCCCAATATTTAGTCACTGAAAACTTTATGAATAGTGGTGGAACACTGATGGCACCAGAATATTGAATATTGAAATATGATGAGGAGCACAAGAATATTGTCAAATATAGTACTGGAAGATGAGCCCCCTCAGGTTGTAAGGCACTCAAAATGCAAATGGGGAAGAACTACCTCTTCATTTTGACTGTGATGAAACAAATGGAGTAAAGCTAGCCCAAAAACAAATGGTCAATGTTCCAAGCTCACCAGCTGCTCCTTGAAAACCCTATACAGGGTCGCTATGGATTGGAATTGACTCAACGGCACTTAACAACAACAACAACTCATGACAAAGGATGTGATTACATAATCCTATTACAGAGGAATGAAAGATTGGAACCAATAATCCAAACTACCGTAGAGGTAGAGGTTCATCTATCCATGTATGTTGCTGTTGTTAGGTAACATTGCGAGGGTACCAACCCTGTATAGGGTTTCCAAGGAGCAGCTAGTGAGCTTGAACCACTGACCTTGCAGTTCAAATGACTTTGCTGTCTGATGCATTAACCCACAGTATCACACCAGGACTCCTTTCATGAGTAGGTGGAGTATATTTCTCCATTTCATTGATTTGGGGCTTGGCCATATAATCTGCTTTGGTAAATAGACTATTAGAAGGAAAGATGAAGGCAGATACTTTTAATATGCTTTCATGTTTAGCTTGTACTCTTACCATCTTGTGATTTTCCCTGAGAAGAGTAGGTTTCAGGTAGCCATTGGCCCTTCAGCCTAAGTCCCAAAATAGAAGGCGTGTGAAGCAGACCTGAACACAATCTGAATCTGGAGTCCAGCCTGGCCCAGCTGACCACTGCCTTGCTTAGCTGACTTTCGGACCTGTGAGCATTGTTACAAATCACTGAGCTTTTGAAGTTATTTGGTATGCAGCCAAAACTTAGAAAAACAGCATAAAGAGAAGGTCCAGACCTACACTTGAGAGACATACATTATAGATAATAATTACAATCTTGTATAGATGCAACCTCCCAGATATCACTGCTATTACAGAATTTTGGGGCACATTCACTTAGGGTAAGACTACTCAATATTTTCTTTGACAATCTGACTCTCTTCTCTGCCAGGAAGATCATTTCATTGATCCCTTCAGTCACCCTTCCTGTAGCACTCAAAGCAGGCCTGATAATCACAGTCTCAGGTTCCAAGCCTGTGTGAGTATATTCACATCAAAACTTTTCATTCTCTACCTGTCCTTTGGTTCATAGATCTGTGATACATAGATCTGTGTCTTTGAGCGACGACTTCTGTCTCTCAAATGTTTGCTTTTTAAATGGGACCTTCAATGTCATGGGCCAGAGTCAACCAGAATATCTGACTATGTGGAGTTAACATCTTTGTCAAAGAAAACTTCTGTATAGATCACAAAAGTGACTGCATCCATCAGTGTAGAAGACTAGTCTACTCTTTGCAGCGGGAAGACTTGACACAGCATCATTTCTGAAGGCTCAGTTTCTATTTCTTGACAGGAAATAGAACAAGTGAATATCGATGTGGTCTCACAGTTCCCCCAATTAAAGAATTCACACGGCTGTTCCAGCTTAAAGGCATCTCCTATTTCTATTTCTTTTTCCCTCATTCATTTTTTCTTTCCTCTCTTTCAGATGGAGTCATCATGAGTCAGAATCAACTAAACAGCAACAAACAACAGCTTTCTCATGACAGGCAGCTCCTGAATTGTGAACATATCTTTAAATTTAATTTGTATGTAAGTTGGAATAGTTAGGTACACTTTGTATCTAACATCATTTAGTCAAATGTTTGCCATAGTAGATATTGTACCTTTCAATGCATAAAAACATTAAACATTTCTATATACACTAAAAACATCTCTAACATAACAATACAGTAATAATAATAATGTATGTCAAAAAGTAGTACCCAATCATTAAAAAAAAAAAAAGAAGTAGTACCCATTTATTATTACAGACCATTGTATGTACCTCAAATTTTTACTATAATAGACTTTGTGGAGGTTGGTTTGCAACTAAGATTGTATGCAAGTCAGACTTTATATCCCAGTGACAGCTAGTACTGTCCTCTCTCCCCATTCTGTCTGAATTTATTAATAAAAGCTCTCCTTAGGCTTAAGCAAAGGCAACACAGATATTCAGGCAAATCTCTGTGCTAATTCCTTAACTCATTCATTACCATTAAGAGATTTATATTCACTTTCCTCTATCTTTCCATGTTCTTTGTGTTTGAAGAATTCTCTGGTCATACTTATTGTATTCAGTAATCTAGTGTTCCCTATTCCATAAATGACACCATTCACCTTCTAGAGGGCTGTTTCTAATGATTTTTTCCTCTTCTCCATTTTCAGTCAACCTACAGTAATTATTGAGCCCAAAATAATTCAAATGTCAAAATCAGGAAGAGAGAAATTCAGGGCATTTAATTCCCTACTCATGACCCTTCAAGTGTCTTTACTGAGTATTTTAAAGGACACCCAAGCAGACGTTGAATGCCCTGGGTTTTGGCTCCAGGTCTTGTACTATGTAGCTTTTTCACCCTGGGCGTTTTTTCTTGTCTTTTAAAATGACAATAATATCATGGTGTGGTGCTGTAGGAAAAGCACTAGATCACAAGGTTGGTTTGAACTGCAAAATTGGCATTCAGACTCACCAGCCACTCCTCAGAAACCCTATACAGGATCACTGTGAGTCAGGACTGACTCGATGGCACTTAACAACAACAGTTTGCTATACATGATTGGTGACCTAATGGAACTGAAAAAAAGTTTTCACTTTAAAGATGTGGTTAAATATCAGGAATTCTAGCATTGGGCTTAAGAAATAAATAAGTCATGGTAACTTTAAGAATTGGTTTTACTTTTCCCATATAATAAATAGGCTAGAGAAGGCAATTTCTAGGGTTGGGTCAGTATCTTCATCCCCCTTTATCAGGAAAGTATAAACTTTTCCAGAAAGCACTCCCAGATTTCCACTTTTATCTCATGGATCAAAAATGAATCAGGTGGCCATACCTCACTCAACAGAGACTGGAAAATTGACTCTGGCAGTTAGAATATGGCACAAAAGAAGGGAGTTTAGAATGTTTGAGGAGAGAACATTTAGAATTATCTGCCACAGATATTTTGAATGAAAAGCACATTAATCAATACACCTAAACCTTTCATTTAAAGATAGTATAAATAAACAAACAAATAGAACCAGAACCAAAAACACAAACACAAAAATCAAGTACAGTGTTGCCTTTAAGTTCAAACTGCTATTTAGCCAGAACAAAGAAACATTATTAGATCAGTCCTGAGAGCCAAATGCTTCTTCCTTGGGGCTGTGGCTTTCTCTAGATCAAAACTTCAGTCCTAGACAAACAGGTGACTTTATCAGCTTTGCAAATGGAAATTCTCAACACAGAATGCTCTTCTCAGACGCTCAAGTATTTAACCTAGTGATTAATGGTCAGGCTTTAGAGTGAGATGGGCATAGGCTGAGTTCCAACTCGATTTTCTAGCCGTTGATTTTCAGTCAGTTAATTATTAAAACACATTATTCTGAAAAAAAAAAATGGAAATGCTTGTGTTATTTAGCTTCTAGAGTTACTAGGAGGATAAAATGGAAAATACTAAATATAATGGCTGACATATAGTCACCACTCAGTAAATGAGTGTGATTAACCTTAGTAGTAACAGAAAAAAATTGAAGTACACAGATTTCTCCAATTCTATCCCAACTTTACCCAAAAGGTCAAACTTAACAATAAAAGTTTTACTGGCTCTTAAAAGAAAGCATAGAGATAATACTTCCAGACCTAGTACTCAATAGTGGATTGTTAGATATGAAACCAAACACATAAACAACAAAAGACTAAATAGATATATGGAACGGCATCAAAATGGAAAGTTTTTGTATGTCAAAGGACAATCTATTGTTGGATGTCAAACTGATGATCTGCACTGTAAACATTCACTTAATTCACAATAAAAAATTAAAATAAAAACAACAATGCAGCAACACACCACAACACACAGATGAAGAAGAAATGGGAAGAAGAAACACTGGGAGAAAGTAGGATAAGTGCTGTTACACTCAGGGCTGTAAAAAAAAAAGTGTGCACCAACTGTTTTTCCCATAGCCCTCTCTACTTTACATTTGGGTTTGATAATTCATTTCGGTGGCCACACAGAACTCAGAAACCATACCCATAGTTACGGAGTTTATTAGGGAAGCTAACAGGTTACAATGCAGGACCAGAAATGCTCAGGAATATAGCTGTTCCAGTCAGGACAGCCACTCCCCAGCTGTTCCCACGGGCAGGTCTCTATCTGCCTGGCCAATGCTACTAACCTCTTTTGTTATTGTCATTGTGCCTTTGAGTCAGTTCCAACTCATAGCAACCTTGTATAGAGATTCCAAAGAGTGGCTGATGAGTTTGAACCACAAACCTTGTGGTTCAGACGACCTTGCGGTTCAGTGCTTTATCCCACAGCACCACACCATGTCTCCTAATCCTAGGTATATGCCATAACAATAGGAAGCAAGACCAGAGAAAGATAAATGTTCCCCAGTATTCATCACAACACTTTTCATAGTAATCCTAAAAATTGAAACAAGCTCCATGTCCACCAACAGATGAATGGATAAGCAACATGATCAGTATTCATGATGGGTATTGAGAATGAAGAGAAATGAAATCCAGATACATGCCAAAGTATGGGTGAGCTTTGAAAATACCATGATGAGTGAAATAAGTAAATAACAAAAGGAAAAATAGTGTATGATTCCTCTTATTTAAGTATCTAGAACAGGCAAATATATACAGACATAAGGTTATTAATCGTTATCAGAAGGAGATAGGAGGGATTGGGGAAGTGTGGGGTTCACTGTCTAGAAAACACTGAACTTCTGTTTCAGGGTGATGACAAAATTTGGAAATGGATAATGGTGATGGTGGCACAATATGATGAATACAATTAATGTCACTAAATTGTACATGTAAAGAAATGTTGAAATGGCAAGTGTTTTGTTACAAACACATTTACCACAATAAAAACAAAAGTTATACTGAATAATTGAATAATGATCTCCTTTGTTTGCATCTAAAATTGAGCTACAGGATCTTTTCCTGACTTCTCCAAAATTTTGTACATTTGAAATGACCTACTTTCCCATGCATAGACTACAGTTTGTTAAGAAAACGATGCCATTCCCAAGTTTGATGATCAGTCCTGATCATGTATCTAGTAAGCTGTCCTGTGGCCTGTAGTACTATCTTGCCAAATTAATTTGCAAATGCAACAGCCTTATAACTTTGTCTTTTAATCTTGTTTGTAATATTGTCCATTAAAAAGATGTCCCATGCCGTATCTTGTTCATTTCAAAGCAAATTGTAGGAGGTGACTAAATTGTGCACCAATAGAAAGACACCAATGCTTCACTAGCAACACCACATAATCAGACATCTGCTTTTTGACACGCTGACAAACCCAAAGAATTGAAACTTGATGAATCTTAATGCTGTCTGCCATATACCACAGTGTTCATCAATTATTTCTTTATGAAAGAATGACTAATGATAATTCCCACTAGAGGATCATTTGCATATTCAAGCTGAAGTGTTTTAAGGAGCAGAGAATGTCATTTGTTGTGAGGGCAAACTCCTTCCCTCCAGATTCAAATGCTTCTTTTCTACACATTGCTAATTAAGCTGGATGCTGAAACCTAGGGAGAGATAAAATATAATTCAGTAGTTGAGTCCAAATCTATTTCTCATTTCCAAGAAAGAGAAAAACAGTATCTTTCTCTCATATTTTAGACTAAATTTTTTAAAGGATACAGCCATTGTTATCAGGGGGAAACCAATCTGAATACAATTGGCCTAATCAACTCTTGGTCTGAAAGTATAAGTGGATGATTACATCTAGTGTTACCCCCAGAAGCAGCTGCTGCCACTAGTGTCCTTTTGAAAATGTTGCGCCTGACATGAATGCCAGGTAAGTGGCATGAGAATTCAGACTTCCAGGCTGAGCCATTGCATCTGGTGGAACCATCCAAGGAGCCAAAAGGCTAATATCTGTTCTACAGTTCAGTGAGTGTTTGAAAAGCTGCCCTTCCGAGATCATAAGCTGGCCAAGGGTGCTGCCTTCCAAAAAGATGGGACTGGAAAGGGCCAGGAATCAACCAGGGCTATGCCAGTCTGATTAGTTAGACAGTTTGATACCTGGAAAATAACAGTAGGACTTGCTGTTGTCACGAGCCTGTGCATGATTCTTCCCAGATGTAGGGGAAAACAACAATTTGCTGCAATGTTAGAAGTAGCAGCATCCGTCTCTGCCTGGACACATTTTTCCTCATAGTCTACTCCCTTTGACAGTACAAAGCCAGATCTGCTCTGGACTGTCAATCAAATCTTTGGAAACAGTGGGTTGTACATGAACCATGAATAGGAAACAGCATACAGGTAAATAAAGAATCAAGAATGGTCAGCTAGAAAGGCCAGGGGCTTGAACTATCATGATGCTTGTGCAGAAAGCATCAGCGGAGCAGGTAAGGTTTGCCACTCCTACTCTTAACTCTCATTTGACCTCTTAACTTCCCATATGTATGACCCCAAATACATAATTACCTACTGATTGCTTATGAATCTGGATCACTCATGTAATCTCCACTACTCCTAACTCCTAATATCAACTATACCCAACTACCCCTACGATCTACAGGACTCAGAATAATGATTCAAAAGGAGACCCACATATCCTCTCATTATATCCAAGTCGTATTTAATGTTACAAACTGTTCAGTAAAAATATTGTGTGAGATAAAATACCAAGTCATGGGTCCCTTCTGAAGCACAAATTGCACTGGACCGCAAGGTCAGTTTGAGACACAAGGACAGAAGTTCAAGTCCACCAGCCGCTCCTTGGAAACTCTATACATGGGTGCTAGGAGTCAGAACAAACAGGTTGGCACTTAATAACAACAGCAACTTTGACAAATACACACCTTCATTACTACAAGATTTTAAAAGAAATTGGGAAGCTAATGGTTTTAATTTAACTGAAAATTGGTAAAATACCAAAAACAATGCTTCCAGATGTTCTGTTGAAGGACTGGTGATATTAGGATGTGCAATAAAATAAAAGCATACATAATTCATAAATTACCACATATCTATTTCACATCGGTTTATTTTTCTTGCCTTTATTTGAGAAAATTTACTAATTATGTTGTTATCAAACTTTTCACATCATTTTTGTTCTATTGATAGTAAGGGCAAATTAAATCAAATTCCTTTAGTGATTAGTTTAGTTCTTAGATCGTTTTTATGAATTTCAATCTAATAAGACTTTGCTGAGGCAAGAGCTACCAGTATTTTCAAGAAAATGTCTAAAAGCAATACCTAGATCTAGATATGAATCATGAATGTTATAGATCATGTACAAATGTAATAATGTATTTTATATAAGAATTTTCATCACCAAACTTATAGCTGTTTAATCTCATCATTAAAATGCTATCATTTATATCAAGTCTTGACCAGTATTTAAAGCAGTGTCAGATCCAGTCTTTATTTCTTAAGTTCTTATTTCAAATATTTCAATATTAGAATGTCTACAAAGAAGCTTGAAAATTGCAGTATATAGCAAAATTCTTCAACTGTCTCTTGAATCAGGACTATACTTTCATTTATAATATAAAACAGTCTCATTAAAATCAATTTTTGGATATTTGTATATAAACTTTCTTCTTACTTCAAATTTCTAATAAGTATTTATTGTTCTGTCACTGTGATTGCATAACTCATATGTAGCTTAGTTTGATTATTGGTGTACTTGTTCAGTATTTACATCATACACGTTCCATTTTAAAGTATGCATACATGTGGTTTCTATGAGTTGAAAATGAACTCTACAGCACCTAACAACAAATGGACTCCTGGTGTGGCATTGTAAGATGAGCACTAGACTGTGAACTACAAGGTTGGCAATTCAAATCCACAAGCTCCTCCTCAGAAACCCTGCACAGGGTTGCTGTGAATTGGAATTGGCTCAACAGCTCTTAGCAAAAACAACAAATACATCTGTTCTTGTTGTTGCTAAGTGCAATGGAGTCAGTTCTGACTCAGCCACCCTAAATAGGGGTTCCAAGGTGCAACTGGTGGGTTTGAACTCCTGATCTTGTAGTTAGCAATCTCCAGTGTTTATCCTACAACATCACACCAGGAGCGAGAGAGTCCTGGTGTTGCACTGTAGGATAAAGCCCTGGACCGAAAGGTTGGTTTGAACCACACGGTGAGCAGTTCAAACTCACCAACTGCTTCTTGAAAACCCCATACAGGATTGCAGTGAGTCAGAACCAACTCAGCGGTACCGAACAACTCTCTCTTCTCTCCTCTCTCCTCTCTCTCTCTCTCTCTCTCTCTCTCTCTCTCTCTCTCT
>NW_006408530.1:27188618-27195677 GCF_000296735.1 Chrysochloris asiatica
AGTGGTTACAAATCAGGCTGCGAACCGCAAGCTCAGCAGTTTTTAAAAGTGAATAAGCCTAGATTTGCTTGGGGTTTTTGCAAGCTTTTGCTAGCATCATTAATAAACCAGTGATCCATTTATTCCAAATACAATTCTAAATAAACTGCATTTTCTGTCAAAACCATGATCTACTTTTAATTTGAGAAAGTTTTGTTGAACTCTCCTTTTGTGTGTATTTTGTATCCCATTACATGTCCAAGATATCATCAAATTGTTTCACACGTCAATAGAACCTGAAAATATGTAATCTGTGTATTATTTTAAGAATACCCTTGATAAAGACACAGTTATGGCCATACCTCTAAATTAGAAATTATGTTCTGCCTTTAGCTCAAAAGAATGCCAAGTACCAGAATGGATATAGGGCAAATTTTCTGATTTATACACTCTATTGATAATGCCATTATCACTGACAATCTTGACTCATTTTGAAAAGTTGTTTTAAATCTATTTTTACTTCATTCAATTCTATTACATATTTTTTGTAGAAATAAAAAAATCCTCAAAATGCATGTTCTGTCTAGAACTACATATATATATGCTTGAAAATATTTTATTATTTTTAATTGCAAAAATTTCCCCAACCATCATTTGCAACTATGATGGATCCAGTGACAATCCACAAATTCGAACATAAAGAGGAACAAATAAATGAATGGTGGACACTACTAGGAATAGGTACTTGGTTTTGAAAAATTCTAGTGCATTCTGGCTGTCATAGAAAGAAAACTGGACAAGTTAATTAATTGATTTACATTTTCTCTTATCTAAGTTCTCCTGTCACTCAAATCTTTGTCAACCTCCCAAATTGGCAGTGACACAAACCACAAATATCTCAGCCACCTTTTCTTTCAAGAATGTTACTGTTAAGTATCATCAAGTTGGTTCTGACTCACAGTGTCCCTGTATAGGGGTTCCAGGCTGTCAATCTTTGTGGGAGCAGAAAGCCTCCTCTTTCTCCTACATTCTTTCAAGAATATAGAATAATAAATTTGAAAAGTTTTCCCAGGGATGTGATATGTGTGGTCCTGTAACATAAAGAGTGGAGTCCTGGTGTGGTGCTTGGGATAATGCATTGGACCTCAAAGTCTGTTTGATCCACAGGGCATGAACTTATGCTTAATAATCATCAATTTGTCTTGTATTGCATGTTTAAACTCACAGTTTTCCAGTTTATTCTGACAATCTATAACAAGCCTATAAAACAGAGTAGATAGCTTCTGTAGGGTTTCCAAGACTGCACATCTTTATGTAAGCAGACTGCTTCATCTTTCTAGCCTTTAGGATCTGGTGAGTTCAAACCATCACACTCTCAGTTAACAGCTTGACCCACAGTGCCAGAAAGTCTCCTTAACTGATATTTAGGTGGCAAATAAATTGAATAAAGTCTAATTCAAAGTTTCTTTTTGTAGAACAGCAAGCAGTATTCTGGAGAGTCTGAATTACTTACCCAAGGACATGGAATTTATTAATGGAAGACTCAGAAGTCTTAAATTAAAAAAAAATGCACTGCAGTGAAGTTAATTCCAACTCACAGCAACCTCACAGGACAGTGGAGTTTCTCCATAGGATTTCCAGGATTGTAAATCACAATCATTATGGGAGCAGGCAGATTCATAATTTTCCCATAGAGCAACTAGTGGTTTTGAACTGTCCACCTTGCAGTTAGCTGCCCAATATAATACTGTCTAGGCTACAGTGTGGTATGTTTTGCTGTTTAAACACAGCTTTAGTCACATGTGGAAACTTCATCCATGAATGAAACATGCCTTGTGGGTTGACCATCTGGTTCTTAAATCTGAGGATTTCTCTGAATATATTTTTCACTTGCCACCTGCATGTGGAATGGAAAGTTACAATTCAGTCCAAATTTTTATTTTCTAATGTACAAGCCAAATGCATCTAGTAAGATAGGTAGAAAAACAGACAGTCTGTCTACATATCCAACTAGCTCTCCCTATAGACTCATTTGGAAAGATTTTGTCTCTGTTACCCCATCCCCTCTCCACTCCTTTGCAACAGTACTTGAAATTTAGTCTGGCATTTCATGCAGATTTAGAGGTTGGTAGGAAAAGACCATACACATATACTGGAAGCTCCTAATTTATTTAACCAAGGAGGCAGATGTTAAAGAATGCCAACAAGAAGCAGAGCAGGCCATCGAGTGCTTTTCCCTGGAGTATCAGTTGACAGCTGCTGGTGACATTCTGTTGAGGTGGGGTTCCTGAACAGAGACAATGCTGAAGGCTTGAATCAACCTAATCCTTTTGGCTAGTGGCTTCCATTGGCAGCCAGAAGAACTCCCTCTGAAAATCCAGGCACACACGTTTAAAGGGCTTCTAACTCTGCAGGTTCCAGAGCCATTTGCAGCATCTACTAGGCTACATCCTTCTCCAGGGAAGGCAAACAGTGTCCGTGCTTAATTAATATCCTCTGGCCCTAGACTTCTGATGATTCAGAATCACTACATCTGCCAATGGCTAAGCAGTGGGCCAGGCACAGTGCACCTACAAGATGATTAACACATAGTTCCTGTCCTCAAGAGGAACATGTTAGTAGGTGAAGTAGATTAGGTTCCCAAATAGTACAAACAAATAAGTGATTAACATCCTAAGGGAAGAGTTCCAGCATTCTAAAAGGAAAGAATTCATTCTAGCCAACGGTGGCTCAGGAGAAGATAAAAGGCGTGGGAAAGTACCGCATGTGTCATATCCTTCCCTTCACAATCAACCTACTGATTGTATTATAGTTGTCCTGGAGAACGTAAGTGGATGTAAACAATTCATTATAACGCATTCAGGGCTATGGAGTATCAAGTCAGAAAATTAGCCACAAATAGTTCAGGAAATGTAAGTTATCTTTTCTATATTATGCACAAGTTTGTGATGGTTTAAAAGAAAAAACCATTTTAAAAAAACAAGTATGTCTATACAAATATACAGAAACAACACTGGGCACAATTGGGAAAGGTGGTAGACTAGTGAGGTTAGTGAAGGATTCTAGTGTGTGATTCAAAATAGTTTGATTTCCTTATACAATGATAATATATTCAGCAGTTGCTTACATAAAATAGAAAAGAAAAACTACCACTGTAGATGGTATGATTGTATATTTGTATAATTTTTTTAATCAACTGGAAAATTACTGTAAGCAGTAAGAGAACTCAATAAGGTAGCAGAGTAGAAAATTAATATACAGAAATCAATAGATTTTATGTATACCAAAAACAAGACAAAAAAGTTAATACAAGAAAAAGAAAAATCCTATTTCTAATTGCAACTAAAACAATAACAACAAATATGAGTATACAATTCCTAGAGGGGGAAAAATATGTAAGGGGGATTTTAAAAGTTTGTATAAAAATAGAATCAAAAGATACTAGAATTCTTCCATGAATTTTTGAAGACCCCTTCTATAAGTTCTATGTGAGGCAAACATTACAGAGGACACAAAAGAAGACTTAAACGTATGAAAATGTATTCTTGAGTAGAAGCTCAGCATCATAAAAATGTCAGTTCTCCCTAAATCTATTTATAAATATAATAATTTCAAAAGTACCAAGACACTTGGTTTAATTGTTTTAAAAGACAATTCTAAAGTTTATATGGAAACATAAGCATGCAAAGTAGTCAGGAAAACTGAAAAATAAAAGCATTGAAGGGGGACTAGTACCAACAGATGTCAAAACAAATTATGCAGTCTTTGTAATTAAACAGTATGATAATAGTGAGTAATTATTATCATGACTAACTGCGATTGTCACAACTATAAAGGTAAAAGTTGTATAACAAAAAAAGAGGGGTTAGTTAATCTTACTACTTTACTACTAGTTAATCTTACTATTCCAGAAACAGGACCCTAGGGCCATCAGGAAGGAAGAGCATGAGTAGACTGTGGGATCCTAATCAGAGAAGCAACTACACCAGAAATGGAGGCAGGGTTGATGGCATGGAGAGATAGAGCAGCTGAGGACTCTAGACTCATGGAAAGAGAAAGGCTGTATGCTCGTGAGCAGGAAGCAGGCATGCAAATGTGCCATTTGGTTGTTTAAATGATTAGATATTCCTTTGCATTTTGTGTATATATATATATATGAATAGAGGCAAATACTGTTAACAGATGGTAAATGAAGGAGATTGTAATCATTGCAATAAAACAAAGTACAAAACCTATGTTCTTCCATGTACACTAGCACTCAATTCACAATAAAAGCTTTAAATCAAAACAAAACAATATGATAGAGGTGCAGGAATAAACAGTGTGGCTGATGGAACAGAACAAAATATCCAGAGATAGACCTTTATAAAGGTGGCATCTGAAATGAATGGGGACAACAAGGTGGCCTTTTCTGTAAGTGATGTTGGAAAAATGAGATAACACTTGAAAAAGAGATGCTAATATAAACCTTACATTCTACAATGTGATAAATTCCATATCATAAAAATAATATTAAACAATAAATAAATGTAGAAGAAAACATGAGCAAAATTCTCTACAACCTTGAAGCAAAGCCTTACTAACAATGACTCAAATCCAGAAGTTACTGAAGACAAGATGAATTATGCAGTCTTGGATAAAATGGATAAAATAATTTGCTTCATGTTAAGAGAAAAACTAAACAAAGGGGAAAATTGCAAAGGTGGAATACAGGTTAATGGGAAAAATTTTTACCATTGATATTACAAATACAAGGATGTTTCAAAAAGCTTGTAGAAAAATACAATTGAAATACAATGAAATTCCCCCACATACTTTTAAAAGCCCCTTTGTGTAGTGTTATTGTTCTGGTGTGGCAATTCAGGATTATGTACTAAACTTCAAAGTGGTTTGAACCTCAAGGTCAGCAGTTCAAACTCACTAGCCGCTCCTCGGAAACCCTGTACAGGGTCACTATGGGTCAGACCTGACTCAATGGCACTTACCAACAACAACAACAACAAAATATGAGACTTGGATCCACAATCAATGCTCATGGAAGCAGGAATCAAGAAATCAAATAATACATTACATTAGAAAAATCTACTGTACAAGACTTCATTAAAGTGTAAAACATCAAAGATGCCACTTTGAGGACTAAGGTGACTTAAGCCATGGTATTTTCAATAGCCTTACATGCATGCAAAAGCTAGACAATCACTAAAGGAGACTGAAGAATCAGTGCATTTGAATTATGGTGTTAGAGAAGACTATTGGAAGCACCCAGGACTACCAGAAGAACAAACAAATCTGTCTTGGAAGAAGTACAACCAGAATGCTCCTTAGAAGCAAGCTTGGCAATAATGCATTTCTTGTATTTTGGACCTATTATCAGGAGATACCAGTCCCTGGTTTCTCTGCTATTCATAAGGTTTTCAGATTCAGAAGTACTTTGTCACTCTTTCTTCCTAGTCTGTCATTGGCTGGAAGCTCATCTGAAACCTGTCCACCATGGGTGACCCTGCTGGTTATTTAAAATACCGGTGGCATAGCCCTCAGACTCACAGCAACTGAAGCCACCACAGCAAGACAGACAGACGAGTGGCGGCCGTTTGGTTTTATGTCAAAACTGTCACTTTAAATTTTGAGGCGATCTGTGAGCATGCATAGTAGAACCCTCCAGGGGTGGGGGTGGGGTATCCATTCGCTCAGGTATCCCGTCTAGTTACCAGAATGGAGGTGCTAGTCAGCAAGAGACAAATGAGCAATGGTCAGATACCAAAAAAAGAATGTCCTCACCTGTATCTCCTTGGTTCTGTCAGACGTTCATAGCTGTTCTGATCCTTCCCCCATTTGTTCTATCTCAAGATGGTGGCTCCGGGAGTAGCTGAGCATCTTGAATTAGAAAGCAATGAATTTCATGATGCTCCTACAAATTCCCCTAGCTGTAAGCCTTCCAATCTTTTAAATATTCACTTATATGTGGTTCAGAGTTCTAGCACCATCCCCTAAGCCTGCTTGGCCCGGTATTCTGTGTTGTTGGTGACAGAGTTCTTCACTGCACGTCTACCCGATCCGCCATCTTGACTGTATCTGCATTGGAATTATGGTATTTACATCTCAAGCTGGGGGAACTGAAGAAAAAATTCAAGCCTTGACTTTCGTTATTGAAAGATTCTCTGGGCAAATTATTGAATTATGCCGAAAGCATCAAGAGAAGATGGAAGGAATACACACAGTCACTGTACCAAAAGGAAATGGTTAATGTTCAACTGTTTCAAGAGGTAGCATATGATCAAGAGCCAATGATACTCAGGGAGGAAGTGCAAGGTGCATTGAAGGAATTGGCAAAGAACAAGGAACCAGGAATTGATGGAATAAAAAATGAAGTCTTTCAAGAAAGTGAGGTGGCATAGGAGGCACTCACTCATCTCTGCGAAGAAATTTGGAAGACAACTAACTGGCTGACTGATGGGAAGAGATCCATATTTGTGCCCATTCTAAAGAGAGGTGACCCAATGGAATGCGGAAATCAACGGACAATCTCTTTGATATCTCAAGCGAATAAAGTTTTGCTAAAGGAGCTCTGGTAGCGTAGTGGTTACGAATCGGGCTGAGAACCGCAAGGTCAGCAGTTCGAAACTACCAGCTGTTCTGCGGGAGAAAGAGGAGGCCTTCCGCTCCCGTAAAGATTTACAGCCTTGGAAACCCTGTACAGGGTCGCTATGAGTCGGAATGACTCCAAGGCACATAATAACAACAACAAAGGTAATACAGAAAAGGCTACAATCATACATTGAGAGAGAACTTCCAGAGGTTCAAGCCAGATTCAGAAGAGGCCATGGAACGAGGGATATCATTGCTAATGTCCAATGGATCTTGGCTGAAAGCAGAGATTATCAGAAAGATGTTTACCTATGCTTTATTGACTATGCAAGGGCTTTCTATTGTGGGGATCATGACAAGCTATGGACAACATTGCAAAGTATGAGTATTCCAGAACACTTAATTGTGCTCACAAGGAATCTGTACCTGGACCAAGAAGCAGTTGTTTGAACAGATCATGGGAATACTGAATGTTTTAAAATTAAGGAAGGTGTG
>NW_006408530.1:27196514-27266640 GCF_000296735.1 Chrysochloris asiatica
AACAACAACAACAACAACCAGTCCCTGGAGAAGTACTTGGTAAAATAGAGGATCATCAATAAATAGGAAGACCCTGAAGGAGATGGATTGACACACTGGCACCAATCATGGGTTCAAACACAACAACAATTGTATGGATGGTACAGGTCTGGGAAGTGCTTCATGCGATTATACACAGGGTTGCTAACAACAACCAAATAGGAAGTGATCAGAATAAAATTTACAACTTAACAGAAATCAAGAGAAATGAATTGTGTTCCTCCAAAATATGTGTTGTAAACTCTGTGATTATAATGTCATTTGGGAATTGATTGTCTTTATTATGTTAATGAGGCAGGTCAGTGTAGAGTGTATCTTGAGTTAATCTATTTTGAGATATAAAAAGATTTAAAAAACAAGCACAAAGAGAGAGAGAGAGATGGGGTAGCTAAGTAGATTCCAGGAAGAAGATTTGAAGAGATAAGGACTTTCCTCCAGGGAAAACAGAGAAAGCCTTCCCCTACAGATAGTCCTCTCAATTCAGACTTCTAGCCCACTAAACTGTGAGAAAATAAATTTATGTTTTCTAAAGCCACCCACTTGTGATGTTTTTGTTATACAAAACTAGAACTAAGAATTAAATACTCTGAGAAATACAACTGTTCCTTATGCAAATGAAAAGACACTGAACTTATTCTGCATTCAAAATAATTATTATGCACTCAAAATAATACAGATACAAATTAAAACCACATTAGGATACTACTTTTCCTTAGCCCCTTACAATAATTTCAACCATTCAGCAAAAAATATCTCTGAAGAGGTATCAGATTCATTCACTATTTGGTGGGAGTACTCACTGCCATGTGGAGGCAACGTGGCAGTAACTATCAAAATGGCAAATGCATTGATCCCTTGGCTCAGCACCTCTATTTTTCAGAACTTATCTTTAAAATACTTCTGCACATCTATGAAATGGTAATGTTATTCCTACAACATGGTTTATAATAGTCTGAAGATGCTAAGCAGGATGTCACTTAACCTGAGACAATTTTAGAAATTGGTTCTCAGCACCCTTTTCTCTGAATGAACTCTTTAAGAAGTATCAGCATTGACCACTTGAAGATTAGATACACAGATAAATATTGTTGTATCAATAGATATCAAAGTAATAATACATAGAGTTAGCATTTAAGGGCCATTTTCCAGATCTGAAAAAAAGAAAGAAAAATTTTGGCAATGAATGAAATGCTTCCTGATTGGAACACACAAACAGGCAGATGTCTGATCTAGGCAGAAGGAAGAGAGACCATGTGAGGAACATTTAACTTACAGATTAGCAAAATGCAGCAGCGTCATCTGTTTGCTATTCTGGTGTTTCATTCTTGTAGCTTCTAGTTTAGGAAGCTGTTTCAACATGGTTTTTTTTTTTTTTTTTTGAGAGTTAAGAAACCAAAGCATAGGTCTTCTTATTAAAGGGACAGATTGCTTTAGTCACAATAAAGGAAATGAATGCCAAGTAGAAAAAAATTATATCTTCCCTAAATTGATCTGTTACTGTTCGCCTACTCTGTCTTCATAATCTGTGGTCTTGAAAGTCATTTTTCTCCTTGGGAAACATCTAGGGATTTGCCCTTAGAAAAGTAAGAGACAGATAACAGCAAACCCGTGAGTAAAGGAGATCGCAGCAAACTGCAAATGCAGAATAATAAGTGTCCCTTAAATAAGAAAAGATCAGATCACCAATTAATCTGTTAGTCTAACTTGTTCTTCACAATTTGAGGAGGAAAAAAATATATTGCAATGGAAGCAACCTTTATTCCTAATTTTCGTTTCTCAGTGAGCTTAAACAACTGACTCTTTGGTTAGCAGTCCAATGCTTAACTCATGGCACCACCAAAGATTCTTAAAGGCAAGTAACAGAGATAAGTTGCATTTGAAATATTACATTGCAAATATCAACATTTTATTTGCAACCAGTGCTACAAAGAGAACCTGTTTTGTTTTGTTTTTTATCTCAGAAGTAATTGAGACCCAATTTCTGCTTTGTGATAGGAATTTCTGGTGTGGCAATGCAGGATCAAACACTGGATCGCAAGGTCTGTTTGAACCTCAAAGTCAGCAGTTCAAACTCAACAGCGCTGCTTAGAAACACTGCGTGGGGTTGCTGTAAGTAGGAACTGATTCCATGGCACTTAACAAAAATAACAAACATCTGTTAAAAAGGGAGAGTCAGAAATTTGAGAAGGCTTCAAAATTTCATTCCATATCTGTTAGTTTCATTTTTTCACAAACTTTCTGCACCCCTAGCTGAGGGAACATTACAAAGTTTTCTTTTGGTATCTCAAGACCCTGTGTCCTGTGCCCCATATTGCTGGGAGGAAAACAGGGAGGCTTGAGAGGCCTCCCGCTCATTTAAAAGTGCAAGTCATTAAACACAAGCATGCCCAAAGGCTTTGGCCAACATCTGCTCTAGGATACAGCTGATCCATTATAGAGAATTAAGCGTCCATAGCTAGGCACTAAAAGCAAAAAGTCATTTCTGCAAGTACTTGTGTCTCTGGACTGATTCATTCGAGTTCAGTGATTAACTGGAGGTTCACAGATGTGTGAGGAGTGAACTAATATCCCTTTCTAGAAAAAGGGATATTTTTTATCCTGTTCTATCCTGCATTATCTCGTTGTCAGAGGAGGTTTCAGAGTCTGAGAGACTTGAAGTTTATACAATTTAGAGTGGGAGGGGACTCTTTAGGAACAAAAGAACTGAATTATTAATAAAATATTTGCTAGAAAAGTGAATATTTCTGAGAAAAGAAATTAACAATAAATTGCAAAAACTTAAAATCTGACAAGTACAGATACCACAAGATCAAGATCCGTAAGTTATTTTTTTCTTTCTTAATTGCTTGACACTCACTGTAAAGTACCTTCTCTTCCCCTGTCCCTACAGCTTTTTAGCTGCATAACACTTTTTTTTTTTAAAAACATTTCCTCATACTGATAACTTTATAATATTCTCTGACAGAGATAGAAACATAATGCAGCCTGAAACATAGCTGATGCAATTTATGTTATAATACTGTGATTTTAGGAGAAAATGTTTTCTGTTTCACAACTTGTTATTGGTAATGAGATGTAGTATGTGAGAATGCATGAAACATGATTATCATCCAGTTGGACCACTGTCTATAGTATTGCTATAGGTTTTATAGCCTACATACTCAGAAATTTTGATCTATTTCCACACAAGTCCCATCAAAAAAAGATAACAATTTTATGTATATAATAATTATGGAGTAAATTCTATACAGGATAGAATTTCCACTGTGTCTATGTATCAATGGGAACTGAAGTTGCTTCTTTTGATATTTTACATATAAGATGGCTGGAAGAATTTTTCCACAGGCAATTTGGCTCCATATATTTCAACATTGTTTCTCCTTCAATCCTCATATACTTCAATGTCAGGTACTTTAGAACATGTTCATATCCTGATACAACACCTGGCCCTGCATCTTTTGTCAGCGAATTGGCATGGTGGACAATAGGATTATTCCTGGAAGTCATTGTTTCAGCAGAACAGCTAGCAATACTTTCTGTGAATCACATATGTTGTTGTTGTGTGCCGTGGAGTCGGTTCCGACTCATAGCGACCCTGCACAGGCTTTCCGAGGCTATTAATCTTTACGGGAGCAGAAAGCCTCATCTTTCTCCTGCGGAACAGCTGGTAGTTTCGAACTGCTGACCTTGAGGTTTGCAGCCCGATTCGTAACCACTACGCTACCAGAGCTCCTTGTGAATCACATATACATGTCTCATAAACTTCAAACTAAATGTATTTCTACCTTAGTTTCCTTAGTTCTTGTTGTTGTTAAGTGCCGTCGAGTTGATTCCGACCCATAGCGACCCTGTATAGGGTTTCCTAGGAACAGCTGGTAAACTTGGAGCTCCCCAAACATCTATGACCAATCCAACGTCACTTAACTCTAGGGGAAGAATGGAAAAGTTGGAGTGGAAAGAGGCAGGAGTCTTAACATTTGCAATAAAATATTTTATTTTGCAAAGTTTATGAAAACATAAATATGTAATCACACTACCAGGGTTTCATTGAGGGACTTTGAAAGCACTTACCTGCACATGTGAGGGGCCTTGAAGTTTAAAAGTTACTATGGTAAATCACATTTTCACAGTGGCCACATGGTTGTTGTTGTTAGGCGCTGTCAAGTCGGTTCTGACTCGTAGCGACTTTGTGTCCAACAAAACAAAACATTGCTCAATGTTCCACAGTCCTCACAATTGCTATTATATTGAGCTCATTGTTCCTGCCCCTGTGTCAATCCATCTCTTTGGGGAACTTCCTTTTATTGGCCCTCCAGTTTACCAAGCATGATGCATTTCTCCAGGGACTGGTCCCTCCTGACACAATGTCCAAAGTACAAGAGACAAAGTCTTGCCACCGTGGCTTCTGAGGAGCATTCTAATTGTACTTATTCCAATACAGATTTCTCTATTCTTCTGGCAGTCCATTGTACTTGCAATAGTCTTCTCCAATACTATAATTCAAATGCATTAATTCTAGTCTTCCTTATTCATTGAACAACTTTCACATGTATATGAGGTGATTGAAAATCTCATGATTTGGGTCAGGCCTATCCTACTCTTCAAAGTGACATATTTGCTCATTAGCACTTTAAGAGGTCTTTTGCAGCAGATATACCTAATGCAATATATCATTTGATTTGTTGACTGCTGCTTTCCTGAATATTAATCATGGATACAACAAAACGAAGTCTTTGACAAATTCAATCTTTTTTCCATTTATCATGATGATTTTGTTTTTGGTCCAATTATGAGCATTTTAATTTTCTTTACAATGAGGTGCAATCCATACTGAAGGATTGTGTCATCTGCATACCACAGGTTGTTAATGAATCTTCCTCCTATCCTCATGCCATGTTCTTCTTCATATAACCTGGCTTCTTAGATTATTTGCTCAGCATACAGCTTGAATAAATATAATGAAAGGATACAATTCTGGCACACACCTTTCCTGATTTTAAGCCAATTAGTGATACACAGATGACACAACCTTGCTTGATGAAAGTGAAGGGACTTGAAGCTTTTATGGATGATGATCAATAACTACAGCCTTCAGTATGAGTTACACATCAACTTAAAGACAAATTCTCAATAATTGGACCAATAAGCAACAACATAATTGGAGAAAAGATGGAAGTTGTCAAAATTTTCTTTTACTTGGATCCACAATCAATGCCCATGATG
The DNA here is from genome assembly GCF_000296735.1 of Chrysochloris asiatica. NCBI lineage: Eukaryota > Metazoa > Chordata > Mammalia > Afrosoricida > Chrysochloridae > Chrysochloris > Chrysochloris asiatica. Next base: position 27,201,777 of record NW_006408530.1, read on the forward strand.
CAATAATCTAGAAATCAAACTACCTATTGCTTTTGGCAGATGTTGTAAAGGACTTCTCTGACGTTTTAAAAAAGCAAAGATACATTGAAAGGACATAGGTGAGCCTGAACCAAGTCATGTTATTTTAGTCGCCTAGACAAATTTACAAAAGCTAGACAATCAATACGGAAGTCTGATGAAAATTGATGCATTTGAATTATGGTGGAGGTGAAGATTGTTAAATATACTGCGAACTGTGAGAAGGACAAACAAATCTGTCTTGGAAGAAATGCAGTCTAGAAGTGAGGAGGATGCTTTGAAACTTTGGACATGTTATCAGGAGAAAGCAGTCCCAGAGAAGGACATTATACTTAGTAGAGTGTCAGTGAAAAGAGGAAGACACTCAACAAGATCAACTAACACAGTGGCAGTAACAACATATTGAGACATAGCAATGATTTAAAGATTTCTCAGGATAGGGCGGTGTTTTGTTGTTGTATGAGCTGGAACCAACTCCATGACACAGAACCATCACCACTACTGAGTTTCAGTTACTCAAATCACCTTGTTTCTTATCTCTGAGACTTTAAACTTGTTCTTTCAAGAACTGTTGAGGTATGCTTCACCATACCCTCTATTTCCCCTTTCACAGTGCTTTACATTTTCTTCAGTTTCACCAGAACAGTACATGTCTCTGTCACTATTCTTACTGAACTAGAACAGTCTGATGAATGAGATCATTGGCAAATAAGTAAGTTTTGTTTTAGTAGGTGAGTTTGTTGTTGTTGTTAAGTGCTGTTGAGTCGGTTCTGACCCATAGCGACCCTGTACAGGGTTTCCGAGGGTGTAAATCCTTACAGGAGTAGAAAGCCTCATCTTTCTCCCGCGGAGAGGCTGGTAGTTTCGAACCGCTGACCTTAAGGTTCGCAGCCCGATTCGTAACCACTACGCTACCAGAGCTCCTTAGTAGGTGAGTTTAACCAACTACATTTGTCATACTAGTTCTGCTTGTTGTTGCTGTTTAGTGCTGCCAAGTTGGTTCCAACTCATGGGACCCTGTCTAAGGTTTCCAAGGAGCATTTGGTGGGTCTGAACCATAAACCTTAAGGTTAGTAGCCTAATGCTTATCCTACAACGCCACACCAAGACACTTGTAATTTCATCTTTGTCTTCTTTTTTTTTGGGAGGAGATGTATGACTACGGGACCAGGGTCAGGACAAAGGTAAGCCCAGGGCTTCATATAGGTTTATGAAAGAATTAAGGTAGTGTGAGTATAGAGGTGGACTTGGTCTAGTTTTAGGGTTACAATGAGGTTTTGATTGACTGAAATCTGTTTTCCTCTTCAATTGGAAATCTGGTAACTACCCAATTTCTTTTTACTTTGAGGCTTTTTGTTGTTGCAAATTGATACCTCTCATTCCCTATTTTCAATCTTGCAGCTTTGTTTTACTTTGGATACTTCCACATCTGGGTTGGAGTGCTGGCGTGGCACTATGGGATAAAGCACTGGGCTGCAAGATCTGTTTGAGCTACAAGGTCGCCGGTTCAAATTCACTAGTCACGCCTCAAAAACCCTATACAGGGTCTCTATGGGTTGGAATGGACTCAATGGCACATAACCACAAAAATCAACATATCTGGGTTAAATTCTGGGTGATGTTACCATGCATGTTAACCTCAGGCTATCATTTACTGTTGCTAGATCTCTGTCCAAAGAACTCCCCTTAGTACTTTTGGTAAATCTGGTCTAGTTTGTTTTTTTTTTTTTTGGTGGGAGTGGGGGTCGGAGTAAGGATTTAAGGTTAGTATTATAGCTAGATCTGTCCTGGTGTCGCTGTAGGATAAGCACTCAATCACAAGATCAGTTTGAACCACAAGGTTGGTGGTTCAAACTCACCAGTCCCTCTTGGAAACCCCACACAGGGTTGCTATGAGTCAGAACCAATTCATCGGCACTAAACAACAGGCTAGGCTTATATTTTGGTCACTTGTTTGAACTACTCTGCCTTCTTTGTGTAAGTTGAATTTGTTTGTTGTCTCAGACATGTGGTGTCGTATTTATATTTGATTGTTTGCTGGTGTATTCTTAGGCATTTACCATCTGTCTTAGTGGGTATGATAGACACTAGATGTGTATACACAGTTCATTTTCCACTGTTTGTGTACTGCAGTTCAGGAATAGTTTTTGCCATTGGCTGCTGATTATCATTGATCAGGTGGGACAGGAATGGGTAGTAGTACCTGCCCAATGGTTGGAGCTGCAGGCAGTAGCTGTGGCTGGGTTATGTAAGTACAAAGGTACAACTGCTATCTGCCCCAAACAAGCAACAGCAAAAAGAGATCTGATGAAGTGGAATCCACATGCCTGCAGTTTTGGGGGTAGTATGCCCAGTGCCCAAGTTCAGGTCGAGGTCATGCAGGAAGGGATGTCATTGGCTACTGGGTGGGTTAGAGTGGGGTCTACCCATGCTCCCAGGCACCACAAGGGCTTAGGGAACATGGGAGAACTACGCTTCCTTTGCCACCAACCTCTAGTATACAACCTGTGCCCAGTATTGGTAGATAGCTGCCTGCAAACACTAAAGATAGCTGTGTTGCGCCAGGCCAAATGACAGTTCACCCATCTCCTCTCTCTGCTCTCAGCCTCCTCTCCCAGTCAGCACTCCATACACCTCATTATTCCTTTCTCTGAAGCACAGATTTGCAGAATCACCATCCATGTTTCATTTGGTCTCCTGTATCCTTGTTGCAGAGATTCTACTAAAAAAATCTGGTACCTCACCTCACAGATTAGAGGACGTTTCCACTTAACAGTTTAAATTGCACTCAATCTCTATTTGGAGATCACTTCCTTAGAAAGGCTATTTGGGACCTTCATACCCACCCCAGATTAGGTTCTTCTCTTGCACTTTCATGAGACATTAACATACACTGTTATTATTTACTTGTGCCTTCTAAGACAATAGTCTTCATGAGGACATGGACCTTTTCTACTTTACCACTGTAAACAAAGAGTTCAACAGAGTGTCAGTCATTCCATATAGCCAATTGTTGATAGTAAACTGAGTAACTGCTTTCCTCTCCTTTTCTTGAGAAGCAAGTTTCAGTGTCTCTTCTGACATCTATTTTGATCTTTCCTTCTTTCTTGTCTTAATGACTTTTTGCTTCCTTCCTGTATGATGTTCTTGATGTCAACTCACAACTTTTCTGGTCTTGAAAGAGGACTGGAGTCAGAAACAAGATCATTGGAGAGAGAGATTACTGAGGCGATTTAATTTTTCTAATGTAATGGAAAGACAGATGAAGCTGATTTAGTTGTTGCAAAAGAAGCTAATGTGAACTGTCCACAGATTGGGATAGCATTGTATGAAAAGAGACTGACCCGGCATTGTAATACGAAGGATGCAGAAGATAAAGAAACAGCAAAGAGGTAATGGAGGTGGTCTCTGTCCTTTCTCTTTGTACATAATGCATTCACTTCCCTGCCTCTTTTCCCTTCCACCTACCTCTTTCTATCCTAAACAAATACATAAAAAATGTGCTTACCACTATGCTCCACAGGAGAAATGTTGGTATTGTCTCTCTTGTAACATAACGGATGGTCTGATTCATAGTTAAGTGTCTGTGGGAAATTTCCAGTCTTTTCCTTTGTCCTGATCTCTTCCTTCAGCTTTCCTGTGAATTCGAGTTTGAGTTCTAGCTTTTTAATCACTTTAGAGTCTTGACCTTTTCAGAACTGGACATTTTTAGACGGGGATTTTGTTACAATGATGGTGAGTTTTGGTTTCTTGCTTAGGTTCTTATAACATTTTGATGGCCACTGGCCTTTGTTTTGAGATGGTGGGATGGAAAGGATTTTGCCCATCTTTTCAAAAAGCCAAAAGTAACTGCTGACCTTTTGGGGATTTCCCCATCTTATTCAGCTTTACCCAGGAGAATACAGGGTTTCTGGTCTTTTGGGCCACCCTCTATTGTTCATCCTTACCCATCCTCCCAAAATAACTCTAGCTTTTGGAGGACTAGAAATTTTACAGTCAAGTTTGTTGAGTTACTTCTTTAACTCCAAGATTTCTGGCCATGTTTCTTAGCAATCCTTGATGCTACTTCTGCAAGGTGGACTCATTCCACCATAAAATGGCAAGATGATTAACTGGAGAGTGTTAGTGCTCATACATGATGATGAGGTAGGAGTAGGATATAACTGTTTCTATTATAATTGGAGTCCTGATGTGGCACTGTGGGATAAAGCACTGGACCGCAAGGTTGGCTTGAACCACAAGCTTAGTGGTTCAAACTCACCAGCCACTCCTTGGAAACCCTGTACAGGGTCGCTATGAGTCAGAACCGACTCAATGGCACTTAACAAGAACAATAGGAGAGCTAGGTAGAAGGTAAATGTAGGTGTTACATATTATTGGTACACGATGCTCGATTAAGTTATTCAGTATTGATGGTATGTATTTGTTTAAATAAATGTATGTGTAATCTCATAGTTAAGAAATGTCTTCAGTAGGTTTAAAAAAATACTGTATGTCCTATGTTGAAAAGATAAATAATATGAACAATTAAAAAGTTAGCATATCAAATATGGCTCTTTTGCAGGACATCATAATACTGTAAAAATAAAGAGTTCATATTTTTCCAAGACACAAAATAAACAAAGTCAGAATAAGTAGTAACAACTTTTATTTTAACTCGACGTGCTGAAATGCAAAAAATATTTTCAGCAACAAGATACAAAATGTATGTATCTCATCATTAACATTAACTGATTAAAAACAAGGCTGAAAAGTCATTTTAAGTCTTTATACATTTTCATCTTGAAAACCAATTTCCCCTAAAACTACCTTTTAAAATAATTCTAGCAGAGTTTTATTTTTAAAAAATGGGACTCACTTCAGTTATACCTTCATTTTCAAAACCCAAATGCAAAATTAACTGTGTTACAGTATACAATGATAAACTCTAACAGAAAAAGATTTAAATATAAGAATTCCTCTTCAAACACAAAGTCCACATACTGCAAACAGAAGACACAGTGTGGTGACTTCATTCCTAGTGAGGAGGAAGTCTTGCATATGGTAGGCACTCCATATTTATTCACTGGACCTAAAATTTACATCATTCCATGAACACTTAAATAAAGCATAGCTCATAATCTGTACAAAAAGGCTTCCAAAATATGTGTTTATGTGCTGAAAGTGCTGTCTTTATAATCTGAGAAAACTGAAACCTGCCCACCCACCAACCTTATTTTGTAAGAATAGAGAATATTTTTATTTTATTCATCAAAGGAATAGCATGAATGGTATTCAAGTATGGCTGGCTATGAGAAAAGCTTGTTGAGTTGGATTTTCACAAAACTTTACTTATTGAACAAAGTTCCTATTCTAGTTAGAAACACTGGGTAGTATTTATAACTTCATAAAGAATTCTTAGATTTTAAATTTATGCACAAAAGTCAAAGGGACAAATAAATTAGTAATCATACTTTCTAGTTTTTTAAGTGCTAACTTAGGTTTAAGTTTAAAATTAAGCCAATAATGTTCATGACAAGTTTTTAAGAGACTGTTAATATTTTGAAACCATTTTAAAACTGATGTTCTAAAAGGCACTATTTTCACATTTCATCATGCAATAAACTGGTCACATTTTTAAGAATTATAATTTCCTCTATCAATTGTCCCCCCAAATAAAGCACATTCAAATGAAATATTTCAACTAACCTGAACTTGCAACATTTAACTATTATCAGAAATTCACTCTTTGAAACACCACACACAAATGAATATGTATACACACAGACACGCACAAAAATGACCACATCATACATGCAAGGTTCTCCAATGACTATTTCAAGACAATGGCATATGAATATTCAAGGAGGTAACATTGGCAAGCCATAATATTATGGCACCTTCATATTTGTGCTCCAAAAACCAATGAATGTTAAAATTGAGAAAGAAAAAAGGCACAAATATAATGTTTCTATATTTTACTCTAAAAGAAGAGTTCCTCAATGGTTATTTTTACAAGCAACTCACTACATTTCTAAGAAGAAGCCCTATATAGGTGTCGTAAGAGAACCAGGAGCAGGCAGATAGTTCAAAAGGCAAGAGTGTTCTAGAGAAAATTTGTTCCTATTGAAAACAAATGTGTGGTCTAAAAGTTAAACAAAAAAGAAAAGAGAAAAGGCCATCAGAGCACTCATTTCAGAATACATGAACTTTTTTATCATTGCCTCAAGAACCCACAATACCAAAAATATACATAATAAATAAAAAAATAAATCAACTTGTATACAACTTTGTTAGTAGAATGGTAGGCATTATATTTTCAGAAAAGTGGACGTATCTACAAATGTGGATATTCTTACATTTATAGCACAGTGTTTGACATTTTTGGTAAAAAATGTGCTACCAAACTTAAAAAAAAAATCTTTATAATAAAATCCTTAAGATTTGCAATAAACATTAAAGTAAGGACAAGCTGAAATGTTCATAATACCATATTAATACCAAAGTCACTATGGTTAGAAACTATAGATTCTAGCAGGGAATTCATTCACAATTTGCCTGTGTGCATTTGATATAAACAGAGACACCAGTTGTTTTTAGAATATATGACAACAAAATTCTACAGCCTGAGGAATGAGTTTTTTTCTTCTAAGACCCTAGAGCATTATCTTAAAAATTTGTTTTAAATTTCACATTGTAAACTTAGTGGGCTCATTCTTATAGTGGAGTTAAGAAAATGAGCTTCTGAAACTTTATTTCTTACACAGAATGGAAGAGTCCATTAACATGTAAAAATCTTCCTTCTAGCCCAAGGGATTCTTCCCATTGCAAATTTAAGTTAATGCAGCAAAGATTCAATTAAGTTATACAGAAAGATGCTTAAGATATCTGAAAATATGAATTTTTCAAGTTCCAGTTTGTTGTGGATTAAAAATTACTAATTTGACAGTAGTTTTTCAAGGTAAATATGAATACTCTTTTGACATATTAGACACTACTGTGAGTACCTAATAACAAGATAGCAAATATCAAATCTAGTTTAAAACCTCAAACTTTAGTTTTTCCGTTTGTTTGGAATTCAAACAATAAATAAATTATATAAATTTCAATCTGGAGAATAAGGTTATATGGTCAAACATCCAGGCCTGTGCATTTGTTTGCAGTGAAACACATTTATTTACCTTGTGGTGAAATAGGAATCTCACCTCAGAAGTATACTGTCATATTAGAGTGACCTGACACTGATCTTGTCTGCTTGGCTGGGACAGTGCACCAGAACAGACTACCACTGTGAGCACTTATCAAACACTGAGCATGTGTATATGTTTAAAGCTTAAACTCATTTATAAGAAAGAACTGGCCCATGGGAAGCAGTTTATATAAATAGTCTATCCTGTTCACATTATGCAGAATTCCAATATCATCCACAATGTAAGTAAGGTAACTGAAACAGTAAGGAGAATTGCGGGGGAGTGGGGGGTAGATTCCATACTGAGGTATGACATATTCTAAGAACTCTCTCCTTCAGTGTACACACCCCACAGGCAAGTAATATGATTTCACTGTTTTTAGGAGGAGAGCAGACTGTCCAGGATTTCTTTATTGTTGAGGTGCCTTTTCCAAAGTGTGAACACACAGGAATCAATTAAAGAGTGAATATTTGAAATTCAAACCAATTTAACTATACTCAAGGATACCTTTTTCTCATGTTACCACAAACATTCCAGTTGCCTCCAACTGTCTTAAAAAATTCTCTCAAAAGTTAAGACACAATTAATTATACCTTATTAGTTCCCTCAAAAGCAAAAAAATATATGTACCATTCAGCATACAAAAGTTACACATTAAAAGTGCATATATATATCTTTCTTAATTGGCCCACTCATTAAGTTTACATTTGGTCATCCTTACTTTTAACATCTACAGAATTCTTCATATAAATGTAGGTGAAAACATAAACATTGAACCCCATTGCTGTTGAGTCTATTCTGCCTCATGGCTACACTACAGGACAGAGAAGAACTGCACCATAGGGTTTCCCAGGCTGAAAATCTTTACGGAAGCAGACTGCCACAGCTTTCTCCCACAGAGAGGCTGGTGGGTTCAAACCGCCGACCTTTCAGTTAGCACCCAAGCACTTTAACCAATGATAACTTAAAACAAAAACTTCTGCGCAAAATATGCTTTCTTGTTGAAACCTTACCTGCAATGTTTCTCAGTCACTGTAAACTTGGATTAATCCACAAAGAAACGTAAGCAAAAGTTTGTTATGTTTATCTTAGTTTGTTGAATAGGTAACACACCAACACCACAAATTTTACTAAAACTTCAGGCCAACTCATTGCATATTTGCCCCCTGATATGAGAAATAAATTAGACTGAAGCAGTGTATTGCCATAACTTACCTTGAAGGTAAGCAGGTTCACCTGTATTCATAGAACTTAGACCGGAGACATTCTCAGTAAATCTCCAATACAAGTGCTTTTAAGGAGAACCTAATTTCAACCTTTGAAAAGATAACAGGACAAACCCTATAAAAATTCACTTTGCTTTCCTCAAAATAATGGAAGATCCTTTTGAAACTTAATATCTTCAGTTATCAGTATTACTGCATTATGGAGCTAGTGCAATCCTGCATAGCCTTGGTCAAAATGACAAGGCACAATAAAAAATTAAAGTATTATATGAACAAGAGAAGTCACTGAAGATAATTTAAGGCCTTGAAGTGAATTAGAGTACAATCAGTCTAATTTAAAGCTGAAGAATAAACCATAAATTATCCACCCGAAAAGCTAGCAATATGCTTTTTCAGTTTCTGTTTTGTGGACAAGAAAACAGAAACTACTCTTGCTTGTGGTTCGTGTATTAGAATTCTTCTGGACCTGGAGTAGTAAAAGTCATTTCCATTTCCTAGAGTTCATGGAAGATTTCAGGACTGTTTTAGTCGTTTGCGTGGAATGCCAAACTGTGGACACTGTGCAGATGCGAGTGCTCGGAAGGCTTCTGCTACCAGATGAGGGTGAGACTGAACCATGGACTTCCAGCCTGCTGTTTCCATTATGTCTGTTGCTTGGCTGAAAAATAAAAATAAAAATGCTTATGAATATTTTCCAAAATGTATTGTTGCAATGTCATTAAATTTTTTTTTTTTTTTAAATTTCAATTTGTGTTCCACCTGTATTTATTTAAAACATTTTGAATTCATCTTTATCTTACTGGCATTTTATTTTGTAAATGAAACTATTAAAATTTTCTAGAAGTTCTATCCTGCTGAAATATGTGATACCTTTTTCATAATTCTACTCCCATTAGCACAATTTCTGTATCAGATCTTTCAAGAACATCTCTTTATCTGCTACATTCACCCTGGTTTTTCTCAGTTTCAACCTTTGCCCTCTGTTTTTCTCCCTTTGTGTAGCAAAAGGTTGGTGGTTCACATCCATCCAAAAGTGGTTGAGACCCCCACCCCCATCCTCCCCCCACAAAAAAACACCTGCTTCTCAAAGCTGTGCAAACCTATGTAGAAGCACTTGGCAAACATGAGTAGCCATGAATTGTAAATGACACAACAGTAACAAACAACTGTTATCTTTTCATGCTTTATCCAATCTAATTCACCCACTGTTCACAGTTTTAAAGATTTTATTTGATCATAACTGTTGGTTCTCAAACTCTCAGGATGCCGACAGGTTCGGTTCCTCCATTTGCTATCTCTAAGAACCATAAATTCAGGGTTGCAAGATAAGTACTCATCACCTCTGTCCCCCAAACCTATTCTTCCTCTCACATATCCAATCAGTTGTTTACACTCCTGGTTCTAATGATTCAAATCAGAAACCTGCAAATCATTCTAGAGTCTGTCCTCTCCAGTTAATTTTCAAAAACCTATCATATTCCTGAAGAACAACCTGAATCCCTGGCTAAGGCTGACATCATCTCACATCTGCATTATAACCACAGTTTCCTAATTTGTCTTCTCAACTGCTACATTGTTGCTCTTCAACCCAGCTTGCATGATGCTAGCAGCATACACAGGATCAGATCGCAGCCTCTGTTACTGCTCTCCATTGCCTGGACCCAAGTTCTCGAGGAAGGGAAACAAAGTCCTCTCTTATAGTTTCCTCTTTCCTCTTTCTAACTTTGCACTTTCATGTGTTGACACTTTATAATGTGTTACAGATTTGCTTATTATAATTGATGTATGAGGTGAGTAAAAAAGTATTGCTATTAGGATTCCAGTTCATACACACACAGGTTTATTCTACACAAATGTGTTTAAGTATCTCTATTGTCAGTGGATGGTTACAGACAAGTTCTTTCAGTAATACACTGATCTTAGTCTTGTTAGGATATCTTAAAAAGAAAAGAAAAAGGGTTCTTTTTGTGCCATAGAAAAAAGATCAGGGCTGACACTAAGTTTTTAATAAAACTAAAGCAGACATATCTTCCCAAATTATTGAAGCTTTGCAACAAGCTTACAAGAATCTTGTACCACATAAAAGAACAATTTTCAGATGGATCATCAAGGGTTTTAAGAAAGGTCAGGAAGAATAACAAAGATGAATTCAAGGCATCATAGAAGTCAGTTTGGAAATTTATGGAGACTGACTTTATTGGATTCCAAAGGGGAAATCATAACAGATTTTATCATAAGGACACAGGACAATTATGGGGGCTTATTAGGAAGAAGTTTAAGAAAATGGAAAACTGCATTCGTGAGAAAAAGGCCAGGAAAGTTGCACCAAGAATTTTTTTTCCCATTACAACATTGCACCTGGTTCTTTCTTCAAGTACAACAATGGCTATCCTAAAAGGAAACGTCATCCCAACACTCTACATCTCTGATATTGTCCCTTCAGACTAATTTGTTCTCAACACTCAGATAAAATTTCAAAAGAACACGATTTGAGTCCTTCAAAGATGCCAGAACTGCCATTTTGACGTGGTATATACAACTATATGTTGAGAAACAATAGCATCACCTTTTGATGTTTTTGTTTAATAAAGGTGTCTATGATTCTGTAGCTGTACTTATGACTCAGCCTTGCATAACATATTCTTACTAAGCAACCAAAACAAACCCCTAAATGTACAGATAAGAACCTAGTTACCCTTGCTTCCTCCCTTTCACCCAGCCACCATAACATAGTATCTAAATACTGCAGACTCTTCCTCCAGAAACATCAGACCTCCTTCGTTTGCCCAAGCCACACTGTCATTAATCAAATCGAATTTCATCCTTCATATCTCTTGCCTGAACTACTCCAATAACTTCCTAACTGGTCCACTTTGTTCCTCAACTCCCTCCCCTTGGCACCAATCTCTCCACATGCCCTGTGTAAATACAGACTGTTAAAAATGCACATCTGATCACATCCAACTTCAGGTTAAAACCCTTTACTGATTTCCATTACTCAATGCAAATGTCTAAAAGTCAAACTGTTATTTACATCGTCTTTCAGAATCTGACCTCTATCTGCTTCTCCAGTTTCGCATAACATCCGTCTCGCACACTGTTTCTTCTCATCATCTCACTGAAATCTTACCAAAAATTTGCCCATCTTATTCCCTTGTTTTCAGGATATACTCTCCATATTTTTTCACCTTTCCATCAGAATAAATGCTATCAATAAATACTGCAAGTCTCTGTCTACACATTTTTCTGAACCCTACATTAGGTTAGCAGTTTTTTTGTTATATGCTTCCATGCTATAAATGCCCTACCATTACACTTGATTAAAATTATTGTGTAATACCTATTTGCTGCTAAATCATAAACTCCACAAAAGCAAGAAAACACTGTCATATTTACCACCATATTCACGGGTCTGAGCAACATGTCTTGTAAAGTTACTGGACAATAAACAAATCTGTTCAAATGAATGATCAACTAATGCTTCTTGTTTTCTGACTTGTAATGAACATTACTTCCTTCTAAAGTTTTTCTAAATCCATTTCAGGTTTTAAGACATAGTTCAAATCATTTCCAGGAAGTCATTCATAAACCTCCAGGTTTAGCTAAATGTCCTGCAAATAGCCTTCTCTAATAGTACTTACCATATTATATTGAAGGGATTCTGTAGAAAATTTTCTCAAAAAGAATTTTCTCTCAAATTTCTTTTTATACTCAGCACCCTAGAATACTACTATATGGAGTACTACTGGTGTGGTGCTTCAGGATAAGCTGCTAACCATAAAGTTGGCAGTCCAGACCCATTTGCTGCCCCTTGGAAGTCCTATACAGGGCTGTTATGAGTTGGAACTGATTCAACGGCATTCAACCACAACAAAAGAAGAGTGCTTGAGACATAACAAATGCCCAGACAGATGTATGCAGAACTAAATAGTAGCTTCTAAAAACAAAATTTTAAAAAAATTTTTTACCTGATAGCAAATTGTCAATATGTTTAAAATTTCAATTAATTGTTTGGAAAAACATATATATATATACATATATCTTAATATACCTAATATTTATTTTCATTTATTTATTCAATAAAAACCTTTTTAAGGCTTGTTCACACAGCACAGCTTCTCCAGGGGATATAACGTAAGCTGAAACCAGGAGATCTAAAGTAAGCTAACACTTTTAACATTGAAAAAGATATTTTAAATTTTGTTGGCAGTATAATTAGAACTTGAAAGTAGCTAAGTAGAAAGAATTAAGTTGTTCATATTTATAAGATCCAAGCTTAGAAAGATATGTCAACTATTTCACCCTTTACAGTTTTACCAGGGAGCATACGTTATTAGCATTTTTGGAATATCAGGCACCTATCAATATAAGAGTCCTGCTGTGGTGCTGTAGGATAAGCACTGGACTGCTAACTGCAAGGTCAGCAGTTCAAACCCACTAGCTGTTTTTCAGAAACTCTAAAAAGGGTCGGTATGTGCCAGAACTGACTAAATGGCACTTAACAGCAACAACATCAATATCACTAAAAGCAGCAAGTTCACATTCCAATAGAAAGAGTTTCTACGCAAATCTGTAGAACACACTCCTCATGGGAAAAAAAAGTTTCCCCCACATTTTCAGGAAGACTTTTTTAAAGGGTAATGATAAAATCTATATCCTTAGAATACCTGGATTTGGATACATTCTATCTGAATATATGTGCTTAAAAAATAGAGTGCCTGTCCCAGTTCATATTCGAAGCTGATCTACACAGGAGTATAGCCTCAAGAATCTACCCGGTAGTCAAGTACTTCAAAAAATAACTGCTTGTTTTCTTCATACTGCTAAAATATAATCAACATCTGGATTCATATTTATTGTACATGAACCAAAGGCTATGCAAACATTTAATCTCAATTATGCAGATCAACTTTTAAGACAGAAATTGATGTCATCTTACTTGCTGTTCCAGTTTTTCCCATCTTTACACCCAAGCTGTCGAAGTACACTGCACCTGCATTGAAGATTGAAAAACACTTAAAAAAATCTGGTGGAAGATGTTGAAGGTGTTATGCCCACTAAAATACAAGCATAGCTTACCTATTAATAAAATCTATGGCTTGTGCTTTCAACTGTTCTGCACTGTGCAAATCAGCAAGGACAAGGGTATCCGCAACATTTTCTACTGAGAGGTTACTACACAGAGCTTCTTCACACATGACCTTCAGACGTTCCAGTGCATACTATCCAAAAGACATAACCATTAAACATTTACTCAAACTACTAAGTTTTCATATGCATATTGTTAATTCAGAAAATAAAGTTACTGTAGACTATTCTTTGGACTGAGGAACATTAAGTCTTTTAAATCATTGTTTTAACCTAATGTGAAGACAACATCAGTGGACACATTTGGGGAAAATATTAAAATTTCAATTTGCAGAAAGTGCACAACATATTCTCTTAGTAAGTACATGTACTTCTCTTTTCTACTATATCAAGTACCAGCTTAATACACTGAATGTTGTCACAACTCAAACTCGAGGAACTTATTATTTATTAAGCTAAACAAATATATTCATAACTACTACAACTTCCTGGGAATGTTAGTGTATGTGTTGTATACTTTATGATTCACTGAAGTCAAATAAACATATAAGAAACTGGATATATTTAAAGTTTATATTTTTATGTATTTTATCATATACAGGCGTTAAGAGTTTATGGAAAATGGAAGAGAAAGATAATGGAATGTTTCCATGAACTTTTCGAAGGCATATAGTCAAAAAATTATCAAATCAAGATAGTGAACATATACAACAATCATTTCCAAGTTTATTGCTGTTGACATACAATTCTTCTCTCCTATCTCACATCAGACACCACCTCTGATATGCTTTCTATCACTATAGATTTTTGCATTTTCTAGAGATTTCTATAAACAGTATTATGTTCTCATTTTTCCTCTGGCTCCTTCCACTTAGTTGTTGTTGTTGTTAAGTGCCGTCAAGTCGGTTCCAACCCATAGCGAACCTGAACAGTGTTTCCGAGGCTGTAAATCTTTACGGGAGCAGAAAGCCTCATCTTTCTCCCAAGGAGCAGCTGGTAGTTTCGAACTGCTGACCTTACGGTTCGTTGCCCGATTCGTAAACAAGGAGCTCTGGTAGCGTAGTGGTTACGAAACGGGCTGCGAACCACAATTTCAGCAGTTCGAAACTACCAGCTGTTCCGCAGGAGAAAAGATGAGGCTTTCTGCTCCCGTAAAGATTAACAGCCTCGGAAACCCTGTAACAGGGTCGCTATGAGTCGGAATCGACTCGACTGCACTTAACAACACCACTACCAGAGCTTCTTTCCACTTAGTATACTAGAATAATTATTCTGAAATTCATCTATGTTGTTTTATAATACTCCAACCTATTGCTATTGCTGAGTAGTATTCCCTTATGTCCTGGCTGCCACCAAGACAATTCTGACTCATTGCAAGTGTACAGCACAGGGTATAACAGCCACATAGGAATTTTAAGGCTGCAATTGTTATGGAAGCAGATTGCCCTATCTTTCTCCCCTGGCGCAGTGGATGGTTTATACTGAGGCCACGCTTTATTTTTAGTAGCCAAGCATATACCTACTGCACCATCAAGTCTCCTTAATCTATTGCATAGCTGTACTACAAGTTGCTTAGTCATTCACTTGATGAACATTTAGGTTGTTTCAGATTTTGATTAACAAAACTAAAGTCACTGGGACTAGGCAGATACATTACACAGAGCCTCTACAACAAAGATTGTTGTTGTTGTCATGTGCCGTGGAGTCGGTTCCAACTCATAGTGACCCTGCAGAGGGTTTCCGAGGCTGTAAATCTTTATGGGAGCAGAAAGCCTCATCTTTCTCCCGCGGAACAGCTAGTAGTTTCAAACTGCTGATCTTGAAGTTAGCAGCCCGATTTGCAACCGCTACGCTACCAGAGCTCCTTACAACAAAGATAGAAGAGAATAAATGAAACAAAGATGAAAATTCAGAAACCCTGGACTTCAGAGAAAAGGTTAGAGAAGTGGACTGAATGTTTGCTGGGAGAAGCTGAGCAGGGACGGTGAGAGAGGGCAACTGACTAGTCAACCCTCAGCTAGATACAGCATGACCATCTCATGAGCAGCTTTGGCGACAGAAGGTGACCTGTAAGAGTAGATTCACACAGACTTCACACTATTCACACACACACAAAAGGTGTGATTTCTTTTTTCCCCATGATTCCCTGGTGACCGGCGGGGTGGCCAGCCTCTATTCTCATCCATACCCAGTGCACATTCTACTCACTGGGAATTTGGAACCACGTGGTTGGGAGCCATGTCAGTGTAAGATGGGGGCTGGCTGCACAGCTTTGCTGTCTGGATTTAGGCGGACTCGGATCCAGACCTATAGAGCACCAGACTAGCATTTAACCAGTCACCTTGCCTGCAGCTGCCCTGTGGTCCTAACATAGCTCTCTCAAACGGCTTCCAAGAACTACTTCTGGATTGAGTTCCTTAAACATACATAACACCGAGGCTGTTAAGAATTCCATCTAGGGCCAGCAACTCTGCAGTCACATCCTTCCTACAGCAACTTTGTGAGCTTTGTCGATTGCAGGAGCCCCACAAAATTTTCTCACCTTTCAGTTCAAGAGCTATACTGTCTTGTTTGTTTTCAAGTTTGTTTTTATTTTGTTCATTTATTCTTTCTTCTTCTACTACTTTTCTAGCCATTCTCTTGAATTTTTATCCTTTAATTTCCACTTTTGTCTTTCCTTATTTTCTTCTGTTTCTCATAGCTCTTCTTCCTTTTTTCTCTCTTTGGGTCTTTCTTTACTATTTTCTTCTTTATCTTTTCATCTTCCCTTCCCTGGGTGTTTCTTTTCTTTCTTTTTTTTTAAATTTCTTCCTCTTATTGTGCTCTTATTTTTCTCTTCTATAGTTCCATTTCCCTGTCCCTCCTTTGTCTTTATACTTAGTAAAAAAATTTTTTCTGGTTGTTGCCTATTTTTCTTTTTTTAAAATTATCTTCTCTTTTTATTGTCAGTTCCTTATGTTTGTTCTGCTTTGTTTTCTTGCGTGTGTGTGTGTATGAAAGAGAGAGACAGAGAGAGAGAGAAGGGCTTTCTATTTCCTACCCAAGAGAAGACAGCAAAGGTTTCCATACAGCCCAGTCACAATCATATCCTCTTTAGTTCCACCCAATGGTCAAGAGCCAAGACCAGCACCTACACCACCTGATCAACAATAGACAGCAGCCAACACTACCCAAACCGCGAATGAGAATAGTGTACATGCTTCCGAGCTCTAATATACCTACACTAGATAGATGGTGAGAGCCTAAGAATAGATCAACATAGAACCATCAATTAAATACAAATATGATGACACCATAATGTCTCAAAGACAACAGACAATTTTAGCTCATATCAAGGAACAAGAGAGAATTAATAAAACAAATGACCAAGATGCAGAGCCAGAAAATGTTTCTGAGGAAGAAAAGGTAATAGAACTAACTGAAAAATAAATCAAAGGAATATTTGGGTACCTTCAAAGAATTGACAGAAAAATTGAGAAAAGCAACAAGAACACAGAAAAAATTGTGTCAAAATAAACGTAACTTTTGAAGCAACATAAAACCTGCAATTAGAAATCCAGAAAGTTATATCTAAGATTTCAGAAATAGCTTCAATATCTTCAAAGGGCAAAGGAGTAGATTCAAAGCAATGAAACCCTAAATTAGTGACCTTGAAGATAAATCTTCCAATATTAGTATGCTAGTAGAAAAATCACAAAAAAAAAGAATGAAGAAATCCAAAGAAAGTCAAAAAGTTAGGTGGGACACCATGAAGTGTAACAACTTATGTGTGATTGTAATTCCAGAACAGGAAGAAACAAAAGTATAAATATTGCATGAGACCAATATTGTAAAAATTTAAGAATAGGTTTCTTAAAATTATCTACGAAAGGAGGGAAAATGATTCTTGGGCTAGAGGGTTGTTGTTGTTGTTAAGTGCCGTCGAGTCGGTTCCGACCCATAGCGACCCAGTACAGGGTTTCCGAAGGGTGTAAATCCTTACGGGAGTAGAAAGCCTCATCTTTCTCCCGCGGAGCGGCTGGTAGTTTCAAACCGCTGACCTTGGAAGGTTCGCAGCCCGATTCGTAACCACTATGCTACCAGAGCTCCTTTGGCTAGAGGGTAGCAAACGTTAACAAGGAAGACAGGGCAGGCAATATACAACAAGAGGGAGGTTAGCAGAGAAATGAACGAAGCTATTGGGAGACACAGGAAATAATACAGAAGTTAAAGTGAATAGAAGTAAATATTGTTAATGGATGGTACATGGACGGTATTGCAAGGAGGGTATTGCTATCATTGTAATGAAGCAAAGTATATGATTTGCTGAATGTAAAACTGATGATTTGTTCTGTAAATCTTTATTCAATTCACAGTATTTTTTTTTTTTTTTTAAATAAATAAAAGTTGCTATGAACATTAGTATGTAAGTCTTTGCACAAACATATGCTGTCTTTCTCCTGGGTAGAATCACTGGATCATGAAAGTGTGTTATTCAGCTTTTTAAGAAGCTGCCAAACTGAGTTCCAAAGTGTTTTTGTTCTTAGGTGTTGTCAAGTTGGTTCCAACTCATAGTGACCAATGTACAACAGAATAAAACACTACCAAATCTTGTGCCAGCTCACAAACATTGCTGTTTTCAGCACACTGCTGCAGTTATTCGGTCAACCTATCTTGTTATTTAGGGTCCTCATTTTGCTGGTCATTTACTTACCAGTCATGAGATCCTCCTAATATCATGTCCAAAGTATGTGAGACTAAGTCTCACTATTCTTGTTTCTGAGGAGCATTCTGACTCTATTTCTCCCAAGAAAGATTTCCAAGGGAATATTCAACAGTATTCATCAACCATAATTCAAAGGCATCAATTCTTTGTCTTCCTTATTCATTGTCTAACTTTCACATGCATATGAAGCAACTGAAAATACCGTGAGTTAGGTTGTTGCTTTTGTTGTTAGGTACCATCAAGTCGGTTCCAACCCACAGTGACCCCCTGTACGGTTTTCTGAGTAGTGGTTGGTGAGCTTGACCCACTAACCTTTTTGTTCAAACTGACTTTGGAGTCCAGCACATTAACGCACAGCTCCACACTAGGACTCTGTGAGTTAGGCTATGCACACACCTTTTAGTCCTCAAAGTAGCAACTTTGCTTTTTAACAGTTTAGAGAGGTGTTTTGTGGCAGATTTGCCCAATGTAATAAGTTTATAATTTCTTGACTACTCTTGCATGGCCATTGATTGTGAAGCCAGGTAAAATGAAATTCTTGAAAACTTCCATTTTTTAAAATTGATGTTGCTTACTGGTCCAGTTGTAAGGGTTTTTGTTCTTTTAATGATGATGGGTAATAAATATAGAAGGTTGTAGTCTTTGATCTTCATCACTAAGTGCTTCAAGACTTCTTTATTGTCAGCAAGCAAGGTCATCTGCATACTGCAGGTTGCCAAAGACTCTTCCTTCAATCCTGATGCTGTGTTATTCTGGTATTTTACATTATCAACCAAGATCCGTTTGACCTCAACAATGATACCCATTTTTCCATATCCTCTTCTGAGTCCAGCTTGAACTGTCAATTTCATGTTGATATATTTCTGTAACTGTTTTTTAATTATCTTCTGTAAAATTTTACTTCCATGTGATACTAATGATATTATTTGGTAATTTCCATATTCCACTTTCCTTGGAATTGGTACAAATATGAATCTCTTCTAGTCAGTTGGCCAGGTAGCTATCTTCCAAATTTCTTGACATAAAGGAGTGAGTGCTTCCAGCATTGCATCTATTTGCTGAAATATCTCAATTGATATTTTGGCAGTTTGGATAAAAACAAATTATGGCTAACATTACGAAGACTAGGAATTCTAAAACACTTAACTGTGCTCATGTAAAACCTGTACATAGAAGAGGAGGCAGTAGTCTAACAGTGTAAGGGGATACTTCACTCTGTTCCAAAGTAGGTTTATCATTTTACATTCCCTCCAGCAGTACATAAATCCTAGTTCTTCCTCATCCTTGCCATTTGGTATGGTCTTTTTAATTTTAGCCATATTAATAGGTGTGTGAGGGAGCCTATGATGGACTTAATTTATATTTTCTAATGACTAATGATGAGCATCTTTTAATACACTTGACTTGCATGCTGTGTTTGTTTATACTTGACATTATCTCATGACGTGTTCTTCAAATTTTTGGCCCATTTATAAAAAATTTTTTAATATAATTGAGTGTTGAAGTTCTTTCAGAATACAAAAGTTGTGTATCAGATGTATTCTGATTAAAAGATTTCAGATAAATGCTTTGCAAATATTTTATTCCAGTCTGAGGCTAGTCTTTTTATATCCCTGTAACTTTTGAAGTACACACTGTCTTTATGCTCAATGCAGATTTCTAATGCACAGCATAAAAGGTTTTGCTATTTTGTCTTTGCTTGTCACGCAATCTTTGTTTTTATATGTTTACAACACTTAATATGGTTAGATTTAAGCCTGTTATCTTGCTATTTGTTTTGTTTCCTCATCTTTTTCTGCCTTCCTTTGGATTAATGGTATCCTTCTTACTCCATTTTATCTATATTTTCTTATTAGCTATAATCCCTTGTTTTATTATTTCAATGAATTTAAAGGTCATCAGTTTCACTATTCTTTTCAACCAAAATTCTTCATCTGCTGCTAGATCTAACATATTTCTCAGCTAAACAAACCTAGTTTGAAACTTGCAATTCAGTGAATTACTTCATACAGGTTTTTTTATGCATAGTCTTTATAACTCTCACCACACATTTTTTTCCCTGATGGGTCGGGGAAAGAGAATGGGGGAGAAAAGATGCTGATAGGATCATATGATTTAGTTGTGAATGGTTGTTAATAGGGTTAGCTTGTTATTCTAAAAACCTGAAATTCTAATGTGGCTACAAAATATGTCATCTTAGAAGTCAGAATGGGGATTTTCACTACCATCAAGTAAAAGGAGCCGGACATGGACTGCATCTTCTGAACCCTGAGAACACTGTGCATTGAACTTCCTTGACCCAGGGAAGGACAGAAAGCAGTGACACTGGAAGAGAGGCAGGAGTGGTAAAGGAGAAGCAACACCAGACAAAGTGGGTCCCAGTTCATGGAGCAAGTAAAGCTGAGTGCCTTTGTGAAAGAGGCTCAGTTGTGGAGTGGGGTCCTCCAAGCACTTAACTAGGGAACAAACAAGGTTTACTAACCCATGGAGCTAGGGCTGAGTGCCTCTGGCCTGGTGCTTTATTGGAGGGAAGTGCCCTTTGGGTACTTATCAACACCACTAAAAGAGTAACACTATCTAAGCAGAGCAGAGCCAGAGAAAGGCCTGCATGATGGCATGGCTGGGAAAAGCTGTCCTGACCCAAGACTGTGACCTAAGCATTTCTGATCCTAAATGGTAACCTACTAACTTCCCTAATTAACTCAGTAACTGTGAGTATGGTGTCTGAGTTGCATGGCCACTGAAATGAATTATTGAACCCAACTGAGTAAAAAGTGCTGTGGGAAGAAGGATGGTTATTATCAAATTTGGAATTGAAGGTTGTTGACATGTCTGACCTCAGCCTTATAAGAATCAGCCTTGGACTGATGCTGATTCTTTTTCATTATCTTGTGAAGTAAGAATCCAGACAATGCCCTAGTGCCTTTTTTGTTTTTATTTCAAATCTTTCATGTCTTTACTTAATTTGTGAACACTTACAATACAGCTTTAATGATTATTATCGTTTGCTAACTTCTGACAGTCCTTGGTTTGCTTCAATTGCTTTTTTTTTTTTTCCTCCCCATTACTTGCTGCATTTAACTGCTTCTCTGCATTCTTGGTAACTTTTTAAATCAAATTCCAGACACTGAATTTCATGTTGTTGGGTGCTACATATTTTTTAATAATCTATTCTTGACCTTTCTTCTGGAGCAGGGTATTACTTGGAAATGTTTTATTTCTTTTAACTCGTACTTTACAAATTTGCTAGGCAGGATCAGAGCAACATTTATTCCAGGGCTAATTATTCTTTACTACTAAGGCAAAGAGGCAACTCTGAAGCAAGACCATTTTTTCTTCTGTTTAGTCCCAGATAATCAATAAAGTTTTCCAGACTGATGACTATGAAGAGACAATATCTGTAGCCTTTATGAGCTGTCAGGCATGGCTATATGGAATTCACTCACATAGTTCTTTCTCCAGTCTGGGTAACTTGCTCACACACATGCATTGATCAGAACTCTGCTAATTATTCCAGGGAAGACCTTTGTGCAACTTTCTCTCTGTTAAGTTCTCTATTATGCAGTACTTTGTTCTGCAAACTCAATTCACTTTGTTCTTCTCCAGGACTCTCAGCTATGACTCCTCATCTCAAGAAATATGCCGGCTACTCACATGAATTCTTTCTCTGTGCTTCATGGCTTGGAAACCTCTCTCAAGGTAGTTAAGTGTGGACAATCATAGGTTTCCTAAGGATTAGTGACCATTGTTGCCATAAGTCCAATGCATTAAAATTTTTTCCTTATATCTTAGGTGTTTAAAAAAAAAATTATTGGGGGGGTGGGATCTTTTGCTTTATTTACTTACATAACATCATTTCAAGTGAGACAATAAATCTGGTTCCTATTACTGTTATCTTGGCAAGCAGTTGTTGTTAAGTGCCGTCGAGTTGATCCTGATCCATAGCAACCCTGTATAGGGTTTCCGAGGAGTGGCTGGTAAGCTTGAACTGCCAACCTTGCAGTACAAGCACCTATATCATGTTTAACTTCTAGTTGCTTTTTAATAATCTTTATCAAAACCAAATTAGTCTACAAAAATGATGAGGCATTATATTAATCATCTAGTGCTGCTATAACAGAAATACCACAAGTGGGTGGCTTTAATGAACAGTAATTTATTTTCTCACAGCTAAGGCGGCTAGAAATCTGTCTTCAGGGCACTGGCTCTATAGGAATATTTTACTCTCTGTGTGGGCAAAGGAGGGATGTCCCCGTCTCTATTCTCCTCCTGTTTATTGGTTCCTTGGAAATCTCTATATGGTTTAGCATCTATCTTCCCCCATCTGTTTCCTTAATCTGCTTCTTGTATTCTCAAAAGATTTATTCAAAACACACCCTGTTAAGTGTCATCGAGTTAGTTCCAATTTATAGGGACCCTATGCACAACAGAACAAACATGGCCTGGTCCTGCGCCATCCTCATATACGCTGTCATGTCTGAGCCCATTGTTGCAGTCACTGTGTCAATCCATCTTGTTGGAAATCTTTTTGGCTGACTCTACTTTGCCAAGCACCTCAGTCCTCAAAGTGATATCTTTACCCTTTAACATTTTAAAGGAGCTCTTTTGCAACAAATTTGTCTAATGCAATATGCTGCTTGTTTTAACTGGTGCTTCCATTATGGTTGACCATTCCTAAATGGGATTATAACCATAGGTATGTTGTTGTTGTCAAGTGCCACTGACTAGGTTCTGACTCACAGCGAGCTTAGTACAGAAAATCCTGTATGGGGTTTCCAAGGAGTGGCTAGTGTGTTTGAACCACTTGGTAACTTGAGGTTAGCAATCCAGTGCTTATAGTACAGCACAACACCATGACCTCACTATAGGAACTGTGGTGGCTGTGTACCGTCCAGTCAGTCTGACTCACAGTGACCCTGTATAGGGTTAAAAAAGCTGTAAATCTTCATGGCAGCAGAAAGCTTCATCTTTCTCCTGTGGAGTGCCTGGTAGACTCAAACTGCTGACTTTTCGATGAGCAGTCCAGCTGGTAATCCACTATGCTACCAGGCTCCTCACTACAGGAATAACACATGTTTTGAGGGAACACAATTCACTCCATTACAACTTTAGATAATGTTGTTAAGTGCCGTCGAGTCGGTTCCGACCCATAGCGACCCTGTACAGGGTTTCCGAGGGTATAAATCTTCATGGGAGTAGAAAGCCTCATCTTTCTCCCGCGGAGCAGCTGGTAGTTTCGAACCGCTGACCTTAAAGTTCGCAACCCGATTCATAACCACTATGCTACCAGAGCTCCTTTAGATAATAGAAGGCATTAAAGTTCAATTATTTAAGGTAGTAAATTTATAAATTCTGATGGTAATCTTTATAAGAAATAAAGAAATAACCATAAGGTCTATTAAGATACGAAATGATAATGTTCACTGTTGCCTAATCAGTGATCAAATATTTATAAGAATCAAGGCCATTAATTTTACTGATTTATGTTGGCATGACAGAATTTTAATCAAAACAACAAGTAGATGCAGACTTTTAAAAAGAGACTTTTTAGTTTAAGTTTTTCTTCTTCTTTCTTTTTTTTTTTTAAAGGAAAGCTAACGCACTTTTGCTTTGGAGAAAGCAAAGTTGCTGACAGCAAATGAGGGAAAACAAAAATACAAGTGAAAGAATAAGACTATTCCCAAACCGGCACTAAAATATTTAGGAAACAAGCAGTATTTCCAACCCTATGTAAGTGCTAGACACTGTTACACATTATCTTCTCAGACCATTTCCAAGCCTTAAGCTGAAACGCATAAACAAACCAATTTTATTAAAACCTAAAAATGTAAGAATGATATTTTCAGAAATTCAATAGTTAAATAGAAAATTGTTGTTAGGTGTCATCAAGTCAGTTCCAAATCATAGCAACCTAGTATAGAGTTTCCAAGAAGCAGCTGGTTGGTTTGAACTGTCAAATCTTGTGATCCACAGCCCAGTGTTGATCCTATGCTTTTCTTAAGTATTTTAATTGTCTTCAAATCTGAACTATCTTTTTTAAGTAGCTCAAATAGAAAATATTCCAAAGGCAATACAAAGAACAATTTGTATAGTACTTCATTTAAGTTTATAGACTTGTTAGTAAAATGCCTCTTAGGATTAATTTCAGTGATGAAATACATAATGTTTACATTTAGCATTTTCCAATCACAAATAAAATATAACAAATTATTACTGCTAAGAAATTAGCATGACATTTTCATAAAGTTTTTCTTGTAAACTTTTAAGAATAATGCTGTTTAGATAATATAGTTCTAGATCAAAGATAAAATAATTCAAAATTTCCAGAAATCGCTCAAATTTCACCTATCTTTTCTCTATGCTATGAATTCAGTTTAGCAAATAGACAGAAATTTGAGTAAGTCACCAAGTGGGCTGACTTGTCAATGTATGTGTTTGTATTTTTTATACGTCTATATCTGGGCTGCAAGGTCAGTTTGAACCACAAATCAGTGATTCAAACTCACCAGTCGCTCCTTAAAAACCCTATTCAGGGTTGCTATGAGTCGGAATCGACTAGACGGCACATTAACAACAACTACACACACACACACACACACACACACACACACACACATCAAGGAACCCTGGTAGTATTTGTTGTTGTTGTTATGTGCCATGGAGTCGGTTCTGACTCATAGTGACCCTGCACAGGGTTTCCAAGGCTGTTAATCTTTACGGGAGCATAGTGGGTTACAAATTGGACTGCTAACTGTATAGTGAGTACTTCGAATTTACCAGTTGCTCCATGGAAGAAAGATGATTTACAGCCTCACAAACACTATATAGGGTCACTATGAGTCGGAACTGTCTCCATGGCACACCACCACCACTACCAACAAATATATACTAGGCAGCATTTTGTTCTATTGAACATAGGGTAGCTGTGATTTGGAACATACCCATTAGCACCTAATAACTAAAACATCCATCCATCCAGCTCTAGAG
This sequence comes from Chrysochloris asiatica, assembly GCF_000296735.1. Taxonomy (NCBI): domain Eukaryota; kingdom Metazoa; phylum Chordata; class Mammalia; order Afrosoricida; family Chrysochloridae; genus Chrysochloris; species Chrysochloris asiatica. The sequence continues at coordinate 27,226,970 of NW_006408530.1, forward strand.
CTATATATAAAATGTTGGTAATAAAATATAAATGATAGATTTTCAAAGCATTAATCATGCTAGAATATAAATTAGGTCATCAAAACAAAATCTGTTCATTTATTATTTGTTTTATTTTAACATTTTCTAGTGAGAGTTCCTAAATGACACAAATGGTCAAATATTAGGCTACTAACCAAAAGGTTCAAGCCCACTAGACTTCCAAAAAAGAGGCCTAGCAACCTGCTTCCAAAAAGTCAAGCCATGAAAACCGTATGGAGTACAGCACTACTATGGAAACCATTGAGTCACAGGAGAGAGGAATGACGCCGTTAAGCTCTCCAAAATGCTATTTTTATATACTGTGTATAGACTGTTAGTTCCACATTCCTTGTTTTTTTATACTTAGTATCCTTTTGGTTCTTTTAGTCAATTTGGCCTAATAATTGATTTATATGCACGAGATAAAAAGAACATGAAATGGTTTAAAAGAGTTCAGAGCAGTAGTTCTCAATCTTGACTAAACCTCAGAACTACTTGACAACTTTTAAAATAAGTATTAACGCCTAAGCCCTCTCCCTCTCATACTATGAACATATTAGCAGGAGGAACTAATCCCTGGAGAAGTACATCATGCTTGGTAAAGTGGAGGGTCAGTGAAAAAGAGGAAGACCCCCAATAAGATGCATTACAAAGTGGTAGCAGCAGTGGGCTCCAATATAACAATGATTGCAAGGCCAGTGCAAGGACTGAGCAGTGTTGAGTTGTTGTGCAAAGGGTCACTATGAGTAGGATATGACTCAACAGCACCTAACAACAACCACGCCCTCTCCCCACATGAATTAAATCATATTTTAAAGGGAAAGGGCAGCGGGAAGCAACATGGACATCAGTATTTTTCTAAGAAGTTTCCCCAGGATGCGTGCTTTCAGATTACAAACCACTGACTTTGAGACTTTCTGATATTTTTGTAGCTTCCCTAGCCCTATGAACCACTATTATAGACGATCACCATACAATCCATAATACTGTCTTTCCTGTTTCTATGCTGTGCTATTAAAAGATATAATTATATAACAAAGGTCCAATATTCTATACTTTTGAAAAAACAAAGGTCATGCACTAGCACATCATGTTTTTGAAACAAAAGCCTTTTTTTGGAGGTACCTCTCAAAAACAGATTAAAGATACCTGAAAATTACAGTAAGATATATGCTACTGGGTATGTGTTCTTATAAAGGGGAATAAAGATTGATTTAAAACTATTTTACAGTTTGAATTTCCATGAAATACTTATTCTTTTCCATATGCTCTAACTAGCGCAAATTACATCTCCTTGATTTACATGATCTCATTTCCGTATTATCCCTCTGTATGCCAGTTCATAAAATCCTCAAGAACCATACACAAACAGTACAAACTAATTCAATATTTCAAGTTATTTGGGGTTTCCATAAGATAACAGCTTTCTATATAAATCAAGCTTGAGGACATTTTAAGTTGCATACGACCTAATTACTTACTTTGTCTGCAGCTGCTAACAAGTTGTCAGCCATTTTGTCAAGGTTCGGGGCTTTCCCTGTGTAAATGAATCTCATCATTTCTTTAAAAACCTCAGGATCTACATCATGTATTTCCACTCGATTCTGTGATTAGAAAAAAAGGTAGTATTTAAAGAACACACAAATAAACCAGTGACTCTTTGGCAGTAATTTAAAATCCTCAAAACTGTACTAAACTACTTTACAACTCAAATGTCAAATTAGAGATATTTCTCAACCTTATAAACATAGTGCAGTGAGCAGGTCTAGTAGGAGAGGCACATACTGCATGAGACATGGGGGCTATGACCAACTGAAAAAGTCAGGCCAAGCACTGCCTTATGGGAAAATGAGCCCCAATCCCTCAACTTAAAGCAGTTAAATTTTTTTTGTTTTTTTTAAAGCCAAACAAAACAATTCAGATTTTGGTATCTCAAGAAGATGAGGGCAGTTAACTTTTTCTAAGATATTGTAACACACGGTTCTATTTCCAACATTAAACAAAAGTAGGGCCAGGAATTGCAAAACACTGTCTTTTGCCAAAATGGCATGCTTTCTTCTTGTTGTTGTTAGGTGCTGTTGAGTCGGTTCCGACTCATAGCAACCTTATGCCAACAGAACAAAACACTGCCCGATCCTGCACCAACCTCACAATCATTGTCAGCCATGACTAGTCTACCAGTTTGCTGTACTGTGGTGGCTTAAGTGTTGTTGTGAAGCTGGAAGCTATAACACCAGTATAGAAATACAAAATGGCGGACATGTTTCAGCTGAGCTTCTAGACTAAGACAGACTAGGAAGAAAGAGTAGCAGACCACTTCCGAATGTTTAGCCACTGAAAACTTTATAAATAGCAGTGGATCCCTGACACATAGCAGCAGAATGTCTACCTGAATTGAGGCATATTCAAGTCCAAAGAAGGAAAGTTACTTTTTGTTCTTTGTCACTAGTTTAAAATTCCTTCCTGGGAAATAATAATCCCACTAAATAATCCCAAACTTTTCTGATCCTTGCTGCCATTAAATTCTGACATCAATGATACCTCCCCAATTAGAAGTTTATCATAGCATTTGCCAATACCAATCATCAGAGGAAAGAACACAGTTATTTTATCATGGCACAAGACCTCTTTAAAGTGTTCAAGAGCAAAGATGTGAGTTTGAGGACTAAAAGTGTACCTGACCTAAACCATGATATTTTCAACAGCCTCATATGCATGTGAAAACTGGACAATGAATAAGGAAGACTGTAGAAAATTTGATGCATTTAAGTTATGGGGCTGGAGAAAAATATTAAAAACACCATGGATTTACAAAATAACAACGAATCTGTTGGAAGAAGTACAATCAGAATGCTCCCTAGAAGCCAGGATAGTCAGACTTCATCTTTCAACTTAGGACATATTAGCAGGAGGGACCAGCCCCTTGAGAAGGACCATCATGCTTGGTCAGCAAAAAAGAGGGAGACCCCCAACGGGATGGATTGGCACAGTGGCAGCAGCCCTGGACTGAAGTGCAGCAGCAATTTTGAAGACGGAGCAGGACAATGTAATGTTTCATTCTGCTGTGCCAAGGGTTGCTATGGGTCAGAAAATACTCGAGGGCACCTAACAACTAGTTCTGTGGAAAGGACAAGGCGAGTCCAAAGAAAAAGCTCTATAGTTATTCAGAAGGACATTATGCAACCAGCAGAGACTAAGCCTCTAATCTAATCTGACTACAATTCAAAATGATAGGTGAAAGAGATATCTGAAGAAATCAAGGTAAGTCTTCTTTAGTTATGAAAAGACTATAAGGTATTTTTTATTTCTAGAAAAAAATTCCAGAATCAACCCACAAAGTCTAGAAATGGGGAACATACATTTTAACCATAAACCTCTTAGACAGTTACGGCCCAGAACAATCCTTTTGGATAACTTTAGCCATTATGGTGGCATTAAAATAACTGTTACTTGGAATAGTTACTGACTATCCACATTGGGCTACATCTATTATTCTATTGTAAGAACACAGGCTTTCCATCTTCTGTTTATTTCTAAATTTCCCCCCTTATAGTAGTATGACAACGAGACTTTCCTGTTACTTTAAAAATTCATATTCTGTTACTCTAAACTTAAACAAATGAAATATTAGCCTTTGAACTATGTTTACCTTTTTGCTTTCTTCCATTTCATGTTCAAACATTGCACTAAAAACTGGGGAACGAGCTGTAACAAAATTGAGTATCATTATTTAATGAACAAGTTTATAGAAAAAAATATTCTCTTTTACTCAAAAGTAAAAAGTACCTGCAAGCACAGATTTATGAGCTTTAAATTCTTGTCCTCTTAGAAAAAAGCTGCAATCTGTAAATCTTGCATTTTCCCAAAGATTACCTAAATCTTCTGCTAGATGACATTCAGGTACTTTTAAAGTATTTGTATTAGTATGTCCTGATATATTTATTGAATCTTGGACCACACTGACCTAAAAAACAAAGGACAGCAAGAAAAACACAATTATAAACTGCTATCAATAATCGGTTATGGAATATATCCCTATGTTTATGTTTAAAATCATTTAAAAAATTCAAAGTACTTTTGATAAAAAATCCCATTATCTGGAAACTGAGATTGAGGATACTATTTAAAGGAGAGAAATGAGATAAAGAAAAATTAGAAACAAAGTAGATTTGTTTCAATAGTGACATACTATGTAACTAAGTAGCTTAACAATTGAATGAAATGTTTATTATGTTGTTGTTTGTTGTTAGGTGCCATCGAGCTGGCACCGACTTATGGCAACCCTATTCACAACAGAATGAAACACTGCCAGATCCTGGGCCAAACTCACTACTGTTCCCACACTTGAGCCCATAGATGCTGCCACTTGCCAATCCATCTCATTGGGGGTCTTCCTCTTCCTCGCTGACCCTTCAGCTTACCAAACATGTTTATCTTTCTCCAGTGACTGTTCCCTCCTGACAATATATTCGAAGTATGAGAGATGAAGTTTGGCCATCCTGGCTTCCAAGGAGCATTCTGGCTGCACTTCTTCCAACACAGATCTGTTGGTTCTTTTAGCAGCCCATGGCACTTTCAATATTCTCCTCCAACACCATTAACTCAAATTCATCAATTCTTCTATGGTCTTCCTATTCACTGTCCAGATTTTGCATGTACATGAGGTTACTGAAAATACCATGGCTTTGTCCTGAAGCACCTTAGCCCTGAAGCTGACATTTTTGCTCTTCAACACTTTAAAAAGGTCCTGTGCAGCACGTTTGCGTAATTCAATACATCGTTTGATTTCTTGGCTGCTGTTTTCATGAGTGTTGATAGTTGACCCAAGAAGAATGATGTCCTTGACAACTTTGATCTTTTCTCTGTTGATAAGAATGTTGTTTATTGGTCCAGTGGTGAGGATTTTTGTTTTCTTTACATTGAGATGCAATCCATACCGAAAGCTGTGCTCTTTGATCTTCATCAGTAAGTATTTTAAGTCCTCTTTACTTACAGCAAGCCAAGGTTGAATCATCTGCATCTCACAGGTTGCATTTTAATGAGTCTTCCTCCAATCCTGATGCCACATTTTTCTTCATATAATCCAGTTTATAGGATTATTATAGCATTATAAAAATTATTTCTCAGCAAAATTAATGTCATGATGTAAGTTCAAATGCAAATAGGGAAAAGACATTTACAGTTAACTATTTACAGTTAACTGTGCAAAATACAATGATTAGTTAAAGTAGACCAAACCCTAATATGCTAACACATAAAGTAAAATAATACAACCCAGTAGAAAATATTTTGAGAATATTAATTCTCAGAGGTCCCCATTTATCTTAATGTACAAGCATGTATCTTGTATGAATTAGTGAACACTTCTAAACAAAAACTGTATTTGTATAGAAATCATGTAATTCAATAACCATGTTTTATTAAAAAAAAAAAAAAGTAAAGTGCCTTAAATCACACTATTGTTATGGGGATGTAAGATAAACATTGGACTGCTGAACCAAAATGTTGGTGGTTCAAACACATCAATTCCTTCTCAGTACCCTATACAGGGTCACTATGTGTCCTAACTAACACAATGGCACTTACCAACATCAACACAAATCAAAGGAAGTTTGTAAAGGAAGACTGGACCTGTGTCTCCAGATTCCTTTTTAGGGTTGTATATATTGTGGCACTGTAGGGTAAGCACTGAACCACAGGTCGGTTTGAACTGCAAGGTCAGCCATTCCTTGGAAATCGTATACAGGATCACTATGAGTCTGAACTGACTCGAAGACTCTTAACAACAACAACAAACTGCACAATACTTCTTGGCAACATTTTTAAAATATCAATTTTATTACTTTAATACAACTATGATTCATGAAATATTTATTATAGTAAACTTCTGAAATATTTTTCTAAATATGGGAGCTAAGATATCATGTACATAAATAAATATACCAATAAACATTCTCCTGTCCTAGTGAGTTTTTAATCTAGTTGTATCTAAAATTTTAATAACTGTAAAACAAGTTTCCAAAACCTCACACCTAACTGCCCTACCATACATGACAACTAATGATACACAAACCAAAATTGTGGGTGTCGATATACAGGGTCCAGTCAGGATTGTTTTTGATTATATACATATTTATTAACAGCGGCACTGCTCTTGAAATACATAAAAATTAGGAACTGGACTTAATTAATCACCTGCATAAAGTAAGTACTAGAGTTGTAAAAGTGTGAACCTATATTTAATTTTCAAAGTATAAGGTCTCTATGGAGTTCTGATGTTGTGCTGCGGGTTAATTTTCTGGACTGCAAATTAGTTTGAATCACAAGGTCAATGGTTCAAGCTTACCTGCCGGTCCTTGAAAACCCTACAAAGGGTTGTTATGAGTCAGAATAGACTCAACAGCACTTAACAATTACAAGAATAACAACGTCTCTATATAAAGAGCCCTGGGAGCATTGATGGGTTGCATATTGGGCTGCTAATTGCAAGGTTAGCAGTTCATATCCACCAGCTGCTCCGTGAAACAAAGAGGAGACTTTCTGATCCTGTAAATATTTACAGCCTTGGAAACTCTATACAAGGTTACTATGAGTGGGAACTGACTCCACTGCACACCATCACCACTAGGGTCTCTATGAGTCAGAACCAAGTTGATGGCATCTAACAAAAAATATTTAATTTAAGAAGGAATTATTTATTATCTATTAACCAACCTGTCGTGGTGCTGTAGGATAAGCCCTGGAAAGCCAACCTCAAAGTAAGTGGCACAAATTCACCAGCCATTCCTTGGAAACGCTATACAGGGTAGCTATGAGTCAAAATCAACTAGATGGCACTTAACAACAACAGCCTAACTAAAAAAAATTTATTTAACCTGAAAAATTTGGACCAAATCAAGTGACAGAAGAAACAAACAAATTTAAAAAAGGAAACAGACTTATTATCAGGCATGTTGTTTTTAAGTGTTATCAAGTCGCTTCTGACTGACTCATAGCGACCCTGTATAGGGTTTCTGTGCTTTTAAAATTTTTGTGGAATCAGAAAACCTCATTTTTCTCCAGCAGAGCAGCACTAGGTGGGCTTGAAACGTGGACCTAGTGGATGACAATCTAGTGCTTATCATATGGAGCCACCATGCTCCCATTATCAGGTATATTCTTGTTACGTTCCACCAAGGTGATTTGGACTCAGAGTGACCCTGTATAGGATTTTCCAAGGAGCAGTTGGTGGGTTTGAAATGCTGACCTTATTGTTTGAAGTCCAATGCTGATCCTATAACACCACACCAGGAATCTAATTATCAGGTGGCACTGTAGGATCAGGAAACGACTGTGAATGACACGGTTGGCGGTTCAAACACACCAGCTATTCTTAGGTAAGTCGGATCCCTATGAGTTAATATTCTGAGGCTATCTGAATTGGGTGAAGGTTTACAGGCAAGATTACAATCCCCTCCTTTCCTCATATTCCTAAGGTTTTCAGTGACTAAATATTCAGAAGTAGTCTGCCTCTCCTTCTTCCTAGTCTGTCTTAGTCTGGAAGTTCAGCTAAAACCTGTCCACAATGGGTGATACCCTGCTGTATTTAAAATACTAGTGGTATAGCTTCCAGCATCACATACATCAACATGCAAGCCACCACAATAAGACATACTGACAGACGAATGGTAGGTATTTTGCATAAGTAATCATTCAAAAGTCTTTATATTACTGACATGTACATCTATATATGCACCTACAAACACACCCAAGAAACACAATGAACATTTCATACATAAAAGAGAATTTAAGGGACTATTATAAGCAGAAATTAATAATCTAATTAAGAATCAATATACACTTAATTTTGAGAACTATGTTCTTGATACCTGTGATTACAAAAAATGCAGTCTTAAATCAAAGTAAAAATTTTGTTTTCTCTAGTATGTATTTAAATACAGGTAAGAAACATCCACTTCAATGAACCTAAAATGAAAAATTCAGAAAAGAGGCTGACAGTCTCCCTGAGATTAAATTGAGTGTTTTTCCATTAAAAAAAAAAAAAAATGCCTATGTCTAGATTTCCTTCGATGCACAACTGTTTCTAATTTTAAAAATCAGTTTTTGTTTCAAACTGTTTCTGAAGGCTGAGAAATTACCAAAGCAGAATGGTATTACAATTGTGCTATTTGAATCAATTACCTAACCCCTACCGCCAATTAACTACAGTGAGAAATTTTTAATAATCCAACTTTACCGTTTTCTAGAATAATGGGTCCTAGACTTTATGAATTTCATAGAGATTATTCTTTAAAAAGTAAGTGACAGGAGCAGCACTGTCATCTTTTTACTTAAGGGTCTTTTGGTGCTGTAGGAGAAGCTCTGGACGGTGAACCAAAAATGTGGCAGTTCAAACCACCAGTTGCTCCTTGGAAACCCTGTACAGGGTTGCTATGAGTCAGAATTGACTTGACAGTACTTAACAACAAGTGGATATAGCAGCATTCACAGTCACAAGTCTTTTAAAACAGAAAGGCTATCATAGTAACATGAAAAAAAAAAACAGATGGAAAAAAAGATGTGCTCTTAAAACTGAATTAGTTTATTTAACTTTACCAAAAAGTGGTGTTGGTGGTGTGCCATGTAGTAGATTTCAACTCATAGTGACCCTGTATAGTGTTTCAGAGACCGTAAATCTTTACAGGAGCAGAAAGCCTCATCTTTCTCCCTTGGAGTGCCTCAACACATAACCTACTGTGCTACCAAGCCTCCTCCAAAAAATACAAATCATATGTATGTCATGTAAATGGTACGGGTCTGCAGACTCATTATTAATACATTTAGAATGATTTGATTTCAAAAGATAAGTTTATTTTAATAGTTTTGTGATTTTTCCAATGTATCCTTCAATTTCAGTTTTCCAATCACTTTGTGGGAGAGAGTGTGGAGATGTTTATACTGCTAGAGGTCTACTGATCTCTGTCTGGCCTATTGAAATAGTGTATGGAACTTGCAAGATTAAGGTAGATCTTGCACAAAAAGGGAAGCACCAAACTGCCTTACCTGTCTACAGCACCACTTGCAGGGGAGGGGGAGGAGGCAGTTCTTTAGGTAGGTACTCAGTGCAACGCTTCCTCCTCTTCTGCAAGCAGTGCAGGGAGGCGCTGAAGAAGGAAGGGGCATCCATGAGGATGGTAAAGAAATGACAGAGGGCAGGAGGAATATGTATTCAAAGTACTTTTTGCCCAGCTATCTAAATATGGTGTCTAGAGTGTAAATATCTAAAGCAATAAAAAGATGCATGTTTCGGGATACAAAAATGAATCAACCCAACTGAAAAATATTGTCATGAGTCTTTAATCAGAGTCATTAGGGTGTATAAATACAGCATATGAATAATAAAAATATTTTTTAAATATGTATCAAAAAAGGACCTCAATCTTAATTCTAAATTTCTTAGTCATCTAGGTTCCAATGATATATGCTAAAGAAAATATCTGTAAACACTATTTCAATTCTAAAAGAAGGGATATATTCTAAAGAGGTTCATTCATAAAAGATTTTTGCTGCATTTAATTTCTTTAAATTGGATTAAATGGCCTTTAAGATCCTTTAAATTATAACACATGATTTTTAAACTTTAAAACATTGACATTTAAGATAAGTGCTAAAATTCAGGGAGTTTCTGTAACAAAGATGCTAAAATTTTAAATAGCACATAAACTATATTTATTTAGAATGTCTGTACATTGACAACAAATGCTTCAATAGTCCGTCTCCAACCCCCCCCCCCCACCCATATTGTTTAAGGAGTCCTGGTTTAGCTCAGTGGGTTAATGTGCCAGATAGCAAAGCCGTTTGAATTGCAAGGTCAATGGTTCAAGCTCACCAGCTGCTCCTCAGAAACCCTATACAGAGTCGCTATGGGTTGGAACAGACTCAATGGCACTTAACAACAACAACATATTGTTTAAAGGTAAGTCGTATTCAGACACTTGTATGTGCTTTAGCAGCCAAATAACTGTATTCATAACAAATTTATTTTACAGTTCATTTAACTTGTCTAAGTGAAATAAGATTCATTTTATTTGCACTATGCAATCTCCAGGGCTGTCTTTCAATTATTATTATGACACAAAATAATTACATACAATATGTTGTAATCTTGCCAAAAAAACACATTTTCTGTAAATAGATTAAAGATATCTAAATAAGTAGTTAAGGAAACTATCATTCAAAGACACTCATCTGTCCACAATAACCTGTTAAAATCTAACACTGAGTTTATAGACTCGTGCGTAATATTGAATTGCAACCATTTTCCCTTTCACTGAAACTTAGCAATACATATTCTTTATAAGCTGTAGTAGTAAAATGTTGTGTTGTTGGTAAGTGCCATTGAATCAGTTCCAACTCAGTGATCTTTTATAGGGTTTCTAAGAAGCTGGAAGGTTTAAACTGCCAATCTTGCAGTTAACAGTCAAGTGCTTACCCTACAATGCCACACCAGGACCCCATTAGTAATATGCTTTTGTTAAGTGTCACCAAATCAGTTCTGACTTACAGTGAACCTGTATAGAGTTTCCGAGGAGCAACTGGTGGGTTTGAACTGCCAACCTTGTGGTTAGGAGGCTAGTGCATAATATAATAAATTACTTCAAAAAGAGTCTCAAAAATTTGTATAGCTAAAACTACTTAATGATAATAATGACTAAAGCAAATCAAAATTTCAAATTTTTAAGGAAAATCTTAAGTATAAACTATTTAATAAGGCAATGCTGCTACCTTTTAAAATATGATGTTTTGTGCATGTAAGTATACCTCTTAAGTTTGTCAACAGACACAGGCATCTCTTAAAATTTTGAGAAACTACTGATTAGAATAAAACACAAAAACCTGTTGTCATGGAGTTGATTCCGACTCATCGCCTTATGGGAAAGAACAACTGTTTGCACACCATTTCCAAGCTAACTGCTACATCTTTCTCCTGTGAAGTGGCAGGTGAGTTTGAACCACTGACTTTTTCAGTTAGCAGTCAGGCACTTTCATCATTGCACTATTAAGGATGCTTATGTCTTAGAATACTAGTATCTTAATTGGGTAAATTAAATTCAATTATTTCAATTCATAAAATCTTTCCCAATCTTTTTCAGGTACTTTTTCTTTGTTGTTAAGTATGGATTCACAGTGGTAAACTTTTATTAGAGTAGTAATTTTTAAAATGACCAATACGAATATGACAATATGTCAATTATTCTGGATGAAGAAGAAATGTAGAGCTTATCATATTTTCAAAAGGAAGAATTGTTTATTATAAGGTAGGATAACTGTAGGAACCATGGTGGCACAATGATTAACCACTCAGCTACTACACAAAAGGATGGCAGGTAAAACCCAACTGTTGCTCCATAAGAGAAAAAACCCTGGCAATCTGCCTTCTCATAAAGATCACAGCCGAGTAAACCCTAAGGGTCAGTAACTATGATTTGGAATTGACTTGAAGGTAGCACACATGCATTTCCACTTAAAAGCCAGAGATATGACCATATTTTTCTCAGTAATTAATTTTTTATTATAGCACTGTATTGATTTGTTAAGACACAACCTAGTCAGTTATTTCTAATCAAACATTTTCAAATAAACTTTACTATTAGACCAACTGGGGTCCTGGTGTGGTGCACTAGGATAAGCACTAGATTGCCAACATCGGTGGTTCAAACCCACCACCTGCTACCTGCTCCTTGGGAGACCCTATACAGGGTCATTGAGTCAGAACCTACTTGACAGTACTTAAGAACAATATACAAATTAATTTTTAAAATATATATCGTATCAGTACAATTTCTATATTTGATAAATCACTAAAGTTAACCATAGAGTTCCTTAAATGAAAAAGGTACTTACCTCACAAAATAATGTAAGCTTGTCATCTGGTAAAAGACCATTAGCTTCATCAAGCAAAAAATCCCTTCTAATGAATTTTTTAAAACCCCAGTCCTTCCCTTGTACAAATCGATAGGCTCTTTGGCTTTCTGGTGAGAAATAAAATATGTTTAAATCAAGCAAATATTAAACATTTTTCTTAATAGTAATACAGATTAATACAGTGTGCAAAAAAAGGGGTTGGCCAATACATCCATCATAAAAATTACAGCTATATGTGTTCATAAATGAACAGGTATTAATAGATCACACCACATTGCTACTCAAATTTGGCTATCATGAATAAGTTCAATTTGTGGGTATCTAAAAATATGAAAAGCCAGATCACATCTTATGAAGAAGGAACAAATCATTCTTAGCAAGTTAGGTCCTAGAAGACACTATAAGTAGAATCAAATACATTGGCATGAGAATCCTATTCAAACTATACATCTAATTTTCTGCTTCTCCTTTTAATAACAGATGCTTGCATTCACTATGATATCCTTTAAGCTTTCCTAGGATACTCATACTACTGATTTAAGTTTTAGTCAACTATAGGTAAACCCATAAAGTGGAGAAAAAGCTCATGTTCCCTAGCACTCATCTATCTTCAGACATTTATAATTCCTTCATGTCCCCCTCAAAATTTCACTGGAGTCTAAATCACACTTTAATACCTAACATGCCACATAACAACTATATACCCTCAAACAAGCAAAATAATAAATAGAAAGTGTTCACTATCTGATATACAAAGAATTAAATGGAGGTGAAAAACTAGTAATATGAAGGTAAGTAAAAAAGCATTGCTACTAGGGTTCCAATCCAAATGCATGGGTTTATTTCAAACAAAATATATTTAAACATGCCTCTGGTATCAGTATATAGCTGCAGACAAGGTTGCTCAGTAATACACTGCTCTTAGTTTCTTTAGGGTACCTTATAAAAATGTTTAAACTAAACAGTGGCTTCCAAGGGGATCTGCTGAGCCAGTTCAATTCAAGGCAGAGAGGTCAGCTCATAAGGTTATGATGACTGTTCTTTAGGATTCCAAAGGGATAATCTTGATAGATTTTCTCAAAGAACACATGACGATCCAAGAAGTTCATTATAAACAAGTTCAGTATGAAGAAGTTTTAAGAAAGCTGAAAACTGAGTTGGTGAGAAAAAGGTCAGGCAAGATGTGCCAAGGAATTTTTCTCATCACAACAATGCACCTGCTCATTCTTCTAGGGTAGCGAGGGCTGTCCTATAAGAATTTCATTGGGAAACCTTACATCTGCCCCTACATCCCTGATCTTGCCCCTTCAGACTTCCTTTTCTTGCCAAACTCAAAGAACATTGAAAAGGAACACAATCTGAGTGCAGAATTTTTCATTGGAAAGGTTAGAGATGGAAATACTGCCTTCAGAAGTATATAGATCTAGAGGTATGTCAAGGAATATTTTTACATTTTGATATTTTAATAAAGGTTATTATGATTTTGTAGCAACTTTTTGACTTACACACATAAGCCTAACTCTGAAACATACTATTATCTTAAAGGTGAGACAATGTGAAAATATGCATTACTGTGAAATGAAAGTATTATTTTTGAAAATGTGTGTAGTAGGTTTTCTGTGATTTGATGCATTTCCCTACTATGCACATGCTACACTTTTTACAATGCTCTTTATATTATGAAGTTCCAGATTACATAATTAAAGCTTGCTATATACTGTCGCTATAGGATCAGCACTGGACTTTGAACCACAAAGTTGGCAGTTTAAACCCACCAGATGCTCAGTGGAAATCCTATACAGGATTCACTATGAGTCATAACCATCTCAACAGTACTTACGAACAACAACAACATATGTGAAGCGCTGTGGGTTAATGTGCCAGACTACACAAGGTCTGCAAGGTCGGCGGTTCAAGCTCACTAGCTGATCCTCGGAAACCCTATACAGGGTCGCTATGGGTCAGAACTGACTGGATGGCACTTAACAAAAACATATGGTGACGCTGTAGGATCAGCACTGGACTGTGAGCCACAAGGTTGGCAGTTCAAACCCACCACCTGCTTAGTGGAAACCCTGTACAGGATTTGCTACGACTCAGGACCTTCTCAACAGCACTTTAGAGCAACAACAACATATGTGAATCTTAAATGAAATTTAATAGATCCTGTGACATAGGAAAACGGATTGTCTTCAAGTCCCTGCTTAGTTCACTGTTCAAAAAAATTCTACTGATATATCTATACAAAATATCAAGATATTCTATCTCCTTTTGCATTACTCTTCAGATTTTATTACCTGGCAAAAACAGTAAGGAAGGAAAGAAATATTCCTTGAACACCTATTATACACTAAGCATTGAACAAGATACACTGCCTGAACAGCAGTTATTTCTTCCAAAGTGATAAATGGCATGTTATTTTAGTGCATGAAATTACAATTTAAACACAAAGTCTTGTGAGGTCCAAGATTTAGTAAAACAACCAACTACATCTTCACTGGCATTCAAAGCTAATTACATACTGGCCAAATTACATTTTTCAAGGAAGCAAATTTTAGTGGGAAAAAATCAAATACCCCAATTTTCTTGGTACAAGTGCAGAAAAGTCACGTAACATAGTTACACAAAGACTTTCTTCACTCAGTTTGTTAAGTCACTTACCCATTGCTTTTGTTTCTTCCCTTTTAGCATTCAGAAGAGAAAATTTGAATTTTGCTCGAACTTCACTTTTTGGGCAGCTGACTAAAAGCAAATATAAGGACAAGTAGTCTTTACTTTCATCATCTAATCCCTTTGGGTTTACCCTCAGGCACCTAAAATAAAACAACAAGTTTACATGGAGGAATATAATACTTTTAGCTTTCAAAATAAAAGAGGCAATAATAAAATCATTCATTAAATTCATTCATTAAATAGTACTATAAAGAGCACTCCTGACAATCAATACACCCACAATTCTTCACAATTCTCTCTAGAATACTAGGAACTCATTATCAATCTAACATAAACTTAAATTAACATCCACTCAGGAACAACAATAAAACCATACAGCAGTTGATGTCACATAAAAAATAAGTTAACACAAAAATCTCACCATTTCATTTTGTCATTTGGGCCAGATGAAAATGTTGAACTTTTTAACACTTCACCCATTTCCTCCCGACAAAAACTGAAGTTATTAATGGTCCACATGTAGGAAAACTTTACCACTTTAACCTAAGAGATTTAGAAAAATAAATGATTTAATAAAATTTAAAAGATTTAATAAAAATCATTTAACAATGATGTCTTCTATGCTCTTTTATTTAAAAGTCATATTCTATGATCCACTTTTCTAGTACTTCTAATAACTACACACAGAATTTTCACAATAATATTTTTAAAATAGTATAAAATTTATAAGTGATGTAAAAAAGCAAGGCATTTTAACAGCATTTACCTGTGTATAACACCAGCTTTCTGCTATAGGACCAGCAGACATGTCTCCAAGTAGAGGCGAGGTGGGTTCCTGAGACATTGCCACTTTATTTGCAGTCTTTTAGGATTTATGCAGTATCCAACAAAATAAAGAACTTTACCTATAAAAAAAGTTCCATTTACTGATCAAAACAACTGACTGAAACCAAGAGGGAAAACATCTGAATAGTTATGAAACAATTATTTTTCCCAAATTAGATTATGAAACAGGTGATGGGGCAGAGAAGGTGGGGGAGGCTGTTGGTGCAACTCTTCCTCATGTCACCTGAAAGTTGCTTTTTCCTACTAGAGGCTGCAGTTCCAGGACCAGGGATGCAGTTGTGAGTACCAGAAGCAAAAGTGATTTCTCAGCAATATACTGTAACTACACCCAAGTCTGTATGCCAGAATTCCCAAAGGCCTGATGAAATGGATTCTATCATCCCACCAATCTGGCAAAACTGGAATTGAAAGTGAATAGTACCATACTGCCTGGTAGTTGAGATAATCCACTAATACTGTATCTGTGTAATCCTACCCAACATTAATGGGAGTGGATTTAGAAGGAAGCACTTGCTAGATTGGTCTTGCTACCAGAAATCTGGACTGGCACAGCAGCTGAACCTGATATTCCTCCCCAGAATGGAAATGTTTGGGTAAAAATAAATAACAAATGGAAGCAAAGAGAACTATTGATGAACTTGATCATATCAAATGAACATCTACAGCAGACGTGAATGGCAGATATGTTTGTAACCTCACCCTTAGGACTCTGTGCCATACTGAAGGACTTATTGTTAGTGACTGTTTTAGACTGGGAGGGGAAAATTAATCTTTCATATATGAAAAGGATATGGCTAGAAGAACCTGGGGGTGGCCAATAGTTTACTGAATTATTTATTATGTCTCTTCTAGTCATGTCTTTGTATCTTGCACCAAACAAATTTTCCTGATGGTTCTCCTTAAGAGAAAGCTGAGGAAGATGATGACAGATTGTATGGTTCCATTGTAACTGTTAACAGGGTTAATTGTGACTGTAAAAACTTGGAAATCCAACCAGGGGCTTGGCCAGTTTTGCTATCCTGCTGGATATAAAATGGTAGCGTGGTGGTTATGAAACGGGCTGCTAACTTCACAGTCAGCAGTTCGAAACTACCAGCTGTTCTGTGGAAGAAAGATGAGGCTTTTTGCTCCCGTAAAGATTTATAGTCTCGGAAACCCTGTGAGGGTCGCTATGAGTCGGAACCGACTCCACGCACATAACAACAACAATCTTGGTGATATGAGTTGGGTTGTGTGTTTCGTTGCCTGATAAGAGATGCTGTACCAATTTGGGTCACCATGTTGTATGTTACCAGATCAAGGAGCATACTTTAACCCACGAATTGCAACAATGTACGAAGAAACATCCATTAAACGCACATACCATGTTGCATGCGACCCTCAGGGTAATGGTTTGATAGAAAATTCAAAAGGGCAATAGAAAATTAAAATGGGGGGCGGAGCTAAATTTGCTGACCCATGGAGCTGAAGCTGAATGCAAACTGAGTTGAGGTTTACAGTAGAGTGAAGTGTCCTGACTTTTGTAAAGGCATAAAGGTCTCGCTCACACACCTTCATGAGTGTGTACTTAAACTCAACATGAGAAATGCAAAGGGAGGGTCACTGCTGGAGATTCCTATTGTTTTGGGGAGCAATATACCATCAACAAGAAGAACCATAAGTGTAATACATCATTTGGATCCCATGATCCCTATACACTGAACTTCCTCAGCCCAGGGACAGAATCTGTGACACCAGAGGAACAGCACAGGAGTAGCAAGAGTGGCAGAGGAGAAGAAGGAATAGAAATAAAAGCATGAGGCAGAGCAGTGGACTTCCTGGTCCATGGGGCAAGTAAAACTGAATGTCTTTGGGCAGGAGCTCATTTGCAAAGTGGGATGCCTATAGGCAGTTAATCTGGAAACTAAGTTTGGGTTTGCTGACCCACAGAGTTAGAGCTGATTGTGTTTGGGCTGAGGCTTATAGTAGAATGTAGTGTCCTTTGGATGTTTATCAGCTGCCCTGAAAGAGTTTTGTATCACTGTCTGAGCAGGCCAGAGGCCAGGCTAAAGAGCCAAGGGCCAGAGAGAGGCCTGCCTGCGGGTACAGTAGAGGAGACAATGTCTGGCCCAAAGAATTGTGCCCTAAGCATTTTGGACCCTGAACTATAACATGATACCTTCCCTAATAAACCCTTTACCTGTGAGTATGGTGTCTGAGTTCCGTGTTGCCAATGCAATGAATTAACTTCTTCAGAAGTGGATCGCCGATTCCTTCTATGTAGTCTGCCTTTAGTTTAGAAGCTCCACTGAAACCTGTCCACCATGGGTAACCCAACTGGTATTTTAAAAACTGATGGCATAGCTTATAGGATCACAGAAACATGCAAGCCATCACAGTATGACAAACTGATGAATTACCATTTACCAAGAAGAGTCAGGAGTGGAACATCGGACACTTTTGGACTCAAGATCCCTGCACACTGAACTTCCTTGACCCAGGGACAGAAAGCTGACACCAAAGGTGTGGACAAGGAGCAGAAGCAGTACAACCAAGAACCAGACCATGAAAGACAACAGTGGACTTTCCAGCCCATGGAGCAAATAAAGCTGAGTGACTTTGGGCAGGAAGCTTACTTGTATAGTGGGGTGCTTCCAAATACTTAAGTGCGGGAAACAGGTTTGCTAATGCACAGAGCTAGAGTTGAGTGTCTTCAGGCTGATGCTTATAGTGGAGTGGTGTGTCCTATGGGCATTTATCAGCAGTTGACTGGAGTAATTGTGCCCTGAGCATTTCTGTTCCTTAATTATAATTCGGTAACTTCCCTAGTAAATCCCCTAACTGTGAATATTAAGCCCCTAACTCTGAATTCTGTGTAGCCACTGCAATGAATTATTGAACCCAGTGGAGTAGAAAGGGTTGTTGGAGGAATAGTTTGGTTCATTTTTTGCAGGTGGTATGTTCTATAGCCAACCCCAGCCTGATGAGATATTCTACTGTCTTTTCCCACAGATGCAGTAATTTGACTCCTGTGTATTCATTCCATTTGATGAGGTCCACAAGAAAAATTTCCATTTATGTTGCTGTAAAAAGTGTTTGTAATGAAGAAATTGTACATTCTGCAAAATTCTATGCAATGTCCAGCTTCGTTTCTATCACCAAGACCATATTTTCCAACTATCAGTCCTCCTCTTTGTTTCCAATTTTCGAACTCCATAGAAGTCACAATCAGACTAATGCCTTAAACAACAGCTAGAGGGGATATAAGTAATGAAAGAAAATAAGAGTGCCTTTGTTGTTGTTGTTATGTACCGCGGAGTGGGTTCCGACTCACAGCGACCCTGTACAGGGTTTCCGAGGCTGTAAATTTTTACGGGGGCAGAACACCTCATCTTTCTCCCGTGGAACAGCTGGTAGTTTCAAACTGTTGACCTTGAGGTTCGCAGCCCAAATCGTAACCACTAAAGTAAATACATAATACATTTTAGTAGTACTGCATACAATTTGTGATTTTAACAAGTATCTACTGCAGTGGTGATTTGATGGTAGAATTCTCCCCCTCCATTCAGGAGATCTAGGATTCAATTATCAGTCAATGAACCTCAAGGGCAGTCACTAAGCATCAGTCACTTAAGGGCAAAGGTGCATGTGACCTAAGTCATGGTACTTTTGACCGCCTCATCTGTATGTGAAAGTTGGACAATGAATAATGAAGACCACAGAAGAATCAGTGCATTTGAATTATGGTGTTGGAGAAAAATACTGAAAGTACCGTGAACGGTCAGAAGAGCAAACAAATCTGCCTTGGAAGAAATACAAGTCGAATGCTCCTTAGAAGCCAGGATGGCAAGACTTCTTGTTTTATACTTTGGACATATTATCAGGAGGGACCAATTCCTAGAGAAGGACATCATGCTTGGAAAAGTGGATGGTCAGTGAAAAAGAGGAATACCTCGCCAACAAGATGGCTTGACACATGGTAGCGAAACTGGGCTCAAATATAACAATTGTAAGGATGGCATAGGACTGAGCTGTGTTTCTTCCTATTGTGTCTAGGGTCCCCAAGTTGGAACCAAGCAGACGGCACCTCACAACAATAACAACTGATATGGACTGTTAACCACAAAGAGATTCAAATCAACCAGCCACTACTCAGAACCTATACAAGGTCACTATGAGTTGGAATGGCTCGAATGCACATAACAGTAGTAGCTAGTGAGTCTTTACTTTGTCTATTAAATAACTGTCTCCTATGGTTGGAGAATGAATAACATGAACTAATAACCAAATGATGGTACATATTTCATAAGCATTTTTTTGCCCCAGTGGAACCATTCTACTTTGGTCGAGTAAATATTTATATATTATAAATATTTACAGGTTTAAAAATTTTAGAATTGAACCATAACAATGTGAAAAAGAAATCATTATAATTTCAGAACAGTTTGATGATGCAAAATAAACAACTAAAAATAATGAACAAGACTCATCTTTCATAGAGGTGAGTACTACTGTCTAAAACTAGTAAATTAAAAACACAAAACATTATGATAGAAACCACACACAATAAAACGCAGGCACAGATTCCAATCACAGATGGAACTGGAAATAGAAAGTTGAGTTCCTAATCAATCTCTTTACTTTCTTACGTAATGTGAACCTCAATACATTTTTAAATATATATATATATATATATATATATAAAGAAAATTGCCACAGGCAACTCACATTAAACAATTCTACCACCACCATTTTTTATTATTCTCTTTTGTTCACAGTTTTTATATAATTTGTGTTCTTACCTAAAATATTACTTCAATGAAGAGTCTAAGTTTCACTTGTGACTATAACAGAAAGTTTAGCACAATGTTTGTTTAAAGAAGGGAAAATGGGGGAGGGTACTAATTATATGAGCTGAGGGAATTAATTCTGACCTAGACATGAAATCTTACAATTCTAGTTACTTAAATGGAGTGTCCTGGTGTGGCACTGTAGGATAAACACTATACTGCTAACCACAAGGTCAGTGGTTCAAACCCAGGAGTCACTCCTTGGAAACCATACAGAGGATTGCTATGAGTCAGAATCAACTGGACAGCACTTAAAAACAAGAATTTTGTCTAAAATTAATTAAAATCTGTACTAAATAGAGAGACAGTTTCCTCTTTAAGTTAGAAAATAGTGACTCTCAGCAGACTGGCTAGATTTAGTGGCAGCCTATCTAGGCACAGCTGCTACTGAGAAAAGTCTCAAAAGGAGCAGGACCAGGGGATGGTAAATATTGCAATAAAAATAAATAAATAAATAAATAAAATGGGTAGAGACAGGGAGCATAATCCACCTTCCTGCCTATCTACACTCGGACATAAGCAAACATATATAGACTATATTTAAAGTTAACAACTGGCAAAGTAAGGAGCCCTGGTGGCACAATGTCAAATGCTCAGCTGCCATCCAAAAGGTGGTGGTACAAACCCACCAATTGCTCCAAAGAAGAAAGATGTGGCAGTTTGCATTCATAAATGTTGTAAACTTGGAAATCCTACTGGGTAGTTCTACTCTATGCACTGCATTTGATTTGATGGTGGAGGGCTTGAACTTTTAAACATCTGGTAAAGTACTACACATTTACAAAACAGTAAGGAATGTACTTCCTCCTAAAACAAGCAAAGCACCAAATATAATTGAATACTAGAGAATGACTTAGGAATTGTCATCAAAGTTAAGAGTTTAGATTCTGAAGTTAAATTTGAGGGTTCAAATCCTGAAGGAGCATGAGCTCTTGTGCCTCAGTTTTCAAGTCTGTAAAATTGTAATAATAAATGGTAAGTATTTCCAATGATTGGTGGAAATATAAAGACACGTAAGTAGTGTCTCACATATAAAAAGCACTCAGTAAGTTAGATTTATGTTCATGAATATCAATATGAAACTCAAAATAAAACTAGTCTGTTGTTGTGTCCCAGTGAGTCAACTTTGACTCATAGTGACTCTGTAGAGGGTTTCTGAGACTGTAAATCTTTACTGGAATAGAAGGCCTCATGTTTCTTTGGCGCAGAAGCTAGTGGATTTGAACTGTTGACCCTGGGGTTAGCAGCCCAGCTAGAAACCCATTATGCCACCAGGGCTCCCCCAAACTAGTCTACAAGACAATATCTCAGAAACTATGGAGAACAGGGTTAAATTTGCCCAAGTATGTTTCTTGAAGTTTTCTTTTTGCATTTTCAGTTTGAGTCACTTGCTTCTTCATCAGCTATTCTACCAAAAATTAACTCTACTGATCTCATACTGCTTATCTCTAGCAGCTTCCATCTCCCTTTTAATGCATGCAGTGTGGTGGCTCAACTGAGAAGCTCCATACCATAAGCCAAACCAAAGCCAGGGGGACACTGCGGAACAGATCACCAACTGCTCATGTGCAAGCTCAGACTGAAGTTAGAGAAAATTAAAACAAGGCCTCAAGCTTAAACGTAACCTTGGATATATCCCACCTGAATTTACAGATCATATCAAGAACTCAATGCGTTAGACACTAATGACCCAAGACAAGAAGAGTTGTGGGATGACATCAAGAATACCATACAGAACAAAAGCAAAAGATCATTAAAAAGACAGGAAAGGAATAAAAGAAAAAAATGGATGCCAGAAAAGACTGAAACGTGCTCTTGAGTGTAGAGATACTAAAGCAAATAAATGAGATAAGGCATAAACAGAACATTTCAAAGGGCAACTCAAAAAGACAAAATATTACAGTGAAATGTACAAAGACTAGGAGTTATAAGACCAAAGGGGAAGAACACACTCAGAATTTCTGAAGTTAGAAGAACTGAAGAAAACACTCAAGCCTCGATTTGCAATTTTGAAGGATTACACGGGCAACATATGTGGAGTCCCGATGTCAGTGGTTCAACTCAACCAGCCAGGTCACTATGATTTGGAACCAACTCAACAGCATTTAACAAAAAAACATGAGCAAAATGCTGAATGATGCAGGAAGCATAAAAAGAAGGAACTGTACCAAAAAGAAATGGTAGATGTTCAACCATTTCAAGAGATAGCTTATGATCAAGAACCAATGTACTGAAGGAATAAGTCCAAGCTGCACTGAAAGCATCGGCAAAAAAACAAGATTCCAGGAATTGATGGAATACCAATTGAAATGTTTCTACAAACTGGTAAAGCTCTGGAGTCACTCTCTCAAATATCCAAGAAATGTGGAAGACAACTACTGGTCAACAGATTTGAAGAGATCCATATTTGTGCCCATTCCAAAGAGAGGTGACTCAACAAAATAAGTAAACCATCAAACAATATCATTAATATCAATACAAATAAAATTTGTTGAGATAATTAAAAAATGGTTGTAATAGTACAATAAGGAGGCCCCAGAAATTCAAGCTGAATTCAGAAAAGGATATATATAGGGTAGGGCTATACTTGCTGATGTTAGATGGATATTGGCTGAAAGCCGAGAATATCAGAAAGATGTCTACATGTGCTTTATTAACTATGCAAAGGCATTTGCGTGGATTATGACAAGGTACGGATAACATTGTGAAGAATGGGTATTCTAGAACACTCGATAGTGCTCATGAGGAAACTGTACATAGATCAAGAGGCATTTGTTAGAACAGAACAAGGGGATACTGAATGGTTTAAAGTGAGGAAAGTTGTGTGCTAGAGTTGTATCCTTTCACCATACTTCGTGTGGATGCTGAGCAAATAATATGAGAAGCTGGATTATATGAAAAAGAAGATGGCATCAGGATTGGAGGAAGAATCAATAACATCCTGTAATATGCAGATGATACAACCTTGACTGTTGGAAGTGAAGAGACTTAAAATACTTACTGATGAAGATCAAAGACCACAGTCTTCAGTATGGATTGCACCTCAATGTAAAGAAAACAAAAATCATCACAACTGAACCAATAAATAACATCAAAATGAATGGAGAAAAGACCGAAGTTTTCAAAGACTCCACTGTGCCTGGATCCACAATCAACTATCATGAAAACAATAGTGAAGAAATACAATACTACATTAGGCAAATCTGCTCCAAAAGACCACTTTAAAGTGCCAAAAAGCAAAAATATAATTTGAGGGTTAAGGTGCACTTTACCCACACCAAGGTATTTTTAATTGCCTCACATGCATATCAAAGTTGATCAATGAATGAGGATGATCCTAGATGCCTATGAATTATGGTACTGGAAAAGAATATTCAAAGTGCCACGGATGGCCAGAAGTACAAACAAATTTGTCTTGGAAGAAGTACAGTCAGAATGTTTCTATGAAGCTAGGATGACGAGACTTTGTTTCTCATACTTTACACATGTTCATCAGGAGAGACTAGTCCCTGGAGAAGGACATCACACTTAGTAAAATGGAGCCTTAGCACAACAGAGGACGCCCTTCAATGAGATACTTTGACATAGTGGCATCAGCAATGAACTATAACATAACAACCATTATGAGGATGGCCAACTCAATGGATGGCCAACAACAACCCTGGAGACATAGTAGATTACAGATTGGGCGGTTAACTGCAAGGTCAGCAGTTTGAATCGTCATGGGAAAAAGATATGGCTTTCTGCTCCTGCAAAACTTTACAACCTAAGAAACCCAATCAGGGTCACTATGAGTTAGAACTGACTCAAGGGCATACAGCAACAACATTAATAGTTCTTGATTAAAAATTAAATATCCAATCCATTAAAATTTTTAAATTGTATTATTGGATAGCAAGCTGGGTCAAAAGCTGTACACTGATATTTTTCTAGCTAAACGGTGAACATATCATTATACTGAAAAAATAAAAAATAAAAAGGACTGTTACTTTTTAGACCTCTAAGTTACAAAGTTCAAAATCAAGTACATCTGTGTGATGGAGAAAGAAAACTCAAACTCACTGCCATCGAGTCATCCTAACTCACGTAGACCCTGTAGAGAGAGGGTTTCTGAAGCTGTAACTCTTTACAGGAGCAGAAAGCCTCATCTTTCACTCATGGAGCAGCTGGTGGTTTTCAAAAGTATCATTTTTGTCATACAAAACCCCTTGGTGCTTGGAAAAGGTTATTATCAGTCAAAACAGGGCCAGGGGCTGACTATGGAACACACCATCAGTTGCTAATATGCAGGTTCAGGCTAAAGCTGAAGAAAATTAAAACAAATTCTCAAAAAGTCAAAGTATGACCTTGAATATATCCTACCTAAATTTAGAGACCAACTCAAGCACAGAGTTGATACATTAGACACTAGAATATCATACAGGAAGGAAGTAAAAGATCATGAAAAAAGACAGCAAAGAAAAGATAAACACAGATTATCAGAAGAGATCTGAAACTCCTTTTTTTTTTTACACATTTTGTGAATTCTGTTAAGGTTTACAGACAAGATCATTAATTTTACATTCAACAAGTCTTGTACTTTGCTTCATCTCAATGATTATAATCACCTTGATGAATCAAGTTATCCAGCTTCCACCCTGTGGTTCGTATCTGCATTTCCATTCCTTCTTAACTTTGTCCTTAGGAAAATGGTGGTCTTTTGATTTTGAATGACTGACCATTCATGGTTGTTGTTGCTAAGTGTTGGTTCTGACTCATAGTGACCCTGCACAGAGTTTCTGAGGATGCAAATCTTTAAAGGAGCAGAAAGCCTCTTCTTTCTCCCGCAGAAGAGCTGGTAGTTTTGAACTGGTAGTTTTGCCTCCTTCCCCCAATCTACTGGTTGGCTGAAAACTGGGCCACATGGGTGAGTTCCTTTACAGACTTGAAGAATGGCTGAAAGCTAAAGTCTCAGGTTCCTCCTGAAACTGGCTCATATAGAGAACTGAAGCAACTGGAAGAAATAAGAAAGTGAAAGCGCTTAGCAGAAAATTTCAAAGGACTGCTCAAGAAGACAAAGTATTATAATGCAATGTGCAAAGACTTAGAGTTAGGAAACAAAAAGGGAAGAACACATTCAGCATGTCTCAAGTTGAAAGAACTGAAGAACAAAATTCAAGCCTTGACTTGAAATATTGAAGGATTCTGTGGGCAAAATGGAATCATGGTATGGCACTGTGGGTTATACACTGGACTGCAAAGTCAGTTTAAACTGCAAGGTCAGTGGTTCAAGTTCACCATCCACTCTTCAGAAACCCTATACAGGGTCGCTATGGGTCAGAACCAGCTTGATGGCACTTAACAACAACAACAGGAAAAATACTGACGCAGGTAGCATCAAAAGAACATGGAAGGAATACAGAGCCACTATATTAAAAATAACTGGTCGATATCCAATTATTTCAAGAGGTAACATATAATCAAGAACCAACAGTACAGAAGGAAGAAATCCAAGCTAAAGTGAAATCACTGGTGAAATACAAGGCTCTAAGAATTCAAGGAATACCAACTGAAGTGTTTCACCTAAATGATGCAATGCTAGAGGTCCTGCCTCATCTATGGCTAAGTCTGGAAGACAACTTGGCCAATAGACTGCCTAAAATTTATATTTGTGCCCATTCCAAAAAAAGGTGACCCAACAGAATATAAAAAGCATCAAACAATGTTATTAGCATCATTTCACTGGCAAGTAAAAATTTTTAAAAGATAATTCAAAAATGGAACAGTATGTCAACAGGGAACTACCAGATATTCAATCTGGATTCAGACAATATGAAACTAGGGATAACAGTGCTGATGTCAGATGGGTTGGTCTTGGTTGAAAGTAGAGATCCACAGAAGGATGTGTACTTGTGCTTTATTAATTATGCAAAGACATTCAACTATGTGGATTGTAACAAAGTATGGATAACAGGGTATTCTAGAACTTTTAAATTATGCTCATGAGGAACCTGTACATAGACCAAAAAGCAATCATTAAAACAGAACAGAACAAGGGCATACTGAATGGTTTAAAATCAGGAAAGGTATGCACCAGTGTTGTATCCTTTCATCATACTTATTCAATATGTATACTGGGCAAATATTCTGAGAAAGTGGATTATATGGAGAAGAAAGTCAACATCAGGATTAGAGGAAGACTCAAACATCTGCAATATACAGATGCTTGCTGGACGTCAAAACTTAAAATACTGATGAAAATCAAAGACTACAGGCTTCAATATGGAATGCAACTCAATGTAAAGAAAACAAAAATCTTCACAACTGGACCAATATATAGCATCATGATAAATGGAGGAAAGACTGAAGTTGTCAAAGACTTTATTTTGCTTGGATCCATAATCATGGAAGTCAGTCAAGAAATCAAATGATGTATTGCATTAGGCAAATCTGCTACAAAAGACTTCTTTAAAGGTGTTAAAGAGCAAAGATGTCAGTTTGAGGACTAAGATGTCTCTGACCCAAGTCATGGTATTTTCAATAGCCTCATATGCATGAGAAAGTTGGACAGTGAACAAGGAAGACCACAGAAGAAGTGATGCATTTCAGTTATGATGCTGGTGAAGAACATTAAAAGTACCATGGAGCACCAAAGAACAACAAAAAAAATCTGTCTTGGAAGAAGTCTTTAAACATGTTGTTAGGAGAGATCAGTCTCTGGAGAAGGACACGATGCTTGGTAGAGTAGAGGGTCAAGGAAAAAGGAAGATCAACTGAGCTTCTGTTTGACTAGCAATGGGCCCAAACAGAAGAACATTGTGAAGATGGCACAAAACTTGAGTGTTGCATTCTCTTGTGCATAGGGTCACTCTGAGTTGGCCTTGATGGCACTTAACAAGTTGTTACAAACATTCTAGGGTAAAATATTAAGACAAATATCTATTCTTTTATATTTTATACACCTTGCATGTCCCAACCATTAAAATGGTTTACTTGTACTTAAGGAAAACATTTGTACTGTTTTTGTTGTCGTTAGGTGCCATCGAATTGGTGTCGACTCTTAAGAGACCTTATGCACAACAGAATGAAACACTGCCCGATCCTGGGCCAACCTCACTACTGTTGCCACGCTTGAGTCTATCAATGCTGCCACTTGGCCAATCCTGTATAGCTGCTTAATTTAAGCAGGGTAGAGAAAAAGAAAAAGAAAACAACAAAATGATCCATGGAGACCAGTGTGTTATAAAATCTCAGGATTTTAATCTAGCCTTTTCTGAAATGATGTAACAAATGGCTAAATGAGATTTACTAGAATGAGGTTTCTTGCCATCCAAAATGTAACTATCAGTCCTACTTCTATAGTGTAACTATTAGCTCTACCTCCCTCACATGAATTCTATGTAAAATGCTTTTTATAAAATAAACTGAATTGTTCTTGTACTTCACAGGAACATCTCAGCTTTTCTGAAGATAATTCCTGTGACCATCAATATCAGTAACAACTTGTAAATATGTAAGGCACAATTATTCACCAAAAGATTGCTCTACTTTGGACCACCTTACTGCAGCAATAAAAAAAAACATTAAGTATAAAAGTATTAGATTAAAAAAAAAGTTAGACATTTGAAGCATTAAAAAGGGAAAACTGTAGATGTATCTGGAATTATGAGTCTACACATAGAAGAAATCAACAACTAACTGTGATCCCTAAAAAGTCCAGGAAAAGACCTTTTACCACCTAAGATTCTAACATGATTTACTTTCACTGAGAAATGAAAAGCATTAATTGAAGAGATGATACTAAACACAGTCCTAACTGAAAATGATTCGCAGGCAGAGAAATGCTTTGCAATCTTGATTTTTATTTTGTAATTAATAATGAAAAATACTGATGAGCAAAGCAAAACTTCACTTCCTTCTGTACCATTTATAAACTAAACTCTATAAATGACAAATTAAATATGTGGGCACATATGACTTATATTTCTCTTACTTTGAAATTCTGAAAACTGAAAAAATTTTGCTTTGTGGATAATTCTACCCACAACGGATTACCAGTTTACAACCACTTGAATGGCCAATTAAAACAAAATCAAGCAAATGTTGCAGGTAGGACAACTGGAATTCCCATTTACTACTGATACTCTAAATTGGTATAGCTGCTTTGGAAAACACTGGAAATATACACTAAAGCTGTTACAAGCATCTATCATGCTCAACTATTCCACTACTAAGTAATGTTGTTGTTGTTATGTGCCATCGAGTCGGTTCCGACCCATAGCGACCCTGTACAGGGTTTCCGAGGGTGTAAATCTTTACGGGAGTAGAAAGCCTCATCTTTCTCCCGCGGAGCAGCTGGTAGTTTCGAACCGCTGACCTTAAGGTTCGCAGCCCGATTCGTAACCACTACGCTACTCTACTGAAATATATATGTGTGCATAAAAAGATATGCACCAAAATATTATACAGGGACACTATTCACTATGGTCCAAAAATAATCTAGATGTCCACCAACAATGGAATGGATAAATTATGGTTTATATAGTCATATAATGGAGTGCTACAGAACAATGAGATGGTCCAAGGTGGTGTCATCTGGTAACATGCTCAGCTACTAGCTGAAAGGTTGGAGGTTGGAGGCTACCAACAGGTACCTTGGAAAAAAGGCCTAGTGATCTATTTCCAAAGATGCAACCACTTAAAACACTGAGCACAGTTCTACTCTCACATTCATGAGGCTGCCACAGCTGTATCTAAAAAAAATTTTAATACACTACATGGATCAATCACATAATAAACATTGAGGAAAAGAAATCATATACAAAAAAATGTATGTGCTATTTGATAATGCCACCACTCGTCTGTCAGTGTGTCGTACTGTGGTGCCTTGTGAATTGCTGTGATTCTGAATGAAAGCTATGCCACTGGTATTTTAAACACCAGCAGGGTCACCCATGGTAGACAGGTTTCAGATGAGCTTCTAGACGAAGACAGACTAGGAAGAAGGAGTGATGAACTACTTCCGAATATTTAGTCACTGAAAACCTTATGAAAAGCAGAGAAGAACTGTCAGATATAGTGCCAGAAAACGAGCCCATCATTGGAAGGCCCTCAAAATGCGACTGGGGAAGAGCTGCCTCCTCAAACTAGAGTTGACCGTGATGACGTGAATGAAGTAAAGCCCTTGGGAGAAAAGCCACGGGACCTTCATCTGCTGATGGGGTACAACTCAAAATGAAGAGAAACAGCTGTAAACATCCACTGAAAATCGGAACATGGAATGTACAAAGTATGAATCTGGGAAAATTGGAAGCTGTCAGAAATGAAATGGAACGCATAAACATCGATATCTTAGGCATTAGTGAGCTGAAATGGCACCTAACAACAACAACAACATTTAATAATGAGTCTATCTTTAAATTTATACTTCAATAAAAGTTTACTTAACATTAAAACAAGCAAAGCTGTTCACAATAGCAGAATGAAAGACGCAACCTCAATGCTCATCAATGGAAGATTAGATAATCAAACTTTGGTACATACACTCAATGCAACATTAAATAATAATGATGAATCTGCAAAACACCTTATAACGGATTAATCTGGCGGTCATTATAACGCATGAGGCCACTATTATAAAAAGTCAGAGAAAAGTTTTTCACAGTGAAAGAGACATTCTAAGGCAGTTACCAGGGGAGGGAAGAAAGGAGAGAGTGGACCAATGGTTGGAGGGTAGATATGTGTTAACTTGGGGGAAAAGGAAAACAGAAGTTAATAAAATGGGTTTTTGTTTTGTTTCTTTCTATTTGGAAAAAAAAGCAAAGAAATAACTAAAAAAGGTAACCTTGATGTCTTGATGTTTATAGTAAAATCCTGCCAGGTCAGGATACTTTGAATATTTTTTCTCATGATAACTTAAAATCTTCTCAGGATTAAACAAAGGCTATATTAAAATAAAAGAATGCAAGAGTCACCATTCTGGGGGAAAACAAAAACTTGAAAATTATAACAATACCCTTCCCACATCAATACCTTGACCACATTACACAAGTTCTCCTCCCTTCTCAAATCTTTAGAGCTCACTCTTCTTTGCCATTTAGTAGAAACACTTAAGCAGTACTGAATCCTTAGCACATGTCCAAGAACTGTTGTTAAGTGTAACCGACTGAGTTCTAACTCACAGCAACCCTATATATAAGGTCCAAGGCTTTGAACCACCAACCTTGTGGTTAGCAGTCCAGCACTTGTCCTACAGTGCCACAACAGGCTCTGCCCAAGAACTAATGAGTAGAAACTACTGAGTTCCAAATGAATTCTTCTAGGTCAAATACAATGTCCGGTTCACTATTGCAAACACAGAACTGCTCACTTAATAGATGGTCAATAACTATTTGTGGCGTAAACGAATGGTATAAGCTTGGGGGAAAAAAGGGGGGAACAAAGTAAAAACAATACAAAAAAGTAGCATGGAGGGAAAAAAACCAAGAAGTTTAAAGGAGGGTCTTAACTTATTTTTTAATCAGGGTATATAACAAGATTTAAGATCCAAAGAAACAGCAACAAGATTAAGGACATACATATAGGACAAGGAGTTTCTCTTTATACATAGGTGCTTCAAAAAGTTCGCAGTAAAATTAAATGAAAAATAATAGACTTTTTCCATGAACTTTTTGAATCCATCATATATGTCGCCATTTTGGCCTTGAGGTTTTAATTCTGCCACCGTAAATGTCTGTGTCACAACCTGTCAAAACACAGTCAAGTTTACTATGCAAAATAGATATGTAAAATTCTTGCATGAGTTCCTTGATTTTTATGGCAGAGTGGATGATTTGGGGGTCTGCTGATGGTAGTTTGCAATCTTACTAGAGAGGGAGGGAAAGGGGGAGGCATATTTTGAAACTGATAAGGAGACGTATATATGTATATATGTATATATACAGTTTACCCAACTGAAGTTTTTAGAGAGAAACTAAGAGAAAGAACAGGTGCCGTAATACTGAAGATGGCAACAAATATCACAAGACAGTGAGAAATGGCTGAGAGGTGGCAACAGGCCCAAGCAGGGTCCAGCAGAAGAAGCAAAGGGTCTGCCTATGGGCATGGCCAAGAAACTGAACACTGTCTTGGTTGGAAGTTGTCCTGACTGATGAACCATCTCCCTGTCTCCTGAGCTGTTCCTGTTACTTCCAAGTTAATCTTGATCCCTAGTGCCATTTAGTAGAAACACTGTTTCTTGTTGTTGCTGTTAAGTGCCATTGAGTTGGTTCCGACTTGTAAGGATCCTGTATAGGGTTTCAGAAAAGTGACTGGTGACTTTGAACTGCCTACCTTGCAGTTCAAACTGATCCTGTGGTCCAGAGCATTATCCTGCAGTCACACCAGGACTCCACTTAACTCTAAGTATAGTCCATGAGTTCTGTCAACTGATGCAGCAAACCATGTAAAAGAGAGGTACAGTAACCTGTGAAGTTGGACGTTTGAGACATCCTTTTTCCTCCTTGTAAGACCAGCTTCGTGATGATTTTATTAAAGAAATTATTCATTTAACAAAAGCACTAAAATGAAAATATGCCTCAATATTACCTTTCCTCAATATACTTCACAATGCAGAAATACTATCTTTAACTAAACTTATTATTGAAGCACTTTTAAAATATTTCTGAATGAGTTCCTTATGAGGCTGACAGGAATCATATCACAGGTTATTTTCAACACATCTATCACAGTACATCCACATTCTGAAGATATGTCATAATAGAGATGAAAGAAAAGCACATTTCAGCTGAACATTTTTTTTGTGGAAAAAAGTAATTTAGATACCAATGTAATCCCATACTGTAATTTATATTTACTCTAATAAAATAACCAACAAAATGCTGTAATCTTTGTATGCAAAAAATATCAGTGAACCATTTGATATGGTCCTTTTTCCTCCTTTTACACATATTATCTATTTATCAGTTTTAAAACTATTTAATCCACATTAACACAAATCACTTATGTGTGAAAAGCATTATTTGAAATGTAAATATAACTGATTTAATTTTTATAACAAGAAGCCAGGTGGGATAGTGGTTAATTGGCCGCTATCTGAAACACAGGCAGTTTGAACTCATCGCAGGAGAAAGATAGGGCAATCTGCTTCTGTACAGATTGTTGCTGTTAAGTATAGTTGAATCGATTCAGACTCATAGCGACCATCTATAGGTTTTCCAAGGAGTGGCTGGTGGGCTTGAACCACTGACCCTGTGGTTCAAACTGACATTGCAATTCAGTTCATTATCCTATAATGCCTTAGAAACTCTATGGGGCATTTCTACAATGTCCTATAGTTGCTATGAGTTGTAATTGATTGGACAGCAACAGGTAATTCTTACAGTCACACTATTAGGCAGAATTATGATCATTTCCATTTTACAGAACAGGAAACAGAAAGAGACTGCTGTTCTGTAACTTGACTAATGCCTGTGGCAGACTGGCTACATGAGCTAACATATATGCTATGCTTCCACAGAGCTCTGGAGTAAAGTAGAACTAAATTTGTTCTGACTTCATTTGGGATGCTGGGTGACTAGTTGTTTTGAGAACTTGAGGCAATAACTATAAAAGAAAAAACAAAACTTTTTTTTTTTTTTGAGACTATTCCGACTCATAATGACCCCATGCATTACAGAGCATAACTGCTCCTTGGAGTTTTCTTGTCTGTAATCTTTATAGAAACAAACTGCCAAACCTTTTTCTGCACTGCTGCTTTATGGGTGCCAACCACTTTTATTTTAGTAGTTGAGAACAACACACTTGTACCACACCAAGGCACCTAACTATAAAATATGGTAGGACTAATTTTGCATTTCACTGATTTTAAGATACCCATATTTTTCAGATTTAAACATTTCTGAAATTTTACATTTTACATACACCTCATGAGTTAATATGCAGTCCTGGTTAGGTGCTGTAGGATAAGCATTGGACTGCTAACTACAAGGTTGGTGGTTAAAACCCACAAGTCACTCATTAGAAACCCTACAGAGAGTTGCTATGAGTCAGAACCAACTTGATGGAACATAACAACAAGAGTTATTGATAAGAAGTACATCAGAAAATATCTAAAGTACTTGAAACAGTATCTGGTATAAGTGCTTTAAAAGTGGTCGTTCTACACGTCAACACCTCAACACAAAAGACAACCAGTAAAGGTATGTATTGGGGTTGCAACCTTTCACCCTACTGAGCAAATAATCTGAAAAGATGGATTATATGAAGAATGCAGCATCAGGATTGGAGGAAGACTCGTTAAGAACTTGCAATATTCAGATGACACAATCTTACTTGCTGAAAGTGAGGAAGATCCAAGGCACCTTGCAGATCAAGATAAAAAAATACAGCCTTCACAGTATGGATTACAACTCAATGTAAGAAAAATCGTCACAACTTGACCAATAAAAACATCATAAAAGAGAAAAGAGTGAAGTTGACAAGGATTTAATTTGACTTGGATCCACAATCAACTCTCATGGAAGTAGTGGTAAAAAAAAATCAGAAGACATATTACAATAGTCAAATCGGTTACAAAATACCTCTGTGAAGTGTTAAAGAGCAAAGTTGTCACTCTGAGGACTAAGGTTTGCTTGACCCAAACCATGGTATTTTCAATCACCTCATAAGCATGTGAAAGCTGAATAATGAATAAGCAAAACTTGAGAAGAACTGATGCATTAGAATTGTGGGCTGGCAAAGAATATACAAAGTACCATGGACTGCCAGAAATACAAACAAATGTATCTTGGAAGAAGTACAGCCAGATGTTCCTTAGACTTTGTCTCACATCCTGTGGACATGTTATCTGAAAAAGCACATCATGCGTTGTAGACTATTTGTTGTTGTTGTTAAGTGCCGTCCGAGTCGATTCCTACCCATAGAGACCTTATACAGCGTTTCCAAGGAGCTGCTGGTGAGCTTGAATCACTGATGCTGCAGTTCAAACGACTTTGCAGTCTGACGCATTAGCCCACAGCGCCACACCGTAGAGTACAGGGGTCAGCAAAAACAAGAAGATTCCCAAGGAGATAACACTGTCACAGTGGCTACAACCAAGAGCTCAAACTAACAACTGTGAGGATGGCACCAGACAGGGCAGTGTTTTGTTCTGCTGTACATGGAAGGCTACGAGTCAAAGCTGATTC
The DNA here is from genome assembly GCF_000296735.1 of Chrysochloris asiatica. Taxonomy (NCBI): domain Eukaryota; kingdom Metazoa; phylum Chordata; class Mammalia; order Afrosoricida; family Chrysochloridae; genus Chrysochloris; species Chrysochloris asiatica. Next base: position 27,261,408 of record NW_006408530.1, read on the forward strand.
CACAGCAACTAACAACAGCAATCATTATAAAAGTAGATGACCAAGTCTTTCCCCTGTAGAGCCACAGGGTGGATCTGAACCGTCAAACCAAACATTTAACCACTATGCCACTAGGGTTCCTTCTGACAACATTAAATTACATTATATTGTTGTTGTTGCTGTTGTTACGTGCCACAGAATGGGTTCCAACTCATAGTGACCCTTATAGGGGATAAGAAAACCTTATCATTCTCCTTAACAGTGGGTGATGGGTTTGAACTGCAGACCTTGCAGTTAGCAGCCCAATGCTTATCCTACAGTGCCACCAGTCCAGTACCTGGTAAACAGTACTTAAAAGAATACATTCTTAATGAATGAACAAATTGTAGACAACATGAGCTTTGAGATACATCCATAACATAAAGATGATCATAAATGGAAATAGGACTTTGAAGCTCAAGGAGGAAGATATGGCTCATGCTATAAATATAATTTTATTTTAAATTAAAGGTTCCAATTTTCACAGAGTAAAACAAAATATATCATCATACAATTTCTGGATATACCACTTGTCTGTCAGTTTTTTGTTCTGTGGAAGCTTGCATATGTATGTATGTAGTTTTAATGTTGGAAGCTATGCCACTGTTATTTCAAATACCAGCAAGGCAACTCATGATGGACTGGGATCAATGACGCTTCCAGACTAAGGCAGACTATGAAGAAGGACCTGACAATCGACTTCTAAAAATTCTTAGGAATAGCAGATCATTGTCTGACACAGTGCCAGAAGATGAAACCCTCCGGTTGGAAGGCACCTATAATACGACTGAAGGGAAAACCGCCTACCTCCTCAAGATAAAGTTGACCTTAATGACATGCTTGCAGTAAAGTTTTCAGGATCTTCATTTTCTAATGTGGCTCAAAGTAAGAAAAACAGCAGCTAACATCTATTACTGGAATGTGGAATGTATGAAACAGGCAATGAACCAACAGCGTTGGCCATTTTGAATAAGACAATATGGTCTACTGTGGCAGGAACGGAGTCTTGGCGTGTGCTATGTACTGCTATTCACAAGGTTGGCGGTTCAAACCCACCAGCCTCTCTTCAGAAACCTTATGCAGGGTCGCTATGAATCAGAACTGACTCGACAGCACTTAACAACAGAATGGCAAAAAAGTCACACTGAAAAGTGTTATAATTATCACCAAGAACATTTCAGGGCCTCTCCTGAAGTAAAAACACTATCAGTGATAGGATAATATCCAGACACTTACAAAAAAGACTAGTTAATGACTATTCAAATTTGCACCAACCACTAAAGCCAAAAGCAGCTCTGGTAGTGTAGTGGTTATGAACTGGGCTGCTAGCCTCAAGGTCGGCAGTTCAAAACTACCAGCAGTTCCACTGGAGAAAGATGAGGCTTTCTGCTCCGGTAAAGATTTACAGCCTTGGAAACCCTTTGCAGGGTCACTATGAGTCGGAACCAACTCTAAGGTACTTAACAACAACTAAAGCCTAAGATGAAGAAATAAAAGATTTTTATAAACTTCTGGTGGTCTGAAATTGATCAAGCATGCAATCAAGATAAATTGAAGATAAACTGGTGATTGGCATGTGAAAGCTGGAAACAAGAAAGGTCAGTAGTTGAAATTTTTGGTTTTGGTGATAGAAACAATGCCACACTCCATGATAGGCTTCTGCAATACCAATTAATTATTCACTGCTTTTTTGTTTAAAAAACAATGTAAGTGAGGAACATGCAAAAAAACAAAAAAAACAGAAAACAAATCAACTACACCTGTGGAAAAATACAATGATGAAAAAGTTCCATATCAGTCAAAACAAGACAAGGGAACATACCATCGATTGGTCATATGCAAGTTCAAATGGAAGCTATAGAAAATTAAAACAAGTCCACATGAGCCAAAGTATGACCTAGGATATCTCACATAAATTTTGAAACCATATCTAGATTTGATGCATTGAACACCAATGACAGAATACGAGACAAGTTGTAGGATAACATCAAGGATGACATCATACATTAAAAAGACAGCAAAGAAAGAAAAGACCAAAATGGGTGTCAGAAGAGACTAAAAACTTATTCTTGAATACAGGATAAATATAATTGGAGAAATGAGTATGCAGTAGAGCGGAACGAACAGTGGAGGCTTGGGGACACCATAGTTAATTGGAAAAACAGTCCACAAAGACAGTGTTCTACATTCTACTTTGGTGAGTAGCAACTGGGACCTTAAAAGCTCATGGGCAGCCATCTAAAGTACAGCTATTGGTCTTTCCATATGTGGAAGAAGAATGATGAGAAATGAAAATGCTTGGAATTAACTGGTCCAAAGGACAAATGGAGAAGGTGAACATCAGTCACCATGACTCTGAGACCAGAATTTGATATTGCCTGGCTACTACTAACAATTGCTCTGAAAGGAATCACATTAGAAGGTCTCTGACAGAGTGGGAGAAAATTTGGAACAAAACTCAAAATTATAAAAACGACTAGAGTCACTGACTGAAGAGAAATTGGACAAACCCCAGACTATGACCTTCGACTACCCTTTAGGTCTGGAACAGAACTCACTCTCGTGACCCAGTTTTCAGTCAAGAAGTAGATAGATATACAAGGAGGACAACAACTTTAGTAAGGTATGCTCACCATGGAATCAATGGTCAATCATTCAAGATGAATTGAGAAGGGATGGGGAAAAAAAAAACGAATGGAAACAGAAACCACAGGGAAGAAGTAGGATAACTGTTGATGCATGTAGGGGGTTGCAATAGAGATGAAACAAAGAGTATGTATGATTTGCCTGAATGCAAAGCTGATGATCTTTTCTATAAACCTTCACTCAATATATAATTGGGGTAGTATGACTGTGTGCCGTCTCAAGTTGGTTCCGACCCATAGTGACTCTATATAGGGTTTCCAAGGCTGTAAATCTTTATAGGAGCAAAATGCCTCATCTTTCTGTTGTGGAGAAACTGGCAGATTCAAATTGCTGACTGTAATTAGCAGCCCAGCTCATAATCCACTATGCTACCAGGGCTCCTTCAATTCACAATTCAAAGGTTTTAAAAAAAAAAAAGAGTGAACAGAAGATTTCAGTGGCTAGCTCAAGAAGATACAGTATTCTAATGCGATATGCAAAGACTTAGAATTAGAAAATCAAAAATTAAGAACATATTCTGCATTTTTCAAATGAAAAAAACAAAAGGCAAAATTCAAGCCATGAGCTATAATATTCTATGGGCAAAACACTGAATGAGGAAGCATCAATGATGGAAGAAAGGCATCGATTTGTTGTACCAAAAAGAACTGGTAAATGTTCAACCATTTCAGGAAATAGCATATAAACAAGAACCACTGACAGTGAAAGAAGTTCAAGGAGAACTGAAGACATCAGCAAAAACAAGGCTCAGGAATAGATGGAGTACCAACTGAGACATTTCAACAAATGAATGCAATGCTGCAAGAGCTCACACATCTATACCAAGAAATTTGGATGTGACCTACCTGGCCAAATGACTGGAGGAGATCCAATATATGTGCCCATTCCAAAGAAAGGTTATATGTCAGAATGCTTAAATTATTGGGAAATATCATTTCTAGACACATGTAATTAAAATTTTGCTAAATATAACTAAAATACGATTGCAGTGCATTGAACAGGAAAATGTCAGATATTCAAGTTGAATTCACAGAAGAGGATGTGGAGCAAGTAATATTACCGTTGATGTCAGATAGATTTTGACTGAAACCTGAGATTACCAGAAAGGTCTTTCTTTACCTGTGTTTCACTGTGTATGCAAAGGAATGCTGTTGTTAGGTGCCATCGAGTCTGTACCAACTCATATTGAACTTATGCACAATAAAACAAAACACTGCCCGATCCTGGGCCAATCTCACTATTGTTGTCATGCTTGAGCCCACTGATGCTGCCACTTTGCATATCCATCTCAATGGGGGTCTTCCTCTTTTTCTGACCTTCCACCTTACCAAACATGATATCCCTCTCCAGCGACTGGTCCCTCCTGACAATGTGTCCCAAGTATGAGAAACAAAGTTTGGCCAACTTGGCATCCAAGGAGCACTGTGGCTGCACGTCTTCCAAAACTGATGTTGGTTCTTTTGGAAGCCCATGGTACTTCCAATATTCTCCTCCAACACCATAACGCAAATGCATCGATTCTTCTATGGTCTTCGTTATTCACTGTGCAGCTTTCGCATGCATATGAGCTTACTGAAAATACCATGGCTTGGGTCAGCCTTTGCATAGTCAATAAAGCACAGGTAAATATCTTTCTGATATTCTCTGCTTTCAACCAAGATCCATCGGACATTAGCAATGATATCCCTTGTTCTACAACCTCTTCTGAATCTGGCTTGAACCTCTGGAAGTTCTCTGTCAAAATATGCTTGCAGCCGTTTCTGTATTACGTTTAGCAAAACTTTACTCGCATGGGAGATCAAAGATAATGTCTGATGATTTCCGCATTCCGTTGGGTCAACTCCTTTAGAATGTGCACAAAATACGGATCTCTTCCAATCAGTTGGCCAAACAGTTGTCTTTCAAATTTCTTGGCAGAGATGAGTGAGTGTCTCCTGTGCCGTCTCACTTTCTTGAAAGATTTCCATTTTTATTCTATCGATTCCTGGTGCCTTGTCCTTTGCCAAGTCCTTCAATGCACCTTTGACTTCTTCCTTCAGTATCATTGGCTCCCTTTTAATCATATGCTCCCTTTTGAAATGGTTGAACTGTTGCGGACCGTGTAAGACTGGTCAGAGGTTCGAGGCCTTATAGGCCTGAGTGTAACAAATGAGGCCACTGGCAGTTAATGGCAAATTGCTTTCATCTTAATATTCAATTATATATATATATTAAATTAATACACAGAGCCTTTGATAATCCACAGATAAATGTGATATTTTCCTAGAGCCTAAGACTAAAGATTGCAAGGTCAAGCCTTTCTCCAAAGGATTAACTAAAAACATCTTAACTACTTCTCAGTTCTTTGTTCTATAGACAAAAAACCCATCCTCCCTAATCCTTTTTTCAGGTGCAGCCCATTCATCCTTATCTTTCACCTTCCCCCACCTGAGCTCAGGGGCTATAGATATGTTAATTGGGCCTGAGAATCCAAGTTGCTAGCCTGGGATTTGAACCAGCGAAATATGATGTAAAGTTACCTGAATGTCTGGAAAAGTACTGATGTTAGCTGTATCCTGTTTTGGTCCCT